>NC_067415.1:70388436-71013436 GCF_009764475.1 Pristis pectinata
GGAGCTGTAGCTGGGTGCACTTCCTGCAGATGTCGTCATCAGGGAGACCGCGAGTTTCCCTCACTTCCAACATCTTGCAGCAGAGTTCCACTGCCCTGACTGCCATTTTATTTACACCTTCAAAGGTCACAGATTAACAGGAAAAGAAAAAGCTTTCCTTATTCTTACCTGCTGCTCACCTTGCCAAAGCCTCTCTAGCCAGGCCTTAGCTCCCCACTCCTACAGCAGCCAGCTCTCACTTGACCCTACCTTCGTTTTTTTTTGGCAAAAGTGTGTGATAACACAGCCAGTCAGAAACAACTTTTTAAAAGCTTCTGGCTCATCCCTTCTGCTGCTCTGGCTGCTGCAACTGGAGAAAATATCATTTGTTAAATATCATTAGTCAAATATCATTTGTTGGTAAAAAAGTACTCAGCTACCAGCAGTGTGGCTGATACAAATATTCAAAACCAATTACTGCTTGTAAGTTACGTTTAGAAGCAGTTTGAAGGTTGATTATTACTTGTATTAATGAAACCAGTGGTTACTGTACCATATACTATCTGACTATGGTTTGCTACTCCCTAATGGTGCATATAGTTTTTTTTTAAAATATGCACACAGTATGTACCATATTATTTTCCCTAGAAAAGCTAACACATTACAGCCCTCATCCCGAAAACATGCAGGTTGATAGATTAATTGGCAATAGTAAATTTACTTTGATGATTGGTGGCAATTCAATGGGTCAGTGGATCTGTTTCTGTACTGTTTTATTTAATGACTCTATGACTCCATGACTTCCTACTCCAGACACAAACTCTTTGTCACAAAGGACATCTTACCTTGATCTGGAGTCTTGGTGCTGTGCCTCTTCGTGTCTCCTTTCTAGCTTGCGGCAGTCTTCACAGACACACTCAGCATGGACACCTTCAGGCCAGGCACTGCTATTGTGTTGTAGTATTCCTTCAGCTGACAACCTTGCAGTGAAGTTAGGATGTTCAACACCCCAACTCTTTACGTTGGAGTGTTGAACAATCAACATTGAAATTCTCCAGCTTTTGGAAAACATTGTTCCATCATTTTAATGCTGTGGAAGGTATTTTAGAACCATAGAACCATAGAACAATACAGCATAATACAGGCCCTTCGGCCCACCATGTTGTGCCGACCTTCAAACCACTCCAAAGACTATCTAACCCCTTCCTCCCACATATCCCTCTATCTTAAATTACTCCATGCGCTTATCTAACAATCTCTTGAACTTGACCAACGTATCAGCCTCCACCACTACCCCAGGCAGCGCATTCCATGCACCAACCACTCTCTGGGTGAAAAACCTCCCTCTGACGTCTCCCTTGAACTTCCCACCCATTACTTTAAAGCCATGCTCTCTTGTATTGAGCATTGGTGCTCTGGGAAAGAGGCACTGGCTGTCCACTCTATCTATTCCTCTTAATATTTTGGATACCTCTATCATGTCTCCCCTCATCCTCCTTCTCTCCAATGAGTAAAGCCCTAGCTCCTTTAATCTCTCCTCATAATCCATACTCTCTAATCCAGGCAGCATCCTGGTAAATCTCCTCTGCACCCTTTCCAACACCTCCACATCCTTCCTATAATGAGGCGACCAGAACTGGACACAATACTCTAAGTGTGGTCCAAACCAGAGTTTTGTAAAGATGCATCATTACTTTGCGGCTCTTAAACTCGATCCCCCGACTTATGAAAGCTAACATCCCAAAAGCTTTCTTAACTACCCTATCCACCTGTGTGGCAACTTTCAGTGATCTGTGGATATGAACCCCCAGATCCCTCTGTTCCTCTACACTGCCCAGAATCCTGCCATTTACCTTGTATTCTGCCTTGGAGTTTGTCCTTCCAAAGTGTACCACCTCACACTTCTCCAGATTGAACTCCACCTGCCACTTGTCAGCCCAGCTCTACATCCTATCACTATCCCTCTGTAAGCTTCGACAGCCCTCCAAGCTATCCACAACACCACTGATCTTTGTGTCATCTGCAAACTTGCTAACTCACCCTTCCATCCCCCCCATCTAAGTCATTAATAAATATCACAAAAAGTAGAGGTCCCAGAACCGATCCCTGTTGGATACCAATAGTCACAGCCCTACAATCTGAATGCACTCCCTCCACCACAACCCTCTGCTTTCTACAGGCAAGCCAATTATGAATCCACACAACCAAGCCTCCCTGGATCCCTTGGCCTCTGACCTTCTGAAGAAGCCTACCATGCGGAACCTTGTCAAATGCCTTATTAAAATCCATGTAGACCACATCTACTGCACTACCCTCATCAATCTTCCTGGTCACCTCCTCAAAGAACCCTATCAGGCTTGTGAGGCAAGATCTTCCCTTCACAAATCTATGCTGGCTGTCCCTAATCAGTCCATGATTCTCTAAATGATCATAGATCCTATCTCTTAGAATCCTTTCTAGCAGCTTACCCACCACAGACATAAGGCTCACTGGTCTGTAATTCCCTGGACTATCCCAACTACCTTTTTTGAATAAGGGGACAACATTCACCACCTTCCAATCCTCCGGTACCATCCCCGTGGACAACGAGGACTCAAAGATCCTAGCCAATGGTTCAGCAATTTCCTACCTCACCTCACGAAGGAGCCTGGGGAATTGTTCCATCAGTCCCCGGGGACTTATCTGTCCTAATATTTTCTAACAGCTCCAACACATCCTCTCTCTTGACATCTACGTACTCTAGAAGATTACCCTTACCAACACTGTCCTCAGCATCATCAAGACCCCTGTCCTTGGTGAATACGGAAGAGAAGTATTCATTGAGGACCTCACCCACTTCCACAGCTTCCAGGCACATCTTCCCACCTTTGTCTTTAATCGGACCTACCTTTACTCGAGCCATCCTTCTGTTCTTCATGTACGAGTAAAAAGCCTTGGGATTCTCCTTAACCCTACTCGCCAAAGCCTCTCCATGTCCCCTTCTCGCTCTCCTCAGCCCCTTCTTTTCCCTCCTTGCTACTCTATATTCCTCACGAGCCCTGTCTGATCCTTGCTGCTTACACCTTATGTATGCTGCCTTCTTCTTCCTAACTAGTTGTTCCACCTCCCTTGTCACCCATGGTTCATCACCCTGCCATTCCTTCTCTGCCTCACCAGGACAAATTTATCCCTAGCATCCTGCAAAAGGTCCCTGAACATCGACTACATCTCCATAGTACATTTCCCTTCAAAAATGTCATCCCAATTTACACTCTCAAGTTCTCGCCTCATAGCCTCATAATTCGCCTTTCCCCAATTAAATATCTTCCCGTCCTCTTTGCTCCTATCCCTGTCCATGACAATTCTAAAGGTTATGGTGCAGTGGTCGCTGTCCCCAAAATGCTCACCCACCGATAGATTTGTCACCTGACCCAGTTCATTACCTAAAACTAGATCTAATATGGCATTCCCTCTAGTCGGCCTGTCAATATACTGTGACAGGAATCCGTCCTGGACACACTTAACAAACTCCACCCCATCTAAACCTTTAGCACTAAGTAGGTGCCAATCAATATTTGGGATGTTGAAGTCTCCCATTATAATAACCCTGTTATTTTAGCATCTTTCCAAAATCGGCCTCCCAATCTGCTCCTCAGTATCCCTACTGCTACCTGGGGGCCAATAGAATACTCCCAGTAGAGTAACTGCTCCTTTCTTGTTCTAACTTTTACCCATATAGACTCTAGAGCGGATCCTTCTACATTATCCACCCTTTCTACAGCTGTAATAGTGTCCCTGACCAGTATCGCCCCCCTCCTCCTCTTCTCCCCCCCCCATCCCTTTTAAAACACTGAAAACCAGGAATATTAAATATCCATTCCTGCCCTGATGTCAGCCATGTCTCTGTCACAATATCGTAGTCCCATGTACTTATCCAAGCTCTCAGTTCATCTCCCTTATTCCTGATGCTTCTTGCATTTAAGTAAATGCACTTTAGCCCATCCGCCTTTCCACTTTTTATAGCCTGTACTCTGCTTCTCCTTCCTCAAAGCTTCTCTACCTGTTAGATCTGACTTTTCCCCATCCCCTTCTTCCTCTGACATACTCCTCCGGTTCCCATCCCCCTCGCAAACTAGTTTAAACCTTCCCGAACCACCCTAGCAAACCTGGCTGCAAGGATATTGGACCCCTCAGGTTCAGGTGTAACCCGTCCTCTCTGTACAGGTCCCACCTTCCCCAGAAGAGATCCCAATGATCCAAAAATCTAAAACCTTCCCTCTTGCACCAACTTCTCAGCCATACATTTATTTGCCATCTCCTCCTATTCCTACCTTCACTATCGCGTGGCACTGGCAGCAATCCCGAGATTGCTACCCTTGAGGTCCTGTTCTTCAGCCTTCTGCCTTGCTCTCTAAACTCACTTTTCAGGACCTCATCCCTCTTCCTACCTGTGTCGTTGGTACCAACATGAACCACGACTTCTGGCTGTTCTCCTTCCCACTCAAGAATCCTGTGGACCTGATCAGTGACATCCCGGACCCTGGCACCTGTGAGGCAACATACCATCTGAGATTCATGCTCACTGCCACAGAACCTCCTATCTGTTTCCCTGACTATCGAGTCCACTATCACTTCCCCCTTCCTCTTCTCCTCCCTTCCCTTCTGAGCAGCAGGACTGGTCCCAGTGCCAGAGACCTGGCTACTGCTGCTAGGCCCCTGGAGGTCATCCCCCTCAACAGCTTCCAAAGTAGAAAACCTGTTATTGAGGGGAACAACCTCCACCTCCAGGGTCGTCTGTACTATCTGCTTGTTCGTTTTCTTTCTCCTTTTTTTCTCCCCTGACAGTCACCCTTCTATCTACTTCCTGGACTCCAGAGGTACCTGCTCTAAGGGGGGTGACTGTCTCCTGATGTACAGTATCTACATAACTCTCTCCCTCCCTGATGCTCCGCAGTGTTTGAAGCTGCAACTCCAGCTCATCAATTTTGAGCCGAAGTTCCTCAGCCTCAAGCACTTACTGCAGATGTGGCCGTCGTGGACAGCAGCAAGGTCCACGACTTCCCACATCAAGCAGCTGCAGCGCACCACCATGTGCTCCATCTGAACTAATTCTTTTTCTCCCCCTACCTAGTTTTTTCCTACTTAAAAATTTATAACAGATAACAGGTAAACCTTACCTTTACTTACCAGCTACTCACCTGCCTCGACCCTTTAAGCTGAAGCCCCTTGAGCCAAAGCCCAAATCACTCTGCTGCCTCTCACACCACTGTCTGCTCTGACGCTCCCTGCTGGATATGGCGGTTTGCTTTTTAAACTGCCCGCACTTTACCTGCTGACGTCACGCACCTGCGCAGTCCTGCCCCCACTATTCCCGATGAGAACTTATATTAAAAAGCTTATAAAAAAGAACCTTATAAAACAAAACCTCAAATAATAAAAACCTTATAACAAAAAAAGAAAAACTCATCTGTTCCGAAGACCCAACACCTGCCGAAGCGAAACCCATGAAACCTCCGTCTTCATCAGCCTTCCCAAATTGTATCATAACTTCACATCTGGATTTTTTTAGTGACTGGAAGGCTGATACCAGTGGGTTCGACAAGACTTTGTGCATGGTCCCTTGATATTTGTTGTTTATATAAATGATTTAAACTTAACTTTAAGGGTCATGCAGCTCAAAGGTCTATGCTGGTGGGGGAGTTTTGTCCAGGTTGTGTTGAGGAGGGTGGGTTAGATGAAACAAATCCCCAAGGTTGGGGTGTTAGGCACAGGGCTACAAAAAAATCAACAAAGTATGTTACAGAAACAGGGTTGGAGAATTCAGCTACTCTTGCAGATGGTTTCAGGGGTCAATAATTAGTATAATAAACAGTGGCAAAGGCCAAGAAAAATTCATTGGCAAGGGGACATCAATACAACATCCAACATCGTTTTTGGAACTTGCAGGAAGTATACTAAACAGGTAAGCACAGCAGAGATGAGGCATGACAGTGCATACGTCCTGTGTGTGGCAGTGAGAACAGATAAAAGGATCAGGAAGATTAACCACAGCAATGAAACAAACTTTTATTTCATCGAGATAGGATAATGGAATAGTCTACAATGGTATTGCTGCTATTTGGAAGAAGGGAGTGGGCTGGTCTCTGTTTGAGTGGAAGCTCATCAGCATTAGACTTATGAGACCAAATGGGAAGCACAATAACATCAACCCATGACAGTGTTATGCTCCTATAAATGACAGTGACGAAGAAGCAGAAGTTAATTTCTACCTTGCACTACAGACAGAGGTAGAAGGGGCAAAAGTTGCCTTTACAGGATACCAGAATGCTAAGGTCAATGAGGACAACAGAAGTAACAAAGGAGCAGTGGGAAGACATGGGTGGCGCACAAAGAATTAAAACGTGGAGGGGCTTTTTGATTTCTGCAAAGTGAACCATCTGGTTATCAGTGGAACATTATTTCAACATCGTGAAATTCACAAACTGCTTCCCCAGATAAGAACCAAATTGACCATATGCTGATCAATGGTAAATGCCAATGCTCAATGATAGACATAAAACAGAGTAGAGAACATACGGCGGTGGTGACCACCACTTGACATTTTACTTGTTTATCTTCACTGCATTTTCTCTGTAACTGCAACACTATATTCTGCATTCTGATTTTCTTTTTACGATCTCGATGTACATATGCATGGCATGACTTGTTCTGGATGGCATGCAAACAAAAGCTTTTCACCTAATGAGCAAACAGATATCCAGAAGCCAGAAGCATGCCAATAAATGAAGGAATTATCCAAGCATAAAATCCAAAAAATGGGAAAGCCCCATGCAAGGGAGAACTGGAGTGAGTTGTGAAAGGTCAACCCTGAGTTAGCAGCAGCAACCATGGTCCCTCTCCTCATATCTGTCTGGGAAAAGGAAACAGTGTCACATGAATGGATCAATGGGATTATAGTGAAGATAGACAAGAAAGTAGTACTTAACAAGTGATATTACACTTCTATCTCTGTCAAGCAAGGGAACGTGTAAGATTACAGTCCAGCTGATTGCATTTGTCAGAAAAAGGCAGACAGTTTTAATAAATATACTGTAAGTGCACAGACCAGACTTTTACTCCACAGACAATGCCAAGAATGGCAATGGTAACTCAATATAAGCTTTACAGACTTTGAAAGACTTTTGACAACATTCATGGAACCAGCAAGTGGTGTAGTCTCTGAGCATTTGGAATCCTTCTCTGAATAATGAAAATCATCTTCTACTCTGACTTTGCATGGAGTGTTGATGACAATAAGTCTCAGTTATGAAGTTAAAACAGAAGTGATCCAGGTGTATATTATGTCTGGAATTTTCTTCAATATCACTATTGACTGTATAATAGAAGACAGATCAAGAGGGATCAGACGGTTGCCTCCCTTGAAAACCCTGGCATTGCAGATGATCTTGTTCTCCTATCACATACCAACACCATATATTGGAGAAACAACTTGACTCAATACATTCAAATCACAAATCAGACGGAAAATTGATTAACACAGAACAGATAGCATGGCCTTGAACAATGTATCCTTATCTCTTGTATGGATAAGAGGATCATGTTCACACAAGCAGCACAGTGGTATATTTAATAGAACTGTTGTCTCCCAGCTCCAGCAATCCAGATTCAATCCTGATCTCTGGTGCAGTCTGTGTGGAATTTGCACGTTCTCCCTGTGATGACATGGGTTTCCCTGGGTGCTCTGGTGTCCTCCTGAATCCTGGGCTGGTAGGTTAATTAGCCACTATAAATTGCCCATAGTGCACAAGTGAATGGTAGAATCTGGAGGCAGCAGATGGGAATGTGTAGAGAGTAGGTTGCAAGGAAAGTTAGTGGGAAAGAGGGTTGCTCTGTGTGCTGATACAGACTTGATGGGCTAAAATGCAGAAGCATTCACTTGCTCGGACGTGATGCTGAAATAAGTCAGGGCATCTAGAGCAGTATCAACAAAGTCAAGAGCATCTTTAGGAGCTTAAATATGGCCCATAAGCAAGAATTGATAGAACTACCTATCCAAACTGTTTTCATCTCATGCCACCAACTTCAGAAAAATATTCTGCATCTTTTGGCCAACAACAATCTAGAATCAAAACCTACATGCACAGTGCATCCAGAAAGATATCAGTCCATTTCTCTCAGGAGATAGAGATGGGTGGGCTTTGTGCTTTGGATGGAAGCTAATTACATAATTAAAACAGAAACAAGATGAACATCTGATGGCAAACAAAAACAAAGTCACTGTAAATAACATGACAAAGAGCTGCGGAAGGTGAGCTAAAGAACTTGGGACACAGCTGAGGTACCATTGAAAGACTTTCCAGGACTAGATGGGTGGAAGAACATCAGAGCTATAATGGGTAGGAAGTAATATGTAGGGGGCATGGTAATGAAGTTTGCAAATGATATGAAAATTGGTCAAGTGATTGACAAAGCGGAAAACCTTCAACTTCAGGAGGACATGGATTGTCAGGTCTGTTGAGAAGGAAAGTGAAAAATGGAATTTTAGCCAGAGAAATGTGAGCTAATACAGTTGGGAAGGTGCAACATGGTAGAGAAAACGCAGCAAATGGGAGCATATTGGGAAGTGAGTAGGAAGGGAGTAACCTCAGACTATATATTCATAAATCCTTGAAGGTTTCAGGACAAATGGATAAGATTATTAAAAAAAGGAATATGAGCAATTTTCTTTTAATAATTGGGACATAGATAATTTAGATTCCCTGTAATGAGATTGTTAGTAGGTATGGACTTGGTCCCTTGGTCTGCCTGTGTGGGTGAGAAGAAGTTAAGTCATAGCATTTAATCTGAGTCCAGTGTTTCCACTGGCTGCCTCACCAGGTCTGCACACAGACACAGGTGTCATTTGTCAGTAGCACTGCCTGTGCCCCATCCACCTGGGAGAGAGCCCTGCCTTTTCAGGCAACTCTCTTACCATGACTGGGTCACCCAGATGGCAGGATGATTACCATCTTCCCCTCTACTTCCCTCTGATTAGTAATGCGTTGCTGTTGTTTCTCTTGATCCCTTAATGTTTTAAGTTGATCATGAAGGTCCTTCACATACTGGGTCATTGTACCCCTATAAGTTCCTGGTTCACCACATCCTCAAATGAACCCATAAGGGAGTTGCACTGTTCACCCCGTCAGTAGTTCATAGGGGTTGAGACCCAGCATGCAGTTTGGAATCACTTGCAATTTCATCAGGATTGCTGGCAGTATGTCAACCCATGTCTTTCCTGTCTCTGCTATAGCCTTAACTAATGTTGTTTAAAATATTCAGTTCATTCTTCAACCATACTCAACTCTGGGGGTGGTAGAGTATGTGAAATCATCGTCAGATTCTTAATGGCTTGCACATTTCCTTCATCACCTTCCCGGCGAAATGTGCACCCTGACCTGAATTTAGCCGGACTGTGGTTCCCCACCAGGGGAGGATTTCTTGAGATAGATTTCATGATGCCATACTGGCACAACAGTTTCTTGTTGGGAAAGCCTCTACCCACCAACAAAGTGATCCATGATCACCAGGCAGTAACTTTTCCCCCTACTCCTTGATAGGTGCCCCATGAAATCCATCTGAATGTTCTCCCGGGGTCCCCTTGGATGTCGCTGATGGACTAGCTGCACCTTTATACACCTACCTGGGTTATGTTTCCTTTTCCCTGTCACTGCTGAAGCAGGGTCTCGGCCCAAAATGTTGACATACACTTTTTGCCTCCACTGAAGCTGCCTGACCCTTTGAGTTCTTCCAGTGCTCTGTTTTTCATTCCAGATTCCAGAACCTGCAGTCTCGTTTGTCTTCATAAAACTGCACGTAATGCTCATTAGACCACAGCTTGAGTATGCTTTACAGATTAGCTTATTACAAGAAATGTGTGATTGCATTGGAAAGGGTGCAGATAACTAGAATATTGTAGCTTTGAAGAAAGATTGGATAGTCTGGGGTTATTTCTCATGGACACATGGTGAGGGGATACTCAATTGATGTATGCATTATTAAGAAAGGCTTAGTTAGAGTAAAAAGGATTATTTTAACTCTGTTAACCATGGTTTTCATTCCCCAGTGGGAATGAAAACCATGGTTAACAGAGTTAAAATAATTGGTAGAATAGTTAGAGGGTTAGAAGTCTGGTACTCAACTACTGGAAGGGGCAAGAGAGGGAAAATCCCACATTATGTGGGTGTCTACTTGAAGGTCAATGACCTGTGCAGCCACACAGAAGGCATGGGAAGTAGAATTAGTTTTCAACCAACTGAGACTCAATGGGCTAAAGGGACTCCTCCTGGGCTTTAAATTTTTGTTGGGTTTATGATCACATTAAGCTTGACAGAAGGTACAAAATTTAAAGGATAGTAACAGATTTTAGTTGGTTATGAGCAGACTGATAAATTGAGCAGACACATGGCAGATGATATTTTACGCAATGAAGTATGAAATGAAACATTTTGGTAGAAAGAATGATGACAGGCAAAATGTACTAAATGGTACCTTTTAAATGGATGCCAGTAAGAGAATGTACACTAATCATTGAAGATGGCATGACAGTTTGAGAAGTTTTAATAAAAAGGTGTATTGGTTCTTTCATTTTATTAATAGAGGATCAAAGTACAAAAGCAAGCAAGTGTGCTAAAACTTTGATGTGGTCTCAGCTGCAGCAAGATGATGAATTTTATACACCATGCTTTAGGAAGATGCCAAGGGATTAGAAAAGGTGCAGAATAATTTTACCCAAATGGTATAAGTTTGAAGAGTTAAGGAATAAGGAGAGATTAAGGAAGGTGTTATATTTTCCAGGGCTGTTATACTTATTTGAGATGTTCGAAATCGCACTGATTTTGATAGAATAAATAAAGAAAAATTGTTTCTGATAACAGAGAGGTCAGTAACCAAAGGGCACAAATTTAAAGTGATTGTCATTTTAACCAGATGTAGCGCTAGGAAATATTTGCTTCACTGTGAATTGTTGTGATCTGGCATGTTCTGCCTTATGTGATTGTGGAAACAAATTCAATTGCCAGATTCAAATAAAAACAGAACAAAAACTTGAAAGGAAAAAGAAATAGAGGACTACAGGGTAGGAAAAGGGAAATAAGATTAATGATTAATTGGATAGCTATGCCAAATACCCAGTACATGTGCTGTGGGCTAAATGGGTTCTTTTCTGCAGGATCATTCAGTGATTCTATTTGAAGTAAAAGGATTATTTTCTGATTTCAAACATCTTCTTCCAATTCTGAATGGCTACCGACAATCTCTTTGCTAACACGACATACTTGGATGATATTTGCATTTTTCATCATAGATCAATGTTTCTTTGAGCTTTCCTTTGCTTACAAATAAAATGGCAAACATGCCAATCACAGAATTATTAATCATGCAATGCCTGATCATGACTCCAAGTTGATTGACAAACAGAGCAGCTGGCATTGCATGATTGAAAATGCTAACAATCTGTTCACAAACAAAGTCACGCACCATGAAATGTCATTTCCTGATAATAAAACAGAGGTACCTGGGATGCAGAGTGCATTTGAAGCATGAGTGGCCAAGGTTAATGATGGCTGTTTCTGGAGAAGGCAATGGCAGCTTTAGCAAATATTCATTCCTTACTCTAAAAACAATGCTCATTTAATTATGAAAAGACAAACAACAAGGACTGGCAAATATTAATAAAAGTAATAGGGCCCTGAGGAAGTGAAAGCTAGGGAAGTCTGCATGGCATATCTGAACCCCTTTATCTCATGGATAGGGAAGTAGATACGAATCAAAAAGCTGTGAGGTTGTCTGAGAGCTTGTCAAAGGTCAGGTGCAAAATGTGTACCAGGTTGACAACCAAAATTTATGGAAAAATTCTTCTTTTTCCCAGCCATGATTATGGTTATGTCACGTCCCTCTACCATGGTAGGTTTCTTAACACCTCCCACATTGTTACCCTTGCCTGACTATGTAGGTATTGTTTGTAATATTCTAAGTGCCATATCTACCAAGCATTCTTCATTATTAATATCTGAGAACTTACCTTAAAGTGCAAACCACATCATAAAAATACTGATAAAGTAAGCTTTACTTGATGGAAATCTATAGATCTTGGATTTCCTGGTGGCAATTAGCCTTTAGTATCTGTCACTCTCCTACTCACTGGGAGTGGATTTTGTTGGAATTGCACGATAGCTGCTCAGTCATTTGCAGTAGGAAGTCCAGTGAGAGTGTGGAATTAGTACATCTCAATGATAAGAAATAATTACCACAAGAATCTTTTCACACAAGTTTCCACATCCTTATAGCCATGATATGGTAATTTTCAGGAATTCTTGATAAATCCTACCAGATCTGTGAAGAAATCTGGTGGTGGCTATTGTAATAAAAGCATCAATATAAAATGCATACCCCAGTTTAGCCATATCTCTGTTGGTAGCACTCTAGGTCAGAAAGTTTGGAGTCCAACTCTCACTCCACAAAAATCAGCACAGACATTCCAGTGTGGTACATCACAGGCACTTCCCTCCCCACCATCTGCCTCAAGAAGGCAACATCTATCATCAAAAATCCCCAGGCCATGCCATCTTCTCGCAGCTACCATCAGGCAGGAGGTACAGAAGCCTGAAATCCCACATCGCCTGGGTTCAAGAACAGCTACTTCTCTTTAACCACTCGGTTCTTGAACCAACTGACACAACCCTATCACTACCTCAGTAGAGCAACACCATAATTACTTTGACCGCTTTGCACTACACAGTACTTTGTATTTTTTTGTTCTAATTGTGTTCTTTCTTGTAAAAATTGTGCATAATTTATGTTTAATTTATGTTTTTCTTATGAATGTTGGTATCAGATGCTATGTGCCTGTGATGCAGCTGCAAGTAAGTTTTTCATTGCACCTATGCATACATGTACTTGTATATATGACAGTAAACTTGACTTCTGACTTCTTTTTGGTACTGAAACCATTTTCCATTGCTGTAAGTCTCATGTTTTGGGTGAGACATACCAAGGTTCACTTGGCTCTCTCAAATGCTTGTTAAAGATCTCACAACACTCTTCTAAAGAACAACAGGGCACTTATATCCCATATCCTGCTCATCCTCTAACATATCACTGAAAAATAGATCACCCAGTATTTGTGGGAGTTAGCTTGCACAAAATGACTGGCAGATCTCATTACAGTCATAATTATACTAGCTGCAAGATTCTTTGGAATGTCCTGTTGTCAGGAATGGCAGTGTATAAATTCAAGTTAAGACAGGCAGCATCTGTGGAGAGAGGACAGATAACATTTCAGATTGATGACCTGTCATTAGAACTGGGAAAAATAGAGGTTGTATACACTTTAAGATGCAGAGAAAAGGAGGAGGAGAGGAGATAACAAAGGGAAGATCTGTGGGCTAGACAGAAGGACAGATTAAATAATGAAAGGTTTATATTGCAAGGTGAAAGAAGTTGGTAACAGTGGGAGGTTAAATGGAGAATAATTATCAAAAAGTACCAGGGGAAGGTGGATTGATTGCTGTAAATCGCAAATAAAATTGCAGGAAACAGCATTCCAGGGCAGAAGATGATGTACTGTTTCCTGAGCTTACGTTGAACTTTGCTGGAACAAAGTGGGAAGGCAAGGATAGACAGTCGAAGTGAGACAAAGAATTAAAGTACCATGTGGGGTGGAAACTGAGGATGTGTAATTCTATCTTGGTTCTGGGAAATGGATTTACAAGTTGAGAACAGGTGCACAGGAAAATAAATAGACATAGTTGAATGATCTCTCGTCTATGATGAATGGGAATTTACAGTTGAGGAAAAAAAGATATGAAAAATAAGATTAGCAAACAGAAACAATGGGGGTAGGAAAAGTTTTGTTTTCTTGTTTTCTTTCTGTTGCTTGTAGGTATAAATTGAATTCTCTCTCTCTCTCTAAATCATAATCATTGAAAGATCTGTTGATGTAGGAGAATAGCCAAGAATTAGTATTTCTCTACAGCATATATTTTGGAAAGTTGCATTTGAACAAAAAAAACCTCTAGTAGGTCTGGAAACTGAATGAATCCAGTTTGATTTATTTGTGGGATCACTGACACTGGTACTGCTCCAAAGTCTGAAACTTGAAGTCAGGCACTGCAAGATAGAAGTAGGTGTGCATGTACTTTAAACGTGTGATCATAATTTAAGGATAGAAACATATCTGCAATTGTGCATCAGTTAAATTGCTCTGGCACTAGCAACAGAGCTCAGAAATTAGTAAAAACAGCAGCTTAGTCACATTTCATTTTTAGTAAATTGAGAAATCCTTGATGTCCAGGAGAACTTACCAGAATTGTTAAAGAATTTGTGATGTAGCTAGTTATAAACTTTCCAGGTACATTCCATAGCAAATCTACCTTATTATGGAAGCTTTATGAAGATTGATTGTTTTTCTGCAGCAATTCACAGCTTGAAGGCTTTGATATTTTATAAAAGCAGTCACCCTTGTAGGTGATGTACTTCATCATTTGTTTCACTGCTCACTGAATTATTATCTTGCCTCCATAGCAAAGATCCTTGCAGCTTGGTGATGTTTATTTTGCACCATTGTTAAGACCCACTAAAAGAGAAAACAACAGTAAACATATATACACTTATACAAAACAAGCATAAACTAAAATTTATTCACTTTGAAAATAAAACATTGCAAATTGTATTACTCAGCTGATGAAAGTAATTTAGAACTTCAGAGGCCAGCCATGTACCAGAGGACAAAACGATCTAAACAGTTGAGCTCAAAGGTCATTAGCCTGAAACATTAGTTCTATTTCTTTCTCCACAGATGCTGCCTGACCTGCTGAATATTTCCAGCATTCTCTTGTCATTTATTTTCAGATTGCCAGCATCTGCTATGTGTTGCCTTTCAACAAGGCTAACTGGTTCTGGGAATTTTCTGACGAATTTTGTTCTTTGTGAGTTCATGTGTTTTGTAGCTATTTGGAAATTGAATATAAGCTCACTTACCTCTGGTACAACTGAATCCTTAAAACACAGAAATGGCTGTCTGTCTGATCAAGTCTGTAAAGCAATCAAGTTAGTCTCATTCCTTGGGATTGAAATAAGATGAGCCCATGCAGAAAGGAGGCTAAAAATAAGACGTCAACAACGACATGAACAAAAAATATTGGAAAGCTCAACTGAAATTTCAAAACACAGAGGCTTCTTGCACCTCCTCAGATAAAGCAAAGCATTTGTCCTAGGTAAGAACATCATAAGACTGACCCAGGAAGGTGTCGAGAAGTATATTACAGCAATACCAGACTGTAAGAGAAACATTCAATATTGGACAGTGCTTAAATAAAAAGGGGTATGTACAGATTTGACCGAAATGTAATGTACCAGCAGGCTTTGGGAAAATAAAGTGCTCAGGGTGGGCAATTCTTGCAGAGCTTGAGGAAACATAAGAAAACTTGGAAGTTGATTGGGGAGCGGTCTGATCATTGCTTACTACATAGGATGTTCAAATATTGTGATGGATAGTCAAAGTTCTTGTAGCACTCCTGTAAAAATCAAACATATGCAGTGTGACTGAGAATATTTTAAAATAAAGGCTGGAAAATCAGATGCCAAATGAGGTCTGGGATCATCATATAGCTGATTGGAAGATGTGTGAATGCACACATAAATACATTCTAAAGAAGGTAAGTGAAGTGCAAATAGGAATAGAGAGTTGGCAAGTTTCTCTTGGGAATATGTCTATGAACCTTTCTATTAGAACTGCATCTTATTATCTGTCCACTCCTGACACATTGGGAACAAGGAGTTGAGGTTAGCCAAGATCTCTAGACTCACTTTGATCATTTTGATAGAAATCCTGGAAACTTGCGTAGAATGAAATACCACGGGGTGTGATACAGAAACACCAGTCTTGGACATGGCAGAGTTCATTGAAAACCACACCCAGAGGAAGGGTCAATGTGACTCAGACAGGTGAGGTCATATTTTAAATTATTAAGACACTGACATGCCCCACAGATAAACTAAACTGATTGTTTCTGTAACTGCAACAGTTAGTGGGATTTAGGGGTCATTGAAAGAGAAGGAAATGTTGAGTTCAGATTGAAAGTTGAGGGCAAAAGAAAACTAGTTATAATTATTCATGAGGTGGACATAGTTGGAAAGGAAATTTGGAGGGATATACATCCACACTTGGGAATGTATTTTAAACTGCATTTCAAATACATGATAACTTTTGAAGTAATTTCTCATGTAACTTTTTGAAGATGTCCTTGCTTTTGCTATATATTGTTGCAACATTGGTCTTGGATAGAAACTTATGAGGTTAGGATTTTAACATCAGAACCTGTTTTTATCCAGATGAAAAGAAATTAGATAATAGTTGCACTGAAACAGGCTGACTGAAACAGTATTACCCCGATAGTCAAATGGTTGGTGGGGTTTCCACCACGCGAGGCAGGTAACGCTGGTGTCTCGATAATGACATTTTGGATTGGGTAATTGCAAAATTGAACAATTATGTTTTCATCAAATAACTTATATGTTTATCAGCCCAGAACTCTTGGTGTCAGCTCCCTCGACGCAACTTCCACGTGACAATAAGTGTAAACATTCAACAACATCAATGGACTAGTCAGTGACTGGTGGAGGGTGCTAAATCTCTGGTCTTCTCACAGAGAGCAGTGAACCTTTGGAATTCTCCATCCTGGAACTTGTGGAATTTACGTCATTGGGTGTATTTCAAGAGAACATATTTTGAAAAATCAGGGAATTGAGAGCTATGGGGAACTGGCACAGAAGCAGAGATGGGGTCTGGGACACCACAGCCATGATCATATTGAATGGCAGGACAAGCTTGAGAGGCTACTTCTGTTCTTATTTTCTCATGCATTTATGTTTATAAACGAACATGATTAAAGAGCATTATATAAATATGACAGTTAAATAATCTTCATGTAATAGTACAAGTAATTTCAAAGGTAAATTGAGTAAGCTCATGAAAAACACAATGATGCTGAAGGAACTGAGCAGGCCAGGCAGCATCTATGGAGAAAAGCAGGCGGTCAACTTTTTGGGTCAGGACCTTTCTTTGGGATTGAAAATAGGAAAAAGGGAATCCCAATATATAGGAGAGAAAAGCAGAGCAGTGACAGGTGGACTAATGAGGGGAGGTGGGGTGCGCACAGGGTGGTGATAGGTAGATGCAGGTAAGGGATAGTCTTAGGCAGCTGTGGGGGAAGAGGGGAGAGCAGATCCACCGGGGGATGAGTCAAAGGTAAAGAGAGAGAGGAAAAAAATGGGTAGAGAAAAAAGGAGGCTAGAATAGAAGAAGCATGGTGGGGGGGGAGGGTGGTGGTATTGGTATTGGTTTTGGTTCAATAAACAAGGTAGATTGTGAGGTCATAGTCCATCTCATTGTATAAGGGAACCATTCTTATCACAGTGGGGTAGAAGCTGTCCTTAAGCCTGGTGGTACATGGTGGGGGGTGATGTGGTGGGGAATTACCTAAAGTGGGAAAGCAGGCACGGTAGTGCAGAGGTTAGCGTAATGTTTTACAGCGCCAGCAACCCGGGTTCAATTCCCACTGCTGTCTGTAAGGAGTTTGTACGTTCTCCCCATGTCTGCATGGGTTTCCTCTGGGTGCTCCAGTTTCCTCCCACATTCCAAAGACATACGGGTTAGGAAGTTATGGTCATGCTATATTGGCGTCGGAAGCATGGCGACACTTGCGGGCTGTCCCCAGAACACTCTATGCAAAAGGTGCATTTCACTGTGTGTATCGATGTACATGTGACTAATAGAGATATCTTATCTTATCGATATTCATACCATTAGGCTGTAAGGTTCCAAGGTGGAAAATCAGATGCTGTTCCTTCAGTTTGCTCTTGGAATTCTCCTGGCAGGGGAGGAAGCCAAGGACTGACATATCCGTGATAGTGTGGGGGGGGGGGGGTGGTGAAGTGACTGGCAATGGGGAGATGCAGGTCACAGTTACGGACAGGGCACAGGTGTTCTGCGAAATGGTAACCCGGTCTGCGTTTGATTTCACCAATGTAGAGGAGACCACACTTGGAGCGCCGAATGCTGTAGATGATATTAAGGGAGGTACAGGTGAATCTCTGTCTCACCTGAATGGACTGTTTGGGTCCCTGGATGGAGGTGATGGAGATGGTGCAGGGGAAGGTGTTGGACCTATGGCAGGGGCAGTGGAAAGTTCCCAGGGTGGGAGTGGGATGGGTTGGGGGGAGGAGTGAACTAGGGAGTCTTGGAGAGAGTGGTCCCTGTGAAAGGCAGAAAGGGGTGGGGAGGGGGAGATATGCTTGGTGGTGGGGTCCCATTGGAGATGGCGGAAGTGGCAGAGAATGATGTGTTGGATACGTAGGCTGGTGGGATGAAATCTGAGGACAAGGGGGACCCTATCCCTTTGGATCTGGGAGGTGTGGGGCTGATAGCGGAGATGCAGGAAATGACAGAAATGCGAGCTCTCTCAACCACAGTCAGGGGGGAAGCCCCGGTTAGAAAAGGTTGGACATCTTGGATGTCCTGGAGTGGAAAGGCTCATCATGGGAGAAGATGTGGTGGAGGTGGAGAAATTGAGAAAAAGGGATAGCATCTTTGCAAGGGACAGGGTGGGAGGAGCTGTAATCGAGGTAGCTGTGGGTGTCCGTGGGTTTGTAGAAGATGTCAGTGAATAAGGAATCTCCTGAGATGGAGATGGAAAGATCGAAGAAGGAGAGAGAGGTGTCAGAGATAGTCCAAGTGAATTAGACAGCAGGATGAAAATTAGTGGTGAAATTTATAAAACTGTTGAGTTCTGCACGGGTACAAGATGTGGCACCAATGTGGTTGTTGACATAAAGGAGAAAGAGTTGAGGAATGGGGCCGGAGTAGGCTTGAAACAGAGACTGTTCAACGTAGCCAGTGAAGAGGCTGGCATAGTTGGGGCCCATGTGAGTGCCGGTAGCTATGCACTTGGTCTGTCACTCCCCCTCCCACACTATCACTGATATGATAGTTATGTTATCATGTTATGTTTGTTCTTCCTCAAGAGAGAAACTTCTTGTGGGTTTAACATCTGAACATTTTATTAACCAACAACAGACTGGCTTGCTTTCCCTCTCTTTTTACAGCCACTTCCTGTTCCCCCATGTGACCCCTTGCATTGCCGACTGGGAACTGTAGTTCTTTATTATAACTACATTACAACACATAATAACACATCTTCCTCCTTTAAAGAAAAACAAACACAATACTTTGTCCTTATAAACCTGCCAAGAACCCTTGTCCACTCAGCAGCTTTCAATCAGTCTCTGAGGTGGTTTAATGGTCCTTTTTGGTCTGGTACTTGTTTTCGCAGGTGTGTTGCTTTCATTTGCTGCATTGATGTTTTCCTGGGAACTCTGGTACACATGTTCATTTTCTCCAATATGCTGGCCCCTTTGGTGGACCTTGTGGTGTACTCACAAGCTCACAGCCATGGGTTGGAGCTTGTGGTCGTAGATCCACATGGTTCTTCCTTAGAGGTGTCCCTTACTCCGTCTGGATCTGGTATGAATGTGGATTTACTTCCTCTTGCACAACTCCTTGCATGGACCATATACCAGAATCATGATCTTGGATTCGCACTTGATCCCCAGCCTTCAGGACTGGTAGGCTTTTCGCTGTCTTGTCGTGATTCTGTTTCTGTTTTTCTTTCCCTTTCTCCTTAGCCTGTTTGACCTTGTGTGCTCCTTCAGGTGTCAACAGGTTTTCACGTATTGGAAGGTTAGTGCGTATGTGTTGACCCATCAGCATTTGGGCTGGTGAAAGGCCGTTCTGCAGTGGTGCACTTCTGTAAATCATTAGACTTCTGTGGAAATCCTCTCATCCATCTTGCGCTTTCTTCATGAGGCCCTTCACCACCTTAACTGAACTCTCTGGTAGGCCATTAGATTTTGGGTGATGTGGGCTTGAGGTTATATGTCGAAACCCCCAAACATTGGCAAAGGATTCAAATTCACAGCTCGAAAATTGTGGACGATTATCTGATACTACATCACATGGAACTCCATCCCTCGCAAACACAGCTTTCAGGAACATGATAACTACTTTGCTGGACATTGATTGCAGTGTCACAACCTCTAGGTAATTGGAAAAGTAGTCTGTTACAGCAATATGGCTCTTCCCATTACAGACAAACAAATCCACTCCAACTTTGAAATACGGCCTGTCTAGTAGAGAGTGTGGTGTAAGTGGTTCTGCTGGCTGCTTTGGTCTGTAGGTAAGGCATATTTCACATGAAGCAGTGGTCCGGCTGATGTCTTGGTTCATTTTTTGCCAGTACATCACTTCACGTGCTCTACGCTTATATTTTTCCTCCCCAGGATGCCCTTCGTGTATCTTCTGGAGTATCTCCTTGCGTAGTGACACTGAAATCACAAACCTGTTCCCTTTGAAGACCATATCTTTCACTACTGACAGTTCAGCTCTGCATGCACAATAATCCCGAATACACATTGGACAGTCATCCTTTGCTGCTGGCCATCCTTTCTATATTGTATCATTGAGTACTTTCATTGTTTCATCTGCCTCTGCTGCTTTCCTAATCTGCTCTGTTCTATCCAGAGATACTGGAAGAGAGGTGACAATCATGTCAACATAGGCCTGTATATCTGCATTAACCTGTTGGTCACTCTTTTCTGTCTTGTGGACTGCTCAAGACAGAGCATCAGCAGCAAACATATATTTTCCCGGTGTGTAGGTCATCTTCACATCATATTTCTGCAGCCTTATCAACGTGCGCTGTATCCTCATGGGACAGTCATTCAGTGTTTGGACATAATTGAGACCAATGGTTTATGGTCTATCTTCACTTCAATAACTTGCCCATAGATGTACTGATGGAACCTTTCACATGCATATGTATTGGCAAGAAGCTCTTTCTCTATCTGTGCATAGTTGTCTTCCGCACTTGTTAAAGCCCTTGATGCATAGGTCACAGGTTGCCATGTGCCATCATGCTGCTGCAGTGGTACTGATCCAAGGCCGTGCGGGGATGCATCAGCTGATATCCTGATGCACCTTTCCGGATCATAAAATTTCAGCTTGGGCTCTTCAGTTAGGACCCTTTTCAACATCTGGAAACACTCTTCTTGCTCATGAGACCAAATTCATTCATTTTGTTGCTCAAGGAGTGACGTAAGTGGTGCTGACACTGTTGACAGTCGAGGGATGAACTTAACTAGGTTAGTCACCATCCCTAAGAAATGTCTCACCTCCTCTTTGTTTTGGGGCCTCTCCATGTTTTCAATGGCTGACATCTTTCTTGGGTCAGGCTTCACTCCCTCTTCAGATATGACATCTCCTATGAAGGTCAGTGTCTTAATACCAAATTTACATTACTCTTTATTTAACTTCAAATTGTCATTCCTTGTCACGTCAAGCACTTGTCTTAGTCGAGTATCATGTTCCTTCTTGGTGGACCCGCAGAAAATGATGTCATTCATCATGGTCTCGACACCAGGTATGCCCTCAAAATTCATGTTGATGGTTTTATGGTAGACTTCTGGTGCAGGCAGGATCCCATATGGCAGCCGAAGATAGCGATATCTTCCCTGTGGTGAGTCAAAATTACACAGTCTCGAACTTGCCTCATCAAACTTCATCTGCTAATACCCAGATGTTTCATCGAGCTTGCTAAACCATTTGGCACCTGAAAACTGGGACATGATCTCCTCCTGTGTTGGCAATTTAAAATGCTCTCTCTTGATGGCTTTATTGAGATCTCTTGGGTCTAGACATGTCTGCAATGCTCTAATTTTCTTTTGCACAATGACCAGTGAACTCACTCAATCTGTTGGTTCTTCAATTTTCTGTATGACATTTATCCGTTCCATGCATGCTAGTTCTTGTTTAAGTTTATCTCTAAGTTGAAACTGAACTTTCCTGTATGCATAGACAACAGGAGCCACTGCCTCATCTATGTGAATTTTGTGTACACCAGGTAAGCATCAGAGCCCCTCAAAGACATCTGCATACTCTTCCATGAGTGTTGTGTGGTCATCTTTGGTATGTGAAGCTACTGTGAAAACTCTTTTCACTAGGTTGAGCTTTTCACATGCACTCAGACCTAATATTGGCTGTACTCTCTTTTCTACAATCAGTAGCTGTGATTTTAAGTGCTGCCCCTTGTGCTTAAAGGTTACCATACAGCCCCCTTTAACTGGAACTTTCTCTCCAGTGTAGCCTGTCACTTTTAACTTCACAGGGTAAATCTTACTCTTTACTGTGAGAGTCTTGTAATCATCCATGGATAACAGATTCACCTGAGCTCCGGTGTCAAGCTTGAATGGAATTACTGTCTCATTCACAGTTACTGGAACAATCCATTCTGTTTTACCAGCAGCCAGTCTTTACAGAATCCACACAGAATTCCTCCATTTCCTCATCAACTGTGTGCACCTTTCTCTTGTTAGCACCAGCTTTGCAGCACCTTGCAAAGTGATTCTTCTTCCCACAGATATTGCAGGACTTCCCATAAGCAGGACACATCTTTGGAATGTGTCTACCTCCACAGCTGCTGCATTTGCTGTTTGAGCCTTCCTCTTTGCTTTGCTGCTTCTTTTGGAAATGCCTTGTGTGCTGCTTCTCTGTTTTCACAGCATGTACTGTTGTGTCTGCCCTGTGCAGCTCCTTAGCTTGTGCTCGTGTGGTTTCTGCTGACCTACACATATTCACTGCCTTTTCCAGGGTCAAATCTTTTTCACACAACAGTCTTTCTCTATTATCTGGAATTCCACAAACTATTCTGTCTTTAACTAGTGAGTTTCTCAAATCTCCAAATTCACAACACTTATTCAATGTGTGAAGCTCAGCTAAGTATTGGTTGAAGCTAACACCTTGTTTCTGGTCACAGGAAAAAAAATCTTTCAAATGTGATGTTTTTACTTGGGATAAAATACTCCTCAAATTTTTTAATCAAAGTGCCCAACTCAAAAGCTGTCTCATCAATTTGAAAGCTGTTATAGATGTCCAAAGCATCTTTGCCAATCATGTGCAGAAAACTAGACGCTTTCAATTTTTCATTGTTCCCTCTCGCTCCACTCGCAGCTAAATATATGTTGAATCGTTGTTTGAAGCATTTCCAATTATCAGTTAGATTGCCAGTAAACTGCATAGGCATGGGAGAACTTAGTTGATTCATAACAGGAAATCTTGGCCTCTCACCTGAATCTCTCTTGGCAAATTCAGTGACTGCTGAACTTCAGGAACAATGTGGTCCCTCACCACACTGGCTGGCTGTTTCTCCCTCTTATTACAGCTTTTTTTTCATACTCACTGATTCTCTTTCTCAATTGCACACAGTATTCATCTACTTTCCCTGTTCAGACCTCACTCCAACTTCTGACAGCACGTTACGTTCGTTCTTCTTCAAGAGACAAACTTTGCGTGGGTTTAACATCTGAACATTTTATTAACCAACAACAGACTGGCTTGCTTTCCCTCTCTTTTTACAGCCACTTTCTGTTCTCCCATGTGACCTCTTGCACTACCTACTGGGAACTGTAGTTCTTTATTATAACTGCATAATAACACACTCAGCCTCCTCCACTGCTAGGAGAATTCCAAGCACAAACTGGAGGAACGGCACCTCATTTTCCACCTCCGAACAGCCTAATGGCATGAATATTGAATTCTCCTACTTTAGGTAATTCCCCCCCCCCCAGACATTCCCTCCCCCCCACACCTTGCTTCTTCTCTTCTCCCCTTTCCTACCCTCCTTTTTTTTCTACCATTTTTTTCCCTCTCTCCTTACCTTTGACCCAGCCTCCGGTGGATCTGCTCTCCCCTCCTCCCCTGCACCTGCCCATCACTATCTCTTACCTGCATCTACCTATCACCACCTTGTGCCCACCCCACCTCCCCTCTTTTGTCCACCTATCACCGCTCTGCTTTTCCCTCCTATATACTAGTCTTTCTCATTTCCTATCTACAGTCCTGAAGAAGGGTCCTGACCCGAAAAGTTGACCGTTTGCTTTTCGCCATGGATGCTGCCTGTCCTGCTCAGTTCCTCCAGTATCACTGCGTTTTTCATCTAGATTCCAGCATCTGTAGTCCTTTGTTTCTCTTGAGTAAGCTCATGATTAGTTCAGTAAGCAGCACATTGGAACTACATGGTTAACAGATGTAAATAAAGTATCGCAGCAAGAGAGAAGATACAGGTTGTCCCTGGGTTCCAACTGCCTGACTTATGGACACCCCTACAAAAGAAAATCCTTCCATAATATTATTAAATTCAAAAGTCTGATGTATGTACATCCATTCATTCCTATAAACTGCAGAACTAGTTGCCTCTTTCTCTCCAATTTTAGTAATTGTTCTTTCTTATCAGTTTTATGTGCTTTTGATCCCATTCGTTACAATACTGTGGATGTACCGTTACCATTTTGAGTCATTTTGAGTATTTTCTGACTTATGGATAAAATTGACTTCTTAACATCGATAAAACCACAACCTGTTCATTATCCGGGGATGACTTGCAGTGAAATAATCTCCAGTACACTACTGTAGTGGTGTCCAGGTGTTTTAAGGATATCTAAGGCTGTGGTAGTATTTAGTATGGTGGTGATATGCAGTATCAGAGTGGCGTTAACTGGAATGATTTCATAGGATGTTAAATAACTAGACTGAGAAGTAAAACCATTTAATGAAGACAAACTGACCTGTCATTCTTATATCTGCAATTGGAAGAAGAGTGCTGATTTGGTCAGTCAGACCCAACAGATCTTCAACCAAGAACCAACCTGAATAGATCAATTATGGTATGGTATGCTATCAAGTTATTATCATCTTTTGGGCATACCTTTTGGGCATGTTTACATTTTTGTTGAGTATTTAGCCTATTTATTGTCTTCACTTTTTTTTATTTTACATATTGTGCATAGTTAGTGCTAATTTTATAATTCCTATTGCTATCTTTGTGTAAATGTTATTTGATAAACACTTGTGTTGGATTTGAAATTTTTGATTGTTTTTTCAATTCTTGTGCTCAAGATAAATATTGACAAACTCATTCATATGGTTCTTTTGGGAACAATCAGGTCAGGTACCTATTTTGCACTTGCTAACGTGAGAGCACTGCACAGGATAATGGAAGTCCCTTCGATACAATTACTGAAATCCCACAGAACTGGGAACCATGTTGATTCAATACAGAAAGGGCAAAAGCCTGTGGAATACATAATCACTGGGACCTAGTGACATGGATGAATTGTGTAGTTTTGGCAAGGAACTAGTAGAACTGAACATAGACTGAAAATACAGGAAGCCTGCCATAGCAGAGAAGACAGGTACAGGCATCCTGAAGGAAAAAAGACAAGTCTGCAAGGCAGTCATGGACAGGCTCCCTGAATTAAACTGAGACAAAATAAGATCTACAACAATGTATGTCACAAACACCTACATGGAGGACTGCAAGTCTCCGACTCCAGCTCTGACACCGCCTGGCAGAGGATGAGCCTGGTATTTGAGCAGCAGCAGATGGGAGGACTCAAGATATTGAGACAAATTCTAAAATTGGGGAAACTCGCTGCCACATAATATCTGAAGAATAAAAATGAATCAGAAGCAGATCAGTTTTGAATTATAGCATATATTGAGAATGAACATGGAAGTTCACAAATTAGAGCTTTCATGATTGGACTCAGAAGTCATTGAATAAAGAAACTGTGAAACTGGACAAAAATGTCTGCTGATTAGAAAACATAAAACCCCAGAGAATAAGAGTTCCAGGAAGTTAAAATAAATAGATTACATAAGGTACTCGATAACATACAAGTGGTAAACTTAATTACAAAGTGGTGAAAATCAACCAAAAGAAGCAGTAACAGTGGTGTTAAATTCAAAGCAACAAGTTCATGCTTTGGTGAAATTGAGGATTCAGCTTGACAATGGCTCCTGTTATCCAGTCATTACATAGAAGATAAGGACAGCAACACAAGCTTTAAGTAAATGCTTTTCATAATGCAAGCATGCTTTTGAATATTAGATTGTCCCAACATCTTTAAAAAGATCATCCCTTTGAATGGTATTCTAGGCAATCAAAGCACTTGCATGGCAAAATAGGGAGTAAATTCAATTTTAGTGAATCTGCAATAAAAATAGTTTAAAGTTCGTTCCTTGTTCTTTCCTGATTCAGCAGCAAGAGGTATTCGCAAACAAAGGAGGCACTGTACACATGTTAGAAGTTACATAAACTACTTTACTGGAGCTATACGAAGAATAAAATACAGAAAGGAAGAAGAATACTTAACAAAATACAGAAGGAAGCAAACTAATACTTATCAACCAAATCAATGAACCGATCTATATAATACTGGAGGGAACCTCAGGTGTCCGGCAGCCTGTCACGCAGCTTTCTCTCTGCCTCTTAGCACCGGTCGCAACCCAGCCTAAGGGAAGATTCTGAATTGCACAAAAAAGGTTCCCCTTTCATACCCTTCAAAACTCAACATAACTTTTACCCCAGTATTTTTCCATTTCCTTGTGGTACCAGCCTGTACCTTTTTGTCACTCGCAACCTTCGGCCTAGGCACATAACTTGGAAACAGAGACAGAAGGTCTACAAAGAAAAAAACATTATTCACCAGTATTTAATCTCAAGGCTATGTCTTCATGCACGTCTTCAAGGTATTACCACATTCCAAGCTGACACCATTTTGTCTTACACCACCATTTTGGTATTGGTATTGGTTTATTATTGTCACTTGTACCGAGGTACTGTGAAAAACTTGTCTTGCATACCGATTGTACAGGTCAATTTATTACACAGTGCAGTTACAGTGAGTTAGTACAAAGTGCATTGATGTAGTACAGGTAAAAACAGTAACAGTACAGAGTAAAGTGTCACAGCTACAGAGAAAGTGCAGTGCAATAAGGTGCAAGGTCACAACAAGGTAGATCATGAGATCATAGTCCATCTCATTGTATAAGGGAACCGTTCAATAGTCTTATCACAGTGGGGTAGAAGCTGTCCTTAAGTCTGGTGGTACTTGCCCTCAGGCTCCTGTATCTTCTACCTGATGGAAGACGAGGTAAGAGAGAATGTCCTGGGTGGGTGGGGTTTTTGATTATGCTGGCTGCTACACCAAGACAATGAGAGGTAAAGACAGAGTCCAAGGAGGGAAGGCCAGTGTCCGTGATGCACTGGGCTGTGTCCACAACTCTCTGTAGCTTCTTGCGGTCCTGGGCAGAGCTGTTGCCGTACCAAGCCATGGTACATTCAGATAGGATGCTTTCAATGGTGCATCGGTAAAAGTTGGTGAGAGTCAAAGGGGACAAACCAAATTTCTTTAGCCTCCTGAGGAAGTAGAGGTGCTGGTGAGCTTTCTTGGCTGTGGCATCTACGTGATTTGACCAGGGCAGGTTGTTGGTCATGTTCACTCCCAGGAACTAAAAGCTCTCAACCCTCTGGACCTCAGCACCATTGATGTAGACAGGTGCATGTACACCCCCCCCTTTCCTGAAGTCAATGACCAGCTCTTTTGTTGACATTGAGGGAAAGGTTGTTGTCATGACACCATTCCACTAAGCTCTCTATCTCCTTCCTGTACTCCGACTCATCGCTGTTGGAGATATGGCCTACAACGGTGATATCATCTGCAAACTTGTAGATGGAGTTAGAGCAGAATCTGGCCACACAGTCGTGAGTGTATAGGCAGTAGAGTAGAGGGCTGAGGACGCAGCCTTGTGGGGCACCAGTGTTGAGAATAATCGTGCCGGAGATATTGCTGCCTATCCTCACTGATTGCGGTCTGTTTGTTAGAAAGTCAAGGATCCAGTTACAGAGGGAGGTGCTGAGTCCTAGGTCTCAGAGTTTGGCGATAAGCTTGCTTGGGATTATTGTATCGAAGGTAGAGCTGTAGTCAATAAACAATAGTCTAACGTATGTGTCTTTACTGTCCAGATGCTCCAGAGCTGAGTGTAGGGCCAGGGAGATGGCATCCTCTGTAGACCTGTTTCGCTAATAGGCAAATTGCAATGGGTCCAGGTTGTCTGGTAGGCTGGAGTTGATGCGTGCCATGACCAACCTTTCAAAGCACTTCATAATGGTGGATGTCAGAGCCACTGGTCGGTAGTCATTGAGGCATGTTACCTTGCTTTTCTTTGGTATTGGGATGATAGTGGTCTTGTTAAAACAGGAGGGAACCTGAGATTGAAGCAGGAAGAGGTTGAATATGTCCACAAATACTTCTGCCAGCTGGTCAGAACAAGATCTGAGCATGCGGCCCGGGAAACCATCTGGGCCAGGTTTTTTCCTCGTGTTCACTCTCTGGAAGACTGATCTTACGTCCTCCACTGTGATCACAGGTTCAGTTGTGTTGGTGGCTGTCAGGGTGGATGGTGACAATCCACTTCCCTTTTGTTCAAAATGCGCATAGAATGTGTTAAGTTCATCAGGAAAGGATGCGCTGTTGTTAGCTATGCAGCCCGACTTCGTCTTGTAGCCTGTTATGGCATGTAAGCCCTGCCGTAACTGACGGCTGGTCAGGGACTCTATTTTGAGTTGGTATTGCCTCTTGGCATCCCTGATAGATTTCTGAAGGTTCTACCATCATTTCTTGTACAGATCATGATCACCAGATTTGTGTGCAGCACACTGCTTTTGTGTTACACACAGCTGCACCTACTAAGGAGGAATCATAAGCGACTTTTGGCTAATTTAACTCTTTTCTTACAGACTCTTAACCTTCTCATCATTGCATGGTTCATTATTTAAAGTGAAGTATCTTGAAGTTTGCAGCCATTGCACAACTAACATCAATTACATTTCAAGCGGCAGTATCATTGGTAAGGAATGATAGAAGTTTTGAACTTGGTGGCTAATTATTTTGATCTCTAAATATATATGTTTACATAAATATGATGGTGTTTGTTAAAGTCCTTCGGAATTTGGTGTCTGGGAAATAAATTGTACGTGTGCACGGGTATTTAACATCAAGATAGGAATATTTCTTTCTGATGGAGAGGGGAGAGAAATGAGAATGAGGAGATGAAATGGAATAATATGAACAAAAAGAGGCTTGCAGATGCTCGATTCTGAACAAAAAAAAGTATGCTGGAAGAACTCAGTAGGTTAATCAGCATCTGTAGAGGAAAAAGTTGTATGTTGATGTTTTGGTTATGGCCCTGCATCAGGACTGAGAGGGAAGAGGAAAGATTGCCAGTATATAGCAGTGCAAAGAAGGAGTGGGAGGGGGAACTCATGATAGGTTAAACCAGATGAGGGGGCTGGGGAATGATAGGTAAAACCAGATGGGGGGAGGTGGTGGGAGGGGATGGGAAAGGTGAACAAAGGGAGAAGAAACCTAGGTGGACAGGTGAGTGTGTGTGGGAAGAGAACACTTCTTAGCAGGTGCAGCAGTGTGTAACACAAAAGCAGTGTGCTGCACACAAATCTGGTCGGTGCATGGGGTGGGGGAATTATCTGAAACTGGAAATTGGGAGAACAACATCTCTGACCCTGCTTGGGTAGACTTACAACCTAATGGTATGAACATTGAATTTTCCAATTTCTGGTAATCTTCACCCACAATGTTCTCCTCCCCCACATACTCACCTGTCCACAACACCCTCCCCCACCTGAAATTATATAATTCATGTAAAATTTTCACTGAAGGTGTAATTGTTTTTCATATTTCTTACAGTATTGTAGATTCTAATTGAGCAAAATATCATGCGACTATGCTATTTATGCTGGTAAACTGGTAATGTGTTAATATTGATTAATTTTGTGTCATTTAAAGATTTTGGTTTATGATGTTGGTTCAATGCATATCCTTAATGTACACATAAAATGCTTATTTATTGGTGTGTTATTTCTGGTTGCAGCAAAAGATATCAAATATAGTTTTAGAGTCATATGAACTGGTTTGATAATTATGCTATTGGTATTCAACTCCCAGACTGGGAAAGGAAATGTATTACTGCATTTTTTGGCAATTTTGTCTCGTATTTAAAACAGCACAATTGGCTGATGTACAAGTACTCACCAAATCCTTTGCATTGTCTTAATTTGATATGCTGCCATTTGAAAATTGGTTTACTTTATTCTGATGTATTACTCTGGAAGGAGAATTGATCAATAGCATTTTTAAATGCCTCTGCTTATTGCAAGATCACATTTTGCTCTCTATAGAAGTGTAGCTAAACGAGCAAAACTGTGGTTCAGCTTTAGTTCTACATCCCTCAGAAATAATTACGTTTAATTTCAGAGCCAGCAGAATGCTTAATATTGTGCAGCAAAGGAATCACTCCCATACATCTATATTTTCATTCAATCAATCTTTCATCTGCAGGAAGAAAAGAGACCCAATCGTTTTATAGGTGCAGTCCACATATTTTTTTGTTTTAACAAATGATGGACCAAGGTTCAGTTATCATTTCCCAACCAATCCAGAGCAAGAAGGTGCATGATCAGTTACTTCTAACATCACTTGCCCCAAGTAACCATAACTTACCATGGAGACCTCTGGCCTCTGGTCAATGTAGGAGTGGTCTCAAAACAGTATGTCCCTTTGATCTCATCAACCAGCACTTGATTATTAAACACTCACCAAATTCATTCCTTGCTGCAATGAATCTGGTGATCATCTGCTTCCAACAGACCAGTCACCTTCTCTGCATCTCAAGAACAAATCTGTGTCTACATTATTTTTTCATCTCAGGAGAGACCCATGATCTCTTTTGTATATTCTTTTATGACCCTTCTATCCAGGGAACAGACCCATTATCCTAAACCATGCGCATTCTGAGAAAATATAATGTGTTTACCATTGACTCAAAATTTGTCAATCAACTCTTTAGCTGTGTTGCCCCATATGTCCTTGTGCTAACTCAGGCTCCTATTGCAAATACTACTATAACCTGTGACTTCCAGTGAAGTGAGGTTATCTTTAAGAAAGCATTCCAATGGACTATTTATTCATATTTATATAGTTGAGCCTTCTAGTCCACCTAAACAATCCAAGTAACATATTTGTCAGGCAGAAGCACACTTTGAGTGTACTTTAACTTGGTGCAGAAGTTAACTTTACGTGCTAATTGCCCATTCTCCATTCATCTCTCTCCACTTGAGTTAGTGAATTATACTACTTCTCTGATGAATCAAAAATTTTGTCCATTTGAACACTGAGCAGACTGAAGCAGGGCTGAATGGTTGCCATAACACAGCCTTGTGACTGAATACATTGCCTTTCTAACTACTCACTCACATTGAGCTAGACTGTGGAAAGTCTTGATTTTGTGTCAGCTCAGAACTGATGTCCGAATCACACATTTGCACTTAATCTGCTTGATTCTAATTCTATCCCACTCACTCAATCCTGCTGAGTATTGTTTTCCTAAATTTGTCAGGTCTAAACAAATGTTGCTCGTTTACCCCCTCAAAAACTGTTTGTCTATTGTGTGCCAAATTTAACTTCTCTCACCCCATGTCTCTGAATACAAATGAATTTAGAAACTTTCCTCCTAAAAGCAATCTACAAACTGATTCCATTCCACCTACCTAAAAATTGGCCTTGCATTCCTTCATTTACTCGTGCCTCCAGCTCTCTTTGCCTTAGATCATATTTGATGGGAGAATTTTGAGCCACCTTACTCACATTCTAAACCCAAAGGAGGTGGCATAGAGATGAAAATCTCTATGCCACCTCCTTGATGAAAATCTGCTTGCTGGGCCAGGTGATCAGCCTGTATCAGTTGCTATGAAAGTGACCACCACCCTAAACTTCTACATATAAGATCCTTCCAAGACTCTGCAGGACAGCTATCTAGGACCTCATAGTTGGATGTTTGAAAATATATTGCAGGTGAAAATTGAACAATCAGTCCTCCTCTCTTAAGGCAAGGCTTAAGAAGTCATTGGTCTGTGGCCCTATTAGACCCTCGCATGGGAATCTGAAGCCAAGACATTGTGGATGTACATTGTGGCATCTGAGGCTGGGACATTGTGAATAGTTGGGGAGATGTCAGAACTGGGAGGATGGAATAATGGGGACAGAGGATAACTCTGATTGTTGGGCATTGTAAATCTGGACCAGTGTTGCATTAGGGGGATAAGGACCAGCACTTTAGCAATTGGTGATCAAAGATTTGCGTTATATTGAGGATGGTGTTGGAATCGGAGTCTGGCTGTACGTTGGGGAAAGTAAAGTCTGGAGATTGGAAGTGTATCAAGGTGAGTGAGAGACTGGGGAAAAAAGATGGTTTCAGATAGAAGAATCCTCAGTGTATTCAAAGTGTAAAGATGGAAATATGAATTGGATTTACATGAAGCACAGAAAGCAAAATAACGATAGTGAAATATGGAAAGGAGTGATGGGAGAGATAAAATAGTTATTGAGGAAAAGAAAAAAAATTGCTTTTTTCAATATTTGATTAAAATAAATCCCTGACACTAATTTTCTTCTGAGTGATTCTAGCACAGTCTTTAAATTAAATTTTGGCCCATAAATGTTGTACATTGGCATTTATTAGCAGTCATTCCATTAAAACTCTCTTGCTCCCAAAAGAACCAGACCTAAATTTTTTGGGCATTTTTAGTACCACACTAATTGACAAGAACAGCAAACTCACTCTGTTTCAGCACATTCAATACTCACAGTCTATCAACAAGGACAGTAACATAGTACCTGCATAGTCATATGCAGACTTCAGAAGCTGCGGTCCAAGTTACACCTTAATGGTGCTGATAGCTTTGTAGTATCACTGTATATTCCAGGCCAGTATTATGTATATTCTCCTTAGATCTGAACAAAGTTCCAGTTAGGAACAAGGCAATTAGCTGTCTTGTCAGATTTAGAAAAGTAGCTAAGGTAAAACATAGAAATTTAGAACTTAATAGGAGCAGGAGTAGGCTACTTGGCTATTCAAGCCTACCCTGCCATTCAACATGATCATGGCTGATCTACCTCAAGCCTCAGCTCTCTTCTGTGCCAGTTCTTCATAGTTCTCAATACCCTGATCTTTAAAAAAAAACACAAATACCCACAGTGATCTAGTCTCCATGAACTTCAGTATAGAGAATACTAGAGATTCACCACCCTCTGCAAGAAGTTCTTGCAAACCTCATGTTTAGATGAGCACCTCCAATCTTGCAACTATAAGGTCTTCAGGTTGTTGTGATATTATTTCTTGGCTACGCTTTGCTAGATTTTGGGTATCTCATGTTGCATTCATCATAAACTGACTTCCTAGATACACCATTTTCTGTCACCTAACTAGTCTAAATTAGAAGCACACAAAAAGTGCTGGAGGAACTCAGCAGGTCAAGCAGCATCCATGGAAGGAAATATGTTTATATTCCGACTGTTTATTTCCCTCCATGAATGCTGCCTGACCTGCTGAGTTTCTCTAGCACTTTTTGTGTATTGCTCCAGATTCCAGCATCTGCAGAATTTTTGTGTCTAAATTAGAAACATCCACCTTTCAAATGCTTAAACTCTGACATTGAAAAGAACTCAAAAATAAAAAAAAATCTGCAGATACTGGAAGAATGATACAAAAAAAGATATTGGAAATGCTCTACAGGTCAGACAGGGAAGAGGAACAAAACTAATGGTTCAGATCAAAGACCCTATTGAGTTTTTCAGGCATTTCCTATAGAAAAGAACTTGCTGGTAAACACTCACATAGCATCTGTAGCGCAACTATGTAGAGTAACATATTTTTCTTCTTCAGTGTGCAAGTCAATCCATCTGTGAGTTACAGGAAGCTTCTGCGAAAATTTCTTTCTTGTCCATTAATCAGCAAAATTGGTGTTTTCAGCTGAAGCAGTAAATGATGTGAGGTATAGCCTGTGGGCTAACCAATGAAGCACTCGGATTGACTCATAGCCACAGCAGGCATTCAAGGGCTTTAGAATGCACTCATACTCCAGCATTTGTTCAGGGAAGAGCATACTATAGGTCCCCACTACACAACATTAAAAAATAACTCAATGAAACACTTCTGTTGACTTGCTACTAGAAGAGCTCACTCAAGAATTAAAGAGAAAGGTGGCTGAAGACTATGTTGTGAAAGACCACCTTTGCCCAAGAATTCCTGATTCACAGAGAAAAGGCTACTTGAGAAAGCATCATGCTTGGGCATTGGGGGAGCAATATTGCCCAACTAGGGCTATAATGCAAAACTGAATAAAAATGTGAATGCAAAATTAGGATTGGTCATGGCTGCTGTTTGGACACTGCAGGTGGTGGCCTGCTGCTGATTCTGATTATCCACCACCAGGTCCTGCATGGGAGGGAGGGAGGGAGGGAGGGAGGGAGGGAGGGAGGGAGGGAGGGAGGGAGGGAGGGAGGGAGGGAGGGAGGGAGAGAGAGAGAGAGAGAGAGAGAGAGAGAGAGAGAGAGAGAGAGAGAGAGAGAGAGAGAGAGAGAGAGAGAGAGAGAGAGAGAGAGAGAGAGAGAGAGAGAGAGAGAGAGAGAGAGAGAGAGAGAGAGAGAGAGAGAGAGAGAGAGAGAGAGAGAGAGAGAACCATGCCATAGAGTGTCTAGCTGATGTGCCTACGTATCATGCATCACTTGCTGGCAAGTAGCCAGCAGTGAGACTTGTGGGTGAGGCCTGTATCAGTGTGTGAGCATGAGGTGAACTGCTTTAGTAATGGGGCTGTGGTGAATTGAGTAGTGTTTGGCGCAAGTGGCATTTGAGGATGTATTCACTGATCTATGAACAATTGTGCAAGATCAATGCTTCTTGTGGCACTTCACCTATATCCCTGCGGCTGGATTCCTGACATGGTCACCTCCTTCTACTGCCTTTTGAATATGAACAGGTAGATTTTTTGATACTTTATTGATACAAGACAGCTTTTCATGAAAGCTTCCAGTGCAGAATCCAAAATTCTTGGAGCCCACTCTCTCATACATCACTGATTCCCAGGGAAGAGTTATTTCTGGGACCACTGATCGAGCCTTAAGGCACCTCCCCTTCCAGTGGTGCAGGCTAGTTTAATTACCGGTAGCAAAGTTTTGATATCGAGGCCTTTGTTATTTAGAGCATCCAATCAACAGTGCAGTTAGCTGAATTCATTAGGAGAAAACAGGTAAAAAAGATGCCTTTTGAACGTGAATTGATGGTGTATATCACAATCTCCAAGTCTGTTTTAAGGGGCTATTTAGTTTAGCCCATAAAAAAGATTTGCATGTCATAAAATAAATCATTTTGTTCCAAGCAACCCTAACAATTAATGGAAGTTGAACTGTGGCATGACAGGAGCATTCAGTTGGACACTAACAATGAAAAACCATTCATCAACAAAATAAGTGACATAGAACCCAGCCTGCAGGCAGGAAGGGGAAGAAATCCCTATCGTGCTCAGTTTTTCACTGGAAAGTAAGTGAAGGTGTATCAGTTTCTGGTGATCTCCTGGGCTGAGACCTTCCAAAAGTGTGATATCCACCAGATTGACAGCTTAGTGGTTTCTGAATGTTTGTGGCTCTTGGCAAAAATAATCACCAGAGCCTATGAATATACTAATCAGAGGTCTAATTAACTTCTTTAAGATCCCATAGGCAGAAAGGTAGATATGAGACATCGTCATTTTTTGCTCTTTGCGCATTGAGACTGAAAGAAGGAATCCAACAGAGTGCATCACTTTTGGATAGAATTTCAGCAAACAGAATGAATTATGAGTTCAGTCTAGCTGCACAAGCACAACTGAAATTCTCTGCAGTAGGTTGTTGTTTATGTATTATTAATATTGATTTATGATGATAGGAAAGTCTTATGTATGAAAATATAACTTTAGACTGAGCATGAAGACTAAAGTTGAAGGCTATGTATTATATCTCTGTACACAAAAGGTTTTTAAATGTGAATTTCTGGCTCTGTAGAATAATTTCTAAGACCTTTGATCAAATTGGAAAAAAAGTCACAATATTTGCCTGGCCTTCCTCTCTTATTTCCAATTATATCTTAAGTCCTATCACTGAGATGAACACAAGTATATTCATTAAATTTTCCACTGGAACTTTAAAACTTGTGTAACAGTAAAAAGACATTTCACAGAGACAAGTTTGACATTGCTTAGTTGTGTAAAATGAGTGTATATGGTAAATCTGCAAACATCTTACATCTACTTTCTGTCCATTGACTTCAGTAATACTGAGATGTCCAGAAATGTCCATAGAAATATAAACAAATGTATGAATAGACTGCCATTTTGCTTTCACCTATTTTACAGTATTCTCACAGATCCAATATCAATTCCTATTACTTGCAGTCTTTTCATGAGAGGTTATTCTGACTTGTTTGATTAAATATGGGATATCTTTCATTTAAAACATGTTTTATTTCCTGATATTACCAGCATTCAACTCACAGCACAATATTTGGAAAGAAAATAAATGAAAAATGCTTTCTTGGTATTGGGAAAGATTTTACATTTGTAGTGAAACATTTTCATTAACTCTTGTAGCCTTCTTCTAACATTATTCTTAGCATTTACACTGTTTATATTGTTTCATTTCTTTTATTTTTTCAGGGTAACATGCTTTGGAACTCCATGCAGATGCAAAGGGACAGACAGTGCTGTGTTTTTGAATCAATTTGATTGGATTCAATTCCTGTTTCTGCCCGACATTCTCTAGTAAACAACAAATACTTTATTTTCCTGTATTTCAGTCAAAAATTAATTTGTTTTCTTTCCATCTCAGATGATACATTTCTTTGGTAGTTCAAATAAAAGAAAGTCCATGGTTCCTGGTTGTCATATTGAATTAATCGGGTATTGCATTTTTGAGTTCCTGGCTGATTTTGTTCAGAGTTTTGAAAATAATTGATCAGCAAGTCCTCTTGTGTATTTCATACTGCTTCTTTTGGCCTTTATTGCTTAACTAATGCATTTTATGACATTATTTTTCTGATTTACATTGAACATTTGGCTTGTTATTTGAAAATAAAAGCCTTCTATTTTTTTTTCTCCTGGATAATACAGTACACAGTGGACTCAAAGCCTGCTCACATCACTCATCATTACGTTGCCTAAAAATTGCAATTTTTAACTTGATACCAGCAAAAAATTAAACAGTTAATCAAAAATGGGTTTGCACCAGGTGTTACAGCAAAAAATCAAATAAAGAATTCCAGATACCTTCTGTGGTTATTGATGAACTGTCAATATAGATATCATTAGTGAGAAGAAGAAAAGCAGGAAGTTACACAGAACATTTGTCACACAAAATATTATAAGAAAAGCTGCTTTTGATTTATGAAGTCAACAGAGTGAAGGGAAAGATAGAATAAATTCATTTTATAATGCCAAAGCAATACCATGTACAGATGTTCATGATTGGTGAGCTGAAATATTTATTAGCCTAACTTCATAATCCAAATAGAAACTGGGATTTTGCTTTCAATGGCAAATAAAAAAATACAAATTTAATGGTAAAAAATTAACAATTTTTATCTTTTCGCAGTTTTATGAGGGATAGTAATGAAATGTTATCTCAAAATTGTGAAAAATGTTTTTGCTGAAACGTCATTCTCAAAACTCAGATGTTTGATTTTCTCGTCACAAATAATTTTTGATCAATCAATTTGCTATTTTCTTAATATGCATAGCTGTTGGTGATAAAGGTTACTAGCACAACATATTAATACGTCCTTCTTGTTTTGCAGTTTGAACAGAGTAACCTTATTTAAACTGAATTCATTGAAATCCCACAACGAATTAATAGATAAAGGAAAGTCATTCTTGCATGGAAGACATAAACAATAACTTCTTTCCTTATGTTGTTCCCTTTGATTTGTGTTTAAAAGCTGATTTCAAAAAAGATAAATAAACACCACAATTATTTTAAAAAACAATTAAAATGCGCACAAGGTGTCTTCCAAGAAGTGGAGATCTGAATTTTGTGTTGTCTGTTCGATCCAGCTGACTATTTCCAAGTAAGATTTGCAACTCTGATGCTCTCATTGAATATTCGTGTAATTCCTTGAATTTCCTCATGGAGGTTGATCACTTTAATATAGAGAGATTCTGGTTTCTCCAGATACAGCATGATGACAAAGTGACCTCCAACAAAGGATAAGAATAAACTCCACACCATTTTCAAAGTTACACAATGGAGCTGAATGACAAAAGTGACAAGAAGATCAAATGTCATATATTACCTCATCAAATGACAATAAAATGCTCAATATTCAAATTGCTTTAATAATTTAGGTAATATCATCAGCATTCCAATCATGCTCCCTGTTTTCATTTCAAACAATTTTCCAAGGTCAGTGATGAGACTGCTTAAGTAAAATCAGTTAATGTATGTATAGTAGGAATAATTTGTCTTATCTTCTGCAACAATGCTTCTGCAACTAGATAAACAAATAAAACTTCACGTCAGAGAATTGCCAAGCATGCTGCACACAGATCGTTTCAAAGATAATTTAGCATAACAGTGTGTTGCCTACCATTTCAAGCATGTTTTGTTTGATCTGCACCTGCAAATTATGCAAACCTAATCACAAAAAAAACCTGACTGCATAAAGGAAAGAAAGTGCAATATTGAATCACTCATGACCTCGGTTTGTCCAAAGATGTTTTTCAGGCAATTAAATAATTTTGGACCAGTTGGCTGCTACTTACTACATTCTCTTTTGCAATGAAGTAAGTAGCAGCCAACTGGTCCCATGAACAGAAATGTGAGACATAAAAGCAGCTGTAGGCCATTTGCCCCCTCATGTTTTCAATAAGATAATGTTTGATCTTCTACCTCTGCGTCACTTTTCAGCACTCACCCATTTCCCTTGTTTTTTTTTAATTTCTTAAGGCAATGTGATAATGACCAGATATGTTGTTTTTGGGATGTTGATGAGGGATTAATATTGGTCATGATACCAGGGATAATTCTCCCCCAACTCTTTGTTGAACTTGTGCTGTGGGATCTTTTACTTCCCCCCTGAGAAGGTGGACTGAGTCGCAGCTTAACATCTCTTTCAGTAAACAGTAGCTCCAATGTGCAACATTTCCGCTCTGTGGCATGAAGTTTCAGATCCACACCTCATTTGTTTGATTTGCTTGTTGTCCAAATATCCAGCATAACAGCATTTTGCCGTCAGTCTCCAGAGGAGTACAACATCAGAGTATAGTTAGGAAATAACCAGCAAAGTTCTACCCATTAATTTAAGATCAGCATTTGAGCATGGATGTATGGCAATCCTCAAAATATGCCACTTAAATGAGAAAATACCAATAGTCCCTTGCAGAACTATCATCTGATGGTTCTGACAGTCTGCTGACATTTGCTTGCAAAATATGATTTATTATGGAGGGACCCTACTTCACAGAAATCCTGACTAAAATAATGACACTATTAGGAGTGATATCACTTGATTAAAATATTTCTGAAGAATCAGCCAGTGATGGGATTAACCAGGCCAATGAGCTAGCTTTCACAATATAACTTAAGAGCTGATTCTCTGCCAGGTAATTCTCGAAGTACCGCTGTACATATATGTGGCTGTGAGGGTACTGACACCAGCACACAACACACCTAACCTAACTGTTATCTGTCAGCTGTTCCTTCTCCTCATTCTGAGAATATTCAATATTTTATGCATTCCCATAAGAAAATCCTATTGCTGTTAACAATATAAATATGTGAAGTAACCAAAAATCAGCCAAAGAGATATAATAGCTCAAGGGAACCTACAAGACAGAGGGAAATAAAATCAAAACAATAATGACTCTAATGACTCTAAATGAATTCAAAACCATCTTAGTCTCTGGTATCCAATTAGGAAGTGTGCTGGAATGAGTACCATCATGGTACAGTGATTAGAAAAGAAACATGAATCATTACATCATTGTTGCTTGACCATTTGTTTGTTATTAAGCTTTTGTTTTTGTTTTGGCAGGCTGTCCCAGTTCCTGACCGCAAGTTCAGTTGAGGTAAATATCATCCAAAAACAGAGCGGAGACAAGGAGCTAAGGATGACTGACAAAATTAACAAAACCTATAGACCTGGACCAAGGGCCTTCAAATTCAGGCTTATGAGCATCTTGGTCATTGAAATTTCTCTATTTAAAGCAAACTTATGACCGATTTTGACTAGTATTTTAAAACATAATTTCTTCTTATAGTTTGGGACTCTAAAAAGGGCATATTTAAATTTAAACATGTATAGCTCTACACAAAAATACTGTCCATATACATAACTACAATGGTTGATTTTTATCTGAACATGATTTCCAGCAATGCTTTTATAAATATGGAAGTATATTATTCTTAGTGGAGGCACATTCAGTGTCTTCTGACAGTGTTGCTGAGTGCAAATGTTAAATTACATAAATTTCTAATCATAAAATAGTTGGGTAATAAATGCACTTAACAAGGAATAGTAGCAAAATACATTATTATTAGTCATTATTTATAAGGTTTACTTATTAATTTCATTCCTATTGAAATAATGTACAGTATGTTTGCAGGGAATCTCATCAGGAATTATTCTTTGATAAGCAGCACATTGTGGCAAACTTACTCTGACTTATCACATTCCATATTTTGAGTCATTCTTGCCGCTTCTCATGGGAAGAACACCAGCCTTTTATTTTCAGATTAGTCAAGTTATCTGTTCAGAGCAAAGAATTCCATCCAGGTTTCTAAACTTGAATAACTCTGTTTTCTCCAAAGCAATTTGGTTGTTTATCTCTATTTCTTATTGCAATAAAATTATTGTTCATTTGTTGCATGCATTATTCCCCTACAGATTTCTATTAATTTCAACTGTCCTGCATGTTCAGTGTGCAAATGCATCTATTGTTATCTTGTGATTACTTCTTTCTGGAATTTTTTTCTGTGTTTTTCCTGTGGATGAACAATTTTTTTCATAGATAGTACGGTGTTAACTTGCACAGTATACTGTATTTAAGAAACGTGACCATTTACTATGTTTATGCATTTTGCAGTGATTTCAAATTAGTTTGCATTATACTGAAAGCAAGTTATAACAACCTGAACCAAAGAAGTTACAAACTGAAAATTATTTTGATATCAGGTTATGAAGGTTTTGTTTCCCTCTCTTTGAAACTGAAATAATTTAAGTTGTTTTCTATTCTGTAATCAATCATCAACAAATAAAATCAAGCTTTCTTTTCTTCATTGCTCCTGCAACAGTCATTGGCAAGGGCATTGTAGCTTATTGACTCTTCTATTAAGTGCTGCAATTTTAAACCAGTCACATAAATAAGCATTGTCATGTGATCTCCCTAGAATTAAGGGCACATTAATCACCACATGACTGCTTGACAATATAACATCATTGTTCCATTAATGGAACTATAGCATTGTAGACTCATTCTGCTAATAAATAAAATGCTCAGTCTTTGTTCTTCTCCATTTCTTTACACAATTTAGAATTTCAAATCTGTAGCTTAGTGATAAATGCAGGAATTGCTAAGTATGATCCTCATTACTTATTCAGGGGACAAGATCAATTTAATGCCTTGTAAATTCAAAGATTTTTAAATTCTTTACTCAGTGGTACATTTACATCTGTATTCAGATATTTCTTTCACTGAGTTGGAACAAAAATTATGAAAGCATTTGTGTCTTCTGTGTCCATTTAAATGTGAATTACTAAACAATCTAGAATTCATGACTATGATTGTTTCAGAAGAGGTGATTACAGAGAAAATGAATGAAAAATATCTTGCCTGGATACTTTATAAGTAATTGTGCATTTTCAATCATTATTATCGTTTGTCAAAATTATTGTTTGTTTAATGTTTGCTTATTATTTGTTATTTTTGTGGAGAAGTATAATGTTTACAGAGTAAAATGGTTTTCTGCCATTGGAATAATAAAGCAGCAGCATCCCAAATAATTACGTGTGAACACTTTGACAATCATGCTTATATTCCTAAAGTAATCCTTCTGGAATCCTTTTGCATCGAGAGGTAATTATTAAAGAGATATTTTCACTTGCTCCTGAAGAACAATGGCTAAGGCAGATGGCATGTATGAAAATATGTTTCCCAACGCCCAGCAGTTGAAACAGATTGCAAATATGAATATATTATCAATGTTTCTTCAGTGTAGTCATGCAGCTAAGTAATTGTCCAAAGTTAGTTTTATACAGCTGGAAAATTTTTATTTTCATGTACGGTACGGCATGGTAGCGTAGGAGTTAGCGCGACGTTATTACAGCGCCAGCGATCGGTGTTCGATCCGATCTGTAAGGAGCTTGTACGTTCTCCCTTGTCTGTGTAGGTATCCTCCAGGTGCTCCAGTTTCCTCCCACATTACAAAGACATACGGGTAGGTTAATTCGGGTTTAAAATGGGTGGCGCGGACTCGTTGGGCCGGAAGGGCCTGTTACCACACTGTAAATAAAAGTTAATTTAAAAATTTAAAAATTTATATCTCAGGAAAATTTAAAAGTTCAGCACCATCTTCACAAGTTGTCAGCCAATTTAGTAATCTGTAATTCAGGGCAGGTGAAATGTTTTTTTCAAGGATATTTAGTATTAGGTTTTGCCCATTTAATTTTACTGATTCCTCCTCTTCATCATCACATTGTAGACATATTAGCTTTAAACTTGAGTTTAACTCAATGCAAGCCATAAATACATAACTTCATTTAAAATAAGTAGCTTAAAGCTCCTTTCAGAATAATGAGTCCGCAGGACTTTGAATTTTTGAATCCGCAGGTTCTTTCAGGAGTCCAAGAATGAGTTGAAAACAACTTGGTACTTCACAAAGTTTTATTGGAAAAGTTTAAAACAAAGAAACTGTCACAGAGCACGTGGCAGTAGCTTTACTACTAGGAGATGAGCCGAGACAAAAGAACTAAAATGAGCTAGGCTGGGGGGGTGGGGGGGAGGGGGAAGGGGGGGGTGGGAAAGGGGAGAGGGAGAGAGAGAGGGAAGGAGAGGAAGAGGGAAAGGGAGAATTCGGGGTCACATTCACCCACTGAACCCAAAGATTTACATGTGGAAATGTACATTAGCATTACTATAGCATGTGGAAAGAACATTAGTAGCCCTGAATATTTGAGAAGAAGGAGATAAAATGGCATGTGTTTCTTCTCTTGCATTTATGTGGTTAGGTGCTAAAGGACAAACTGCTAGATTGATTGAGGAATGGACCAGTTATTGCGTACTGAATAGCCCCTGCAAAATGATTGAAGGCATGATGGGGGCACGACTTCAGGACTGAAGGGCACCCATTTATAACAGAAATGCGGAGAAATTTCTTTCGCCAGAGAGTGGTGAATCTGTGGAATTTGTTGCCACGGGTGGCTGTGGAGGCAAAGTCATCGGGTGTATTTAAGGCAGAGATTGATAGGTATCTGAGTAGCTAGGGCATCAAAGGTTATGGTGAGAAGGTGAGGGAGTGGGGCTAAATGGCAGAATGGACCAGATCATGATAGAATGGTGGAGCAGACTTGATGACCGACTTCTGCTCCTTTGTCTTATGGTCTCATGGTCTTATGGGTGGGGGGGAATATGTTCTGTTGTGTCATCAGACTGAAGGTGGCAGAGGATCATCCATCAAATAAGGAAGCACTTGGGTGGAAGCTGCTCAAGTATCTTACAAAGTACCGAGGCAGCACAGTGCACAGCCAGTAGAACCGCTGCCTCACAACACTACAGACCCGAATTCAGTCCTGACCTTGGGTACTGTCTGTGTGGAGTTTTCACATTCTCCCTGTGACCATGTTGGTTTCTTCCAAGTGCTCCAGTTTCCTCCCACGTTCCAAAAACATGCAGGTAGGCAGGTTAAATGGCCGCTGTAAATTTCCCCTGGTGTGTAGTGTAGATGAATGGTAGAATCTGAGGGGAGGGAGTGGCGGGGGGTGCTGGTTAATGAGAATGTGGGGTGAATAAAAAATGGGATTAATGTAGGATTAGTTTAAATTGGTGATTGATGGTCAGTGTGGACTCCAAAAGAGCATAAGACATAGTAGCAGAATGAGGTCATTCGGCCCATCTAGTCTGCTCCACCATTCGATCATGGCAGGATTCTGAGCAGTGTGCAGGAACAGAGGGATCTTGGGGGTCCAAGTCCATAGATCCTCGAAGCTGCCGTGCAAGTTGATAGGGTGTTTAAGAAGGCACATGGTGTGCTGGCCTTTATTATTCAGGGGATTGAGTTCAAGAGTCACTAGGAAATGATGCAGCTCCATAACATTCTGGTTAGACCACACTTAGAGCATTGTGTTAAGTTCTGGTCACATTATAAGAAGGATGTGGAAGCTTTGGAGATGGTGCAGAGGAGATTTACCGAGATGCTGCCTGGATTAGAGCACATGAGGAAAGGTTGAGCCACTCAGGGCTTTTCTCTTTGGAGCGACACAGGATGAGAGGTGACTTGATAGAGGTGTACAAGATTATGAGGAGCATAGACAGAGTGGACAGCCAGTACCTTTTCCCCGGGGCATCAATAGCCAATACTAGAGGACATCCATTTAAGGTCAGAGGAGGAATGTTCAGGGGAGATGTCAGAGGTAGGTTCTTTACACAGAAAGTGGTGGGTGCCTGGAATGCACTGTCAGGGGTGGTTGTAGTGTCTGATACAATAGGGACATTTAGAAGGCTCTTAGGCACATAGAAGTAAGAAAAATGAAGGGATATGGGCTGTGCAGGAGGGAAGGGTTGGATTGATCATGGAGGAGGTGTTCATATAGTTCGGCACAACATTGTGGGGCGAGGGGCCCGTACTGTGCTGTATTGTTCAATGTTCTATGTTCTATGTTCTCCATTCTATGGCTGATTTATTTTTCCTTCTCAACTCCATTCTCCTGCTTTCTCCTTATAACCTTTGATGTCCATACTGATCAAGAACCTATCAACCTCCACTTTAAATATACCCAATAATTTGGCCTCCACAGTCGTCTGTGGAAATGAATTACACAGATTCACCACCCTCTGGCTGAAGAAGTTCCTCCTCATCTCAGTTCTAAAGGAATATTCTTTTATTCTCCGGCTGTGCCCTCTGGTCCAAGACTCTCCCACTACTGGAAACATCCTCTCCGCATCCACTCTATCCAGACCTTTCAGTATTTGGTCGGTTTCAATGAGATCTCCCCTCATCCTTCTAAACTCCAGTGAGTACAGCCCCAGGGCCATCAAATGCTCCTCATGTGTTAACCCTTTCATCCCCATGGTCATTCTTGTTAGCTTCCTCTAGACTCTCTCCAATGTCAGCATGTTCTTCCTTAGATATGGGGCCCAAAACTGCTCACAACAATCGATGTGCCAAAGGGCCTGTTTCTGTTCTGTATACCTCTATGACGCTATGACTCTATTAAGAATAAGACAAATCTAATATTTCTTGGAGTGAGGGAAAGGGTGACTGCAGTACTTTTGGAAATAGGACAAAGATAGTTGAGGATCCTGTCAAACACTTGGAGGAAAATCCCTTAGTTGGACAAAAGGGAAGATTTGGTGTAAAACACTCTGTGGAAGGTCAGAATGGATTCACCAGAATGGATTCACCAGAAAGACTGCAAGGATGAAATAGGGTCCTTACAGTGAGTGAGGCATCAAGAATATTGGCAAAGTCATCTTTGGGAGTCACTGGATATTGTTTGGCAGCTTCATGAGCCACTGCTACAGAAGTGACTCAGTTTCCTTGGAGTTAACATTATAATTTTCTTCCCTTTCAAATAATAGAAGGTAATGAGAATTACCTTAAAGTGGTGACAGCTCCGTGGGAAATAATGGAATGTATATGCACAAATTTTTATTTCTTATACATTATTGTATCACTTGCATTTTGATATCATGAAAGTCCATGCTATTCATAGGGTTTGATTTTAAATGGCTGCACATGTTGTGACTGAGTCTTCTGGGTAGTAGTAGACATAGAGAAATCTGCTGTCATCTTGCACTGATGTAATTAATGAGTTGTTTGGGTGAACAAGTAAATTGGCCCACACAATAAACCTACTGCTACTGCATTATTGCTGCATTGGTTCTAAGGCATGTAATAGGGGGCATAATAACTCTCTCTGACAATGGTGGCAAATACAGACTGCAGGTTGAGTCTGTAGGTCTTGATTCAGCGAAGGAAGAGCTTTGTCACAACCTATCAATATTATCTATTTCCTGCAATACCACATTATTCTGCCTGAGATCACACTCTGTGAAAACAGTGTTACTTCACCATTTGTTTTGCGTGTCACTGACAACATAGGATGCCCTCTCGGGGTCATAATTGGCTTTTCTCTCTGAAGTTTTAGTGTGAAGAGTGCAAAGAAGTTCAATATCTATTGTTCTTAACATGGTCAGAATTATAGCTCTCTAGTGGATCAGGTCTGATTAAAGTAAAGCAATCTCAAACAGCTGCTGCAATGTCACGTCTCAACTGAAGTTTTGAACTTACAGCACATGCTAACTAGGTTCACTGCAAACTGATGTGAGTTGAATTAATATCGCAATAATGTGAACTCAATAACCTTGGCTCTTGGAGTCAACACAATATCATTGACCAGTTGTTACAAGCCATGACATATTTAGTAGTGGGGATTGAAACCAGCTGAACAGCATGCCATGCTACATTTGCTGTGAACAACAGCCACCTCAATATTGCATTCACTTGGTCAACATCAGATGAATTCAGAGCAAAGCACATGTCACCCAGTTTACTCTTCAGGATCTGCTCTTTACAAATGATGCTGCCTTCTCTTCTGATTCACTTCATACTTTGCAATGAATGTGTTCATGTCAACAAATATCAAGATTATAATCATCATGTCACAGGGCACCAACATTCCACTCAATATTCCACCAATAATGAATCTCTGGACAGTGCAGATCACTTCATCCTGGCTCATCTCTAAGCTGCTCACCCTTGATCAGCCTAGACTTGAAAGATGAGATGCAAACATGCCAAAACTCTGGCAGGTAGGAGAATCCTGGCTACAATTACTCAGAATAAAAGAAGCTGAGTACAGTCAACATGTGTAGACACCAGACAGCCCAGGTGGAGATCCAGCAGCAAGTCAGGAAAAGAGAATGTTCCAGTCATCTCTGAACCTTCCCTTTTCTCTCCTTCTCTATCTCTGTCCAAGAATATGATAACAATAGCTATTACAAAACCATCTTGACTACGTATCCTCCTACCATGTTTCTTTTAATGATTCTGTTACATGTTCCTACTTCCTCCAGATTTGTTGTATCTGTTCTGATGATGGCAGCTTCCACATCCATGCTTCCAAGATGAATTCCTTTATCATTAACTGTGGTTTCCTCTCAACCAGAGTTCACAGTGTTCTCAGCCACGACTATCCTACTTTCACACTCCCTCTCTCCTCCCACCAGAACAAGTATAGGATTCACCTCATCACTTTCTACAATAGACTGCACATTCACAGAATAATCCCTTTTAATTTGTTCCACCTTCAATTTGAAGGCAACACTAAACACTGTACCATGTGCACCAACCCCCCACCCCTTCACCCCTCTTTCAGCGTCCTGAAGGGACTAGGGATTGTGCCCCTGGCATCCTTGCTTCTTTCTCGAATCTTCACAAACACTCCTCAAAGCACTTTCCCTTGCAGCCACAGGAGATACAAAGATTTCTTTTAACCTCCCCTTCCCACCATTCAGGGATTCAAACACCATTTTGGGTGAAGCAGAAATTGTTTTGTACTCCTAATTTAATTTTTTAAAAGAAATGTTATTTACAGCATGGTAACAGGCCTTTCCGGCCCAACGAGTCCACGCCGCCCATTTTAAGCCCAAATTAACCTACCTGTATGTCTTTGCGATGTGGGAGGAAACCGGAGCACCGGGAGCAAACCCACTCAGACACGGGAGAATGTACAAACTCCTTACAGACAGCGACGGGAATCGAACCCTGATCACTGGCGCTGTAATAGCACCGTGCTAACTGCTACTCTCACAATATTGTCTCCTCCACGTTAGACAAACACAGATTGTGTGATCACTTTTCAGTTCAGAGTGAACTGAATCGTGGCGTCCCTGTGAGATCTCTGTCTTTCATCTCTTACACTGCTCCAACAAAGTCCAATGTAAACTCAAAGAACAGCATCTCATCCTCTGATCAGGCACAGATGCCTCTTGGTACTTAACGCTGAATTTAACATTTTTAGATCACCAGCCTTTCCAGTTTGTATCAGAACTGACCAGATCTGATGCAAGGGTACTGGTCTGTAACATTCTTTCCATTGATGCTGCCTGACCAGTTGAATATTTCCAGCATGTTGTTTTATTTAAGATTTCCAGAATCTGTAGTGCTAACTATCTCACATTTATTATCACGTTATTTTCTTTCTCTCTCCTTGTCTGTTTTCAATCATTTCCTTATATTCAAGCCTCCTCCAGAGAACTCAAATGCAATTAAAAAGCTCTCACACCACCACCTCTCAGCCGACAACCCCACTTCTTGCTCTTCACCCTATCACATGTGTTACCTTTGTACTGATATACTGTTGAAAGTATCCTAAACTGTTTGCATCATAGTCTGGTACATCAATTCAAATGCACAGGAACATAAGAAGTTGCAGGGAGTAGTGAACTCTGCCTAATACATCATGGGCACATCCCTCCCCAACACTGAGTGGATCTACAAGAGGTGCTGCCTCAAGAATGCAATATCTATCATTAAAGATCCCCACCATCTGGGCCATGCCATCCTTTCTCAGCTACCATCGGGCAGGAGGTACGGAAGCCTGAATTCCCACATCACCAGGTTCAAGAACAGTTACTTCCCTTCAACCATTTGGTTCTTGAACCAACAGGTAAAACCCAAATCACTACAGTTTAGCAACATTATGACCACTTTTTCACTTTGCACTAAAATTAACTTTGTTTTTGTTCTAATTGCGTTCTTCTTGTAAAAATTGTGTATAATTTATGTTTAATTTATATTATCTTGAGAATACTGCTTAGGTGATGTTATATGCATCTGCAGGTAAGTTTTTCATTGTGCCTGTGCCTAGATGTACTTGTGCTTATGACAATAAACTCGACAGACTCTGTTTTCTCCAGACCTCCCTCTTCTCTGTACTTGAAAATATATATTTTATTTCCCCCTTTTCTGAGCACTAATGAAAAGTTGTCAACCTGAAACTTTATTTCTCTCTTCATGCTGCCTGTCCTGCTGAGTAGTTTCCAGCATTTTGTTTCTTTTTCAGATTTCCACACTGAACATGGATTGGAAGATCAAGGCTCCTCACACAGATCCTCATCCAATATGTGAGAAACTGGTGAAATAATACTAAATTGTACAGAAATTAATCATCATCAAACAGGAAAATACAGTCTTAAATATTTTTATTGATTCCATGGCAGACACACTGTGCAATGATTTGTTGGAAATAATTTGTATCATACTTCACATCGTACTTCTGTTCTTCTGTGTTCTTTTATTATTCTTGGCTACTCTTTATTCCCAGCTGAACACAATGATATCTATATAGACAGACATGACAGTAAGACAAATTTATTCAAATTATCTAACAAAAATTGACCTTCTGATTCCCTTAATGCGTACAAAATTGCAAAGGCGACTTAGATTTAAAATTCCACCTTTTACAACTTCAACTAGTCCCAAACACTTCAGAGTCACTGAAGTAGTTTTTGAAAGTGCTGTCACTATTGTACAGCAAGGAAATTGCAAATCGGAGTTTTACATGGAATTTCAAACTAAAGATAATAACAAGGGGCCTTGAACATAGATTAGAATGGTACTCGGTGGGAGGAAATTGGATTTCTTTTACACATTTTTGTGGATGTGGAGTTTTCAATCATTCTTTCTGTGAATACTTAAGTTTTATCAATTGGCAGACATTTGCCATTTCATTGAGTATTCCACATGCTCAATAAAATCATTTTGAAAAGCAAAGCAAACATTTTTACCAAAATAATTCCATTTGTAAGCAAAGTTAACCTAAATCTAAAAACTAAAGCAAACTCATATTCCTTCACTGATTCTCACTTGTACCTCAAACTTTGTAACTGAACTATTCCTCCATCTCCAAAGTGTTGGCTCTTACTTTACTGTCATTTAGCTTTTCTGAGGCTCTCTGATACTTTTCCCAGATGCTTTTACACCAGATTGTAAACATCAGCAGGCCTTTGAACTAAGGGGACAGATTCAATAAGATTGAATTCTGTCTTTCAGGTTTGCAAATGCACAATACTCAGTCAATCTGGAGGAGGGACATTTTCAGACTCATTTTACTCCTCTTGTTTAATGGTATGGTAGATCTAAATTTCTGCTCCAACTGAAAAAAAAAGTGATAATTAAATTGGAAATGTGTGAGGTTGGGTACAGGAGGGGTGTTAGATCTGGAAAAAAATATCAAAGTGCCTCAGATCTGGTGCATTTTCCATGCATCAGGTTATCTGTTTGTAACCCACTTTGGAGGGGCCAATTGCCAATTAAGCTGTGGTAATTACAAAGTTGAACCAATATTTCAACATGATTTTGCAACCATGATTTTTCCAGGCTTCCTTAAATTCACCATTAAAGCTCGAGAACACAATGGTAATTAAGGGGGTTGATTAAATCTAATAGAAATACACAAATAAACAGTACTCAAATGAGAAAGGGGTCAGTCAAAATTTGTTTTACTGAGGGTATTTTGAATCTTATTAAGATATTGGTACCCAGACAATCATAGCTTGGACAACAGATGTAGAGCAATGGATTTGCAAATGACAGCAATGATAGTGGTAACAGAGGGAAGAGTCCAGAACCTGTGCCTCAGAGATGAGCTAGTAACTGCACAGAGTTAAAAGTGAGACTTAAAAGAAACATGAACAGAGGACAGGTCAGTGGTAGTTCTCTTTAGATTTCTGGAAAGACATTGTGGACTCCTACTTGGCAAGTTTTAGGTGAGGTTGGAACTGCAAAAACTGATTTTTGTTTGGAATCCCATTTATTGATGGTCTCCATGTGTACTGACTAGAGTGTATATCAGAACTATCTAGGGTAATGTATTAGTTTTGATAAACAGGTTTTCAGAGTTTTCATCTGTGTTGACTATACTTTTAGACTTTCAACTTGCACAGGACTCTTGCATGCACCAAGTCATTTGAAAATGAGTGAAAAACATGGCTGCCCTGAATGGCTATATTTGGAAACTCAGCATGTATAACTGTAGTATGAAAGGCCAGGGGTCAGATGACAGTGACAACACTACTGACCCCCATGGTCGGATGATAGCATTGCCTATCAGGTCGGAAGCTATACCACTGTCAATCAGGGGTCCGGCTCCACCCCATTAGGTAAACACCTTTGACCTTGCTAGAACACTCGGATTGTTCTGTGCGAGCACCCTTGTCCTGGGCACACCTACTATTGGCCTGTTTAAAACAACTTTGTCCTTGCTGGGCCACCCAGCCCCCCAGCAGCATAAAAGTGCGGCATGTTTGGTTTCTCTCCTCTTTTTCTGTTTCCGAGGATGTTGAGGTAAGCTGTGCACTACTTCAGGGTAGTTAGTTAAGGACTCCCGAGACCAAAGAGCCACTGTTTGTCCAAAATCAGGGTGTCCAAATATTGTACTGTTTATTCCTTGATCATTTGTACCCAGTTATTGTGTATGTGTGTGAGTGTGTGAGTGTGTGTGTATGTGTGTGTGTGCACCTCACCCTCTGTCGCGATTTCCCTCCACATTCGTGCTCCTGCTTGAGAGTGTGTGAGTGTGCATCTGTTCCTGTTCATTCTGTCCCTGCATTTGTCTTTGTTAATAAACTATTTTTAAATTACAAAGACTGTGTGTCCAGACCTTTATCTTTAAGATACCAAAAGAAACCTTTCTCACAACAATAACCAAATTCAAGAACCATTCAATTGCATGTCAAGTAAATGTACAGGATCTTTATACTGAACAGTATCCTAGAACTTGAAGGAGAACACAACATGTTAGCATGCAAAAACATGCTATAGATGAACATAAAAATGCATAAAAAACAATGCCTCCTTCAGAGATTGGTCCAGAACTTCATGGCATATTGAAATCTTGTGCCTTACAAGGCACACAAAATGCTGGAGGAACTCAGCAGGTCAGGCAGCATCTATTGGAGGGAAATGAACAGTCAAAGTTGCTGGCTGAGACCCTTCATCAGGACTGGCCAGCTGAGTTCCTCCAGCATTTCATGTGTGTTGCTCCAGATTTCCAGCATCTGCAGTCTCTCTTGTGTCTCCATATAAGGCACACTGTGTCTTGTTAAAAGATGTGCTGTCACTGGAAAATTATTTTGATATGAGGTTGTAGAAATAGCTTAAAGATATCAACTTGAGAAAAGGGTCAAGAGACAGTAAATGAGTGCATTGTTTCAATTAAGAATTTAGCCCATGCATTGTACTGTTGGTGTTATTTTGTGTTGTGTTTTCCCAGCTAAATTTGTGTGTGAACCAGGAGATTGATGAAAAAATTCATTCAGGACAATAAATCTAACTTTTGAACTTGCTAATAAAATTGATATGTTGAAGAAAGCGGCATCCAAATTTGCTGGAGAATTTTTTCCACATGAGTGATAGGCATAGCTGGAGTCCACAGTCAGAGAGTTACTGTAAAATACAAGGCTCCAAACCTGAAGAGTACAGGTAAGACCAATTGAGTCAGTTGCTATAATCACAAAGGACATCCTATACTACAATATTATCAGCAAAGAACAGCCAATTGTTTCAGTTGCCTAAGAAAAGTTCACATATTGGGCCTGCAGATGCAAGGCTAAAAAAAGAAACAAATATAATTTTGATGGCAATTTGAAAAAACAGAAGAGAGGACTTCATTTTTGGAAGTTCATTCAGACAAGGGGAACTGGGATTGTGCAGTTTCCATGAATCAAGCAGTAATGGTGGCTAAGAGACTGACTTTCAAGTAATGATGCTAATTACCAATCAGTATATTGACCTGCAAATCAAGACTGTTGCATACTTTTATGAGTCAGGGCACTTACAAGTTCCATCATTAACAGAGATCCCCGTCAAACTGGAAACCTACTCTGGTAAGTTTTTACAAACATTTTGGCACAAGTAGTACATGATGCAACACATGGCATAAACCTATCCAACAACACAGTAAATTATGGAAACAGACCACTGCAATGAGAAGGGATTTGCTAAACCAACTGAAGCTGGATTGGGAAAATGGGTTCACTATTAATACTTTGAATTTTCACTTTGACAGATTGTTGGGACTGTATGACATTCTTTTGATGACATAAAAGGCTACAATTCACACATTTGCATCAGACCAGAAGCAAAGTTAGTTTAAGGCAAGCTCATATCACTTCCATCTGCTCAGAAGATTCAAATTGAAATGGAGCTAGATAGGCAAGAACAAAATGGTTGTGCTTATGAAAAATAACCAGAGTGAATGGGCTTTGCCAATACTTTTTGTGTCAAAGGCAAAAGAAAGTGATATGGTTGTGTGGAGAGTACAAAGTCACACTATATCTGTGTAGATAATGAATAATATCCACTACTCACTTGCAAAATATGTACATGGAATTAGCAGGTGCCCAAGAAGAGTAGGGTGAGCTGCCTCAGCAACTAGGTAGCACTCACATCTACTGTAATGGAGTGCTTTGAGAGGTTGGTCATGGCTAGAATTAAATCCTGCCTGAGCAAGGACCTGGACCCACTGCAATTCACCTATTGCCACGACAGGTCTACAGTGGACACAATCTCACTGGTGCTCCACTTGGCTTTGGACACCTAGAAACAGCAAAACATGCATCAGACTGCTGTTTATTGATTAAAGCTCAGCGTTCAACACAATCATCCCCTCAGTACTAATCAACAACCTACAAAACCTGGGCCTCAGTACCTCTCTCTACATCTGGATCCTTAACTTACTTATCGGGAGACCACAGTCAGTGCAGATCAGTAGTAACATCTTCTCCTCGCTTCAATCAACACAGGTGCACCTCAAGGATGCATGCTTAGTCCACTGCTCTACTCTCTCTACACTCATGACAGTGGAGCTAGGCACAGCTCAAATGCCATCTATAAATTCGCTGATGACATTGTTGTTGGTAGCAGCTCAGATGGCAACGAGGAGGCATACAGGAATGAGATAGATTGGCTGGTTGAGTGGTGTCACAACAACAACCTCACATTCAATGTCAGCAAGACCAAAGAATTGATTGTGGTCTTCAGGAAGAGGAAGTAGGGAGAACACACACCAGTCTTCAATGAGGGGTCAGCCATGAAAAGGGTGAGCAGCTTCAAGTTTCTGGGCGTCAACATCTCAGAGGATCTATCTTGGGCCCAACACACTGATGCAATCACGAAGAAGGCATGCCAGTGGCTCTACTTCATTTGGAGTTTGAAAAGATTTGGTATGTCACCAAAGACCCTTGCAAATTTCTACCAATGTACAATGGAGAGCATTCTGGCTGGTTGCATCATCACCTGGTATGGAGGCTCCAATGGAGCAGGAGTGGAAGTGGCTGCAGAGGATTGTAGACTCAGCCAAGTTTATCACAGGTACAACCCTCCCACCATCGAGGACATCTTCAAGAAGTGGTGCCTCAAGAAGGCAGCATCCATCATTAAGGATCCTCACCATCCGGGGCATGCCCTCTTCATATTACTACCATCAGGGAGGAGGTACGGGGGCCTGAAGACCACACTTAATATTTTAGGAACATCATCTTCACCTGTGCCATCATATTTCTGAATGGTCCATGAACCCATGAACACTACCTCATTATTCCTCTTTTGCACTATTTATTTATTTTTATTACTTATAGTACATTTTGTCTTGCACTGTCCTGTTGCCGCAAAACAACAAATTTCATGACATATGTCAGTGATAATAAACCTGATTCTGATTCTGAAATTTCTTCACAGAATCAGATCTGTGGACAATGAAATAGTCAGCAGTTTTAGATCATCAACATGCACCAAACAGCTCAACCCATGTGGGACCAAGATGCAGTCAAATCGTTCCCCAAGTGTTTTCAGGCCACGATAGATAAAATCTTGCAAAGAGTTGTTCATTGTTTTTTTAATCAAGATCATCTACTGATGGCCACAAGTGTAAATGAAGGAAATGTTCTGACTTTTGAGCAAGTATTCAGGAGATTGTGAGTGTAAAGTGAAATTGGAGAAAAACACGTGCATGTTTTTGCAATGAGAAATTAGTGTAACTTGGGTTGAAGGTTGAAGCCAATATGGGCTTACAATCAGTTAAGGAAATTGAAAAGGTCATCATTAATGCACCAACTCCTGAAAATATAGGATAAATGTGGTTGTTCTGAGGAATGTTCCAGTGTTACACTCAATTCCTTGCAGATCTTGCAACAATGCTTACATCATTGCATCGCTTGTTGAATAAGGATGTGAAATGGATGTAGAGTAAGGAGCAACAAGAAACAAGTGAAGACTGCAAGAAAAGCTTGAAAATGAAACTTCCCTTGTTCTTTACAATGCTATGCACAACATGAAGTTAGCATCCAATGTGTCAAGTTGTGGTGCACATAGATATGGAAAAGAGAAACACATTGCTTTTGCTTCCTGCACCACCATGGGAAGCAAGCACAGATATGCTCAATGTGAGAAGTAAACAGCTGAATTTGCCTTTGGAATCAAGATATTCCATCAGCTTTTACCAGGCTAACCCTTTACCCAAGAAACAGATCAAAAACCACTGCTAATGATATTAGGTCCTAAATCCAGCAAAACCTTCTATTACTGCGACAACTCTACAAAGATAAGAACTCCTTCTATTGCAGTACAACTCTACAATCATGAACAGGAGTGCCAAACAGAACCTCACTGATGATGCTCAGTTGCAGCCACCACATAAAAACTGGGGTTACATATCAAATGCCTTTGAAATTGCAAACAAGACTCAGCATTGAAAGGGTTTGTGAACAGAAATCGATCATACAACACAGAAACAGGCCTTTCTGCCCATCATGTCCCTGCTGACCATAATGTAACTATCTGGACTAATTCCATTGTCCAGTACTTGATCTGTAGCCTTCTATGAGTTGGCAATTCATGTGATCATACAGATAATTTTGAAATGTTGTACGAGCACTTATCTTTCCCATCCACTCAGACAGTGCATTCCAGATTCCAACCACCCCTCTGAAAGAAAACATTCTTCCTCAGAACCTATGCCCTCTAGTTTTAGATACCTCTGCCACTGAGAGAAGTTTCCTACCATCTGCCCTACCCATGTCCCATATAATTTGTATACCTTTATTGGGTTCTTCCTCAGCCTCCCCTGCTCTAAGGAAAACAAACTCAGCCTGTTCAGTCTCCCCTTGTAACTGACATGCTCCATCCCAGGCAACGACATGTTGAATCGCCTCTGCACTCTCTCCAGTGCAATCGCATCCATCCTATAGGGTGGCAACCAGAACTACACCCAGCACATCAGCTGTGGCTGAAACAATTTTTTCATGAAGTTGTACTGTAACCTCCCTGTAAAGTGGGCCCTGGCTAATGAAGGCAAGTGTCTTGTTTATCTTTTTCATTACCTTATATACCTGTGCTGCCACTTTCAGGGATCCTTGGACTTGTACACTGAGGTTCCTCAATACTCACTAGAGTCCTACCATTCATTGTTTCTGACTTGGATTTTTAGTCCTCCTGAAGTACATCACCTCACACCTGTCAACATTAAATTCTATCTGCCATTGCTCAATTTATCTTACCAGATGTTCAATATCATTCTGTAACCGAAGACTATCTTTCTCACTATCACCAATACCAAACAATTTTTGCGTCATCTACAAATTTAGGTGTATTTGACGTTAGATCCAGTGCAGACTTCAGAATGTGAAGTATCAAATCTGAGTAAAACTCCAGCAAACAACCCTAACTTCTTTTTTATAATTCAAATCCAGAATCAATTGGATGAACATTTGATTCAATGCAGATACCAGTAAGAAGACAGAAAGAGTCTGAAAGCCGGTTACTGCAATAAATATATCACTATTGTTCATTAGATGAGTATATTGACATGTTATTTGTATTTCACTGTTGTTTTTACAAAAAAGAGTCCACATATTGTTTTCTCTATATCTGCGTAGTTTGTATTATGACTCCTATTGGGCAGTACAATTATGTTTTGTGTCTGTTTTAAACAACGTAACAGTTCCACCGCATTCAATTTTGTAGCAACAGCTTAGCGATTTAACATATAAAGAGTTACTGTGCTGTTCTGTAAATAGACTTGTAGTTCTTTGAACATGCATATACTATGCCTCATTATATGTCTTGTTTAATTAAGTCATTAACAGTTCAGAGAATTTCAGTATCAAAATAAATTTTCAGGTTTAAATTCCACAAGACATGGGTCTATATGTCTTGCAAGAGTATTTCATTAGTTATTTGACAATGGACAACTTCAGAGTCCAAAATCTATGAGAGCAAGTTGATTTGTACATTCATCCATTTTTTTCTCTGGAGCTGGTAGTGAGTCTCACAAAAATAATTCTTTATATGTTGAAGTATAGCTTATAAAACAGTGAGACATCACACAAAACAGCTGGGGAATCATCTTCCTGTACTGCTTCACAGGTTTGATTGTCATTTAGACATCAACACCTAGTGAATTATCACGCTCGAGGGGTACATTTCCATTATGAACATTCCCAGCAAATAGTTCTGTGCACAGTAATGTATCTGTGGAATTCGAGTGCAGGTATTCAATCTTGGCAAAGCTAGAAGAAGAATCCTGAACTAATTTACAGTTATACACTAATGACATGTGAAACAGTAAATTGGGAATATTAAAGGTAAATAGTTGTGCTGCTAAACAAAAATAGTAAAGATCAGTTGAGTTCTGCAAGGTTGGAAAGCTCAAAATGATAGATTTATTGCAAAAGTTAATCTTTCACCCCACTCTTTTCTCTCTCACTCTTGTTGTAGTATATATGAGGATTAGCGTATCTTTAGCAACTAAGTGGGATGACTTTTGATATGTTGTAGGAGCTAAATTTGTTAGTTGGAAGTTAATGTCCTTGAATAAAGTATATTTTCATGGCAGCCTTATTCTTATTTGCAATATCAAGCAGCAACATCAAAGTCCTTATGGGCACAACATTTCTGCAAATTGTATTCATTTCTAATGAAACAAACTTGAATTGTAATCCCCTCCATTTTTTAGAAAACAGCATTGTCCAACTAAGAATTAGTTTTCACCATGGGAAGTTAGCGTCTAGAAAAGGATATTTGATTCACAATATTTTTTAATTGCAGAAACATGTCATATTAATTTGTACAAATTAAATTACTATATATTTTATTGGAACATAAAATCATTCACAAAATAATCACAAGGCAAGATGGTGGAGCATAAAATCAAATTACACGGCATATGACTAAGTTAAACAAAAGGATTTGCAGTTCTTAAGTTTCTCTTATATTTTATGAAGTTTTATGCTTTGAATGTGTGCTCTTAATTTGGACTACCATTGGGATTTCCCATTTGCAAACACACAGTACACTTTAAATCATGAAGGAAACAACAAATGTTTCTAACATAGATCTCGGTCGGAAACCCTCATACTTGAGAGCACACATTTAAGGAACTGGCCATTCAGCCTCTGGGTATATGTAAGTGTGGCACCTGGGAACTCTTCACACATTTTCAATAAGGAAAACGAGTGAACAAGGAAATGAACTAGATTAGATTGAGGGGCTTAATGTTATTAGAATGTTTACTCATTTGGAAGTTATGCAAATTCTTCAGAAATTTAACCAATCTACTGGTAACCATCTTAAGGAAGAATAAATGCTGAAGAATAGTGACACAAGCTACACAGCAGTTTCTTAACAGAAGAAATTATAGTACCAATCAGTCTTTGCCAAGAGAAGGTTATATACAACTCTCCATGGAGGATGGTATGAAAACAGTCAATTATTTGTGTTTTAAGGAGGTGCAGGAAGAAAAAGTAAAGCTCTTCTTCATCAAGAGACAAACTTTACATGGGTTTAACATCTGAACATTTTATTAACCAACACCAGACAGCTTGCTTTCCCTCCCTTTTACAGCCACTTCCTGTTCCCCTATGTGACCCCTTTCATTGTCTACTGGGAACTGTAGTTCTTTATTATAACTACATAATAACACATAATAACACACCAACTTTATGAGTTTGAAATTGAATACCAATTTCAAGTAATGATTTTCCAGAGACAAAACAAGTTGCTGCCAATTTTATTGCAGAATTAACCCACAAGTTGAAAATAAAGTTATACAAGATGCTAGGAATCCGAAATAAAAGTAGAGAGTGCAGGAAAAACATGCAGCAGCTTGCGTGCAGTGAGAGAATAAACACCTCTTATCTGAATTTACAGATTTGTTGGGAAATTGTGTCAGATAGTGCAGAGGAAAGCCAGAAATGTATTAACTATTTCCGTCAGTAGCTTTAAGTGCAGTTAGCATGTCATCATTTTCAGGTTCACAGAGTGTGATGAGGAAAAGCATGATACAATATGAATTCCATCATTTAAAAGAATAATTCTAAGTTCTTGAAGTTACTGGAAACAAAAGCGGAGCAAAATGGAAGGAATGGAAGCCCAAATGTTTTATCATTGTTCATTAATGCCTTTCTGGGGCTATGTGGATCCAGATAGATAAACATATTTCCTTGTAGCAGAAACCAAGGCACAGTAGGAGGTTACCCAGAAGATGATCAACTGAAGTGTCATCCCAGGCCTGAATATAAATGCAGAAAGTAATTTAACAATATGACCAAGTCAGAAAAGGTGAGTCTTGATTCATATCCATCACATTTGCTGTGCACAATACGCCCAACTCTGCCTTTTCAAACCAGTTTCAGCACATCATTTTGTCACACCTTCTAAACTTACACGTACCCCTATCCTTCTTGATGCACTTCCCAACATCCCCACCATCCACCATTCCCATTCACCATATTTTTTGCAGTTCAATGCCTTTCCTTCACAGTTCTCTACAGATCCGTCTCAGCACCTGAAGAGCATTATTAATATGGCAAGGGTTTTGTCAAAGGCATATCGGGTCGCCAGCCAATGTTGAATGTATTGCTTCTGTGCATCATTCCTCAGGCTCTGGAAGTGAGCTTCCTGTGACCAATGACAGCTAAACACTTACTCCATTTTCAGATGTGATGAGGTTGAGATGTGGTATGATGATAAGACAATAGCATCAGGACAGCTATCTACAAATTTGCATGCACTCACATGAAGATCTCTTTGTGATTGAACACATGATGTACATTGTTGGAGTGGAAGTCCTTGCAAAACCCTTCTCTGTTGGACAAGGAGTGTTGCATATATTGCCTCATGTATACACACAATGATACCCTGAACATCTAATCAATGCCACAAACTTGAGAGCCCACTCATTTTGACTGGCATCATCACAGACAAACGTTAGATAATTGACAGCACTGAGACTGACAGTAATTGCCTCTCTTATGCATATGTGGCTTGCTTGCAACATTTATCTCTCCTCCTGTCTTCTTGGTTGGTAGACTTGCAAGTTGAACATGCTTCTCGCAAGCTGCACACCTCTGCTGCCCCCATCTCTGCTACTTCCCTCTCTCCCTTTCTCCTGTGGAGGCATAGGTTTGCAACCAGCAGCCCGATGCTGGGTATCCTGACCTTCATCAGATATCCACTCTCAGGATGCAGGTGTAGCACCCATCCAGCTTGGGCAGTTCAGATCTCCAAAGAAATGCCTCAGCAAAATGGGAAGGAACAAACCCTCCCTCACAAGAGGCTAACAAATCATCCGCAAATACTAAATAGTTATTGCCTACACAACTAATATTGATTCATTCTCCTCAACTGCAGCTGTGAACCTACCTGACTTGTTTCAGGAACCCCAGGAAACTGACACTAAGCAAAGAACATTCAAGGTCAATATCACCCTATTGAGTGATTTGCGTACATTATTTGACAAATCATCTCTCTGATTACAACAATGCAACCCAGTGGTTGGCATGTGGAACTGGCTTCCAAATGTGCTAACATTTTTGCCAGTTTTAACTTCCTTATGCAGCCCAAACAATGTGCTATTTCACATTAATATTTCCATAAATTGATTAGATCTTGCTGGAATCTGAATATGCTGTTGCTGGTATCAAAATCATTCCATATTAAAATCAATAGATTTTTCTCAAGATTGTAAACATTGGCAAACAATAACTGAATTATACTTTGAACATTAACAGCATGACTTTACAAACCTTTTGCCCCAAGCTAAGAGATGGCTCAAAATTCTTTACAAAGCACAGATGTAAGCAGGCTCACCTCAGCTTTCAAACTTAATGGGATCAAGTTCTACAGCTGAAAATGAGTGAGCTCACAGCTGGGCTGGTACCCGAATACATTCACTGTCAGAGTGACATCTTACAGGTCAGGTGTTAAACCAATGTCTTCGCTCAGCTGGAACTAAAAGATTCAATGACAATATTTGAAGAAAAGAAGCTGCAGATTTCCCCCAGTAACCCAATCTCCCTCTAAATTATCTGGTCAATTCAATTTTGTGAATGCTTGCTCCATGCCAACTGACTGTGACAATCCAATAGAACAATGGTTTCACTTCAAAAGTACATCATTGGCTGTGAAATGTTTTTGGATGTCCTGAAGCTGTGCAAAATGCTGTAAAAAGACAGGTCCTCCTTTTTAGACACCTAAGACGAGAAGCAAGGAGGAAAAGAGATTGAAGTGAAAACATGGCTGAGAAGAATAGTTTTAAGGTGGTTTTTATGGCACAGGCAAGGCTAAACCCCAGCAATAAAAGAAAATTGAGGGGTATGACTAATGTCTAAAGGATTGCTCAGCACTGCTGGCACAAAGACATTGGGCAATTATTGGAGATGTGGAGGTCTCAGCAACAATTTATAGTGGGGATTATGCTATAATCATTGAAGCTGTGTGTGGGAAAGAATATCGAGAGTTCTGAATATTGATTTCACACCAACCTTGAAATACACAGCATCATTTAGTTCTGAGCAAAAATAGTCGAGTAGACATTTTGCATGGAAACATTCATACTTATAAATGGTGAATGATCTACTCTATAATTTCAGCATTTTATATTATTTTGGGTTTCTATTATCTGTATATTTTCCTGCTTAACAATGCAGATAAGGAGGAAGGACTTATGTGTTGAGAAGTGATCTTTAAGCAATCCCTTCACCGTCAGATCAAATGTTCTTTTTTCAGGCCCAGCATGTACAACAAAATAGGCTTTGAATAAGATGACAGATCTGATTAATTGAATTGAAAATACATTGTCAAAATGTAGCTCACATTGTAATGGAGGGAATCTCTGATATTAAAGGAATAAAAGACGATAGGAGCAGGAGTAGGCCAGCAGGTCACTCCAGCCTGCCCCACTAGTCAACGTAAGCAGGGTCACCTCAAATTAAAATGAAGTCAAATGAAAATTATGCTTATTTTTATATTGACAAAACAGCTACTTCCTCTCAATCAGTAAACCTATTTAATTTAAAGTGTTCTCTTGGTTTATATTCACCAATCTGTGAAGAATAAGATGGTATATGTAACTCTGTGGAGTCCAGAAACCTGATTACATAACACAGTTTTATTTTCAGCACTGCTTTAAGAACATCATTGGTTTGTTTGGAATCATGACAATGGTTTACAGATCTGCTGGAAATTATGCACATGATTATGAGTTGTACTGCTATTAGCAACCCTCACCAAAGTCAGATTCTAACAAAGGTGCTTTGTGTGTGAATCAAAAGGAAACCACCCACACCCTTGCCTGGCCAATTAACCCTCCACCACCCCCCACCCACCTCACCCCTCACATTACTCTGACTACTGATCTCTTAAGCCTCTTTACTCTGGTTTCTTGAACCTAAACCCCAATTGCCAATCATCCCTCCTCCCTAGCTCTCTGACCTGAATCAGACTCAGCAAATGGCTCAGTAATTCTCCTCCTCCACTGATGAGCAAATCATAGGATCCAAACCGAGCAATTCCTGGTACAGACCACACCATTCTGCCCTTCCACTCTCCCCCACCACCCAATTCAATACCCAACTCTCCGCTCCCACACCCACTCACCCCAATACTCCTGGGCCTCTCCATCTTGTAACCTGTAGAGACCCTAAGTTTGCCTGTTTACGCCAACATACTCTGCACTGGCACAGTCCATGAAATTAAGTCCTTACCTTCATTCAAAATCGATTCAGTAGCCCCTGGCACTTTGGGCCTTGGCCATGACCAGAAGGTTTTTGAAATGAAAGATTAATTATTTAACTTCTGTGAGGACTGATAAATTTCTGAGCTAACTCACCCTAAATGATGATGACTTTTTTTTTCCTTATTTCCACAATGATGTCATTCGTCACAGGAGAGAACCTTGAAAGTCTGACCAAATGATAGATCTGATGCTTGGAATAAATCTCCTACTTTCTCCAACTCATACAAAGCAACAGTCAATAGCACAGGATCACATTGTGCTAGCTTTTTGTATTACTGCATTGTGACTCTTGAAAAACTGTTAAAGGAGGAATGAAAGAGATAAGGGGAGATTGCTAATTCCTATGGATGTTTTTTTTCATGTTTATGTTGTAACATTAACAAAAGACCTGCTGCATGCTAAGAAAAAATGTTGTAAACTGGAAATAAATCATGGAGATTTACCATCAATATCTGTTAATTTCTCTCCATTAAACGGCCAACATAAATATTTCTTTCACTCAGAAGTATCAAACTTGTCCACTTTTAAGTTGGGCTTTAATTTTGCAGAACTTTTCATCATATAAAGCAACCATTTCCATCTTTCTCAGTCAATCAAGAGCAATTTTCTCCCTTTAACACATGACCATTAAATTTCATCATGGTACATTCAATAAGATTTGCAACCTGGATTGCACTCACATAATACAGCTCAGACAATTTTTGGTCCATTAATTGTAATGGCTGGAAAATCAGGCAGCCTATCTTATGCATATATCCAGAATTTCAATACCTTAGCATGGATATTTTTTAATATACAGTACATGGCTGAAAATGGATTTTAGCTGGAATTTTAGTTAGTTGGGTCCTGGAGAGTGTTGTAGAGACCAAGGGGTATAGGTACATAGTTCCCTGAAAGTGGTGACAAAGATAGATAGGATGATGAAGAAGGCATTTGATACACTTGCCTTCATCAGTCAGGTCATTATGTGCAGGAGTTGGGATGTCATGTTGCAACTGTACAAGTCATTGATGAGACCACACTTGGAGTATTGTGCACAGTTCTGATCAACCAGCTATGGGTCGTTAAGCTGGAAAAGGTGCAGAAAAAATTCACAAGGATATTACTGGAACAGGAGGGCTTGAGTTAAAAAGAGAGGCTAGATAGGCTGGGATTTTACCCTGGAACATAGGAGGATGAGGTGTGACCATATAGAGGTATATAACATCATGAGGATCATCAATAAGGTTGATGGCCATGGTCTTTTTCCCAGAGTGGGGGAGTCTAAAACTAGAGGACATGGATTTAAGATGAAAGGGAAAAGATTTAAAAGCGATCTGAGGGAAAACTTTTTCACACAAAGGGTGGTGGGTATATGAAACGAGGTGCCAGAGGAAACTATTGAGGTGGGTACAATAACAACGTTTAGAAGACATTTAGACAGGCAAATGGATAGGAAAGATTGAGAGGGATATGGGCCAAACACAGGAAACTGGGACTAGCTCAGATAGACATCTTGGTTGGCATGAATGAGTTGGGCTGAAGGGCCTGTTTCCATGCTGTATAATGCTGTGACTCTTTTACTCAATGGAATCTGTCAAAATAGTGATCATTTCCATGTTGCATCTCAATAACTCTTCTGTCACAAGACAGTCTTGAGCATCTGACACATTTTCAGTGTCAGATATAAATCTAATGATATCAGTCTTCATTTGTTCACATTTTAGAGAATTGACTAGTATGAATTAGATGAGTCTGCTCCAAAGCAGCAGCATTTAAAGAGGTGCTCATGCTGAAAGATCAGTCTTCTCCAAGCTCCTGAAGAAATCTCCGGAGTTTATTTGTTTCGGATGAAAAACACTTCCGGCCATCACAGACACCTCCATTGAACTCAACAGCGGTTTCTGCATTCAGAAACTACTGGCAATTGATACTTTTGTGACAATCCTGTCTTTTGAGTTTCAGACACAATATCACAGGCAAGGTTGCAGACCCATAGAGAGGTAGCAGACAGATATGTCCTCATGTATAAATACCCTATGCCTTCATGTTTTACAGGGACTCATGTTCCTATCTTAGATCAGTCTTTGCAAATTAAGATTTTCTGAGATATTCTTCACAAAATATGTATGTTTATAGGCTGTCCTCCAAGGATTGCTCTATCCACTGATGTTAACTTGATTGTAACACCCATCTTCCTGGCTTCAGGATTGGTTGTGGCTGGACTATGACACATCTCTCAGTTTGCTGCTCACTGCAACATTAGGGATACCATACACTACAAAAGACGGGAACTCCTCAACTCTTCCTTCAGTGAGTGGGCTGGGGCTTTGTGAACGCACGGATTTTCCCATTTTGTTGACTTCCCCAAATTTCAGGTCCTGTTAGATTCTGGACAGATGTCACCCCCTTCAGTACCAGGAGCTTCCCATGAATCATAAGAACACCTACTCAATCACTGTGAAATTAACAGTTGATCATGGAAGGAATTTTCTGATAGTCAAAGGCAAGAGACTAATAAGTTTCTGTGACCTCTGAATTCTGCACTAATCTATTTCGCAAGGGAGCTTTAGGGCCTAGCAATCACCTGAGGGCTGGAAGATTATCCTCCCCTTCCATAGTTTCTGATATCTAGCTGAACTCCGGTAAATCTTGTGGATCATCTCTGCAATGAGAGTCACAACATTACCAGGACCCTGACGGAGAATGCAGTTATCTTTGTCAAGGTGAGATTTTGCTATGTGCATCAGTCAGGAAGAATGTTGCATTGCATTCCACATAGATCCAAATACTTTGTCATAGTCTGCTGCATTCTGCATGATCTAGCTGGAGAAGGAGAAAGTTATGTCTGGATGAAAGAAGAGCAAAGTGAGCATCAGGTGCCAGAAGTGTCAGTTGAAGAGGGTTGTATGATGCACCATAGAAGGGAGGCTGTCTCTGGACTTTCTGTCAGGGATAATTTAATAGTCTAAGAATTCTCACGATCATGGAAATCCACTTTCACACAAGAGAATGCAACATTGTGAAGCTATTTTCCCAGACAATGCATTGCAGAAATTGTTTCAACGTGGATAAAAGACAAATTAAGATATGCTATGTGATGCGCAATATTCCATTTGAATTCATTGAACCAGAAGAGCAAAATGAAATGTCACATAACTCTTGCCAGGCCAAAGGATCAGTACATTATTCAATTCTACATATGGCTGGCAGCAATATGTCGGTCTTGCCCTGATCATTCTTGTCCTCTTTCATACCAAATCAAGCATAAATTGTAAGACCACATGGCAAAATTCACTCTCCGAATTATGTCATGGTGAAAATGCCTTCACTGAGAGGGTCCCATTAAAATGATACATATTTTAGTCAACAAGAGCACAGAAGCTGGAAATACCAGAACATTGCCTTCTTAGCATAAGTTGTAACAATCAAAGAACATTAAACTTCATCAAGTGATCTACCTGTCTAACCTGTTCAGGAGGGGACCTCACGGAAAAAAACAACAAACAATCTGCTGGAGGAACTCAGTTGGTTGAGCAGCATCCGTGGAAAGAAAGGAATTATTGATATTTTATGTCAAAACCCTGCATCAGTCCTGCAGTTTGCAGCTATTCAAAGATTCTTATTATCAGTTGGATACTTCCCCTGGAAGTTAAGGAGGTTTGGCTTGTCACTGAACATTCTAACAAACTTCGACAGACATACTGTTGAAAATGTTCTGACTGGTTGCATCATGGTCTGGTACAGCAATTCAAAGGTACAGGAATGTAAGAAGCTGCAGAGAGTAGTGGACTCTGGCCAATACATCACAAGTACTTCCCTCCCCAACAACAGTAGTATCCGGAGGAGGTTCTGCCTCAAGAAGGGAACATCCATCATCAAAGATCCCCACCATCTGGGCTATGCCATCTTCTCGCAGCTACCATCAGGAAGGAGGTACAGAAGCCTGAAATCCCGCACCACCATGTTCAAGAACAGTTTTACTTCCCTTCAACCATTTGGTTCTTGAACCAACCAGCACAACCCTAATCACTAAAGTTTAGGAACACTATGACCACTTTGATCATTTTGCATGAAAATGGACTTTTTTATTCTAATTGTGTTCTCTCCTATAAAAATTGTGTATAATTTATGTTTAATTTATGTTTTTCTTATGAATGCTGCTTATATGATGCTATGCACCTGTGATGTTGCTGCACGTAAGTTTTTAATTGCGCTTGTGCGTGCATGTACTTGTGCAGATGACAATAAACTTGACTTTGACTTTGATAATGAGTTACACTTAATATAATTGATAGAGGTAATGCAGTTCAGAGCACAGTGGTCAACACGTTAAAGACCACTCTCAACAATGAATACTTTCTTCAATCAAATGGAAACTCAAGGTTGAGCAAAGACCTCTGGACTCTGTCATTCTCACTCTTGGCCTCATCTTGAAGCAACTTCCAGAGCTGCTTTAATCCATCTCAAATAAATAAATAGATAAATAAATAAATGGATAAATGGATAAATGAATAAATAAATAAATAGATAGATAAAGAGATGAGTAAGCAAGCAAACAAATATATAAATAAATGGATGGATGGATGAATAAATAGATAAATAAATAAATAGATGGGTAGATAGATAAATAAATAGATAAATGAATAGATAAATAAATAAATGAATAAATAGATAGATAAATAAATGGATAGATAGATAGCTAAATAAATGTATAAATGGACTGAATAAGGAAGAACAAAGAGCAGTGCTGAATAGGCCATAGTCACCGCATAGTACCTCCCTCTAACTGTATCACTGTGAGGATGAGAAAATCCTACAAGGCTGAATACAATGCACTAAATTGCGAACAGTGGCTCATTGAACTTCGGATTTCACATATTTAAATGCTGGTGGTATCTGCTGGAAGGTACAAATTGTGATGAAGTTTTCACTGGGGCCTATTGATCATATTAACTTTTTGCTGGTCATACTGGCTATAATGGACATGAAAGCTGAGTACATGTCCTCCATTTGCATTATCTATAAATATCAAAACCATAAAAAGGCATATGTGAAGATTCCACAAATCTCATGTCTTCGCATGAAGAATTGAGAGACAGTGTGACATGAACAAAGAAATGAAACAACCAAGTAGTTGGGTTTGGGGGGAGAGGAGGGAGAACGAGGTCAGACTGGCACATGTGTAGAGGTGGGGGTTTAGAGTTCAGTGCATGGGGGAGTGTTTAGAGATCAACATTTGGGTGGAAGTTTAGGATCAGGAAGACTGCTATCTTCTGGCAGAGAGTTTGGGAAAGTTAGTACATTCCAATAGGCTGATGTTTCCAGTAGTGAAACACTTGCTACTTCAAGGTGATTTTAACACCTGCAGGAAGAGTATAGCTAACTGTGTCTGTATTAGTGGATCTGAGTGTCAAAACAGTAAAGGCAGTTTATGTACCACATATCCAGAAAATGACCAAAGTTTAATATCTCAGTGTGCCATAAGAGAATCAAGGTCTCTGTATGTGCACAAGCTATGAGAAGAGACAGATCCCTTTCTCCTTTGAAACCCTTTGGTTTTTGACTGTCCCCAGGATTGTAAGGCTCATAATACAGTAGTAAGTAGAATTCCAAATGTTTGGGTTCTGTACCCAAAGCCTTTGGAAATGTTAATAGAGGTGCTTGAGATAAAACCATGAAAAAGATAACTTCAACAATGCAACCAGATGAATAGATACCATAATTGAAACCTATGTTGAAGGATAGATTTGTTTACATGTGATATATCACATCAATAATGCAGTGATGTCAAGGTGACACCGGCACTTGGAAACCTTGACAGTTGTATTTTTCCGCCTGAAATGTAATCCAATTTGAAGTGAAATCCCATTGCGATTATCGAGATTGTGTTTGACCATCTGAAATGTAATCCAAAATTGTGACATTGCAACATATTAATATTTTATTAAAGAACTGGCACAAATAACAGACAGGCAAGGAGAAAGTACTCTTTGATCAGGTCGATGAAGGAGGGTGGGGACAGCAAAACTTGGGTCATAATAAAGAGGAATTTGCAATTACTGTTGCTAATCGTTAGCAAGATTTTACCTCTCAAGTTAGATCTTCCAGCCACCAGGCATTTTAATTAAAGAAGGGTGACCACATAACTCATTAGCAGATATTGGCAAGTAGATCATTCCAACAAAGTCTACAGTCAAGTGAGGGAACCTGGTCAGTCTCATTGTATCACTGGCAGGCTGGACTGTTCTGAGTACATAAGGTTTGGTTCATAGCAAAGACTGGTAAAAAGAAAGAGAAGGGTAAGTTGTTTTCCCTTTTTGTTGCTTTTCCTATTGTGTTGTTTTTCATTTTTGTTGTTTTTTGCCTTTTGTTGTTTTTCCTTTTGTACTACCTCAACGTATTTATGCGTAGAATGATCTCTCTGGATGACACGCAAACAGAAGTTCTTCACTGTATCTCGTTACAAGCGATGATAATAAACCAATTACCAATTATCAATTACCAATTGCCGTGTTAGCTGTTATATTAAGGTTGCTGTAGTCTCACAATCTCAAGTAAAGGCACGTTCCCACAGAATGAGTTTCTTGTTATTTATAAAACCCTGAATTCAATTTTTGTACAACTGGCAATAACTCCATGCTGCACATTGTAAGTATAGGTAGGGGTGGGAAAGATACCAGTCCTACCTGGATACCAGATAGTCAGTAGATATCAGATACCTTTTTATCACATAAAGTGAACTGTGGGCCTTGTCAGGGATTAGTTCAGCAAGTGTCCAACTTAACTCTTCAAATGTACTTTCAGCTATCATACAAATATCTATATATTTGACTTCAATCCACATTGAGTGCCATTGATAACTGCAAGAAAACTATTGTTCCCCTTTTGACAAATGTCAATATGGACTCATTGGAATAGTCATGTCAGCCATTCCCACTGCCGTAATGGTGTCCAAAGTGATATGACTCTGCATTACCAACAAACTTCTTCCAAACCTTTCTCAATGATCAGCCAAAGCACAAAGCCCCTGGCAATTGTCTTCATAATAATAATTCCGGTGTGTTTATTATATCATTCATCAACAGTCTTTTCCCTGAAAATGCTTGGAATGACTTCCTAATGTCCCCACTGTAAACATCCTTGATCAATTGATAATTCAAACTTGTGATTACAGAATGGTTATGAAGCTTCAATTGGACACCTTTTCAGGTTGGTGCATACTCTAAAAGTATGTTTGTAGACCTTTATTAGTACTATAGCTTGCTGTTTCTCCTCAGCAATCTCAATAGCTGCTACCAGAGATATTTGTCTGTAAATTGCATTGTGAAAATTGAACTTTCCCCACCAACATCATACTGTAATTTGGACAGAATATCAGTTTGAACAGCAACTGCCTATCAATTTCTGTCTTGTAAAGCAATTTTTGTCCATTATGGCTGGTTCTCTAATGGACTTCAAATAAGTTTTTCAGCATTTTCTCTCAGCTCGCAGCTTGTTTGAAACATTTACTCGAGAGCCTGTTGGTTCCTTACAGGATGCTGGAATGGAAATTTTGGTTCAATTTTACTTCATGTGGGTTTACCGTGAAATGAGTGAAGTGTGTGGTTGCTGTTGATGGGCTACAATTGTAACTTTAATAGTTTGCTTATTTCCTCTTCTTGACTTCTTATAAGAAACTTATTCCTTCTGTGTTGATAAAAAGAAATTCTGGGGGAACTCAACAGGTCAGGCATCATCTGTGGAGGGAAATGGAGAGTTAAATGGAGGCCAAGACCCTGCACGAGTCCTGTCGCAGGGCCTTGACCCGAATCATTGACAGTCTATTTCCCTCCACAGACACCACCTGACTGCCTGAATTCCTTCAACAGTTTGTTTCTTGCTCCAAATTCCAGCACAGCCTGTCCTGGTCCAACCGCATAGACACCATGGCCAAGAAAGCACACCAGAGCCTCTACTTCTCCGGGAGGCTAAAAAAATTTGGCATGTCCTTTTGACCTTCACCAATTTTTATCAATGCACCTATAGAAAGCATCCTATCCAGATGCATCACAGCTTGGTATGGTAACTGCTCTGCCCACGGCTGCAAGAAACTGCAGAGAGTTGTGGACACAGCTCAGCACATCACGGAAACCAGCCTCCCCAACACAGAATCTGTCTACACTTCTCACTGCCTCAATAAAGTAGCCAACATAATCAAAAACCCCTCCCACCCCAGACATTCTTTCTTCTCACCTCTTGCATCAGGCAGAAGATACAAATGCCTGAAAGCACGTACCATCAGGCTCAAAGACAGCTTCTGTCCCACTGTTATGAGACTATTGAACAGTCCCCTATATGATAAGATGGACTCTTGACCTCACAATCTACCTCATTATGGCCTTGCAATTTATTAGTCTGCCTGCACTGCACTTTCTCTGTAACTGTAACACTTTATTCTGCATTCTATCATTGCTTTCCTTTGTACTATCTCAATGCACTGTTGTCATGAAATGATCTGTATGGATGGCGTACAAAATAAAGTTTTTCACTGTACTGGAGTACATGTGACAATAATAAACCAATTTAACAACTTACCATCTGCAGTCTCTTGTGTCTCCCTATGTGTTGATGTTGTATTTGAGACTAATTCTTATTTGTTATCTTGTGTTTTGTTTTACAAGCTGCTGCTAAGTGTCCATATTTCTCATGAAAGTAGCATGTAGATTTTTTTTGAACAGTTTTGTAAGGAATGACTGCTATTATATCCAAGCAATGGCTCACTTGTGGTGAAATGATGCTCTCTGTGCTTCTGCACCAACACTTTGAAAGCTGTCCTTTACTGTCAGGGACCATTAAACCTGTGGCTGGGACTGACTGGAATTCCCTGGCCTCTCCAGGGACATTGCAATGCTACAGACCAAATCAAAAATAACGTTTTTTTGTGCCTAATAGCTTTGACTGCACTTTCTTGTTTTTAATCCACATAACATTTTTCTTTCAGTGAATGATCCAAAAACTATTCAAAATTACAATGCCTTAATGGGTATTTAAATGCAACAAAGCAGACATCCATAACTTCTCCCACTTTTTTGATTGCTTGTGCTAAACTTGAAGCACTCTACCATCTAAAGCAGTTATGGGTTGATTATACCAATCCTGGAACTACCTCTGAAAATGTGATACCCTTTGCTTTCTATGGAGCTATTAAGTTAGAGAGTGTTGGATACATTGAGTCATAGAACAGAAAGAGCAACTACACCTCAGCATATTTATGCCAATCATCAGGTACTCAATAATACCAGCAATGAGTCCACAGCCCTGTATGCCTTGATGACACAAGTGTTCACCTTTATACTTCTTAAGTGTTATCAGGGGTTCAGGAAGTGGGCTGGATTTAGGGACTGTACAGAAATGATCTTAGTATGGAATAAAGGGCCTAATAAGTTAAGTTTGTACTTGTAGGTCTCCCAGGTTTGTATTCAGGGTTAAGGTAATGATATTTCTGGTGTCCAATGACAGGGGCCCCCAGGATGGTGTGGTCCACGTTCCCCCACAAAAAGGGCACTGCAAGGGGCATGAAATCACATCGGCATTGTAAAGTGATTAATGACAGGGATTGTCCAGTTGAATGACCTAACTGGCATCATTCTGCCCAGAAACTGTAAAATGACAGCATTATTTGATCCTATTACTGGGCAATGGTATTTTTTCCCCAGTATTCTTCCTTGTTCCTTGAAGCTTCAATCCTAAAGTTCAAGACATCTGCAATAAAGAGCCAGCAACTCCTGATTGTTGCCCTAAAGGACCTCCTCTCTTCCCATCCTTGCACCCCAAGCACACATAGCTTCTATAGGTGAGTTTGCAATTCGAGGTGGGACCCCCGGTCATCTCAGAACCCCAGAATAAATTTGTGATATAAATCACCTTTAAATCTAGGGATAGCTGCTATTGATGGCACAGAGGTGATCTGGTGGCATATCACCACAACATTATGTTTTAACTCTCCAAAAATCAAGCTAATTAATTTTTAGGCAGTGGGATTGCTGCCTGATTTTTCTCTTTGCACTCAACCTTGGGGGAAATGTTTTTTTTTACCCAAGCACTAAACAGGAGTGTTTGCTTCTCTATGCTTCCATGCTCAGTGTTTCTGATAATGACTACAATCATTTGGATTCAAGTTTCTTTGCTCTGCTGAACTCATAGCTCAGTTTCAATGCTTTGGTTCAGTAATTTTCCTAATTGGAGAGGATATCTGCACAGATCAGTGATTTCGATTCTATTTTTAATCCTCCTGTTGTTAACAGGGGCACAGCAAGTTAGTAAGGTTCAAGTATGTGCCAAATGTTTGGATTTTTAATCTCAGTGACTCCACAGCATAATTACAGCAGTCAGTGGCAGAAAATGCACCAATAAAATTGTCAAAATTTGAAAACTTTTGGAGATATCCAGCTAGGAATCCTAAAATATCTTGAACATTCATAATATTCCTCACACCATGTTTTACTTTGGCTCTCCTGGTCCATATAACTCCTGATCTGATTTATCCTCCACTATCTAAATACTGGAACATTTGCTTAACATTCAGCTTATTGTACTTTTAGTATAATGCATTTCATGTGCTTCTGTTCAGGATTGTTTTAAAACGCCAGCTTTTGAGGAGGCTATTTTGGAGACAGAGTTCAGCTTTTGTTTCCTAACCTCGGATCATATCAACAATCAAACTGAGATGTTGTTTGCACAGTTAAAATCACCATTAAAGATTTTGTTATGAAATAAATCCCTTTCTGAAATATTCACTATTAAAAGGTTAACCACTTATTACTCCAAAGACAGAATAACACAATTGACTTTCATCTGTACATGTAATAACCTAATTGAATGCTTGGAAAGGACTCTGATAATTAATTTGATATGTTGCTCCACCGAGTTTTATTGGTGACTTGCTTTCTGCTTACTTTGCTGAAAGATAGTGGATTTTAGGAACAGCAGACCTTTTGACTTTATTTATTTGATTATAAGCATCAGACACAATGGTTCAAGAGTAGCTGAACAATAAAATTCCCAACAATCTCAGAGGGGCAGGACCCCCAATTGCATCAATGCCTATAATTTCATTTCCCGCACTAGACATCCTCATGCCCCTTCAGAGTCCAACTTCCAATTAGCGCTGTGTTCTGGGAAGGTTGTACAGAAAGCAGGCAAATGCTGAGAATTACATTGATCTGGTCAGCCTAATCTCACAGAGGGAAATGGCAACTTGGGTATTTGTTATTCTGTAATCAAAATTATTGATTTTCACTATTGAAAATGTACACAGGTTATATCTGCAGTAATAGATCAAGCTCACTTCACAGCAATCAATGAATCACAGGTTATAATATCACTGATAAATCACCAAAGTTTTTTCAAGTCAAAGTAAGAATGTGAAGAAACAACTGGATTTTTTTTCTTTCATAAATTGGAGTTTGAAACTCTTTTGCCGTTGTGCAAAAATACATGGCTTTAAATTTATTTTTAGTGTAGGAAGCATTCTAGAACTGAGTTTTTTTTAAGAAGGGAGCACATTTTATCAGTTAAGGTATTGCATTCAAATTCAACTGCCTAAACCAAACAATAAATAAACTGAGGTCATAAAAGAATACAAAGTTATTTTTTTTCTATTTGTTAAGGTAAGTTGTGTTTTACGTTCACATTTTTATTTTAGAAAAAAAATAAAGGGGACTAAATATATGTTGCCAAGTGCTGTGACAGTGGTGACACTCCTCTCTAGTCACCTGCAGCACACATGCATTATAATTAATATCAGCTCCTTGAAATAATATCTCAACTCTCCACAGTCCATCACCTGAAGTGAAAAAGTCACTTTATCTGGTGCTGTTATTTTTAAAGAATATCTGCGTGTCTTAAAGAAGCATTACTACTAAAGTGTACACATGTCAGCATGATCAGGTTGATGAATGATACCCTTCCGTGATTTTGTTTTGAATAAAAAAAACAAAGGAATCGAAACAGAAGCAAGCCATTTGGTCCCTTACGCTTGCTTCTCCATTCAATTTGATCGTGACTGGTATTTTACCTCTGCACTACTTTCTTCATCTAACTCCAGTCCATCGGTTTCTTTAAACACCTAAAAGTCTATCAGTCTGTCTTGAATATACTCAACGACTGAGCCTCCACAGCCTTCTTGAGTAAAGAATTCTAAGGATTCTCTGCCCTCAGAAGGAATTTCCTTTCATCTCAATCCTGAATTCTCTTACTTGACGATTTTCCCCCTTAGTTCTGAGTATAATAATCAGAGAACACATCATTCCTTCTGCCCTCTCAGGCCCCATAAGTATTCTGTATGTTTCCATTTGATCACCTCTTCTTCTTCTTCTCCAAAGACTATCAGCCCAGTCTGTTAAATCTCTCCTCATAGAAAAATCCCCCAATTTTGGAATCAATCTAGTGAACATTTGTTGCAGACCTTCCTTAGATGGGAAAAACAGACCAGTATGCAATCCATTCTGTGGGACGTACAGGAGGGAAGGGTGGTTCCACTTGGAACAGAGCCTTTTTCCTTTCTGGAAAACAAAATGTCAAAGAAAGGAGCAGAATGAATGCTCTTTCATCTGCAGAGTGCATTTTTAAGAAGATCATGAAAGGGTAAGTGTGAAGCCAGCTACGAAGAAAATAACCCCTAAGACAGTGAATCCAACCTGGTTAAATGGGCTAAACACAATCACAGCATTAATAATACACCCAACCCTGCGTAATGGCTGTTCAGTCAATGGAAATTCGCCCAAACAGAATTTACAAGTTTGAGATACAGAGTAAAATGCGCTCTCATGGAGTTAACGTGAAACAGTAAATAAATAAGCACAGTTTTTTTTCAACTTACATTTCTTTACACATGTGCTGGTGACGTGGATTCACATTGTGGAAAATTGTGATACAGACCATTTTCTAGGGACACAGCCCCCTGTAACATAGGGTCACTTGTACATTCTTGGTTCCAATGGTTATTTTTCTTAAATTGAAAGAACTTTAATGTATTTAAGTTATATATAAACATGAACGTTTTTACTATTGAATGTGAATTGAATGGCAGTATGTTTAAATGACTATCTGTAGTTGTATAGCCCTCTGATCAAATTTGCCAAGTGCATTTAGAGGCATGCCTTCCTTACCTTTGTATGGAGCCATCAATCATTTGCAAGAATGTGTTTCCTTTCAAGGTCAGGGAAAAAATGTGATTAATGTCCTCTGTTATGTTTTTTTGTGTTGGTAAAGAACTTTTAAGTAACCTGATGAATCTACAGCCACAATATAATACAAGGGTTTCTCTGCAGCAAACATAGATCAGAAAAAATTACAGGCATGACTTACTCTTGGGCCTGTTGCAGAAATTAGTATCAATGACCTACATATATCAGCTCAGCCATTTATGACTGTAGTCTATGGAGAAGTAAATAAGAAAAGCTCAAAGAAAGTCAATAGCTGTAGTTTATGTGATTTCCTTTCCATCAAAGAGGCCACATGGAGTAAATGTATAGCAGCTTTGGGCAAGTTTGCTTTCAACAGCAGTTTAGTTCCTGGGTCTGCCTTTCTTCTACTCCTCTCCTTGCTTCTCCGGCAGGGAGTTTACTTCCAATTGCTCACAAGTTGTTAAGAGAATCTGAAATTCTCCATCCATTCATTGGCCTGGGTAATAATAAGCATGAATTTGCTGGTAAGTGCTAACAATCCAGGATGACTCTGCCAGCATCTACTTATTCGGCTGCCAGCATGTCTTCGGCGGCCAGAGCTGCACAGTTGAATATGGAAGATCCAATTTGCACCATATCTTTCAATGTCATGGAGTCCAGGAGCAAAGCTGGATTTTGCTGAATTTCTCAGCATTTAAGCTGGGGACTCAACTGCCAGATCTTGTGCAGGTTTAACATAGTCCAGGACCCTTGGCTCCTTTAATTGCAATTGGGGTTGCAAGGCTGTGGGAAGAAAGTTAAGTTGTATTTTAATTATTGGTGGTTTATTTCATCACAAATCTGACTACTTTGGCATCTAGCAAAGCTCTGGTGTTTTTTTCTTGCTGTCAAAGATGTCAGATGAGTTTTAAGGCCAGGTTTCTCCACTGTATTTACCAAGGAACCTGTTGGTGGAATCCTGGATCTTTCAGCCAGCAAGATAGGTCCTCAGCATTTGAAACAAATGAAGCCAGGAGGATGGTGACTACAGAGGGTGATTGTGGGTATCAACGTCATGGTCGAGATTATTGTCATATGCACAAGTACATATATGCACAGGTGCAATGAAAACTTACTTGCAGCAGCATCACAGGCACAAAGCATCAGATACATGACATTCATAAGAAAAACATAAATTAAACATACAAAAATTCTACAAGAAAGAACATAATTAGAACAACAAAAACAAAGTCCATTGTAGTGCAAAGTGGTCATAGTGTTGCTATACTGAAGTAGTGATTATGGTTGTGCAGGTTGGTTCAAGAACCGAATGGTTAAAGGGAAGTAACTGTTCTTGAACCTGGTTGTGTGGCATTTCAGGCTTCTGTATCTCCTGCATAACAGTAGCTGCAAGAAGTTGTCGTGGTGCGGATAGTGGGGATTGTTGATGATAGATTTTGTCTTTTTGAGGCAGCACCTCATGTAGGTACTACCGATTGAGGGGAAGGATGTGCCAGTGATGTATTGAGCTGAGTCCACAAATCTCTGCAGCTTCTTACGTTCCTGCGCATTTGAATTACCATACCAGACCATCATGCAACCAGTCAGGATACTCTTAAGAGTACATCTGTAGAAGTTTATTGATATGTTTGGTGACATGCTGGATCTCTTTAACATTCAAATAAAGTAAAGACACTGGCGCACTTCCTTGTGATTGCATCTTTGTGCTGTGCCCAGGATGGTCATCCAATATGTTAACACCCAGGATTTAAAGCCGCTGACCCTCTCCACCGCTGATCCCCCAATGTAGACTGGGACATGTTTGCCCTCCTTCCCCTTCCTGAAGTCAACCATTAGTTCTTTAGTTTCACTGACTTTGAGCAGGTCCATGCCAGGAAGTTTCAGGCTAATACTGATTTTATTTAAACAATGAGGGTACCATTATGTGAACAATATTTAATGTTTCATACAAGATATCCTGATTCAGGAATCTCATTACCTTTTTCAAAGAAAGATGCCTATGTCTGAATTATGCCAAAGGTTGTCAGAAACCACATAGAAATTGATGGACAGTGTGAAATTTACTGAGAGGAAATATGAACATGTTCCTAACTTAACACATATGTCTGAAATCAACATTTAAGATAGAGTCAATGAAATGAATGGCTCTGAATAATTGTTTGAATATGGAGCCATTTTGATGCAGTTTTTATTTACTTGCCTAATGTACGTAGTGGTGTACTGCATGGTACCTGATCGATTAATTTAGAGATACTTCAGTATTTAGATCATATGCTTAATCAGAGTATATTCTACTTGTTTTCCTTTCTTATTATTAGACAATTTAAAATATCAGTTTATGCTTGGTATGAGAAGTATCCACTATGATTTATTTCTGGGTGCAACCAAATGGTCCTGTTTGAAAAATATCCACTTGAGGTTCAATTTCCTGTTCTGTTTGAGCACTCCTTATTGTGTCTCTTGAACATCACCTATTTTGATCAATTTCTGACTGGCTGCTGCAATTTCAGCCACATAGAGTCTCTGAATTCCTTCTGTCAATCTCAACATATTTCTGCACCTTAAGATATTCCTTGAAACCTACCTCTTTGGCCAAGTTGACCAGTGGTCATCTGCTCTAACCACACTTTTTGTGTCATTTGCAAAGTTTGTTTAATGCCCATATTTTGAATTGCACTGCGTTGATCCCTCAAGCTAAAAGTGTTTTAAATGTGTTTTTGTTGTTGTTGTCCAAAAGAACTCCATCAGGAATCAGAATTTTATTGCTGAGGACATGCCTATTAGTTGCTCTGCATCGTTAAACTGAAATATTACTCCTGGGAGGAATCTCATACATTTTGCCTCTGGTTACATATTATTAAGTGCTGATTGATTACAATGGGTTTTCATGCTTGCAATTCCGATTGAAGTGACTGAAGACATCGAGATTTGTGAGTCTTGAGCCAAAGTGACTCTCCTCATTCTATTTCTTGATTTTTGCCTTCAATAACATAGGTGTGTATGATAAATTGTGATATAGTGGGCATTCACATCAATCATATCCACCAATAACTGTAAAAAGCAAAAGCATTTTACCAGAAAAATAAACGCTTTTGGTAGAGATTGGTGTCAGACACTCTGGGTTGTTTTTTTTTGTGTACTTGCTGGTGGCAAAAAAACTATCTATCACAGATGTTTGGCATAAAATTCACAACTCTCCAATTTGTGCAGAAAAGTTGATCTTCCATGACCAGATTTGAATATGTTACAACAGGGCAGATGTGGAGGACTAACAATTGTTTTGAATGTTGGACCACCACGTAAACCTTCAAATGTGACCAAGATTCAAGACCTCGATCAGAACACAGCAAATGTTTTGCAGGTGAAAACCTGAGCTGAATAGAGGTCACCCAGACAGCCAATGGGGGAATGAAAGAGGCACTCTGAATTGAAGGATCTGCACACTAACTTCAGGATTTTAGAGTGATGGTAGGTAGGCTTTCTTCTTCAGTGATCGGGAAGGGAGTGGGGTCAATGGAGACTTGCTTCAGGAAACAGGATTGGAGACCTGGGTGCCTGTTGTTGGTGTGGTCAGTACAGTGTTGGGGGTGCTGAGAGTCATGTGCACAAGGAGATAACATTTTACTTGCCAGGAGGTGTGCTGGACTGGCATGCTGTGGGAAAAAAGTTTCTCCCTGGAATGGCCAATGCCAAGTAGCCCCAGAATAAGGGGATCCATGTTCCCCTGTAATCTTCCAAAAGGAGTCATGCACTGCAATGACCCAACCATGTACATTATGTGATGTCAGCTAAAACAGCATTCTGCAACTGAATTTCGAGGAAAGTATCTTTTGTTTCCCACAATATAAACCTTCAGTCTTTTAACATGACGTACATCACAGCAATAAGAACCAACTCTGAAAATGCAGCTTATTCATGCATGTATATTTTATTTGAAAAGACATTCATATTTATTCCTTTAGATTTTAAAATTACAAAACTAATTAATTTTTTATTTGTGTATATTTTTATTATTTTTGATACAAGTTACTTATTTTTACACATTAACTCCCATGTATTTTCTCTTCCAATCCAGCTTTCTCTGTTGTGAGAATCAATATTAAAAAAACAATTCCGAGGGTTGATTCTGTTTGTGAAGGTAACTGGACATGCAACAGAGTAATGTGGTCATATCACCCGCTCGATTGTCAGCATGTCATTTTAGTAGCTCAATCTCATTAGCAAATTACCATTGTGCTGTGGGTGCTGGCTGGGTATCCAAAAGATCTTGGAGTAAAACTCTGATAATCTGCTAACTGATTGTTTGAAAATGCTGATAAGTCAGCATCTGGCTCACTCAGTTTGTTTCCAGTGTTCCATGTAAACTCACCGCGGCCCTGTTTTCCACGCTCCCTTTAAAAACGCCAGGGACCCATTCCCAGTGCTGTCTTTAAACTTACTTGGGACTCATTTCACTTTAAGCTCAGTGAGGTCCTGTTTCCCACATTCCAGTTAAAATCATCAGGACCCTGTTTCCTGTGCGCTCTTTAAGCTCACTGGGACCCTTTTTACAGTGCTCCTTTAAAGTTCACTATGGCCCTATTTCCTGCACTCCTGTTAATCACATGGGGCCCCGTTTCCTGCACTCTCTTTGAACTTACTGTGACCTTGTTTCTCTTGCTTTCTTTAAGTTTACTGAAGCTTCCTTCCCGCACTTTCTTTCAACTCACTGGGGCCTTGTTTCCTATACTTCTTTCAAAAATACGAAGCCCCTGTTTTCAGTGTTCTTCTTCAACTCAATTGGGCCCCATTTCTCATGCTCCCTTTAAAAACACCATGGTTCTCTTTCCAACGCTGTCCTTAAACTCAACAGGGATTTGTTTTCTTTTAAACTCACTGTGTTCAGTGGAAAATGTATTATTTTACTGCGTAACCTCTAAAAAATGTATAAATGTGTTAACATATCAATAGAAGTAATATTCAATGTTCCAGAAAATCTGACAATAAGGCATCCCCAGGATCCCAATGGTGCCGGATTATTGAAGTTTTACTGTACATCGGTTGTAGTTGCTGGGATATTGGCTAACTCTAACTCTTGGCCAACTTCAGTGGAAGGATTCAATCACTTGGGAAACTGCAACAAGAATCTGGAGTGTTAAAGAAAAGTAGTCTGCTATTTTTGTAGTACCTCCACTGAACCCTGAAGGGACCATTGGTTATATTACTGCACATCAGGACTAAAATCAGGTTCTGTGCCAGTCATGGTCTGTCCATTGAGACATAAAATTTAGTTTCATAAATGGGTTTGGTTTAAATATTTGCATTAAATTCCTCTCTGGTTTAGATTCAAAACTGGCATTGTGATCTCTGTTCAAAAATTAATTGTCCAGGAACTGGTTTGTCTTTGCACAGGGTTTTATAGGCAATGAAATTTTTTTTTGTTTGTACCCACTTTTCACTGTTATTGGAATTAATGAGAGGACTATCCGACTGAAAAGAATTCACTTTGCATAAATTCATCAAAGCAATTAATGATTTTGTTACCTAGTTCGTTAACTCACCAATATGCTGACAATAGACTCCATAGATCTAACTGTTGCTAACAAATAAAACATCTGGGGATAGTTTGAACTAAACTGTTGACTAACATCAACACCAAGAAAGAGACCACTAGGAAGAAAACAAGCAAAATCAAGTTTTTGAAGAGTCTGTATACCAGCTTATTCAACCTGAAAATGAAGGATGGATTACAGAAGTTGCATTGATGAAAAATGGTGTACCAGACACAGAGATAAAGCAAGGCATGTTTTGAAATGCACAATAAGAAGCAGATTGAAATAAATGGTTAATAATCTATTAGTAATTCAGTTTGGTAATGGTAAGGGCTATGTGCAGACAAAATCATTACTGCTCAGCTATGGAAATAAAAGCTAAAAATTAATTGCAATTACGCAGATTAAATTATCAAAAGTTGGTTAATTAAAAACAAAACATATTGATACTTCAGACTAATGAAGAACAAGAGATGAGAGTACAAATGGAAAGATAAAATAATGTTAAGATTCCCAGTACTGGAGCAAAACTGTGAGATGAAATTAATATTGGATTGTTGCCAAAATCAGACTGTTGAGATCAAGCTCAGCCCCAAAGTTAACAATCTAAAGCCAATGGGAAAAAAATATGCTAATTACATTGTCAAGAATTCCCATGCAAGTCTTTCCTTCGAATGTTTATCCCATTACATTACCACAAACCATCTCATGATGCTGAACTTCACTGTTCAATTTAATTGCCTTGTTAGGAGATGAAGGTTACATTATCAGCTTTCTTTCTGAATTCATAGCAATGAATTCCACCAACAAAGCATCCTTCCAACAGCTTACAGACTCTCATCAAGGACATCCACTTGATTGGTTTTCTGTTATTGCATTATCGTTCTTTTTGAACAGCAATGACTTGTTGAAGATTCATGCTGCATATCCTTTACAAATATTCAAAAAAATAAATACAAGCTTAACTGGAAGCATTTTTTAAGCGAAGAGAAGAGTCATTCTTTTGTACTCTTTATTTGTTAGATAACATATACAAAATAAATAATGGTTTAGGTTTTTTATATGAGTTCTTTTTAAATGCTGACATCACTCTTGATTAATTTGAAGAAATTGTTGTCTATACATATTGCTCTTAAAATGTAACAATAAAAACAGGTTCTGGAGAGCAGGTACCATTTTATATTTGAATATGAAATTCTTTGAGTCATCTATTTGATTGTAATCCAGACTATTCTTCAAAATGTTCATGCAAATTAAAACAATGCAGAATACTTCACAAGAATGGTAACTGAGTTCTTGCTAATTTTACATCATGTTAGCAGCCAACCTGTTCAAATTGCTACAGTCAAATCTTGCACAAGGTCATGAGCATTCATATATTTCTCCAGCATTCAAACTCACACATTCAAGTGCATACGGATTATTCAGAGTTCAGATTAGGACTGTTATTGAACGAGAATCCAAGTTACTTCCTGCACAGATAGATCCCAATTCTTCATATGCATATTTATTTTGTGGGAAATAGGCAGTAAGTTTTGCTCTAGTTATTAATATCTAGTTGTTATCAACTGAATATTTTCAACAGGGTAAAGAGGTAGTTTTTTTTGTATTGAATACAGAATAAATCATTCCCAAAAGCTTACAATTGTGCAATTACTGTGTTTGAAATGAATGCATATGTTCCACAGTATAAACAGGGAAGGGATCTTCCCTTATCTAAAGGGAGATCCATTATCTTTATTCCATCTTTTGGAACTCTTCTATCCTGAGAGCAGGTCCATTACTCCAAAACCTATGTGTTCCACCATAGCATGTTTATTCACTCCAAATATGTCATTCAATTTTTAATATGTGTTCACCTATATCTGCTTGTGCTCACCCAGGCCCCTAATTTACATGGAGCTGCTGGAAAGATTGCTGTAATCTTGTGACTCTGGTGATCTTTACAGAAACATTCCATTGCACTGTTTATGCCTTATTTTACAGCTGAGGCTTCTAGTTCAGTTGTACAAACAAAGCCTAAACTTTGTGGCTCAGAAATACACTTTGTCTTATGATATACTTTGACAATATAATATGCGAGTTAATCCAACATTCCTCATGCCCAGATATCTGATTACAGGAAGCATTGACTTTTTTTGCTTTTTTGTAAACCTGCATTAGCTTTATTGGTTATTTTTCTTCGGGAAACCTTCTCCCAGAATTAGATTTTTTTTTGCTGTTGTGTAACTTTCAACAATATTTCAAGAATGGAATTTACTTTTAGAGAGCACCTACAATTTTCAAAGAGGAAGAGCAGGTTCGTGGAGCCATGAAGAGACAGCAGCTCATGTGTTATAGCAACTAAGGTAGTGGAACAGATTACTTGGTGCAACTTTTTTGCACACTTTGTAAAGGAATTACATCTAAAATCCAATCACTAAATGTGATCAAGTTCTTTGTATTTGGGTTGCATATTTTCTAAAAATATTGATGTGCATAATTCATAGAGTTCTACAGCACAGAAACTGGCCCTTCAGCCCACCATGTCTATGCTGACCTTTTGTCCATATTAGGACGATATCCTTCTATGCCTTGCCTATTTCTGTGTATACATAAATGTTTCTTAAAACATTGCATGGACTGTCCCTGGGTAATAAATGGGTTCTGATCTTAAAGACATCCATAATTCGATTTTCTCCATGTCAGAAGATACACATAAAACCACTTGATATATAACCACGCCTCCACAGTATTATAATGAATGGCATCGAAAACACGTAAGACTGATTTGAAAGAACAATTACTAAAAGTAGAGAGAGAAAGGAAATTAGTTCTACCATTCATAGGAACAACCACATGTACCTAATTCTGATTTTTGAATTTAATAATATTATAGGAGCTTGTTCAGCTATACGGGTGTCCCTAAGTCAGGCATTCATAACTCAGGGATGGCCTGTAATTGTATTTAATTCCATCAACTCCTCTTGCAGCATATTTCAGATATCAACCACTTCTTGTGTAAAAAAGAACTTACCCCACAGATCCCTTTTAAGATTCCTTCCTCTCATCTTAAGCCTATACCCTCTTCTTTTTGATATCCATTACCATAGGAAAAAGGTTTTGACTATCTGCAACCAGTAATAAGCATAGATACCTCTGGGCATGAATACATTTGATATCAATTGCTGAGAATTCAGCTTTGCACCTGTGTCTGGGTTACTTACAATAAGGGAGACTTTAACTGAAAAGTTGAAGTCTGCTTCTGCAGCAGTTAAAAGAGAACAGCTTGATCTGTCTCATCTGAGGACTTTCAATCACAGACTTTCTGCCACATAGGTATACTTAAGGGAGCAACAAACAGGTCCTGATGCAGTGTTTCGACCCAGAATGTCAACAATTCCTTTCCTCCCACAAACACTGCTTGACCCGCTGAGTTCCTCCAGCAGATTTTTTGTTGCTCCTGATTCCAGTCTCTTGTGTCTCCAGGTATACGTAAGGGATTTGCTTTGCATTTATTCTGCCACCCAGCTTGAGGCCAATCATATTTAGTCCCCTAATCACACTTCCAATCCTGATCAGATCATTGCTTGATCAAGTGTCCAACTTACCTCCTACTGCACCTTCTCCAATGACAAACCAATCATGTGACCAACCCCAGGTATCCCTTCCTTCAATGTCCTTTTTCTTAATGTTGTCCTTTCTCTCTATGCTCTCAACATTCCTGACACAGTCTGATCCTCCCTGTGAAATCATATGCTTATCTCAGCCCTGTACCAAAATGCCCATCAAAAAATGCTCCAACACGATGATTCACACTCCCTGACATATAACTATTGGAACAAAAACTCTGTGCCTCTTTTCTTTGGAATGTCAATTTTATTGTGCATGATGCCTGGTGATTCTAAAATGATAATGTATTACTGTTGGAGTGCTCTACCCAAAAATGACATCAGTGTCCAAAGCAGCAATAACTTAACACTGCTTTTTGACCACTAAATAATTACCAGGTCATTATGTTTACAGACAACAGAGTACCTTTGGATATTTGAACATCCTTAGGGAGAACACCTTTTTGTGACAATTATAAACCAATTTATCAGTTTACCAATTTTTCATTTCTATTAGTTTCTGGCTGAGATACTCTCACTCAATAAGTTACACATTGAAATCTTATATATTCTTCCATTGGAAAGGTATTTTCAATATCATCAAGGCTTTCACAGAATCAACCCATTATACTACTTGAGATGAAGAAAATAAACCCACGAGGAGTGATTGGATCTGTGTTCACTGGAGTTTAGAAGGATAACAGACGATCTCATCATAATGCAAAAGAAATCAAAGAAGGTTTGGTTAAATAGATATTGTGAGGTTGTTCACACAGGTTTAGAGACAGTGGTTATAGTGTTAGGGTAACAGGTCAGCCATTTAGCACTGAGAAAAGTGGAAAATTCTTCCCCGAGGAACATATATGTATCTGGAATTCTTTATCCCAGAGTTCTGCAGATCCTCTGTCATTGAGCATCTTTAAGACTGAGAGTAATAGACCTTTGGACATTGAGAAAGAAAAGATAAGGAAATAAGTGTCAGTGTATTCCAATAGAATGCATGTATATTTTCTGACAGTTCAGTTAGTTCAGAATACTTCTTTTAATAAATAGCTGTCATAATTTAAGCTATTACCTGTACTCCATTATATTTCTGTCTTTCAGCATTTCTTGAATAGAAGAAGTTTTTTTTTTGCTTTGCATGCTATTTTCCCGAGGACTCTGTAATTTATATGATGGCTATGTGCCATGCCCCATTGGTAAAAATAACAAATAATGGTGGCCACATTTCCTCCATTAATACTCCTGATGCCACAGAAGCATTTTCCTACTCAGTATGCCCACAATGTCCAGTCAGGCACCTTCAATCTCCCATTTCATTATAATGTGGCCTTCCTTTCTGAGCAGGATGATCCATGCACCATAACATTCAAAACATTATTCTGGAAAAATCATTTCTTTGCATCTTTCTATCATTACACATAAATAACATTTCAAGCAGTAAAAGGGAATTTCCCAGTTTTGACATGAATTCACCAAAAACAACATTTTAAAGCTGGATTCAACCTCCACCACTTCCTGCAATCATGGTGGTAGACAAGCTCCCCATTTACATTTGCTGGAAACCCGCTGCAATTTGGGACTATTAACCACATTATTGGTTGGAAGACATAATTCCTTATAGGCCGTTCACCAATGTCTACCAATGACAGTTTTGTTGACATTACAAAACAAGAATGCCAATCTTAGTTCATCATCTGGTATGCATATATTCTGTTACACATGTTCATTTTTTGCAGAGATGTGCTTTGTACTTCTTTTACTTAGAAATTGTATTACTGAAGATATTTTTTTTTAAATGAATGTTAATGCTCAACTTCAATTCATACCCTAATCTTCATCTTCTTGTGCAGGAAAGACCAGGTGTTAGGAGGCTTCTGTAGTCGGAGTAACATCCAATGATAGTGCTAACCCAGCATGACCAAAGCCCTGAGGATGCCGGATTATGGGAGTTTTAAATCCAGATGGTTGCAATGCACCCGGATAGTAGATGAGCTGTCATTCATCATTTACAGTGGATCTTGTTGTAACAGGACAGGCCACAGAAGATGGGTCAGAGTGAGAGTGAGATGGAGAGTTCTGGCTCAGAGTCACTCCTGTAGTTTAAATGTAGATGCCCTGCAAAGCCTTTGGTTTCTCCAATGTAGAGTGCCCACATTGTGAACACAAAATGTAGTACATTAGAGTGGCTGAATTGGAAGTGAATCACTATTTCACCTGGAAGGAATGCTTGGTTCCTTGGATGGTGGGAAGGAAGGAGGTGAAAGGATAGCTGTTGTATCTCCTGCAATTGCTTGGGAAAATGTCTTATGCCTTATGAAGGGGAGTGATTGGACAGAAGTTCAGTCCAGGGAAGGAATGGTCTCTTTTAAATGCTGAAAAGTTGGGCAGGAGTGCAAAGGGAAGATGTGTCTAGTGCTGGAATTTTGCTGAAGGTGGCAGAAGTTGCAAAGGATGTTCCGCTGAATGTGGAGGCTTGTGGGGTGGAAGGTGAGGCCCAGGGAAACTGTGCCCTTGCAGGAGGAGGGGATTTTTTTATTATTCATTCAAGGAATGTGGGCTTTGCAGGCTGAACAAGTATTTAATTGTCCATCCCTCATTGTTCTGGATGCTGGTGAGCTGTCTTCTTGAACCCACAACACTGTTAGGGAGGGAGTTCCAGGATTTTGACCCACTGACGGGATGGTGATGTATTTCCAAGTCAGGATGGTGTGTTGCTTGGCAATTTCAAGCAGGTGGTGGTGTCCCCATGTTTTTGCTGCCCTTGCCATTCTTGCTGTTAAAGCTTATGGGTTTGGAAGGTGCAGTCTAAGGATGAGAGTTGAGATGCATGAAGTAAATGAGATGTGCCAAGGGCTTTCTCAATTATGTTGGAGGGGAAGCCACAGCTCAGAACATCTTCGAAGCACTGGTGTGAAAAGTTTTGTAACAAGTGAGATGGATACAAAGGAAGTGGGAGGATGCAGTAGAGTCCTTGAGATAACTGCAAATCTGTAGGCTTGTAATGGATGTTTGTGGCTAGCAGATCCTCTCAAATGGAGACAGAGAGATCCATCCAGAAAAAGGAAGAGAAGAGGCAGAGGTGGACAATGTGAAAGTGAAGGTGGGATGTAAATTGGTATTGGTATTGGTTTATTATTGTCACTTGTACCAAGGTACAGTGAAAAACTTGTCCTGCATACTGATTGTACAGGTCAATTCATTACACAGTGCAGTTACATTGAGTTAGTACAGAGTGCATTGAGGGAGTACAAATAAAAACAATAACAGTACAGAGTAAAATGTCACAGCTACAGAGGAAGTGCAGTGCAGGTAGACAATAATGTGCAAGGTCACAACAAGGTAGATTGTGAGGTCAAGAGTCCATCTCATCGTTTAAGGGAACCGTTCAATAATCTTATCACAGTGGGATAGAAGTTATCCTTGAGCCTGGTGGTATGTGCCCTCAGGCTCCTGTATCTTCTGCCTGATGGGAGAGGAGAGAAGAGAGAATGACCTGGGTGGGTGGGGTCTTTGATTATGTTGGCTGCTTCACCAAGGCAGCGAGAGGCATAGACAGAGTCCATGGAGGGGAGGCTGGTTTTGGCAGCAAAGAGGTTGAAATTTTCAAATTCTGTATAAGCACGAGAAATAGCAATGACACAGTCATTGATATTGTGGAAAAGTTGAGGAGGAGGGTCAGAATAGGACTGAAATAAGGATTGTTCTACATGATGGCTGATCCAGCTTGTGTTCATGTAATTTCCTATAGATACACTTCTGGTCTAGGGAAAGTGAGCTGAAGAAGAAGTTGTTCAATGTGAAAGAGAAATGTTACATTAAACTTTATTAATTGGCCTGATGGAGATCATTTTGGAAATTTCAATTTAATACAGACAAATACTCCATAATGTTTGTAATGAATTAAAAGAATGTGGAAAATCAGGCTGACACAATGATGCTTTGCCAATGCTATTGAAACTGTCTGCTAACCTTTAATGAACACTCAAGAGAGCGATTGTGGACATCCTTTAGTGCACTCTGCCTGGCGTAATCTATGAAATCAAGGTTATTTTCCCTGAGGAAGACACCTTTCCAGAGCAGTTTCTCAACATCAATCAGCAGCATTAGAGAAGTAAAGATGCAGTTGCTTGGTTTAAATCAAGTCATGACCTTTGCTTTTTGCCTGTTGTTTACTCGGAGTCAGGAACAGTACATCTAACCAATAGCACATTATTTACAAGAGTACTTGCTTTTTCCAGCTCTCAGTGACAAGAACTCTATATAAACACTGGTAATTGGTTAGCTTATATGCCAGGTACTCTTGTTGTGAGAATCTGCAAGGGTAATCATTTGGTCCAGTGCTCCCAGTATGGAGTGTCAATAAATGGGAACCTAGATCAGATAGTGGCCTATGCTGGTGGATATTTTTGAATGGATGACATTTGAATTAACCAGCTGCATCAGCACAGCTGTTCCAATGTGCATAAATAATAACATAACAGAGTGGGATAAGCACTTGAGGATGATATTGCACGTCAACAGAAAAAAGAAAAGGAATAGGACTGAATAAGTACTACTTTGGATGGATCAGGTAGACATAATAACTCTTCAAGTATTCAATGTACAAGAGACAATGCAACATTTTGAAGTGCATTCCTGTCATAATGTAAGAAATGCAGCAGCAAATCAAGAGCACAGCAGAAGCAGCAGTGTGATAATGACTTGAATAATCTCTTTTTTTAAATTAATTTTTAGGATCTGGCAGTCACTAGCAAGGACAGCATTTAATGCCTATTCTTAATTATCCTGGACCATATGGTTGGGAGGCACTTTCTTTAACCATCGCAGTCCTTCCAATGGAGGTACTCCCTCAGTGTTTTTGGGAAGGGACTCCAGGATTTAAACCCAGCACTAATGAAGGACTGGCAATATACTTCCAAATAATGCTGATGTTTGACCTGGAAGAGAACCTGCCATGGAAGTCTAAATGAGTCACCAATAACTATATCTCATCTGTTCCCATCACCCTTGCAGGCAGTGACTCATTCTGTCAGCTGCAGTGGTGCATTGTGTAATAGGCTCCTGTCTCCACTCTTTCTGAACCATTTCCCACATTTTCTCTGATCATCACCTCACCTTCCCATTCTCTAATATCACGTAATGCCAATTAACATTATCCCATTGTTTTACGTTTCACTGATGCATACGAGAATGCCTTATGGTCAGGTCAGTTTACAAACCGTATCTCTTGAGGGGCCTTCTGCTGTGAGCTAGGAGCCTGTGCCCTGTAGACTGTACTGTTTGTTTACATAACTGTCATTTCAATTTCAAAACTTATAGTTTGCATTTGCTCAATTTTTTTTGGAAGATTGGTTCACATTTGTATCAATGCCTGCTATCCACATAATTCCTGAAGATGTCCCAAACGATCCTTAACATTATCCTCTGGCAATCGTATAGGCTCAGTGCTTGCCAGTTGTGGTGGAACAGAGGTGGAGGAGCAGAAGGGAGGACACGGAAGAGTTCAGCTCAGTATCTCCTTCCTGGCTGTGGCAGTACTTGACAAACGGATCCCACAGTGGTTTTGAAACACACAATCCAAATTCACTATTCTATAGTGTCTTTATATTCAGTTTATTGCTGAATATCAATGGTTTTGAAAGTCCACAATAACTAAAAATCAACATTTCAAACCACCTGTATGTACGCTACCATGAAACGTCAACTAATCACACTTTTGCATTCCACCAGTGCCTGCCTCCCTTGGTGGTTGGTTCACCCAAGTACTCCCACACAAGGACAGTCACATCAAACCTGATTGCTGCTACTCACTTGTAATGGGGATGACTGAGATGGCACTTGATTACTGAGGTGGCTTGTGTTTCAACTGCAATGTTGGGACAGGAATGTTAGCTGTCTGACCTGGCTGGATAGTAAACTTAGATGTATGACCATGAATGTTGTATTCATGAGAAAAGTGAACAGATTTGTGCTCCACGGAGACACTGCCACTTCTCCAAAGAAGTTCCCCAGCAAACTGTACTTGCCATGATATTCTCAAGGCCCCTTTGAACACTGGTAAACTGAGCCATGCTGACAATAGTCTGTGCTTACGTGGCTTGCAAACTGACAAGCAACAGCAACATAAGCTACCATGGCAACAGTCTCAGCTCCCACTGCAGCACTAACTATTTGGTAGCTTCTATTTGGAATGAACTTGTGCAAGTAGGATCTAAACTCACCGACACTCCTTGACATTGCAGACATGTTTGCTAGCAGTGTACAAACCAACCAACCTGTTTACTGTGCCTGTCCACGAATCTTCATATGTAGGGTGAGCCATTGACATTTCCTTTCAATTCCTCTGTAGCAGAAATTATGCACAGCCTTGCCTTTGAGCTCTGGAAGCTAGGCTGCCCTTTTACTTTGGCCTGACTAAGGCAGGAGGTAAAAGTATACAGATTGTTGTCTGTGAATGATGAGGTATTTACATGATTGCTCTCTTGTTGAGTAGCTGCTGTTTGGCCAGGTTGGAGTTTTGGGTAGCTAAAAGGCACAAGAACACAGGGTTTGGAGAATGGGAGAAATGGACAATAGTTTACATCATCAGCTGCTTGAAACCAAAGGATTATTGTGGAATGAAGAGAGGTGGGATATCACAAGGAGGGTTATGTATGCACATCTTAGAGTCATAGCGCATAAGAAGGCCCTGAGGCTTACTGACAACACTGACCATTAACCACCCATTTATTTTAATCCTACATTAATCCCGTTTTTAGTCTCCTCAGGTTCTCATTAACTCCCTTCATATTCTGCTACTCACTGGAGCCAATTAACCTACCGAACTGCATAGGGGAGGGAAACAGGAGCACAGGGAGGAAACCCATGTGGTCACAGCGAGAACATGCAAACTCCACACAGCAGCACCCCAGGTCAGTATTGAACCCATGGCTCTGGCGCTGTGAGGCAGCAGCTCTAACAGGTATGCCACTGTGCTGCCCCAGTGCTGCTACTAGCCTCTATGATAGTGATAACCTATCCACTATTGACCAGGGGTATTGTCTCCCTACAGGGAGGAGGAAGGTGTGGCATTAGACGATAGCAGGGCAAGTAAGGGAGTAAATCGGTGGGGTGATCCATTGATGCATGCAAGTTTCTGTCAAGTTTTCCCTTTGCACTTGTAACGTGTAAATATATCCAGGAAGAAAGGAGATATCTACCAGTGAATGCTATCCTATGTGATTTTAGTAAAGTGCATGGTGCAATTACATGCAAAATATGCGAGCTGTCTGTATGAGACTTGAAGGAATTACAAATGCTTCAACATCTGGTGAAGTATTTGTGTATTAGTTCTGAATCCTGATTGAAAGAGATTGTTGGTGGTAAGTAATTGGTGCAGTGCTGTGAGGCTAATGGTGCAGTTGGTAGGGTATGGAGCTTGATGATGCAGTCAGTGGCTTTGACCACGTGTGAGGTCATTGAACATTTTTCCGCACTTCACCTATGTCCTTGGGGTTTGAATCCACCAGCTGAGGTCAATAACTACCCATTTCTACTGCTGTTTCAGCATCTACCTGGAAAGCTTATTGGCACCTTAAGGGTGGAAGACTCTCAGCTGCTCTCTGTTGCATCTACGGAGACTTCTAGTGACACATAAAGAAGGCTGAATGCTTATTTTTTCCCACTTGACATGTTTTCTAATAAGCCTGTGAGAGTGATTTCTCTCACCACTTCCATCTGCAAAGTACCTTCCATTAAATATGTAAACTGACTTTAGTCTGTGCTAACTAGCTTGAACCATTAAGATTTTGTCTCAGTGGAAATAGAATAAGGCCAGAATCAAGATAGTTACCATTGGGTAGCCACTGACATTAAGATAATTGGGCTGCAGCGCCAATTTTGTATGTATTCCACAATGGGTCAAACAGCATTGTTGTAATTTTCCCGTGATATCCAATATAGCCCAATATGTCCTTTTAATGACATTAAGGTACAACACAACTGCTCTTCCTTTAGTTGTGCCATGGGATTTGAAACAACTGGGGAAAGATCAGTTTAGTGTCTTATCCAAGTGACAACACCTCCACTGGTGACCTAGGGTGTGCCACAACAGGGTAATAACCATAATTTTGGAATAAAATTATAAAACAGCTTCCTTCCCACTGTTATCAGACTTTTAAACGGACCTCTCATAAGCTAAAAGATGAACTCTTGATCTACTGACCTACCTCATCGTGGCCCTTGCACTTTGCCTAATTGCAATGCACTTTCTCTGAAACTGCAAAAGCATATTTTGCATTCTGTTTTCTTTTTACTACCTTGCTATAATTATGAGTGGCATGATCTGTCTGGATGGCACACAAAACAAACACTTTTCACTGTATCTCAGTACACAAGACAATAATAAACCAATACCAATACCGATACCAATATCAAATGCTTGTACAGTAACAAGCTGTGCTCATCTAATGGAAAGAAGATGTGTTAATACAAAATAGATTTTTGGGAATTATTGATCTGTCAATTTGTTATTTGTTGTGTTCTGCATCTAAAATCTATTCAATTGATTTGAATGGATTGATTTTCAGAGGAAGAGTACAACTTGTAAACATAACAACATATAGATTCATAGAGTAGATTCATGGAGTTATACAGCATGGAAACAGGGTTGACCAAGATGCTTACTTATGCTAGTCCTATTTGCCTGCATTTAGCCTCTATCTCTCTGAACGTTTCCTAAACATGTACCTTTCCAATGTCTTTTCAATGTTGTAATTGTACCTGCCCCTACCACTTCCTCTGGCAGTTCATTCCATTTACCCACCAGCCTCTGTGTGAAAAACTTACTCCTCAGATCCCCTTTAAATCTTTCCCCTCTCACCCTAAACCTATGCCCACTAGTTTTAGACTCCCCTACCCTGGGGAAAAGAAAATGTTTGGTTTTCATGACTGAGGATGCATTTCTGACAATGCATTCTTATTCTGCTAAGATGGAACCAGAATCAGATAATCAGATTTATTATCACTGACATATGTCGTGAAATTTGTTGTTTTGTGGTGGTGGTACAGTGCAAGACATAACAATTATCATAAGTTACAAAAATAAATAAAAAATGCAAAAGAAGAATAATGAGGTTGGGTTCATGGAGCATTCAGAAATCTGATGGCGGAGAGGAAGAAGCTGTTCCTGAAATGTTGAATGGGGGTCTTCAGGCTCTTGTACCTCCTCCCCGATGGTAGTAACATGAAGAGGACATATTCAGGATGGTGAGGGTCCTTAATGATGGATGCTGTCTTCTTGAGGCATCACCTCTTGAAGATATCCTTAATGGCAGGGAGGTTTGAGCCTGTGATGGAGCTGGCTGACTCTACAACCCTCTGTAGCCTCATTCGATCCTGCACATTGGAGCCTCCATACCAGGCGGTGATGCAACCAGTCAGAACACTCTCATTTCATTTTCATTCAGGTTCACTCTATTACCCAGTGTAGAAAGTGTGAGGGGGTAATTACTCCCCCTTCCAGTTTTATTTTTGTCAACTATTTTAAATCATTGGCCTTTGAACCATATGTCAATGAAAACAAAATGTACAGGAGAGCATATGCTGAGAATTTAGTTAACACTTCTGTAGATGTGCAGATGGACAAAAAGCTGGCATGGATGTGGTGGGCCAAAGGACCTTCTTTAGTGCTTTGTGCTCTATGATTCTGACTCTACGACTTCTAAGGTCACATTAGTTGCTTGGTTCTTGAGCATATTGTTTGTGTACCTGCTGCTGGTAAATTCCTCAGCACCAGAGTGGAGCGCGTGAAGGAAACAAAATAAAATTTAGGGCTTGCGAAGTTTATGGGGAGGTGTTTTCGTTCATGAGAGAGGGGTTGGGACAGGAACAACTGCTGGGAATTGCTCCATCCATGGTCGGGGTTGTACTTTTTGAGCTCTGAATGCTGGTCTGGGACCTGCTCAGTCAGGCCACCTTAAAGTCATGTAAACAGTGCAGGCTAAGCTTGGACCATGGAAAATCCCAGGAGTGAAGTCCAGGCAAAGATGTTCACGATCCTCCCTACATCAATGTATCAGGTACAGGGATATTCACAAACCTTCCTACATTAATGTATCAGACACAAGGACACTCATGATCCTCCCTCCATCCCTCCATTAATGTATCAGACACAAGGATGATCTGGAACAAAAGTCGTGAAGTTTGTGCAGCCAGCCAATTCTTAATTACGTTTTCTTTCTCATTGAAATTGAATTGCATAGTGCACAAAAAATATGCAACCCTGTTACTAGTCAATGGAGTTAATGTTAGCAAAGTAAATATATAACCTGTCATTGAATATAAATGTTGTGAAAAAGCCCCATAAAAAGTCCTTGGTCTGAAAATTGATGTGCAGCAACAAATCAGGAAAAAGAAAAGGATGAATAATGCTCACAGGAAAATCTAAAACCTCTGCATGGAAAAATCAAATAGATAAATGTTATTCTGTTTTTTTAAGAGTTTAAAAATGTTATTCTGGTTTTTTTTAAGGTGGTTGGATCCATGTGTTTGCATCCATGGACATTTCCTGACCTGTGAAGGGAAGACTATCTTAAAAGGAAATGCAATGTTACATTTGTTTAAAGTGTTTTAGCACTACTCATTACCCTGTTCATGTAACTAAAGTTACTTAACCCTCCACAAACTATCATTTTGGAAGTATTACAATTCCTTGGCTTTCCTACAGCCAGTTGCTATTTAAATTATTAATTGTTTCCTTTATGTATGGACATACAAGTATTACTGAGGTACTTGAGTCATGCTTTTCAGTCTGGGAGTATTATGTTTAAGATTGGCACTTCCTGAATCCCTAATACAATGCGAGGATCGGTTTCAAAAAGTTGCATGAGTTCTGAATAGAAATGATTGATCATGGTCATTTTAATTTGAGACTGTGTATTCAGAATCAAGGGAATTTTGAGTTACCTTTAATGTTAAAAACACTAGTGTAGCTTTATCTTTCTTAAGACTTACAAAAGAATCTGTGTAAGGCAGTTCATGAAATTAAGTAAAGCTACTGTGCACTTATGAAAATTTGGATTACAGCAAAAAATTTCTTACTGTGTTTTTCAGTTCAAATTTTAAATCAATCTGAAGATTTACAAAAGAGTCCTTTGTTATTTGCTGTTATGATTACATCCCATACATGCTTAGCTTTTAATAGTAGAGTAATCAAAATTTTTAAACTGTGTTAAGATCAAAGAAATCAAACCTATGATGGAATAAAGAAGGAGAAATGGGAAAGAATCTGTTTCTTTCTATTGTAAGGAGTTGCAAATCTCAGTGTGCTCGAGTAAAAAAGGACTAGCATTAATATTACTGAACTAATAAGCAGTGGGAAGTTCCACCTCTTTCCTATTATGGAAACTGGTTTTATCCAACTACGAAAACGAAATTTTTAGTAATATAGCACTTTGAATAAAATTATGAAAATTGCTTCTACCCAGTGGAGGTAGAGCAAGAGGAAGAGGCCTCTACTGCTGGCAATGACCTCCATAGCTCTCTCTCCACATTGCTTATTGATAGTGCCTGAACACTCTTCAGGCTTCCTACAATTACAGAACTTCTCTCCAAATTTCCATCTCCTACTTCAAAGTGTCAAAGCACAATTTGAATATAGAATGAACTCTCTGTTACATTGTGGTATTTGATAATGTTATTACAGATCAGAATAACCCAGAACATTTTGTAGCACCTACTGTAGCTGTGGTGCTGCTCCCTTGTAAGAAGTGCAGTTGGCTTTAAGAGGTGGTAGTTGCTTGAAATAGATAGGTTGAGATGCACTTCCAATGAACATAGCAGTTATTGCTGGACACACATAAATGTTAAAGCAGGGCAAACATATCATATAGGTTGCACCCATGTAGGTTCATTGTGCGTTGCAGTTTCTGTGCAGAGATTTGGGCTTACTTAGGCTAGAGAACCATGGTTTTCTGAAATCTACATGAATTGATAGCAAAGGAAGCTTCAGTAATGCAAAAAAAATATGCAAACCCAAGAAACTGTGATTGCAAGCAGAGGTCATGATATTAATTCTTGCTGGAAGTGTGCAAAGAAGGTAGATCATGATGTCAGTTAACACCATTTCTTACATCTCAGACCTCAATGATTTTAAGGTTGTGCAACTTAAGACAACTCAACAGCGGAGAAGGATTCCCGCAGTCCTCATCCTCATTAAATAATTGGATCATCTGAATTCCAACCCTGTCTGAACTCATATTCAGCTGAATATCTTGATTTTCTTATTCCTAAGAAGTTCTGGCTGCCCTCCAACTGTAAACACAAAGTCAATCAAAATTCTGCAACCTGGGTCCTAATTTGCAACAAATGGTTATCATACATCACTCCTGCATTTTCTGACACAGATTGTTTAAACAATACTTCATCCTTGTTTTCAACTCTCTCCATGTTCACAAGACAAATGAGATGGCATGGCCATAGCCCACTCCAAGTAGCTAATTGCCTGCAGACCATCAATGCTCCAAGATATATATTATCCTCCAGTTCCGGCCTATTCATCATTCCCAAGTTCCATTGCTCTAAAATTGGCAGTCACATCTTCAGTTCAGAAAGCATTAAGCTCTGGAATCCCCCTCCTCAGTCCCTCTTTCTCTTATTCCTCCTTTGGGACACTCTTATTCCCTCACTCTGTATGCAAGCTTATGGTCACAATCTCCATCATTTTCTTGCGAGGCTCTGCCAAATTCTGCTTGATACAGCTGAGATGCCTTCTGCATTTTCCTATGTTAAAAAACAAAATATAAAAACAGGTTTCTGTTGTTGCTGTTTAATTTCCTCACTGCGGCTTTGGCAAATTCTCACAGGTAAACACAAGCTGAATGTTGAGCAAAGCTCCATCATTTACAGTGCATGCTGCAGTTGATGTGCAGTGATCACAGAGTGACATGCTGTCAATGGTAGTCTGGACAATGAGAAAGTCTGCAATCAGTGTAAAGTCAAAAACTTATTTTGCCTGCTTGTTCCTGTGTAGGTGTGGACAGCAAATCGTGAGCAGTTGCAAATTGCTGAAGGACTTTCTCCCCAGTTCCATGATCCTGCACCAGCCACGGATAGTAGATGGTTCACTTGGAGTACAGCATGTTTTGGAGAGAGCAGAGGTTTTTGGATTATTGGATATTAAATAAATCAAGGAATTTTAGGTTGATGCAGGAACATGGTCCTGAAGGAAACAAGCAGCCATAAGTGGAAAGCAGACATGATGGGCCAAATGAAGGGAGTTCAGATGAAGGATCTCGACCCGAAACATCAACTGTCCATTTCCCTCCGCAGACACTGCCTAACCCGCTGAGTTCCTCCAGCACCTTTTGCGTTGCTCCAGATTCCAGCATCTCCGGTCTCTTGTGGCTCCATAACGGGCCAAATGGCCTATTTCTGCTACTGTTCCTTATGTTCTTAATCATGCAGAAAATGGCAAACTGCCAACATCTGCAGTTATTACTTCAGCTTCAGAATAGGATAATGATTATTTAGCCACTGAATGCTTTTGTCTCCTTCTAAAAGACGAAGCTGGAGAAATTTGCAATCTCACAATTTGCTGTGCAAGAGACCTCATGGAGGTCCTCTATGTGGGATACTCCCTGGAAGGTATCTCATGCTTAGTCACCTTCTGTTGCAAAACTGAGCCATCTAAAAGACACAGGCCATGTCCACTGTGTAACAGCAGAAACAGGAAGAGGAGTAAGAGGGACTGTTCATGGAAAGCAGTGACAAAGACACCCTTTCTGCATGTGTAGTCCAGATCTGACTTGTAGCCCTGAAATTTTCTCAAGGATCCCAATCCACCAGCCCCTTCTACAAGCAGTAGAAAAACTCATGCCCAGAAGGTGCAGGAATATGTTATTGATTGGCCCTCAAATGTCTAGTGGCAATTTGCCATGGTGTCATATCAGATTGGCAATAACTAAAAGCATCAAGAACATAGTAGTTCAAGAAGGGAGAATGATGCCAATCATGGTGGAAAGTAGTCATGTTCACAAAATGCTAACCTGCCAGTGACAATCAAAATCCTACAGAGATAATGAAGGGAAATTCTTCATACTTACCCGAGCCCTGTGTTGCATCACTCTATGAATTTGCATCTCAGAATCACCTTCTGCACAAATCATGAAAGCAGAAAACTTTCATTTAACATGTCCAACAATTGTTGCCATGTGCCATAGCATAGACTTAAAGTCCTATCAGGAAGGATTAAGTAAACTGAGTCTACATTCCCAAGAAGAATGAGATTTGATCTCATTGGATTATACAAAATTCTTATGGGGCTGAGCTTGGCAAGATGCAGGGATGATATTTCCCATGCTTGCAATGTCTAGAACTAGAGGTCACAATTCAAAATAAGGGGTTGGCCATTCAAGACTGAGATGAGACAGAAGTCCTTCATCCAAAAGGTAGTGAAGTTCTCTACCCAAGTTGGCTAAGGAGGATCGGTAGTGAGCATATTGAGGACAGAGAGCAATCAATCTTTGAATATGAAGGGAATCAAAGGACATGAGGTTAATGCAGGAAAGTAGTCCTAAGGCAAAACATCAGTCAAGATCTTATTGAATTGCAGAGCAGGCATGGGGATAAACGGTGCTAACCTATTTTGATTCTTATGTTCTCAGTCAGACATGATTCCCTTTAATAGGTACATGCTGGTTGTTTCTTTTAGCTCATGCTTCTCCAAATGTGACTTAATTTTGTCCTTGAGGATAGTTCATGATTTTCAGTGATGTTAGTGATTTCCCTGTTACAATCAGATTTATCTCTCTCCTTTTTCAGTATGGATGTAACATTTACAGTCCTTCAGTTCCCTGGCTCCTTGCTTATATCTAAAAAGCACTGAAAAATTAAGTGCAGAGCTTCTATTTCATCACACTCTGCAAAGGTATTTTCTTTGCATAAATAGCTAAACTATCTGTGACCCTGTGTCTTTCCACAACCAAGCCATAGTATGCAGATGGTAATAAGGCTTCATTTCCCTCATATTGTGAAAAGAAAATCTGAGGAGAGAGTCACGTATGACTGCAGGTGTTGTGCAAATAATCAAAGATTCTATCCTATTTTCAAGACACACATGGTCAGATTATTCTGTGCAATTTTTTAAACACCACTTTGAATCTTGGTGAAAATGATATAATGATATTATTAATATGCTAATTAATGGGTTTATTCAATATAAATACAAACAGTTATATGTACACATGTGCAAGGGGAAAAGAGCTTCCGAAAGCAGAATAAACAAGAAGGAGCTCAAAATGATTTTTGTTTAACAGTAGAAAAACAAACCTATTTCTATTGAAAATATTAGATGAAAAGGGAAGTATTTTCCTACTGTAAGTGTCAATAAATTTCTCTTTAGAAACTGAGTGGCAACATGGTAGGACCTTGATAAATTATTGATAAAGACGTTATTGTTTAGATGAGAGTTTTTGGCTTCAAGAAAAAGGAAGCTCTGTTGAAAAAATCAACTTTGCTCTTTGATTTTGCAAGCAGCATCAAGAAAGACCCTTCAGACAATGTTCTAATGGAAATTCATTGATCTGAAATATTAACTCTGTTTCTCACTTCACAGATGCTGCCTAACCTATTGAACATTTCCAGCATTTGCTGTTCAAACAGGAGATCTTGCTGCTTGAAGGAGTAACTGGAAGGTGATATAGCATGAAGAACACAGGGAGCAGGGTTCCCTAAGTAAAGAAGGAAGTATAGCAAGCACTGGATGTGTCTGATATATGGGCAAGCTCAAGATATATACATGTAAGTGCATTCAGCAATTAATTCTGTATGTGGAATGCAGAAATGTTCCTGATAGAAAACAATGTTATGGTACCACTAGAGAATACAGAACAGAGAACCATGAGGGATACACAAGAAGAGGAGGGTGATATTGTTGCCTTTGGTGAGGCTGAAGGCATACAAAACGTCAGTAGCTGGCATTGTTTCTGCTTATATACAAGACCAAGCCCTACTCCACCACGAAGTATTGCAGCTGAGATGCCATTGGTCACTGTTGACACAGCTGATCTTGGTTCAAACTAAGTTTGAAGGACTGGAGGAAGGCAAAAGAAAATAGTTCAAAAGGGTGAGTGCAAATCACGAGATCAGTAGAGAGAATTTCAAGTGGGATAAAAAGAACTATTTACTTATTACAACAGAAAAGCAAGCCATTCAGCCCCTCAGGTTGATGACAGCTCCCTGGAGCACAATCCTGTAATTTCATTCCCACCCTCCTTATTTCCCTGAGTCCCTGCATCTTCTTCTATCTCAAATGCCCATCAACTAGCTATTGATTTTTTTTTTAACCACTTAATCACACTAGGCGAGATTTACAGTAGCCAATTAACCTTTGGGATGTGGGAAGCAACTGGAGCAAGACATGCATTCACAGGGAGAATGTGCAAACTCCACATCAAAAGCATTTGAGGTCAGCATTGAACCTGGGTCCCTGGAGCTCTTGAGGGTGGAGTTCCAACTGCTGTATCATCATGTCAGTCACTGTGTACCATAGAAGAGACCATGAGAATACTGCAAGCACAAGATCATGGATGTTGTCCAGTTGGAGCTGTGGGGAAAAAGTGGAAGAACTAAGTCAGGTACTATACGGTGTCAGAAACTAAAAGGTTCTCATTGATCAATTGTTATATCTGCACGATATTCAAGGATGTTGATTGACAACATCACATGTAGGGCAGACAAGGATTCAGGTTACAGGATGGATTCTTTGATGCAAGCGTTGCTTGCAGGTTGTGCATCCTGAGACAGAGGAGCCCTGAAGCCAAATGAATGATACACAATCTACATGGGGAAGTGATCCACCGGTATTAGGGGTACATGGAGTGAACATTTCAGACACAACAATTGTACCTTTGCAGCTGAAGAGATCTCTGAGGTAAAGAAGATCTGCAGATCAATTGAATTTATAATTGATTAAATTGTTAACTGCTTACATATGTAAATATTTAGAATGCTATGTCTAAATAGTTAAGGGTTTATATTGGTTTATTTCATTTTAATAGTGAAAGAAATAATGAGTGTGTAAGGGTCAGGGTCACTTTCAGAATGGTGTTCAGTTGAGAGTTTATGTCTTCAGTAAAGGATCTTTTGTTACAGCTAGAACTCTGTTACTTGCTTATACAAACAACAACACAGAAATGCCTACAGACACTGCATCTACCAAATAACTTCTACCAAAGAAGCACATTTGAAAAGGAGTAAGTCCTCTTTATTTTCTCGCTTGACTGTCTATTTTTCTTTCCTCTCACAGAAGATGGTTGCCCAGAACATACTTATTGTTGAAGTTTTCTCATCAGTTTTCAGAAGTGTGCTTTTCTGACTTTGGCCTTCTCAAATTGTCAGGTGGAACTACATATGAGAAACTTTCTTATTGTTCAAATTATTGATGGAGAAAGTAATGTCACATGCACAACTTTCCATCAAACATTTCTGGCTGCTGAGATTCCAGCCAGAGTTAGTAATTTCCTTCCCTTCCTCTCACTTCCCTCCTTTTCAGGTTTTCCCCTGGCAGGTGTTAAAGTGCAATCCTACCGTACCTCAGCTATTGGAAACCCTTCAAGTATGACTTTTCATGGTGATAAAACAGTTCAGTCGTGGAGTGTACTTCAGCCCAATATGATCCCATTCTCATCTCTGTTCCACCAGAGCTCACTGATGTTGACCATGCAATCTCCCACTTCTCTGGATTACAGTCATCTTCCTTCGTGGTTATGGGAATCCTGCAATGAGCATGTTGGATCTGTTTGATGCACAGTGAGAGTTCACATGTTTCAAGATGACCTGACCATATTGTTCTGCACAAAGAGGTTTGTGAGTGGGCAGTATTTAACTATATATTTTAAAAGCAATCTTAAAGCTTTATTTCATTCACAGGCTACACAAATTGTTTGTGTTGTATGGAGCTTCTTGTGAAACACTTCTGCATGCAGATTATTATTAACTGATAAAATTGAGCCAATCTCTATCTTAATAACTCAGAGTTGCCCCTATTTATTTTGAGAACATTAGGAGATATCTTTGTAAATTTTATTGACAGGCCATTTGAAGAATGAATAATTTGATAAGGTCTATGAAGGGTGCTTGTCCCATTGCTGGATGCACAATACAAATAGCACACAGGCAGCAAACAGTCATGTAGACACAGGGATGATGACTGGACTGGAGGTGAAATCTACCCATCTGAACTTTGGAGAAAGAAAGAATTTTGACTGACCAGGAAAAGTTGTGGTAGACTTGCAATGCAAATAGTATGACTTGTTCTTGTACTCAAGGGGCATTCTGTTGTTTGTTGAATCAAATTGATTTTTTTCCTTATTTCATTTTTTATCCAATTACTTCCTGTCCATTAAAATAAATCAGTTTAAGCACAGATTGAGGCTTATCTCACTGAAATATTTCAATCTGCTTTCAGGAAAGATTGGAGAAGTGCATGTGAGGACACAATGAATCTTTGGTCATTAAACCATTCTGTTCTTATACTCTTAAGTTATAGAATTGCATTCTTAGGTTGAGTTGAGTGTGAAGTGACCTGTACCACTTCACTTGAGAGAAGATCTGAATTGGACACAAATCTAATCATTGTAACTTTCTATTTCTCTCTTCCTTTGTGAACCAGGGCAGTAATTCGTTTAGTGCTTCAAGATCTAAGTTTTGTTTTATTGTTTAACATCTTAATTTGTCATGCAATTCCACTTATTCTGTTTTGAACTTGCTCCTTTTTGTTTGTTTTGTTAGAAACACAAACAGCTGACAATAGTAAGAACTAACAAAAGAAGACGCAATGGAATCAAGTGTCTTCATACACAGGCATTGTGTGCAAAGAAACAACTGTTAATTTACACAAACCATTGGTTAGATTTTTAAAACATAAGGTTTTAAAAAAATAGAAAATTTTGAAAGGGCAAAAAAGTTTTGTCTACTTCTTGATAAGTCTGATTTACTTGTATTGACTATAAATTTCCACTTGAATAATAAAGACAGAAGTTTTTAAATCCTGCATTATGTGGAGGAATATAACTGATACAATGGTCTGCCATAAGTGACATTCAAGCAGAGAGTATTGGATCATTTAAGAGGAAATGGAATAAGTATTTGAAAAGTTTGCAGGGACCAGTAATGGAAATGGAATTAAAGCTGACAAATCCTATTGTACAGCAAGTACTATAAAAAACACAATGGACAGAATGATTGAACTTCCTCTTGTAGCTTCCATGTGCTAAATATTTTTGTTCATGATTTCAGCAGAGATGATTAATCTAAGGCTTTTTAAGTGAATCTGCATGCTATTTTCTCCCTTTTTGCTCTTCTAAGAATAGATTGACAAGCCAAATATATTTCCAAGGTTGATGAAAGTAGTCCAAGCAGTTTGGAGAACCATTAGAAGAAATCATTATAGGTTTCTGACTGACTTCCACGACTTGACTGAAGAATAGACAACACAATTAATAACATAGCCCAGAACCCAATTGGAACACATAAAGTAAATAAAAACAAAATTTCTCACAGTGTCTAATTGGCTTGGCTGAAAGGCTGAGAGTGCAGGGAGAGAACTGCTCTTCCTCTGAGATGACCAGTTTAGAGTTGTATTTCATTTATCATTTTACATTACAATTTTATCAGCTTATGTAGAAACATAATATGCTTAAAGGAAAATATTCACCTAATTGCCAGATTCAGACACTTTTCTCAGAATAGAGGGAAATGAATGCTAGGCATATATCTTACCAGCAGATTTGTTTCTAAGTCATATCTCAAGGACATTTACAGGTTTTTTTAGTTTTGTAAATGGTGGCTGTTTGTCAGTATGAGTGCATAACAGAGGCCAATAGACACACATGAAAATAATCTTCATTTTCTTTGTCCTGCCTCCACCTTACCTGTTGGGAAAGTAATACATACTACAACTTGTGTGGAAGGTTTGTATTACTTCATCTTTTTTTGTGTATTTTATTGACTTGCTATAAGACTCCATTGTCCTCTACATTTTTGAATGGAAGTGCAGTTGCATGTGGCCTGCAGTGCTGTTGCATAATATTTTAGGAACCAATAACAAGCACATTTCCACATAGAAATAGCAGCAACACTGAACATCTGTGTGCAACTCTATATCCACACTCACCCATATTACATATTCTTTTTTCATATGCACAGCCAGTGATTGCCACAGGGAAGCAGAGGCCTAAAATTTTTAAAACGTGATTAAACATCAGTAGTAGAATTCATGTGTTAAGCTGTCTGAGGACATTAAGAATGGCCTAAAGATTGACAAACACAATCTTTAGTCTCATCGTTCAATAACCAGATTTCTTAATGCATCATGCTTGTACACCCAGATATTCATTTCTGCTTAAAGATATTAACAGAGATTAAATATGCTTGTGAAATTTTAATTCACAGCTGTAGAAAAGCAGGCACTCACATCCAGTGGCTGCCAGTGGCTGTCAGTGGCTGTCGTGGCAACCAATTATCCATGAGGAAGCCAGTCAAATGCTACCTGGAAAGGTTATGCTGAGAGTATTTTATTTCATTTGCATGCGCATGACTATATGTTTGCAAGATAATCTTGTAGATCTCTGTTATTATGCAAGAAAACTGACTTTAGATAATGTAGCTTTTAGTAATGCACAGTTTCTGGTCTAGTGCGTAACAGCTATCTTTTTAATTTCAATTCTGGCATGGTTTTAACAGCAAATTTTGGTTGATTTCAAGAGTAAATATCTCAGATGCTCACGATAAAAGGTATAAATGTTAGGCACAACATTGGCAATTAAACATTAATGTTTTCACTAGTAAATTAAGAAAATATCATTCTGAGCAAGTGTGATTTCAGCTCACTGATGAACATTTTTTTAGTAAATTGTTTTGTACATTTTATAATTAATTTCAATTCAAATCAATTTTGCATCATTTTGTGTGCTGTTTCACAACCAGTATCCACAGAAGGAAAGAAGATTAATTAATAATGTACCAGAATGTTGAGATTTTCTTCCATTTTTCTCTGTGATTTTTCTTTAGTGTTTGGTATATCATCTCTAATTATGTATTAAAGTGACATTTTATAATGGAAGAAAACATAACGTAGCACAAAGCCAGTCATTTCTAGGATTATAGCTCCCCTCACTGTCTCTAATATGTATAAGAGTGCAGTTGGCTCATATCCTTTCAATGTATAACTAAAAGATGTGCATTACAACAAATGAATTGATCTAATTTATCCATTCAATAAAAAATATCGAAGATTAATTTTGAATTAATTTCTATTTAAATTAACTTTGCATCAGTTTTGTGTGTTGTATCATGGACGACATGCACAGCAGCAGAGAATATCAAGTTATGGAGATTTCCTTCCATTTTTCCATGGGATTTTTCTGCAAATAACATGATCACTGAGAATAGAAATGTTATCCGATACTGCTCATAGTGGACTCCGTAAGTTTTTTTTCTTACACAGTAAGCTATTTTTGGTAGATCCATAATTATATGTTAACATGGGAATAAAAAGACCATTGCTGTACATAATATATGTTATTAGTAAATCATGTTATAAGAGTACCTTATCTATATTATTTAATAACTAAATATCACCACTAACAAGCAGTCTCAAATAATGGAAAGATACCTGAAATAGGTATTCAACCAACACTACTAATCTAGTGTTATCAGAGAAGGCCGAACAGTACTGAAATATTAATAGGATCATTATTTTCCATAAATGATTATACTATAATTTATCTATCCAAAGAAAGAAAGCACTGACAAGGGGTGGAATAAAAAGTATTGGTGGGTCCATTTTCTGTCAGTTAATGAGCTTTAGGAAGTGAAATTTTGTGATGTACCATCACATCAGAGGATTATCAACAGAGAGCAAAAAAAAACTGTCAGCTTTACAGTGATCCCATTGATCCTTTAAATAATTCGGGCAAAAACACTGAAAGGTTTCACTGCAATTCGAATTGCACTGATAACAGGTGCAATACCAAGCAGAGCCAAAATCTATAATTTGGATCTTTTCTGGACTTCCTCACAAATTCCAAAATATGTCTCATTAAGATTGCTTTGAATGTTAGATGTATTTTATATTATTTTATATCTAGAACCAACTATTAAAGATGGCCTGTTTTGATTAATGCACAGTACCTAGGTTTTAAATTGATGGACACATATGAGTTTCAACTTGTGTTTTAGATTTCCGAAATAGTCCTGTCAAAAGTTAGCGGTTTACTATGTTCCTGTACTTGTTCTCATTTTCACAGTTCTCAAACAATTATCTACAACCTACACAAGTGAGTATTCATACATATTTAAGTGCATTGAAGATATTTGAAAACATGCAGTAATTACACAGAACACTCAAAATGTCTATTTGCTGACCCTTCAACCAAATCTCATCATACAGAAGTCATTGTGGAACAATTATGCAAATTTTCTAGATAGGAGAATTTATATTATTTTTGCTGGGAATCACTATTTTTATACATTGGAAACTGAAGCTTTTCCTATTTGTATTCTGCCCTGAATTATGTGAAGGTATATAAATAAGTCTTAACCATGCTATGCACTCTGGAAGTTACAAAAGCGATAGAAATTAGGTTGCCTCTATTCTTAACACTGAGAGCCAATACGGCACTCTTGCATTCAAGCAGCGAATTTTAATTTCATCCTAAATACAGCAGGTCCCTGCATTGTGGCTGATTCTTATCAAGTCACTGATGGTTGCCTGAACATCACTGGAAACTGAGAACCGTATTTACCTTGAACTCTGCCAGCACTTCATTGCTATCATTAATATCAGCCACAAAATTTGAGTGAATGCTGGCCATCACACTATTCCTGTCCAGACTGATCCAGTAATTTCCCTGCCAAACACACCGGGAGGCCTCTTGTTGTGTGAGATTGGATTGACTATATGCATTTTATTCACAACCTCATTGGAGAGACATTAGAAAAGATAAGGACTGATCAGGGATAGTTGGCACAGCTTTGTTAAAGGGAGATTATGTCTCACAAGTTTGATTGAGTTTTTCGAGGAAGCAACCAAGAGGATTGATGAGGTCAGGATTGTGGATGTTGTCCACATGAACTTCAGCAACACCTTTGACAAGGCCCGTGTGGTAGGCTGGTCTCAGAGGGTTATAATAAATGGGATCCAGGGTGAGACAGCAGAAAATTGGCTTAGTGGTAGGAGACAGAGTGTGGAAGTGAAGGGTTGTTTTCAGATTGGAGACCTATAACCAGTTGTGTGCTGTAGGGATCGGTGCTGGGTCCTTTATATCATATATATTAATGATTTGGAAGAGAATGTAGGTGGCATCATAAGTTGATTTGCAGATGACAGCAGAATTGGTGATGCAGTGAAGAAGGTTGCCTGAGGTACAACAGGATATTGATCAACTGGGGAAATGGACAGGGGAATGGCAGATGGAATTTAACTCAGACAAGTGCCAAGTGATGCATTTTGGAAAATTAAACCATGTCAGGACACACGCAGTGAATAGCAGGGCCCTGGGGAATGTTATTGAACAGCAAGATTTTGGGGTACAAAGACATAGTTCCTTGAAAGTAGAAACACAAGTCGATAGAGTGGTGAAGAAGGCATATGGTATGCTTGCCTTCAACTGCCAAGACAATGAGTATAGGAGTTGGGAAGTCATATTACAATTGTACAATCGTTGGGTAAGATGCACTTGGAGTCACCACACTGTAGGAAGGATGTGTAGGAAGAGAGCGTAAAAAAAGATTCACAGGAATGTTGCATGGACTGGAAGACTTTTGCTATAAGCAGAGATTGGATAGGCTGGGACTGTTTGCTCTGGAGTAAAGGATGCTGAGGGGTGACCTTATAGAAGTTTATAAAATTATAAGGGGCATACATAGGGTAGATAGTCAACAGTCTTTTTTCCCCCAGTGTAGGGGAGCCTAAAATTAGAGAGTATAGGCTTAAAGTGAGAGGGGAAAAATTGAAAGGGGATCTGAGGAGCAAGTTTTTCACACAAAGGATGGTGGGTATATGGAACGAGCTGCGAGAGGGGGGAATTGAGGAAGGTGCAATTACAATGTTAAAAAGACATTTGGACAGGTACATGGATAGGAAAGATATAGAGGGTTATGGGCCAAACACAGGCAAATGGGATTAGCATAGGCGTCTTGGTCGGCACAGTCATGTTGTGCTAAATATCCTGTTTTGGTGCTGAATAACTCCATAAATCTCTTTTCATCTCTATGAATCCCTAAATCACTGTGTTTTCCTGAACATATTATCCTGCTTTGAGAAGGAACTGGCTATAGCTTTTTTTTAAACCATGAGTTCTGTTTCCTGTAGTCCCCAGAGAATCTGCCTAAATAGACTCTCTTTGCAGAATAAATAGACTCTGTTTGCTGTAGTGTGCAGACAGTCTTGTTTGAACAGTCTTGGATTGCCATTTGTTGGGTAAATGGATCCTATTTACTGTAAAACAAGACAGTTTGCTGTTAGTCCTACCTGCCTTCAACTTACTGGTTGAAACAGTGAAGTCAATATTCACTGATTAAATAAAACTGGAAATAGGTCAGGCAGCAACTTAGAGAGACCAAGGATGGTGTTATGCATAATATTTGTATTGTGTTCTCCACTCACTGCAATGAACAGCAAAATAATCAAATTGGAGTAAATATTTTTTGTCATATTGCAGAGAAATCCAAGTGCTTTAATCAAAAATACTCATTTTGTTCATGTAGGGGTTGCAGTTTGCAGACTCATTTAAAAAAGTAATGTATATATCCATAAGCAGATTTCTCTTGGTTTGCTGTTGACTGGAGTTAATAATGTTTGCTGCAAAATAGATGATTTACTATGTGTATTGCTGGAACTTTGGCTGACACAGTACAACTCATTGGCTGACATACTAGTGTCAATAGATAATCTGGAAAAGTTTCCACTGCTTTTTAATATAATTGGATGATAGATTTTTTTCATCAGGTTGAGTCTCATAGAATTCTGCTCTAAGGGGAATGTCAAATGGATGCATCTTCTATAGTAGTATCTTGATCTGAAGTAGTATGCAGAATGCAAAGCATCCCATGAGCTTAGCAATGCCTTTCTTTAGTCCTCTGCCATCTGTTGTTCTGCTATGCCATAACCCTGAATTGGCATTGGACCCATTCTACCACCAGTGAGTACAAGAAATAATAATTCCAGTCTGCAGTATATATAGTTGAAACTGGTAAATGTCATTCCTGACAACAGAAATGCTGAAAGCTGCTGAAAATTTTGGCTATACTACCCAAAAAAAATCTATAAAGATCTGCTTCAGAAAATAAGTATTGTCATATTGAAATATAATGCATTTTTGGTATGTGGGCAGTTGATTCATAAACTTGTTCCTTTTTAGTTCGTGTCTCTTTCAGCTGCGAAAGCCTGGGGAAGTGAGATTAACTTTGAATTGTACTCAATTTCAATACTATGGTGAGGTTCTTATGTGCAGGGAAAGTGCACACAAGAGGCAAGATCACACTTACAGTACACAGCATTTCAGTTCCTTTGCACAATGTACTGTGGAAGACTACAGACAACTTATGTTGTAAGAAAGGTATAAAACCATACCATAAGTGCAGGTTCATATCTAGTCATTAACTTTTATTAACATTTTACATAGTTTATGATGAACTACTGCTCCATAAAATATAAGTGACAAAGCACATAATCTTTCACTGATCAATTGCAAAGGGTAGAACCAATTTGAGAGGATAAAGCCACCAGTTTCAAGTACAGCTACTTCCCTTCAACCATTCGGTTCTCAAACCAACCTGCAAAACCCTAATCACTTCCTCAGTATAGCAACACTACGACCATTTTGCTCTGCAATGGACTTTTTTTTGTTCTAGTTGTGTTCTTTCTTGTATAATTTATGCTTAATTTATGTTTTTATTGTGAATGTTGTGTCTCTAATGTTATGTGCCCGTGATGCTGCTGCAAGTAAGTTTTTCATTGCACCTGTGCATAGATGTCATTATGCATATGACAAGAAACTCAACTTTGACTTGAAATGATGACTATATACCTCAGAATGTAAACACACTGCTTTCAAAATGGCTGTCTTCTGTGACATTGGGAAGATTTTTCTTTCTCTGTACAGATAAAGAAACATTGTCATCAGTTAATAATTAACATAGTCCACCTTTCCAATGAGCTGTTGAATCAAACAACTGTTTCTGAACAGCTTATGATTTTGCATCAAAAGGAAACAAAATGTAGGTCAATATCCAGCTCTTGTGCACAGACAATTTATAATTTTGACCAATTTTGACCAGCTTAAATACACAGATACATGGTTGGATGCCATTAAATTCGATTTTAAAACACGTTGAAGAACATTCCATTTTTTAAATTTATATTTGGAATAAATTAGAAGTGTTAGAGCTGACTTGGCACCATCAGAAAAACTTTAAGTGAGATTTTCATATGCTTTTATTAATCAAAATTTATGTTTGAATAGTGTTACAGTCAACACTTACAGTTAATAACTAGCATCACACTAAACATTTTGGCAGCTTATTTTTTGGGTCACCAGATAGAACATCAAATGGAAGGGAAGTGTTTTGACTGAGCAAAATTGTTTCACCTTGTTTTTTTCTGAGCTGCACAATCTGCTTGTTGTTGCATTGACTCTGATGGTGACCTCTGAAGATGTCTGTAGCTCCCAACATTACACTAATGTAGGAAAGGAAGCTTCCAAAATGATAAATCGTCTTCTAATTAGATAAATAAAATAAGATCATATAGTAGGATGGACAATAGTGCTAGGAACACTATTATAAAAGTAACTAATCCTTTCATATTTAATTTTATACCAGTGACATGATTTAATATGGTGATTTGCTGAGTGTGTAGTTGCAGCGGGGAGCCTCATTTGCTGGTAGCACATTACTAAGAAATTGCAAATATGTTGTCTGAGATAACCTGTACCTAAATTAATGCAAGAAAACCATCAGTGTGAATGGAAAAGAGTCTGTTTCCTGAAGAAAAGAATGTGCTAAAAAAAAGACAGTAATCTTTCATATTGGAAAGTTTTCTATGTTAAAAATAATTAATTTGCAGAGTATTCAATTGCATATGTAAATTTGTATGTATTCTTCAACAAAAGAAATATTCTTGCATCATAAACTTCTGCTCAGTGGTTTTCAGTGCAATCTCCTTCAGCCCTGCAACCCTCCAAGAAATCCATTCTACTCAAATTCAGGTCTATTGAATATTCCTGACCTTTGTCATTCCATTTTTAGCAAACATACTGAGCTCCTAAGTTTTGGCACACACTTCTGCAAACCTTTTTGACTCACTTTCTTCCTTTCCTCCTTTAAGACATTCCTTAAAATCTCTTTCACCATCTGCCCTAAAATTTTGTAAAATTCATTGTCAAATTTTATTTGATAATGCCCTCTGAAGGACCTTAAAATATTACACCACAATACAGACACTATATAATTACAAGTTCCGTTGCATTTGTCAAGATAAACCTGCATTGTTTGAAGAATATTCTTATAATTTGTTAAACTGAATCGCAGCTTTAAGTATGTCAGCATTCCTGTTTGTTATCTGGCTTCCAAAACCAGTTTGAATGGAAAATAACAGCTTTAAATTGGATTTTTGGAATTGTGGATAATCAAAACAACATGTTTAGAGTGTTTGTGATGCATTCTGAAAATCTGTTGCTAAATTGAGCCTTGCATCAATGGAAAATGCAATAATACAAGTTCCTGACTCACAGCAGAGGTCAAGTTTTGGGCTCCAGAGATACAGTAAGCCTGTGGAAGTAAAAGTTGTCGCAATAATTTCACATATATCGTAAATTTAGCAACTTTAATGCGATTACCTTCAATTCTAGCCAGCACCTTCCACAAGGCTTCATGATTGACTGTTGTGAGGGTGTTGCATAGGTCCTGAGTTTGTTCTTAGCTATTTTCCTGGATTTAACAGGTAAGGAATTGATGCGAGGCTCAATTTAGCAACATATTAGTTTTCTGCAGTTCCAGCTGCCTCCAAATTATATGGACTTCCTAAGACCGCTTCACCATCAGATGACTACCATTGCTCACTTCCTCGCTGCCCTGTGTTCGATTATATTCCTCCAGAACTCATCACCATCTTCATCTCCAACATTGAGGGAATGCCCTCTCCTGCATATGCCATCTGATGCGTGAACTCGACAACCCTACTGACTACTAAATATAACTTAAATAAACTTGCTGACACAGTAAACTCCAATCATCTGCTTTCACATTGATCAGAAATCCCAATGGTTCAACGGTAGTGTAGCAGTTAGCGTAATGATAGGACAGCACCAGTGACCGGGTTCAATTCCGGCCGCTGTCTGTAAGAAGTTTGTACGTTCCCCTCGTGACCGTATGGGTTTCCTCCAGGTGCTCCAGTTTCCTCCCGCATTCCAAATACGGGTTAGGAGTTGTGGCCATGCTATGTTGGCGTCGGAAGTGTGAGACACTTGTGGGCTACCCCCAGAACATTCTACGCAAAGATGCATTTCACTATGTGTTTTGATGTACAGGCGACTAATAAAGAAATCTTATCTTATTTTGTTCTTTGTAATTACCTGGAGACAAACTCATTCATCATCAAAATTGGAGTTAAGCGATGTTGTGTAATTGTCCCAAACTTGTTCTGCATTTCCCTGGAAATCATTCTTGCCCTCAGTGCAGACCAGAATTGGAATTGATTTCCAATATTGAATGGATAGATGGCTCCTTAACCTTTGTTGTCTCTACACAAAGACTGGCATTTTCAAAGCATCCATTACTGATCTTCAATAGGATGTGCCATCTTCACGCACACTGGGAATGATCTTCAGATTGCATTGGATCTTTCCAGCAAACTTACCATGGCTCAGCATTCTCACTTAACATCAATAAGGACAAGATGCTCTATTAGCTGGCCTCAGGCTTTGCACGTCACTGTTGTGAGAAAGCCACATGGGTGTCACGTGACAGTAATGACAATGACCCCCGCTAACCGGAGGACAGCATTGCTCCTCTGATCGGAAGTGATACTACTGTCAATCAAAGTGCGGCTCCACCCACCCCTCAAGTGTGAGAGTACCTTTTGCCTCTGAACTTGCCTGACCAGTACCCTTTGTCTCTGAACCTGCCTGACCATTGGCTGTGGCAGGAACCTTTGTCTTTGACTCCCACACCATTGGCTCATTTAAATCACAACAGTGAGGCTCCACCCAGCCTCCTAGCACCATAAAAAAGGCTGCATCCTCTAGCCTTTCCTCTTTTGATGACCTCAGGAGTAGTGAGACAATGCTACAGAGATCATTGGTAAGAGTGCATCACCACATGGTCAGGGAGCATTTCACTCAGACTCAGGGAGCGTTAAGGGCAATGCTAGTGTGGACAGGCATTGACGTGTTATATCCTGAAGTTGTACATTGTTATTGTGTGTTTGTTTGCATCAGTGTGCGTGTGTATGAGTGTATTTTACCCCAGCTGTGATTCCCCTCTCGTGTTCATGGTATCCTGTGTGTGAGTGAGCGTGTGTCTGTTCTCATCCATTCTGTCCCATGTTTGCCTTTGTGATTAAACTAGTTTTGGTCTACAAAGCTCTTGTCCAGAGTCCTTGATCCTTGAGACAGAAAAGAATGATTTCACACAAGAGTCACCTACCAAAAATCACCATTGAGGAACAGACGTTAGAGACAGTTGAATGCTTCTGTCACCTCAGTAGCCACCTCTCTCAAATTACTAACATTGACTGTGAGATGCAGCCCAATCCAGTGCACAAACACCTCCTTTTTTATGCACCTTCACTGCTTGTGACTGCTTGGAAGGGCATAAGGATCCAAGTCTGTGTTCCATTCATGATCCTTGTACTTCACTGTGTATGCAAGCCCTGGGCAATTCACCAATAACACTTCGAGAGTCTGGAAAAATATGACCAATGATTCTTTGGGAAGATCCTTTGCATCAAGTGGGAAGTTCACTGCATTAATGTCAAAATCTTCACTGAAGGCATTATCACCAGTCAATGCTGCTTGTGCACCAGGTTTGCCTCAGCACTTATTGGGTGTAGATTCTCAAGCAAGTCCTCTGCTTCCAACTCACCCATGATCAATGATCTCTTGGGGGTCAGAAGCAATCCCTCTGTGACACACTGGAATTGCATCTTAAGAAAACTAGTGCAGACAGCACAGGCTGGGTGGAGCATGCCTTTCAGTAGTTCCTTATCCTTCAGAAGGTTGTGGCCTACAAGTTAGGAGCTGTGGGCATTCTATGTTGGCACCGAAAGAGTGGCGACACTTGCGGGCTGGCCCCAGCACATTCTCAGTAATGCAAAAAGATGCATTTCACTGTGTGTTTTGATGTACATGCAACTAATAAATAAATGTCATCTTAATTTATTTGAGGTCCATCCAAAATTTGGAAGGAAGGCGAAGAAACCTATCCCTCCAAGCAGCAGACCTGCCAGAAAATGGCTGTAGTTTCTGCAGGTGACTTTGTGGTTTTAGAGTTGGACCCCTGTACAATATCAAGAACCACATATAAATATGTGGTACAGATCATCCTTGAACCAAGGAACCCTCATCAGTGCTTCTTCTCTTGCTATATTTTTAAAACTTAAATTCAGGAACACAACACTGAGAGGGTAAGTAGCATGAAACCAGTGCAACACATTTGCCACATTTCCAGTTTCTTGGTCACACAAACATACAACAGTCAACATTGCAAGTGAGGCCTTCAGATATCCATGCTGGACATTTTGATCTGGTCTCCAATTGAACAAGGTTCCTTCTGGGAGCAAAATCTTACAATTTCAAACTTTTCAATTATTGTCAGCTCAGTGGCCCTCTATCTTCCTTCTCAGCTCTTTTCTATACATAATCATGCCACGAGGGTGAAATTAAGAATCTTCTCACAATTTTCTATTTTAGCTCATTTTTGCCTTGAATTTCAAGATCATAGAAGATAAGTTTATTTCTCCCTCCCTTTACGGGATGTGCTCATGTGATAGAATCAAGCCTGTGGAGTCACTTGGGGAAGAGATAGTGGTCAGCGATAAGTCATCGGTGCCTCCTCCTTAAACAATGTGAAATGAGAAGTAGAAGCTGGAATAGGCCATTTTTCCTCTCATGCCTCCTCTGCCATTCAGTAATATCATGGCTGATATTCCACCTCACCAACACTTTCCTGCCAACACCATACCTCTTGATTTCCTTCAAATTTAAAGATCTATCAGTCTCTATCATCATCGCCATACTAAACAACTGAGACTCCAGAGCCCTCTTGTTGAGAGAATTCCAAAAATTGACTATCCACTGGGTGGAGAAATTTCTCCTCATCTCTGTACTTAATAGCAAAGCTGTTATTTGAGGCTGTGATCCTTAGTTCTGGATATCCAGCCAGGTAAAACACCATCCCACCCTCTGCCTGGTCTAATTCCGTCAGAAGTTTATATGTTTCAGTAACATTGCTGAGGCATCTCATAAGAAAACCAGTGTAGACATCACAAGCTCAAGAGTGCATAAGGCCAGTCTGCTAATCTCAAGAATCAATCTGGTGAACCTTCACTGCACTATCTAAATTGCAAGTATGTCCTTGCTTGAGTTGAGAGACCAGATCTATACGCAATATTCCAGATGAGGCTCAGCAGAGTCCAGATAATTGGAGCAAAATGTCTCTGTTCTTGCACTCAAGATTGGCCAGGACAATCCACAACACCCCTGGAGTGATCTGGACAACAACTGAAAGGTAAAACAAAAGCACTGGAAAGATTTGGGCATACTCAGTAATGCAAACCTGAATTAATTAATATTTAATGAAATTACAGTGGTTCCCCTCTAATGAAATTAATTGTGACATACTTCCTGTGTTAGATCCAATTTTGTACCACGAAAATGAAAGAAAACTGCAGATGCTGGAAATCTAAAATAAAAATCAAAAAATGCTCTGTACTCAACAGGTCAGGCCCGTTCTGATGAAGGATCTTCGACTTAAAAAGTTAGTTCTATTTCTCTTCTCACAGATGCCGCTTGACCTGCTGGGTATTTCCAGTATTTTCTGCTTTTATTTTATTCCAATCTTGCCCAGCATCTTTATGTGGATCCCTCACAATAACTGGTGAGGAATCACAGGAATTTTGAACTCCCACACAAGTTCATGAAGAATGAAGAGTTACAACACAGTTGGATGAGCAATGGGAATCGACTAACTGCAACTTTATGACTTCTGTGGAGCCACAAGAGACTGCAGATGTTGGAATCTAGAGCAACAAACAATCTGCTGGAGGAACTCAGTGGGTCGCGCACATCTGTGGGAGGATAGGAATTGACAATTCCTTTCCTCCCACAGAAGCTGCCCGACCCACTGAGTTCCTCCAGCAGATTGTTTGTTGCTTTCGGACTTCTGTGTTCCCATCTGCACATACATGCACTGAAAACCAGGAGCCATAAAAATCCTCCAAAATCTCTTGCAAAATCGGAGATCATGTGTCTTAGTCTCATCCTTTGCTCTATTTCCAAGGTACTTAAACTGAACTTTGGCAGAGGTAAATAACCAATTCCTGACTTATCTTCACTTTTCAGCCTCAGTATTCTTGGTCTTTCAACTTTATTGCTCATTTACTTTTCATAAAAATGAAAAACTTTGGACCATTTATCAAGTCATGATTTATTTTTAATCCTTTTCAAATGATTCCTCTAGAGGGTGCTGTTCCTTCATCTATATGTAAAGTCTGTCGTTTCCAAACAGACATTTTATGTTGTTTCCTCTGAGGATTTGCCATGGAGCAATTCGTAAAGTTCACTTCTGTGTAGGTATCTGTTACCAAAGGCAACAAAACCTTAAATGTTACATATCAATAAAAATGCTCTACAGCTGCTCAGAGTTGCCTGAGCTGCTCATGGCATTAAGTATTTGCAATCCATAATGGCTGCAAAGAATTACATTCAGAATCGTTATCAGTAAGATATTACATCCATATATTGGCGTCAACAAGGTACTTTCATCAGAAAAAATACCTCAGCAACATTTTCAGGAAAACATTTGAAGCATTGTAGTGATTAACACATAGAAGATTATCTAAAAGCTATTAATATTGGATTAATCTTAAAACAACCATCAGCACCAATTTGTTCCAAGTTTTAATTCCAAGAATTAATATTTACAAGAGAATTCACTGACTTTTAAAATAAACAATCCACCACTAATTGTTTTTCTGTTAACAACTGGGTATTAGTTTTTCCATTAACTGAATTAAATTTCCAGAATCAGTGATTTTAATCCCCTCATTAACAGGATTTAGCTGGCCGTGATAAATTCTAGGACACGAATGTATTGGATTACCTGTAAAACTTAAATTACGATATGAAACTAAGCACAAAAAATATTGCACACGGCCTTTGAGATTAACAGAAGTAAAACATTCCTTGCAATTTTATATCAATTTTCAACTTCATGTCAACCAACTTATTACTGTGTAAGAACAAATGCCAAGGACATTTATGTTGTTATTTTTGAATATTCCCTTGGAGAATAGTGTGAAATATTGGAAGGAGTTGAAGGCTGGTTAATAGTCTGACAGGTCACAATGTGACTGCTGCTACCACACCTGCATCTGTTTTTATTGCCAGCCACTAAGACAGTTAATTTAATTTGGCATGAACGTTATCTAGACTCCTACCACCCACACAATGGGGCTAGAAACTTGCATGCCAACAGTACTCTGTTGGATGTGCAACCAGAATTCAGACCTCATGCCCCAGTGTCCATGTAGGGCAGGCACAGTAGTGTAGCGGTTAGCATTACACTATTACAGCGCCAGCGCCCCGGGTTTATATCCTGCTGCTGTCTGTAAGGAGTTTGTATGTTCTCCCTGTGACTGCTTGGGTTTCCTCTGGGTGCTCTGGTTTCCTCCCACATTCCAAAGACGTGCGAGTTAGGAAATTGTGGGCATGCTATGTTGGCGCTGGAAGCATGGCGACACTTGCAGGCTGCCCCCAGAACACACTACGCAAAAGATGCATTTCACTGTGTGTTTCCATGTACATGTGACTAGTAAAGAAATCTTATCTTATCTTGTATGTTATGCAGCCTGACTTCCACAGCTTCTATTGCCGAGGCATGAATGCCTTTCCTGCATTCAGGTCTCACTTTCAGAAGTCTTACATTAAGTACTGTAAAATAGCTGTTTTGGACAATGAAACGTTGAGCAGAATTGCATTAAGAAATAAATAAACAGCACAGTCCTTGTTCCAAACCTACTCTTGCATCACTCACCAACTCCTTCACTGCTACATCAACAACCACATTGGTTCTGCCTCCTACACCTGTATGGAACATGCCAATTTTATCAATTTTGCTACTAACTTCCCCACTCTCAAATTACGAGAACATTTCTGACACTCCCCTCTCTTTTCTGGATCTCCCTGTCTCCATATGAGGAGACAAATTATCCACTGACATTTACTATACGCCCATTGATTCTCTCAACTATCTGGATTATACCTCTTCCCATCCTGAATCTTGGATGGATGCCATCACCTTCTCTCAGGTTCTCCATCTCCATTGCACCTGTTCTTGAGATGAGGCTTTCCATTCCAGAACCTCTGAAACGTCCTTCTTCAGGCAACATGGCTTCCTCCTACCATTTTTGATGGACCCCTCACCTCTATCTCCTCCATTTCCTGCCCTTCAGCTCTAACCCCACCTCTGCCCAGAGGGAACATAGATGGAGTTCCCTTCATTCTCACTTTTCAGCCCCCCAGCTTCCCCATCCAGAAAATAATTCTTTGTCATTTCCAATTCTTTCCCCTGCAACCATAGGAGGTGTAACACCTCTCCCTACACCTCCTCCCCCTCCATCATCTAGGGTCCTAAACAGCCCTTCCAGATGAGACAGAGTTCCGCATACACCTCCTCCAACATTGTCCAATACATTCAGTGTTTGATATGTGGCCTCCTCCACATCAATGAGACCAAGTGTAGACCAGGTAACCACTTTACCAATCACCTGCACTCTGCCTGCAATGATCAGCTTGAGCTCCCGGTTACGTGTCATTTCAGGTGCCCTTCTCATTACCATACCAACCCGTCTGTTCTTGGTCTTCTCCACTTCAGGGTGGGGCTGAAAGTAAACTAGAAGAACAGTACCTCATATTCCACCTGGGTCGTCCTCAACCCAATAGCATGAACATTGAATCTTCCATTTTCAGGTAACCCAATTTCCCAATGTTTCTTTCCCTCTCCCTCTGACCCACCCAGTTTCTCTCATCCCCCTTCTTTCCAAACAGCCCTCCTGGACCCCTGTTACTCAGTTTCTCCCCCCTCCCCCACATCACCCACACACTAAACCCACTGAGTGTCCTATCCCATCCCTCCCCAGGGATATGGCTAAATGCAGGCAAATGGGACCAGCTCAGGAAAACACCTTGGTCGACATGGACATTTGGCCAAAGGGCCAGTTCACATGCTGTTTAATTCTATGACTCTATGACCCACACCACTTTGTACTGGTACCTCCCCTCTACACTCTCAGTTTTGATGCAGGGTCTCGACCTGAAGTGTTGGCCATACCTCTGTCTCCACAGATGCTGCCTCACTGGCTGAGTTCCTCCAGCAGTTTATATTTTGCTTAGCAAATAAATAAATAGATTTTGGACTTCCCTGCGGCCTGTGATGAGATTGAAAGGCTGCTTGGGTGGGACATGCCTAGTGCTGACGTATGCCTTTGCACCCACTCAAATTAATAGCGCCATATAATTTATGTATTATGCGTCCAGCCAGGCGTGCAAATCATTGTGAAATGGGTTAAAATGCTGGTGCATGTAGTGGGGTTGGGGGAGAAGAGGAGTGTGTTAGAGGTGCTATGGGCAGTGTGGAATGAGGATGGACAGAGAGAAGAACCTTAAATGCAGTTTTCTGAAGGTCTGACAGATATATGATTTCTCTTCCAGAATTACTTTTCTTTAACTCATTCATGAGATGTGGAGACCACTGTCCATGTTTTCCATATCGAGTTGCAGATAAGACTGAACCACACTGGTGGGTCTGCAGTCCCACATTGATCAGACCAATAAAGCTGCCTGATAGACATTAGTGAACTAGATGTGTTTTTAGTCACAGTGTGGTAGCTTCATGGTTACAGTTGTTGACACCATCAATTCCTAATTTATAATTCTTAATTTACAATATTTAACTTTTTAAAGAAAACCAGAAGTGAATTTGTAGCAAATCCTTCTTTCCTCCTGTGCATCCAGCTGTAAATTTAAGGGCAGTTTATGTAGTTCAAAAATAGAGTTTAATCAGATCATGCTTCAGCAGCTTCAGTAAAGTCTATGGTCCTTAAGGAATAAAAAGGCACACAGCCTGTGATTTCTGATGCCAACACTGAGGTCTGATAAGACAAATAAGGAAACACAGGGCGAGACTGTTGGAGTCATGTTAGAGAGTCTAAGTTAGAAGAGTTGACAAAGCCATAGAGGGGTGAACCTAGCAGGTAGTAGTTAGGTAGGTAGTTAGGTGGGTAGGTAGGTAGGTAGGTTGGTAGGAAGGAAGGAAGGAAGGAAGGAAGGAAGGAAGGAAGGAAGGAAGGAAGGAAGGAAGGAAGGAAGGAAGGAAGGAAGGAAGATAGTTAGGGAAGGGAATGGAAGGAAGGAAGGAAGGTAGGGAAGGAAGGTAGAGAAGGAAGGGAAGGAAAGAAGGAAGGGAAGGAAAGAAGGAAGGGAGGAAAGAAAGGAAGGAAAGGAAGGAAGGAAGGAAGGAAGGAAGGAAGGAAGGAAAGGAAGGAAGGAAGGAAGGAAGGAAGGCTTCTGTTGATAGATCATAATCATACGACATAAGTGAGGAGTGGCAAAAGACTTAGTTGTGCCACATTGTGCTTATTTAACATGGAAGGCAATAACATTATATGGACAATGAGCTGAAAAGAAAGCATGTTTGTCAAGCCGCACCACAATGTGCAGGTTATGATGCTGGCTTCCCAAAACTTCATGCACGGGTGTCCATTTCTGTGATGAGCAAGTGGTAGAAGAGGTTTACAGTGGGTGTTCATCTTCCTGTAACAACATCATAGAAGCAGTTGCCACTTTGCAGACCTCAGCTGAATAAGTAACATACTCATTGCAATTTGACTGTATACTGCCCATCCCTAACAGCACCACTTCTCTCCACCATAGCAGTAGCCCAGAACCAGTCAGTGTCTTCTCCCTGAAAATGCATGCCTTGAGAATATTGCATAAACTTTTCAGCCTTTGTACCTTTGGAGCTGGTTTGCAGACTCTAAAGGCACTCAGGACAGTGAAACTTAATAGAGTTATTACATTGGTAGTTACACTGCACAGTGATCACTCTTAGCAAAACATTCTGTTTTACATCTACTGATGAATCTGTGAATATTCAATCTGGTCTTTGTTTTCTCACTCATTCCACATTTGAAAACCAAACAGTTTACTTAAAATCAAATACTACACTTTCCAACTGGTAATTATGTCCTGTTAAAAAGAAAAAAAAACAAGTTTTTTTAAAATCTAGGTTCTTTGTAGGCAGAGAACACTTTGCTACAAAGCTAAAAATATGTGTTTCTGTTAGAAACACTCTGTACTGCATCATGGATGATGATATGGAATCCTTCATGCATAACACAGCAAATTATGTCTATTTGCCATGTAGAAGGAAAACAGAGCACCTAGAGGAAATCCAGATGGTCACGGGGAGAACGTGCAAACTCCATGCAGACAGTATTTGAGGTCAGGAGTGAACCTGGGTCTCTGATACAGCGAGGCAGCAGCTTTACTAACTGCATCACTGTGCCACCTGGAGTGGAATTATAACATGCAACTTTCTGACTCAGACACGAGAGTGTTACCAACTATTTTGATGTGTGTTACTCTTGAAATTAAACAGATCCTGCCATGCATTACCGAATTTTCCCAGCTGCAACTTTGACCACTGGATGTAGTCTCTATTTTGGTATTGGCATTGGTTTATTATTGTCACTTGTACCGAGGTACAGTGAAAAACTTGTCTTGCATACCGATCTACAACTCAATTCATTACACAGTGCAGTTACATTGGGTTAGTACAGAGTGCATTAAGGTAGCAAATCAGCAACTTGTAACTGTCCTCCACGCAGAAGTCATTTCATTGCCAAGTGAGGAGCTTTATCCTGCATGGTTTTTGACCAATGTGTGAACCTGGAGTGAGAGGATTACCATGTTCCAAACTAACTACACAGTTCCTGCAGAGACATGAGAGATTGCAGATGCTGGAATCTGGAGCTAAAAGTGAGCTGCAGGAGTAACTCAGTGAGGAAGGCAACAATGAGTTGGGAAATGGACAGTTGACATTTCAAGTTGAAAAACTTCATCCGGACTGTTGAAGGGTCTCGACTGTCCATTTTCTCCCACATATGCTGCCTGACTCACTGAGTTCCTCCAGCAGCTTGTTTTTTTACACAGTTCTTGCCATCTTCTTCATCACACAGCTGGTGGTTTCACTTTCAATAACCATGCTCCTCCTGGGTACCTTTCCAACTAATGGAATGTTAAACTCTTGATTCAATTGACTTCAATTTTACTAAGGCTTCTTGATTTGACACATACTCCATTGAATGTTGAATTGATGTCAAGGCAGTCACTTTAATCTCCTCTCCAAGAAGTGAGTCATCCATGTTTAAAGAGTCATAGAGCATGGAAACAGGTTACTTGGCCCACCATATCCACATCGACCAATGGACACCCACCTTTCAGTACAGCCCCCACTTCAATCATGTCCCCTCTAAACCTCCTCTGCTCCAGGGAGAACAGACCTCACTTCTCTTCATAATTAACCCTAGAGAGCCATAGAACAATACAGCACAGATACAGGCCTTTCAGCCCAACGAGTCCATGCTGACCACATTGTCTACCTAGCTAGTCCCAATTTCCTATGTTCAGCCCATATCCCTCCAGGCCCCACTTCTCCAGTACCTATCCAAGTGTTTCTCAAATGATACTATTGTACCTGCCTCGACCACATCCTATGGCAGCTCAATCCATGTGCTCACCACGCTCTGCGTGAAAAAATTGCCACTCAGGTCCCTTTTAAATCTTTCCTCTCTCACCCTAAATGTATGGCCCCTAGTTTGGGACTCCCCTACTCTGGGGGAAAGACGGTTACCATCCACTTTATCTATGCCTCTCATAATTTTAAATACTTCTATAAGGTTGCACCTCATTCTTCTCTGTTCCAAGGAATAAAGACTTAGCCTAGCCAACCTCTCCCTATAACTCAGGCCCTCTTGACCTGACAACATCCTTGTAAATCTTTTCTGCACTTTTTCCAGTTTAACCACATCCTTCCTTTAACAGGGTGACCATTCCTTGGCCCACTCCCCTAACTGGTCAAGATCCCCCTGTACATCTATGATAATCTTCTTCATTATCAACACCACCTCCTAATTTCGTGTCATCTGCAAACTTTCTGCATTCACATCCAAATCATTTACATAAATAATGAATAACAAGGGTCCCAGCATAACCTCTGTGGCACACCACTAGTTACCGGCCTCCATTCCGAGAAACAACCTTCAACCACCACCCTCTGCTTCCTATCTCCAAGCCAATTTTGAAGCCACCAAACTAGCTGTCCCTGGATTCCATGGGACCTAACCTTCCAGACCAGCCTGCCATGTAGGACCTTGTCAAAGGCCTTGCTAAGGTCCAAATAGATAACATCAACTACCCTACCCTCATCTAATCTTTTGGTTACCCCTTCAAAGAACTCTAAAAGATTCATTAAACACAACTTCCCATGCACAAAGCTATGCTGAGTCCTCTTAATCAGACTCTGTGTATCCAAATGCTGGTAGATCCTGTCCCTCAGACTTCCCTACTGTAACTTCCCCACTACTGATGTCAGGCTGACCGGCTTGTAGTTCCCTGGCTTGTCCTTGCTACCTTTTTTAAACAACAGAACGATGTTAGTAACCTTCCAGTCTTCGGGAACTTCACCAGTGGCTAACGATGAAACAATTATCTCTGCAAGGGCCTCTGCAATTTCTTCTCTATCCTCCCACAAGGTCTGAGGATGCACTCGGTCAGGCCCTGGGGACTTATCCACCTTAATGAGCTGTAAGGCTGCAAATACCTGCTCCCTGGTAATATGAATGTTCTCCGAAACATCTCCCCTTGTTTCCCATCACTTGGGCAACCATGATTTTCTCCTCAGTAAACACCAAGGAGAAATATTCCTTAAAAATTCCACCCATCTTCTGTGGCTCGAGACATGGGCAGCCCTGCTGATCTCTAAGGGAACCTATTTTCTCCCTAGCCACTCTTTTACTCAATATATCTGTAGAAGCTCTTGGGATTTTTCTTAACTTTACCTGCCACATCCATCTCATACTGTCCCTTTGCTCTCCTGATTTCCCTTTTAAGTGTATTTTTACATTCAATGTTCTTGTTCAGTGCTCTTATTCTTGTATTCAATGTGCCAACTAATTGAAATACTCTATCCCAGGCAACATCCTGGTGAATCTCCTCTGCATCCTTTCCAGTGCAATCACAACCTTCCTATGGTCTGGTGATCAGAACTCCATGCAGTCCTCCAACTGAGGTCTGACCAACATTTTATAAATTTTGAGCATAACCTCCCTGCTCTTGTATTCAATGTGCTAACTAATGAAAACCAGCATCCCATATGATGCCTTAACCATGTTATCTACTTGCATTGCCACCTTCAAGAACCTTTGGACTTGTACACCAAAGTCACTGTTCTTCTGCATATTTTCCCTTAAGCTTCTTGATATTCTCTGTGGTAAGCGGCTTTACGTTCAACTTTCACGTCCCCCTGCCTGGCTTCTGGTCCTCCTCTAGGTGTCAGGAGGCCTGAAGGAGGAAATGGTCAGGGAAGAACACGGGTGTGATGTTGATGGATTTGACTGTGACTACCTACAACACTAAGAGGAATCTATCCGAGACTGAGCTGAGCTATTTGGTCTTGACCAGCTGAATTGCTGCTGTGCTCCGCCTGCAGGGTTGCTGAAGGTGTCGCACAACTTTGCATCTTTATCCATTTCCCTCAGGACTCTGGAGCTGCTGTCCAGTCTGCTGTAGGCAATCATCCAGCTGCATCAATGATGCAGTTGAAGTCAGAGTGCTGGGCTGGGACATCACCAGCAGTGGTGGGAACGGCTGGAGAACAGCCAGCCACTTGGTGTGCAGGGGGCAAGATATACACATTGATTAGTCTGAGCAGAGTGTTTCGGTATATTACGTCCACCACGAGGAGATGCCCACCAACCACCTGTTCAACTTCATTGTTTGAGAATTTGCCCCTCCCCTCCCTACAGCAGCATACCCAGGCCAAAGTTGTAACAATCATTGCTGCCAACCATACAGACAAACTGTGGGACTACGACTGTGACCACCTCCGATAGCTGTAGAGGTGCAGCAATCCACCCTCTTATAAAATAGTTACATCTGCCCTGATGTTGACAAGGTATTCCAAGATGGCTGCACATCACATCGTGCATTTCACACTCTGCACATTGAGTGATGCAAACTTTATATCCGTAGATGAGATGTTGTGAAGCTCAGAGTTCGGAGTTCACTGACACACAGTCAACTGTCAATTATTCTGAGCCCACATGCCCACAACTTTTGTAAGTTGCTGCACTGTTCTCGGGTTTGGGTACTGGCAGTGGTCTTCCCCAAGAGGTGGTTCCGTAGTGGGGAGAGATCAGTCTGTATTTCTGTTATTTTAGTCTCTGTCTGTGTGTGGTCAGGATTTGTACCATACATCTCCCAGTACTCTAGTGTGTCGAGCGCTGCACTGCTCCCAGTCTCCCGGAGCTGGGGGGGGGGGGGGGGGGGGGGGGGGGGGGGGGGGGGGGGGGGGGGGGGGGGGAGGTGTTGACGGGCGCTGAACTGCTCCCGGTCTTTCATCGCTGGGGGGAGATGAGTTGGCTGCTTCCTTGCTTGTTCCTGACTGTGGGCTCTTGTCCTCTTTAGCATCCTTCCCATTTTGTCACTTCCTCCATTTGCTTCATCATCTTGTCATTGTGACTTCAAACACGGATGAGGAGAGGTTGCTCACATCTGCCTGGGACATCATTCTATTTTTTCCAGTACCATTATTCTTGGAGGCCTGTTGTCTCTTGGGTGGTGCCTTCTGCCTCTTCACCACCAGCCATCCCACTTCTTGCTCCTCCACATACCATTGACCCTGTACTCTGTGGAGGAGGCTGGGGGTTAGTGGTTGTGCTTCTGCTCTTGGTGTTTGCTGGCGTCTCTGCAATGGTAGGGGTTATGTTAGCATTCATAGGGCTGTCATTTCTTGCTCGCTCTCTTATTGCCTGTGCATAGCTACAGGCTCTTGTGGGGCAGGATTTGTAAAAGAGGCCTGCTTCTCCACACAGGTTGCACCACTTGGCTTCCTTGCTGTCCTTGGTCTGCTGACCTTCCTGCTTTCAATCCTTCAGGAATGCCTAAGAGGAGCTGTTGTACTGGAACAACTTGGCTGGAGTCAGTTTTCAGGAGAACTGTCTATTAGAAGAACTAGAATTGACAAAAATTTCTCTTAACACAGCAAATCATCACAAGCTGGGAAACTTTGCCTGTAAATGTGGTGCAAGCAAATTTGAAAAAAACTTTCAAAAGGACATAGATTAAGGGTGGCATCGTTTCTGTTGCCCCTGGCAGATGTCTTTGTGTTATTTGTTATGCTTAAAGTAATTCACCAAATTGTTTGGCAGACATTTATTGCTTCCACTAAATCATCTTGTTTAATTTTTCCAAAACATAGACAGAATCATTATTTATCTCATTAACATTTAAACTATACTATAATTCAATTGATCAGAATGACTTTGATGAATACACAATGCTAACTATCACTTTCTCCTCACTGACTGTTGGCACACACTCAGGGAAATCTCACATTGATCTTTACCTCAGACTATACTGTACCTCATCGTATGTCACTAGTATGATACTTCCTATTCCAAAAATCACCTTATTTCATTAACTTTAAAAGTAAGACAGCATGATTACAAATCACTATTGACTACACAAATTATAAAATCACAAATGCTCCAATGTACATTTCATGTGGTCTCAGTCACTTAAAAAGTGCATAAGTTATGTTTTTGATATATCTTTTAGGAGGAATTAAATTCAAATATATAATTTTGCAAGCTCAAGACAAATGATACATGAGGAAATGGAATTAGATAACAATCAAAGATAAATCATGAATTTTTCCAAAAATTAAAGAGTCAATGGAAACTCCAATAACGTGAATTTGACTCCAGAGTTGAGAAGTCCTGCAAAATCTCCTGTCTAGGTTAAGGAGTGAATAAAACCATTGTGTGAAACGTTGTGTCTAATTGACTAATTAAATATGAAATGCTTGTTTTGTTGGCTCATTAGCATCTGAAATGAGAAAAAGAAACAGATTAACATTTCAAGCAGAAATCTTTCAGTAAAATTGATTCTGAGAAAAGTCCTAAATATCTAGGCGCTGGCAGCCCTGTTCTATGTAACCAACAACTGCTCTCACTTCAACTTTTCATTTGTTGTTTTCCTAAATCACAAAATAAAATAATTTTGTTTACAATAGTGAGAGATTGAGGTTGATAAATGGTGCTGTTGCATCACATTGTTAACAAACTATGTGTTGTCTCCAATAATTGACTTTGTCAAAGAAAAGCAATTCAAGAACCTATTGACTTGAACCAGGTTATTTCAGATACATCATTCTATTTTGGTGTTGATCACTCACATCTAAATTCCAACTAAACAAACTGGTCTTTGAATTGGATAGCATCAAGTAGTTAGCGTATACCTAACCATTAGAGTGATGACCCGAGTGGCATTTTTGAGAGAAACTTAATTAGCATTGAGAGACGGAGTGCTCATCATTGCTAGCAAATTTAATTGAGGGCTTGAACTATTCTGGCTGACAAATTATGTGCTTTTATCTCTGCTGACACACTGTTGGAAAATAACATTGATAAATTTCCTGTTTTGTGATTCTAATCACACTGTTAATAATTGTACCCAGCTTTTATTAATGGGCCAAGTGAGTCGACACTGCAAAGGAGGTAGTCTTCATTTAAGATTCACAAACATGTCTCTAAATGAGATTTTAGTGCTTATCCTTCCTGGTCCTTCTACTGAGCACAACATTCAGCACCACGTGGCTGAACTGCTGCCAAAATGTTTGATTCACCCTCATGTTGCCTTCCAATATCTTGAATGCCTGCTCTTTATGAAGCAGAAAGCAAAGAAAGCTGCAGGAATTGAAAAGCTGAGAAACAAAAAGTGCTGGAAACACATGACTGGTTTGTCCGTATTTGGCAAGCGCATCAAAAACAACTGCTAAATTTTTAGCTTTCTGCTTTTGCCTGTTAAGTAAATTTGTATTAGTAGATCATTTTAAATTAAAAGAAGTTTCCCTCAGAGACGTTTACCTCATAACACATCAGTGCATACAGAGCAAACAGGGACAGTGTTAAGAAAAGTACACCAGGGCAATAATTAGTTCCATCTGGCCTTGAAAAGGCACTTCACATGACTCAAAAACTTGGATGATATTCTTGATAAAAGATATTCTGCTAATTGGATGTCGATATTTTCAAAGGTAATAATTATCAGTGCATGTTTAATCTCAAGGTAAAGAAAAAATGATTTTTTTTAAAGTTAAAATATCCATTCCCTAATAAACAGAGGAATATATTTTCTAGATTTATAATTATGAAGTGTATAAATCCCGGAGTTGTTATTTTTCTAGTTGATTTCAATTCTTTAAATACATCATCCAGGTAAATCCTTCCATGCAGTGTAAATATAAGGTTGACCAGAAGTGAATTGAGTGGCAGCTGACAATTCAATGGAGAATGCGACCAAATTCCACACAACTCAGTTACACATGGTAGCACAAGGCAAACTGAAGGTTAGACGAAAACACATCTGACTTCCTGCTCGCAGCGAGATTCACTATTGAGCCCATTGGCAGAGCACCTACGGGATGCAGAAAGGGTCAGAATCCCTTTCACCCCTGACTGTCAGTTTTACATCATGGGAGGTTGGAAAAGAATGGTGGCCAAATTCATATGAAGGGAGTCATTGATCTTTTGGAAAAAAAGGTTAGTGCTGATAAGGGAATGATTTTATTTTCAAGTTTTATTCTCATGATTTTGATTATATTCATGTTTTATTTCTTAAATGTTTTCATAATATTTAAAATTATTTATATCTGTTTGAATCATTTTTAAATATTGCTATCAGAGACAGTTAAAACAGTTCAAATATCTTTGATGACACTTTAGACCAGTATTTAATGCTTGAAGCCAACTATTTTATTGGAGCCTGCTCCATTTCATAGCCATTATGTGGTTGCAGAGGCTCAGTTTGTTTCACTTTCCTTATCTGGAAAGGGTAATCCCAGCTGGGCAGGTGTGTAGATGGGCACTCTAAACAGTGGGTCCAGGTGTGGGCCAGATCCAGCTGTGTGATGGTGAGCTACCTAATTTGTTGCCCATCCAAGTTCATTGTCATGAGAAAACAATATATAATAATTGCCAATGGTCAAACATACAAGAGAAGGGTTTCTCTTCTTTCCCTGTATGGATTGGCAGCACTGGCACAACTGGAAACAAAACATCACTGAGGAAGCAGGAAAACGAAGATATCTAACTTGGTTTACAGCCACACACAAAATGCTGGACGAACTCAACAGGTCAGGCAGCACCTATGGAGGGAAATGGACAGTCAATGTTTCGGGTCGAGAAGGGTCTGATGAAGGGCCTTGACCCGAAACGTCGACTGTTCATTTCCCTCCATAGATGCTGCCTGACCCATTGATTTCCTCCAGCATTTTGTGTGTGGTTCCAGATTTCCAGCATCTGCAGTCTTTCTTGTATCTGACTTAGTTTAGAATTGGCAAGCCTTACCATGAGTTTGATTCTCATCCTATTCATTCATTCACTCACTAATTCACTGGTAATAAAACTTCATTTCATTTTCATATTTTCATATCCCTCACTCTGTTGAATGTCCACATAATTTCCCCGGGTTGCGAGCGGAAGGTGATTTGAGGCTTAGTGTGCTCAGTTGCTAAGTCAAGGCAGCAATTGCCAACAGATATATTGACTGATTCGATCCCTGAAAAGCATTATCACATATTTGCCCCAGGGGATTGAGACAGAGGTAAAGGAGGATGGTCTGGGAGATGTACAAAGCACATATGTGTAAGACAAACTGGAAGTGATAGTGAAGGAACAGTGATCTTCTGACTGATGAACTAGTTCGAGCTAACCTCAGCCAATAAGTCATAGGCTCAGACATCTGTAGACATGCCTTCAAAAATGGTAGGAATCCAATTATCCAAGATTGGCACACTCAATGGAAACTGCCAAAAAATAATTGTCACATATTTCTGGGAGCTTTGCTAAGTGGATATTGGTGGTTGGGTTTCCCACAATCCTTCAAAAGTAGTTTTGTTATTGGCTGTAAAGAACTTTTGCAACATTCCAAAAGGAATATGAATGGTGTTATATAAATGCAAATCTTTCTTGCTGTGATGCAGTATTAATAAATGGAATAGCAGCATTATAGCCCACTATGCCTGAGTATGGTAATTGCATCCAAGTAGTGGAGTTCTCCTCACATATGCAGCAGTGATGTTCTCCATGAATGTTTTAAACTACTGCCAGAAGCTATAGGCTTTCATATACAGCAGATTTTCTGTTGTGACTTTGGGTGGTTTGAACCAGTGCCTCGATTTGATCCCTGTTTCAATAGTCTCTCAATGATACCACTAAGTCACAGTGGCGAGGCTAGTAGAGCCAGTATCTCACAGTGCCAGAGACCTGGGTTCAATCCTGACCTCGGATGCTCTCAGTGTGAAGTTTGAAACATTCTCCCTGTTGCCAGTGGGTTTTCTCCAGGTGCTCTAGTCTCCTCCCACATCCCAAAAATGTGCAGGTTGCTCAGTTAATTTGCCACTGATGTGTGGAGGAATGGTAGAATCTGGGGGGAGCTGATGAGAATGGGGGGAGAATAAAAATGCAATTAATGTAGGATTAGTGTAAATAAATGGTTGGTAGTTAGCATTCACAGTGGGCTGAAGGGCCTGTTTCCATGCTGTAATTCTCTATTACTCTATAAGCCTGCTATTCACCTTGAGGAATGCTGATAAACTGTGTGCAGGGACGGTTAGCAAAGTGGTCCCATGCACATGATCAACAACTGCAAAAGGAGCTTCAGCAGCCACATCTACAGTTGCTCGTGCTCATCTATGTAGTCTCCTTAACGATATTGCACATTGGTGCCTTTCTGGATCACAAAGTTATGGACCATGCAGTACTAAAATTCCCCACAAGAAGGGAACAACATTAACAATATGACTGGAGATTGGGCACAATTAATCTCTGTCTTCTATATTGAATCTTTTTTTCATCTCAATTGTATACATTGGGTAATTATGGATAATGCACTCAAAACATTTGCAAATAATTGTTGCATTCATTTATCAAGAACTATGTCAAGTTATTGGTACGTCCTTACCTATGTGTCAGTAGTGCACAGATTTGACAGTACTCAGTCTGTGAGCCTTTAACTCTAGGATAACAACATTTAAACACATTGCCACCAAATGGATATCATGGTATGTCAGTGGTACTTCGGTCAGTTTGTTTCCTTGTCAATTAAAGCACAGATCTAGAGGCTGCCTAAATGGACCTAGCCGGGGTGGAGCTAGATGTGGGTACTGTTTGTTACGACTGCAATACAGGCTGTCAATCTGGACTTGCTCAAGCTGACATCAAAAATGTAGCACATGGAAGGTGACACCATGTTGTTTAGCCAGAGCAATTGATTTTTCAGTCAGAAAGCTTTAGGAATTGAAGCATATAATCAACTTCTCTCTGTGTTGTCATTGCTAACAAAAGAAGCTGGCAAAAGACTGCCTCTGTGGAGTAAACATACAGGAGAGAGGCTGTTATGTAAGTTCTCTTAATCAATAAGGTACTTTGTAAACTTAATTTACCAGCTTTCCTCCAGCATCTAAAAAGGCATTGAGAAAGACACTGACACAAGAGGTGTCACCCTCCAAGGGTCAAGCTTCAAGATCAGGAAGATGATCTTTTATGCCACTGGAACAAGGAACCACATTTCTCGGGGTGTCAAAGGAACAGGAGGAGAAAGGAAAACATGTTGAGACAACTCAGGAAAGTAAACTGCGTCATTTACTTTAGGATCTCTTACACCGAAGGAAGTTCTGCATTTCATGCACAGGTGTTAATGGAAGTTCGAGATACATTGGAAAGTGGTTATTTAGCAGGCAATTATTAAATATGATTATATAGATTTGTGCAGTCATTTAAATTTAAAGAGGTGTGATGTGATCTTCTAAGACATTCACTAGTTGGCAAAAAAATTATATTTTGAAGTGTGGGAAGTAATAACGATTGTCAGCTGTACTGACTGGGAAAAGTGAATCGTTATACCCCTTGCAATTGTCACTGAGAGGTATTTGGAAGGATAGACCTTGTGATAATCCATTCCATATCCTGTCTCCTGAGCAACTACAGCCATCTTTGTTAAATTCATGTATTCAAGATGTGGATGCCGCTGACAAAGAATCATTTCTGGTTCATCCTATTTGCCCTGAACTGAGGAGGCAGCTAATTGTCAACCATATCTGCCCTGCAATCAGGACCTTTTGAAGGAATAAGTTGTGCAGAGCACAAGCTACAACTATGCAATGAAAGAAAACATAAAGGAGCATTCAACAACAAATGTCCTGACAAGGCAGCAACACATTACCTTAAGATCCCTGTAGTCTTCCAAACAATAACACTGGTCAAGGGATATGTCAAGTTGTAACATCTCCTCAGCTGACATTCTTCATGTACATTGTTCACCAGCAGCATAGAGTACGATATGTCAGTAACAAGTTTTTCCGCCAACCAATATATTCCCTTGAGGAATTCATTCAGAAGGACAACATTCTCTTGAATTAATGATCATGGCAATTCCAAGTGAGAGGACCACTGACATTACAGATGCTTTACATCTGGTCAAGCAGATGCAATCTGGACATTCTATTAGGAAAGTTAGAGGATTAGAGTTACAAACTTAATGTCACCAATAACAGCTTAAGCTCTGAGGAAACCAGCAGTGTGATAAGACTGGAGGACCCGAATGTCCTGTTTTGTTTCACCAGAGCAGATGAATTACCCAGCTGTTACTGAGGACCTATCATTTACCCAAGTTTATGATAAAATGACACATATGATTGTTGGAAGTGAACACAAAGCACAAACTTTTAGTGTAATCATGATTTTCACAGTCACAAATGAAGTTGTCTGGATAATATTGATGTAAATCTTCCAAGTATAGCTGACACAGTTTCCTTATTGCCTCAAGTGAAATGCATGCTTTTTATACATTTGGACTGTTGTTCCTTTGCAGGGCCCATAAAATCACTTGGGGTGGGGGGAGGGCGGGTGAGGTGGTGGAGTATATTTTAGATAGCACAGATGCTGAGAAGCTCAGCCCCTGACAGTGGAAGTGTACATGTTATTCAGTAACTGTACTGGGTTGTACAATATCTTTGAAATTCAGTTACTTTCAAGTCTTAGGAACTGAACTTCAGAAGCAGAGTACAGTGTGCTCCCACTATAATCTGATGTGTGTTTAGTGCTACCAAACAGGGATGAAGATCTAGGCCAAACTGTAAAGTGCTTTGGGACAAATAGAGATCATGAAAGATGTTATCTACTTGTCTCTTCTTTTAAAGTTGTGAACCTCTCTCCTTTGAAGGTTTCAAAAGTCCTTTGCAGATCAAGGCACTGGACAAGAAGAATAAAAATAATACAGAAAACATTATTCTATAACTCCAGCAAGCAAACTTCCTTGAAAGTCTAGGTTTCTGTCACACTTAACTAACATTCAATGTCAAAGTCGAGTTTATTGTCATATATATAAGTACATGTGAGCACAGCTGCAATGAGAAACTTACTTGTAGCAGCATCACAGGCACATAGCATCATACAAGCAGCATTCACAAGAAAAACATAAATTAAACATAATTCATACACAATTTTTACAAGAAAACACAATCGGAACAAAAAGACGTCCATTTTAGTGCAAAGTGGTCAAAGTGGTCATTGTATTGCTGAACTGTAGTGATTAGGGTTTTGCCGGTTGGTTCAAGAATCAAATGGTTGAAGGGAAGTAGCAGTTCTTGAACTTGGTGGTGTGGGACTTCAGGCTTCTGTACCTCGTGCCCGATGGTAGCTGCTAAAGATGGCATGGTCTGGATCCTGTGGATACTACCAATGGTGGGGGGAGATGTGCCTGTGATGTATTGGGCAGAGTTCCCTACTCTCTGCAGTTTATGATGTTCCTGCATATTTGAATTGCCTACCAGACCAGGATGCAATCAGAATACTTTCAACAGTACATCTGTAGAAGTTTGTTAGAGTGTACGGTGACAAACCAAAGCTCCTTAACCTCCAAAGAAAGTAAAGATGCTGGTTGCTTTCCTTATGACTACATCTATGTGCTTGGCCCAGGACAAGTTATCCAATATGTTAACACCCAGGAATTTAAAGCTGCTGACTCTCTCCACCGCCGATCCCCCAATGTAGTCTGGTGCATGTTCGCCCTCCTCCCCCTTCCTGAAGACAACAATTAGCTCTTTAGTTTTGCAACATTGAGTGAGAGGTTGTTTTTGTGGCACCGCTCAACCTATATCGCTCTGGTAAGCTGACTCATCACAACCTGTGATTCCTCCAACAACAGCAGTGTCATCAGCAACTTTGAAGGTGGCATTGGAGCTGTGTTTAGCCACACAGTCACGTGTGTATAGAGAGCAGAGCAGGGGGCTAAGCACTCAGCTTTGAGATGCACCTGTGTTGATGATCAACGAGGAGGAGATGTTATTACCAATTGTCACTGACTGAGGTCTGCTGATGAGGAAGACGAAGTTGCAGAGAGAGGTAAAGAGACCCAAGTCTTGAAGCTTGATGAGGAGCTTGGATGGGATAATTGTGTTGAATGCTGAGCTATATTCGATGAACAACAGCCTGATATACTGTATCAGTTCCTGTTGTCCAGATGGTCCAGAGCAGAGTGAAAAGCCAAAGAAGTCACATCTGCTGTTGACCTTTTATAGCAGTGGGCAAATTGGAGCAGATCCTGATCATCTCTGGAGTTGATTTGCGCCATAACCAACCTCTCAAAACACTTCATTACGGTTGATGTGAGTGCCACTGGGCAGTAATCATAGAGACAGTTAGACTACTGGCAATTGCAACTAGAGGGCATGTATTTAAGGTGAGGGGGGAAAATTCAAAGCAGATGTGTGGGGAAAAGTTTTCACACAGAGTGGTGGGTGCCTGGAATGTGCTGGTGGAGGCAGATATGATAGAAGCATTCAAGAAGCTCTTACATAGGCACGCGACTAAGCAGAGAATGGAGGAATATGGACCATGTGCAAGCCGAAGGTATTTGGTGTCATTAGCTTTATTAGTTCGGCACAACACTGTGGGCCAAAGGGCCTGTTCCTGTGCTGTACTGTTCTATGTTCTACAGCATGTTCTATAATTGCCCTTAAGATGATCTTTAATTGGCAGCTGCACTTCAATCACAAATCTCTATTTAGTTGCAAAATCACTAAATATTCCACCTGCTTCCAGGAAAGTTTAGCACTGGGGACTTGACCAGAATGCTCATGTGAATATTGGGCAAAGCAAAGCCAGAACCTTACGAACATAGAACATAGACATATACGTATACGTATTGCATCTCTGTATATTGAAGCAAATATACACCTTACGCATTCAGTGCAGTCTCCATGTGATCGCAGAAAAACCCACATACAAAACATTTAAATGGTACAAATAAATAACTGAAAGATCAAAGGATGAATCATCCTTCCTTTCGCCACCTCTCTTGGACCATCCATCAATAAAGCTCATACTGACAGCTTCTGCAGCATGAAGTAGTCATCACTTTAACTAAGCAATACTATTTAGATTTTAACTGTAGCCTAAAATAAATATTTTCAGGAGATCAGTCCTAATAGTGCAAAATCAGCTATCAAGGGCCTACCTGCTCTATTGTGAATGATGATAGTACATGTTGACAACGTGAAAGAAAGACTAATCAATGACAAGCAACATTCACACATTATGATCCTACTGCCCCCCTTCTGAAACTGTTGCAGGTATAAGTTAGGAGTCACCTACTAAGTGGTTGGTCTGTTTTTGTTTTCAGAAGGTCAGACTTAGCTGTCCATTGGAGCTTCATATGCTGCTTAAATGTCAGACTAAGGGTAAGGTTTTGAATGTACTGGTTAACATGATTTTCCTTATGTCTATTGGTAATAGGCAAGGTGCCATCTTTTACCTGGGTCACATTAGCAGGTTGCTAGAATGTGATTTAAAGTTAGTATATTTAAAATGGCTATATGATTGCTATGCAGTATCAGTAATGTTTGTAATGTAAGTTAGCTAATTGTGTAAGAGACAATATTTCCATTTGACAGGATGTCGGCAAAAAGATCCTTCCCATTATCACAAGATCTACTTATGAGGAAAGGTTAAGGAAGTAGTACATTTTCTGTTATGATGTAAAAAACTTTGAGGTGATCTCATTTATATTTAAGATTGTGGAAGTGATTTACCAAGATAAATTCGGCTGAATGTTTTTGAATTGTGAAGGAAGTCAAGCATCATGGAACCTGCTAAAAAAAAACAAAAAATTTAGGTGGATCTGTTTTTTTATACAAGAATAGAAACCTAGTTACCAAAGATGTTACTGGAGAAGTGGTACTGATAAGACCAAGTAAATCTTGTGGGTACCCACAATCCTTTTTTGAGAGACAAGTTATTGAGAATTGTCATGGAAGGGAAGAGTTTGGCCTTCTGATTGATCCTGTTTGTAAATTTCTTATTATGCAAAAGAATATTATTTTTATTCAATGTACCTAATAAATAGATATAAAGCAGTACTTAAAAGACTACAAATTCACCAATACTTTCCCCTTATATTGCACAGTGCACAATTTCCTAAGTGTTTTGTCTGATAGAAAATGCCTTGTGCTCACAATCATACATTGTGCGATTCACATAAAGTTCTATCCTCTGTGATCTCATATAACTGTGGAGCGTGGAGAGCAAGGAGAGAGGAAATGGTTGTTTAAGAGGTCTGGGTTGAGGAGGATTGGATAGCAGGAGCATTAGGGAGATTGGGAAGGGGATGACTTTTGTTCAGGGTCAGGAAGTTGGTGGGAAGTGTAAAGAGGAGACAATTTGTCAGAGGGAGCGAGGAGGAACAGGGTGTACGGGTGGAGGTTTGCTGGGGTAGGAGGTGGTCAAGGTGAAAGATTTGTGGCAAGGGAGAAGGACAGAGAGGCTAAAAGAAGAATGGAGGTGTGGAGTGCTTGGCAGAAGAAGGGGTAGTGGATAGATGATGTGTGTGTGCAAGGGCAATGGTTAGGGAGAAGGGAAAACACCTGAGAGGGACTGAGAGGAGGTTTGGGGATTGTGTCAGAGAGTAGATCAGGGTGTCTGATAGAAGATCTGGGATGCCTGGAAGAAGATCATAATAGGGAAGGGCAAGTGGAGAAACATAGGGGCCCTGAGGATATCAGCATGGTGGAGACTGATAACATAGTGAGGGGTTGCTCACTAAAGTTGAGAATAACTAACCAGAATCTATCTTAAGGAAGATGAAAACCTCTGCCTTCCAAGCAGATAGTGATAAACCTTCTAACTGATACTGGAGAAGCCTTCAAACAGTTAAGACCTTCCACATCATTTATGAATTTATCATATTTGCAGTAGAATTTTGCAAAGTGTCATTAATCTTGCAGTCAGTTAACATCACTGTATATGTGTAATTGCTTCCTTGTTTTGGCATCAAGCACACAGAAAATCTGGTTCAAATTTATGGAAATATGCTTTGTGTACATAAAATATTGAATCATATTCAGAATTCAAGTCTTAGATACCATTCACAAATATGCATACTAAATATTGTGCAATGTGAAAGAAATCCTATGCTTGACAATTGATAACCTTGAAAATCCTGATCTTATCTGTTGCTATCAATTTTATAAAATATACCATTACTTTGGGCTGCAGTGTTTGTTTTCTTCATTTTGTTATTTTACTATTTCACAAAATATGCCACTGAATGATAGACTGTTGTCATATTAGGAAATTCAATCAATTGCAAGTATGTACATCTAGTTCCTTAGAGGTTTTGCAGGTTTTCAAGGAATACAATAATTCTTTGAAGGCTCTAAAAAGTTATCGTTAAAGTATACAGAAGAAATCAGACCAACAATCAGTGGAAGAAGGAAAAATGGGGCAACTTGACATGAATCTCAACATTCTCTTTGGTCTCATACCAAATATGAAAAGCAAAACATTTGCCTGGGCTCCAGATTGTCTTCCTGTTGGTTGTATCCTGATTTTATCTTTTTACCATTGTCAGGAATATTCAGGGGCACATATAAGACCTGAAGCACCCATCCCAGGAGTAGGAGGAAATAAAGAATCATGATTAAGTCCCAATTTTTCAAATAGGTCAGGCACAGAGTTATAGAGAAATACAGCACAGAATCAGGTCCTTCAGCCCACAGAGTCTGCATCAACCATCAAGCACACTAATCCGACCCTTATCCATTTTATTCTCCCTACTTTCCCATCAATTCTACACAAGATTCTATCACTTGCCAACAGTTTACGGTGGTCAATTAACCTAACAACCTTTACATTTAGGGAATGTGGCAGAACACTAGGGCACCTGGAGAAACCCATGTAGTCATAAAGAAAATGTGAAAACTCCACATGGATAGCACAATAGAATGGAGATGCAACAGCTTTACTGTGCTGCCCTGTTTTCAATCATTAATTCTGTGTTTGCTTGCTTTAGGAATCCTAGTATTTTCTGTTTTCAGTTCCCTTGTAACAATTAGCTCTGTTGAATGCTCAAGAAAAACAAGATTTTTTTGCAGGTGTCTCTTATATCCTGCACTCAGTAGGCACAAGCAGCAGGATCTATGCAGTGTGTAATTATTTGCATATTGTTTGAATCACCTTTCTCGTGCCTTCATACCTTGCAAAAAATGTGACTGGCAGTAAAAAAAAGTCTTGGACAACTGGGCCCTGCCACAATTTCTATGTCTACACACTCAGATTATGGATCTGACCCATTGGTTTCGAGGAGAAAATTTGATAACCAGCTTTTGTAAAAACACTAAGCCTCAATTTTTTGCTGGATTTGTGCCAGATGCCCAACACAATGCAACAATTCTAAATATAGCAGATGCCTCTGTGTGAGGGTCTCCAGCTCATTGTTCAACTCCTCTGAATTTCAGCATTTTTTTCTGACACTAGTCCTACAGCCATAATTGAGTAACCTCCGTCTGCAAAAAAAAGCATTAAATTCACACATAAATCTTCTTATATCTTTAAGTTAAGCAATGTACAGTGAAAAAATACTGGAAAAGACTAGTAAGTCTGATTCATCAATAACATTGTAACCTTTATCGCAGTCCCTCGCACTTCAGTATGAAATTTCAAAGCAGAATTTGAAGTTGTTTAGTCAGGAATAAGACTGCTCGTCATACAACCATGGCAGGTCATTACACATCTACTGTGACAAAGCAAATTTTTCCGATTCAAGCAGGCTTTTCCCGCAGAGACCAGGCACCCAGCATAAACAATGCAAAATATCTAACAACCTGAAATCAGTTTGAGTTTGAGGTGCATTCTTATTATAGACAGAACTGAACTTCTGTGCTAATTGATATTCTGATATAATATTGAAAACTTGTCTAAGTGCAGTAGTGTAATGCAAGCATAATGGAAAATAAACTCTGAGGTAGACCATAAAAACAATTCCAAATCTAAAACAAAACTACTTGCAAAGAGAGTTTTAAAATGGGGTTGGGCTAAATTGAATGATATGGATGTCTTCTAGTCACTGACCTTGGAAACAAATCAATTCAATTGGGTTAACTCTTTACAAGGCAAAATAGACTTGGACTAGTTCAAAATACGAACAGATTTCATAGACCATTAAAAGGTAGGTGATCTACAGGTTGACAATGTATTCTCTTTGAACAGGTTTTGATTGCTGATGGAAGACAAAGAGGAATATCCTGGAGTCCTTTTTCTCCTGAATATCCTTCGGCATTCAACTTTAAATCCACTCTAACAGATCTTATAGTTATAATGAAAAAGGAATTTCCTTCACAGTTCGATTGGATGAAGTTTTGAACAGATGGTGTTTTCCTGATCATCAATATCTTTTGATTTTATAACAAGACAGGTCAGGATATAATGGAAAGCCATTGATGAGACTGAGTTGAGCTACAGAAATAATCTAGATTAAGGCAGAAGTAAAAAAATCTAAAATTCTACACGATTGTCACATAATATCCACTTTGCAAATCCTTTATGCAGTATGTCCTTTTGCATTTCATTTACTAAATATGCTTTAATCATTACACTGATTTGTGAATAATTTAATTTGACAGAGCAAATTAAAAGGAGAATTAACAAATTTCTAATTATGTGAATGAATACCTTATTAGTTCAGGCTGCAGAGAATTAGTAAAGTGAAAGTAATAGACTTACAATGATCTGTTAATGCATTTCTTTTCCTTCAATCTTGTTAACAAGGATTTCACCTTCTCTGATTCAATTTAGTTTCAAATCTGTATCTGGCAGTCATAACATATAACACAGCAGAAAGCATCTGGCCAAATTTCTGAGAACCATACAGTAGTTTATGGTTGTCCATAAATCTAGGTAATATTGATTGTGGAAGAAAATCGTGAATCAGATAATTAGCAAACTCAACCTCTGTTTGGCAATGTCAAATTCAAGCAGGTTTGCACATAATTTAGAAGAGTTACATACACATAGAGTTGGATACAAGGAACCTGCAGACTTTGGTGTCTGTCCAAAAATTGCAGCAAGCATTTTTGTAGAAGCATTGTAGGTAGTGAATCTGCTTTTCACTGTCCTGAAAGTTTGTACTCATTGTGAGATTTTCCACATGGATACAGCTTTGCTCCAGATCACCTCTTCAAAGTTTTGAGAATATGGTGAATATTTCCCCTTTTACCAAATAGTTGGCCTTCTGAGCATAAGTTCAACCTGCCTTATTTCCACATGGGAAATATGCATTGTTAAGGCATAACTTGCTTCATTATCCAGAGTTTCTTACTCTGTGCAGTGAAATCAGATTAAGACCTAATCAATTTAGTTTAAAGATCATCATTTTGAAATGTTAGCTCTGTTTCTCTCTCCACAGATGCTGACTGACCTGTTGATTATTTCCTGCATTTTCTGTTTCTGTGAACCTATGTGCTTTTAGGCAGCATATGTTCACAATATGTTTGTGCCTTAATACTACTCCATACAGTCAGTATTATTTTTACATTATTTTCCATTCATCATGATGTTATGTACCAGACTTGCCAAATATGATTGGGTGGCAGCAACTATCTGAAACTTTAAAAATGAATGCAAAATATTGTTCCTTCTTCAAAATGACTTGTCCATGGAGAAAAAAAAGTTTAAACTCTATTGATGTAATCAGATGAAATGCTTTAGAGGAGGCTGCATTTTTAAGATAAATTTCTTCATTGTCTGGGTGATAACACAATGGATAAGATAACTTGTCCTCTGTAGAACTTGTCAGGTTTTGTCAGGTTTTAATGTAGGTCTACGAGGTGGTGGAAACAAATTGTTGCAGCATCTAATGTTAGATACTGTTAATGGAGGATATGATGGAATGAGTTTGAAGCAAAGCTATCCTTTGGCAATTATTGTTTCTTTAAATCTAGAAAATGTTCTTGATCATATTCCATTATCATTGCAGACTCCTTAAAAAGACATTCACTTGTCAAACTTGCCCTGTCAATTAGATCAGCAGTCACGAGACAGTGCACCCTGATGCCTCCATGATCATCATGGGGGACTTCAACCAGGCTGGTTTGAAGAAGTCTCTGACAAACTACCACCAACATGTCACCTGCAGAACCAGAGGAGACAACACACTCGATCACTGTTACAACACCAAAAAGAGTACTGAATGTGCCATCCCCTGCCCGCACTTTAGTAAGTCCGATCACCTGGCTGTACTGTACTTCTACTTCGGGCATATAGGCAGAGACTGAGGACCGCAGCACCAGTGGTGAGGACCATGAAGGTATGGTGAAGGGAGGCAGGGGACCATTTACAGGACTGCTTTGAATTGGTGGACTGGACTATCTTCAGAGATTCACCTTTGGATCTGAATGAATATGACACGGCTGTCACTGACTTCATCAAGGCCTGCGTGGATGAGTGTGTGCCTCTGAGAACATATTTTTCCCAACCAGTTTTCCCAAACCGGAAGCCCTGTATGAACCAGGAGGTTTGCAGTCTGCTGAGGGCTGGATCTGTGGCATTCAAGACCAGCAATCTAGAACCCTACAAGAAGTCCAGGTACAACTGACAGGAGGCCATCACGAGAGTGAAAAGGCAATTCCATGTGAAGTTCTACACAATTGGATGCACAACAGCTGTGGCAGGGTTTCCATGTCATAACATCCTATAAGGTGATACCTAACAGTATAAACGGCAGTGATGAGCTCAATGCCTTTTCTGCATGTTTTGAAAGGGAGGATAACACTACATCTGTGCGAATCTCCTGTGACCTCTTGTCTTGGAGGCCAATGTCAGAACATCCTTCAAGAGGGTGAACCCTCGCAAGGAGTCAGGCCCTAATGGTGAACCTGGCAGGATACTGAAAATCTGTGTCGACCAACTGTCTGGAGTGTTCAAGGACATCTTCAACCTCTCACTGCTGCAGTCTGACATTCCCACCTGCTTCAAAAGTACATCAAACATACCAGTGCCCAAGAAGAGCAGGATGAGTTGCCTCAATGACTATCGCCCAGCAGCACTCACATTTACTGTATGAAATGCTTTCAGAGGTTGGTCATGACTAGAATTAACTCCTACCTGAGCGAGGACCTGGACCCACTTCAATTTGCCTACAGCCACAACAGGTCTATAGCAGACACTATCTCACTGGCTTTTCACTCGGCTTTGGAGCATCTAGGCAACGGCAATACATACATCAGGCAGCTGTTTATCGATTATAACTTGGCGTTCAACACCATCATCCCCTCAGTACTAATCAGCAAGTTTCAAATCCTGGGCCTCTGTACCTCCCTCTGCAACTGGATCCTCGACTTCCTTATCGGGAGACAACAGTCAGTGTGGATTGGTAGTAACATCTCCTCCTCGCTGACAATCAACACAGGCACACCTCAAGGATATGTGTTTAGCCCACTGCTCTATTCTCTCTAGTCTCATGACTGTGTGGCTAGATGCAGCTCAAACACCATCTGTAAATTCGCCAATGACCCACTATTGTTGGTAGAATCTCAGATGGTGATGAGGAGGTGTACAGGAGTGAGGTAGATCTGCTGGTTGAGTGATGTTGCAACAACAACCTTGCACTCAACATCAGCAAGGCCAAGGAATTGATTGTGCACTTCAAGAAGGGGAAGTCAGGAGAACACACACCAGTCTTCATTGAGGGGTCAGTGGTGGAAAGTGTGAGCAGCTTCAAGTTCCTAGGCGTCAGCATCTCAGAGGATTTATCTTGGGCCCAACACATTGATGCAATCACGAAGAAGGCACGCCAGTCGCTCTATTTCATTAGGAGTTTGAGGAGATTTGGCATATCACCAAATACTCTTGCAAATACTCTTGCAAATTTCTACAGATGTACGGTGGAGAGCATTCTGACTGGTTGCGTCACCACCAGGTATGGAGGCTCCAATGTGCAGGATCAAAAGAGGCTGCAGAGAATTCTCCCCACCATTGAGGACATCTGAGGCAGTGCTTCAAGAAGGCGGCATCCATCATTAAAGACCCTCATCACCTGGGACATGGCCTCTTCATGTTATTACCATCTGGGAGGAGGAACAGGAGCCTGAAGACCCAAAATCAGTGATTCAGGGACAGCTTCTTCCTCTCAGCCATCAGATTTCAGAACAGTCCATGAAACCATGAATACTACCTCATTATTTCTTTTTATCTATTTATTTATCTATGTATCTATTTATTTATATATATTTTTTATTTACATACTTATTTATTTTTGAGACTTAAAGTAATTTTTATGTCTTGCACTGTACTGCTGCTACAAAACAACAAATTTCACAATGTATATCAGTGATAATAAACCTGATTCTCATTTTGAAATAGTGATCAGTATCTCTTTATATAGATGTCCTAGTTCCTAAGATGTCGATCAATAATGGATTTTTTGGGGAGAGCTTGTTATAAAAATCCAGTGATATTGGAAAATAAATATAAAATCAAGAATAGCCATGTATAATTAAGGTAGGTACATGGATGATGGATTATCTGTCCTATTTGTGTGGGAAAGTGTGTGAAGCCAGTATAATCTCCATTGAAAAGACTTTTCTAAATATTTTCCTGGTAGATTTCCAGCAAAATTCCACAATATAAAAATATTTCCTTACTCAATCAACAGGCCAGCTTAACCAATCATATGTCAATAAGGCTCAAGTGAAAATCTACTGGGCCTTGGATGCTGATGTACAGTTTGGGTATCCCACATTAAATGTGCACTTTTCCTTAAGCCATATGCACCAATCTCACTCTCTGTAAAACCCAATCCCTTGGTGTCTGATGGTGACCACAATTACAAAGGCAGCTGGATTCACAAGGCAGCTTTTGGAAATAACAGATTTGGGCTTTAAGTTCTGCTGCACATTGCTATACATTTTGCTGACATCCTGATTCCACCAAACAATGAAAGCCAAATGCGATGAGAAGTCAAAACAAGATAATGGAAAGTTATCAGTGAGCTGCAGCAAGAATCTTTTAATTCTTGGAGCAAGAATAATGTTTGCAAACATTTTCCATTCATCTTTCTGCAATTGCTGTACAACATAGGAGATCAGATGAAGAGAAAATGAATAATTAGAGAATTATTATATGGCCTTCTACAAAAATAATAATGCCCAACTCTGATGCAGTGTAGCATAAGAAATGCTGTATTAAACTTTCTGTTTTTTTTTTGGTGGCTATGCTTTTTTTTTGTTGGCTACATTATGCACTTGATTAACAATGTTTTCTATTGGTTACTTCTGTATATGTGCTTTAGTCTGAGAGGCTGAAATCAGTTATTATGAATTCAACTTTAGTTTCTATCAGTTAAAAATGAGGAAAATATCACCATGCCAACTTGATGCAGACTCCATTGTATCGTCCTGGAAGATGTAACTCAGAACCTCACAAATGGCTTACACTCACTGGAATGCCTTTTCTGGACAGGGCAACTCTGACCCAATCCAGAGAAGACAGTAATGACAACATTCCACCTGTACAACAAGGATGTTTGGAAAGAACATAGTGTTTCCTCCATGTGAGGCAGCTTAACCAACAGTTTGCATAAAATGACCAATATTATGATGAACATAATTCAACTGAAACCTGCATATTTGAAACAGAAATGGAACCACTCAAAGATTGGGCAACAGATGTGCCCAGAACAAAAATCCCTTTTTCAAAGCTGTGCTATCAGTGAATCAAGCCAATATTTTTATTTTAATAGCAAAATTAACAGAAACCTGTGTCGCTGCTACTGTTTTAGTGTACTTAAATATCCAGAGGCATTTCGCAGGAATGTTATCAAATGCACTGACACACCTCATTACTTTTGAACTTCTTGCCAGCAGTGAGATACCTATGCTTGCCCATTCCCATGTTAAACTTGAATTCAAGTTTGTGGATGTACTGATGTCAACATCCCATTTGAAGCCACCTGATCACTATGGTCAAGTGCCTGCATGGACATAATCACATAAATGCTGCTATATGGGAAGTGGGGTTCAAAGTAAATCAGTCCATGAAACAAGTAAAAGTAAAATATAGCTGGCTGTCTGGCTTTCTTTGGTTTAGATGCTGTCATGAATATTTGGAAATATTCAGAAACTATTAAAAATCAAAAGGACATTTTAAATAATCTAGAACTTTTTAAAGAACGGAAATTTATCAAAAAAATCCTCAAACCAATTAAAACATTTATTAAATTTAATTAATTAAGTTACATTTGTCCTTCATTAGCTGTCCCATTACAGTCAGTTGAATTCAGGTTTCATCCTTGTAACATGTCATAACTCTTTCCTGATGCAGAGCTTTGACCCAAAATGTCGACAATTCCTCTCCCCCACAGATGCTGCTCAACCTGTTGAGTTCCTCCAGCAGATTGTTTGTTGCTCCAGATTCCAGCATCTTCAGTCTTTTCCATCTGCATGTCAAAACTCTTGTAAGTTTATATTCCCCAATGCAAGTTCCATCGAATTGCTGCAAATTCATGATCCACTCTTGGTGTAGTATGATGTGATACACAATGGGGAATAGGCTGGCCAAGAGTGGTATAACACAGGGATCAGTGCTGGGACCCTTAATGTTTATCATATACATTACTGATGTAGATGAAGAAGATCTGATAAGTAAGTTTGCAGAAGAAATTAAACTTGGTGATGTTGTTGACAGTGAGAAGGACAGCCATATGTTGCAGGATGATATCGGCCATTTGATAAGAAAGGTAGAGGAACGGCAGATGGAATTTAAAGCTAGGGTGTATTGAGGAACAGAGGGACCATAGTGTAGAAGTCTAAGGATTCCTGAAAGTGGCAATACAGGTTGCTAAAGTGATAAAGGAGGCAAACGGGATGCTTGCCTTCATTAGTAGGAGCATGGAATATAAGACCTGAGCGGTTGTAGCAAAATGCTATAAAACACTGTTTAGGTCAGAGCTGAAGTACTGTGGGCAGTTCTGGTTGCCACACTATAGGAAGGATGTGATTGCCCTGGAGAGGGTGCAGGGGACATTCATCAAGATGTTGCCAGCGGTTCAGTTTTGAGGAGAGATTGGATCGGCTGTGTTTCTTTTCTTGGAATGGAAGAGGCTAAGAGGGGACCTGACAGATTCAAAATTATGAGGCACAAGGAAAGGGTTTTTTATTTAATAAAAAAATTCTTCATAAATGGGAAATCTTTTTCCAAAGCAGACATGTCTAAAACAATAGGTCATAGGTTTAGATAAGGAGCAAAAGATTTAGAGGAAGGATTTTTTTCACTCAGAAAATGGTTGAATTCTGGAATGCACTGCCAGGGTGGTGGAGGCAGAGATTTCCATAGCATTTTAGAAGTATTGGTTTAAGTATATCTAATGTACAGATTTAAAGTAAGAGGGAGAAGGTTTACAGGAGATCAGAAGGTTAAATTTTTCATACAAAGAGTAGTTGGTATCTAGAATGAGCTGCCGAAGGAGGTGTTGGAGGCAGGAACAGTAATAACATATAAGAGGTATCTTGGCAGGTACTTGTATGAGCAGGGCAGAGAAGGATATGGAATTAATGTAGGCAAGTGGGATTAGTACAGATAGGCATGAAGATTGACATAGACATGGTGGGCCAAAGGGCCTATTTCTATGCTGTACACTTCTATGCCTCTATTTAGATGAAGACATGCATTGTGAAGGCATAGAAGGTGATGAACCAATTGCTGGTAAATAGGATTGGTATAGATGGGGGCTTGGTGGTTAGCATGGGCATAATGGGCCAAGGGGTCTGTTTCTATGTGAAAATCTGTATAACTCCAACTATAATTATACTTAGTCAGTGAAATAAGAAACTATACGGTCTGTATATTTATGGGGTGATAGAGAGGGTGCAAATGAGATCAATATATGGCCGTAGAATCCAGCAAGGCCTAGGGCATGAAAATGGAATGATGGGTGGAGGTCAGTAACCAGAGAGGTGAAAGGTTGGCATTTGGGGATGAGGTGATGGAGATCAGGTCTGAAGAAAGTCAAAGGCCTCCCTAAGTTGCAAGGTAGGAGCAATTCTGCTTCTATTGGCTCGCATCAAAAATTGAATAAATTCACTTGGGTTTGGGGAACCTACTGCTCCTGGTCCCTGGAAAACCTGTGAGGCAGCAGATGCCTTCAAGCTAAGTTCCCAGTTGAATGTAGACTCTGATTTAAATGTTAATAAGGTTCAAAAGAGCAATGATAGGATTTGGAACTGGAATCAGGAAATGCACTGCTCGTGAAGAGTTTATAAGATCTTCATGAAACATTATCACCTCTGTATTTCATTTACTGACTATTTTACTCCAGAGTATGACGGAATTGTGTTCTGTCATACAAGGAAAAAAGAAAAAGAAAAAACATCAACATTGCAAGCCTCAGACAATTTGCCCCATAACATGACTTTTCTGATCTTGAGAGAAAGTGGAAAGGGAGATTATCGAGGGTTTCATGACAAAATACCCCCATCAGAAAGCCCCTAAAAATGTTTGGCTTTAAATCAGGCAGGCTAGTTTTATGTGGTGCTGGTCATTCACCATATTGTCCTCCTGCTGAGGTACGCATTCTATGAACACCATGATAAACATGCAGAAATCATCCAAGTACCCTTATTGGTGCCAGCAGCAGGAGCAACTAGTGTGGACGAGCCATGCACTAAACCACAAGCTTGCTTTCAGAGCTGTTGAAAATTTCTCTTGGAGTCTCAAAAGCTTTTGATAACAACTCAATCAAATGGAAAAGCTCTGCACTGCTGTTCTCTGTAAATTTTAGGTAAAACATTTTAAGGCTAGACTTCCAATATAGAGCTTTGCTTGACAGGAGGACAGAGTAGAAAATAGAATGCAGAGGTTGATGTGTGTTTGAACCGAGCATACTGATATCAATGAAAACAATACGATCTTACAACTTGTATTAGTCTTCATAAGCATTTTATCTTCAATAGACTATTTTTGAAATGCAGTTTCTCTGGTCTTTCAGTGAAAATTAACAGCAAAAGAGATGAATAACCAGAAAACTGATGGCATATACTAATGGAAAAATATTGGCCAGTGGTTCCTCTACATTCATCTGAATGGTTTACAGAGCACTATATCAACAAACTATCAGAAAGCTGGTCCTCTAGCAATACAACTCTCCCTCTGTACTATGCTGTTCAAGATCTGAACCTTTGCCTCTCGAACAAGAATACTTACTAGCTGAGACAGTCTAACACTTCAAGAATATTTATAATAAAAATATGAAAGTGTGCTCTTTTAAAATAACTTTATCTATGTCTTGCTCTTTCAAATCTTCCACGGGTGTCAAAATTTTATTATTTCAAATTTCTGTCTTTTATTCTGTAAAACTACATGCTTATTAAACTTAGCTGAATAATTATTATCAAGAAGATGTTAATCATCTGGAATGGTTTTGGGTCATTGGTCATCAACACTTTCATTATTTTGTGTAATACATTTTAGACCCATGGAGAGAAATGTCATCGAAAGCTGAATAATGACAGCAAGCACATTTATCTGCTGTTCCTTCAATAAATGAGGACTTTGTGGTTCGTGATCTTTGGATTGCAGCTTTGGTCTCTAATTGCTGATCTATTACTCTTAAGAAAACTTTAGCTACACCTAAATTGTTCTAAGCCTGCAGCGAAGAGAAAGCAGTCATGCCTGTTCACTGTGAAGAATTATGGCATGACAATGTTTGTGAAGGTTTGGAAAACAGCCCAGGAATCTGTAGGTGGGTTAGTGATTCATCACTTGGAATACAAATTACTAAACAAAGAACATATTAGGCTGCTCACAGAGAATCTCTAAAACAAGGCTTGACAGTACACTTTAAACATTTCAGCAACTGGTACAATTTGTGCTGGTGCCCAGCACTATTGTTCTTGTCACAACAGTTGTGCCTGCAGAGTGATAGCTTAATTCAAGAGCAGGCAACTCCTGGCTCCAGCAACTGAGTCTACTTTGCCTTCAACTGAGTCAAAACCTTAAATTGTAGAATATGCAGACAATTCTGCTGCCCAAACACTCTTCCCTCCTTTCTTAAAACTTACCACTTCTATTTATTTGCTTAATATTTTCATATTTGTCTTGATAATGCACTTTATTTAATATGTTCTTCTGTCTTAGAATATTTTACTCTTTGCAAGTTTCTGCAGCCATGTAATTTTTGTTTTTTTTTTTTTGAATCAGCCCTTCCTTGCTCACTACATTCATAATTAAAAAATACTGGAGTTTTCATGACAATTCAAAGGCCAAATGAATGAATGCTAAGAAATAAAGTTTGGAGGGGCTGGGAAAGAATCTTTTATGGGATCAAATGTTGTTGTGGTGGCAGTTGGAGGAAGGATGGTGAATTAAGGAACTGAAGGAGGCAGGAAATAATCCCAAGATTACTAGTGGCACAGATCCAGAAAATGCAGAGTGCAAGTGAGCTGACAAAGAGGCTTCCAATGCAAGAGCTGAAACAAAATATGTTCTTGAGTATATTTTTTCTCAAAGAACAGAAATGCTGAAATATTCTCTATTGCCATTAGAAAGTTCATTTTTTGTTAATTTTGGGATTTACTTTAAATGCATCCAAACATCATTTAGTTTAGTTAACACCACATTCAGATAGCCTTCTCCTGCTATGATTTTACTATTATTATTCTAAGGATCTACAATAATTATGGACAATTGGTTCCACTTATTCAGCATCAGAAGTGGTCGTTGTAAAACTCTGGCCGTGTAAGGGAACCTGTATTGAACCTCTAACATTTGTCAAAATTGTAAATAATAGTCAAGATTATGTCCCTCTTCCTATTTTCTGTCTGTTTTGTTCAGGATAGCGTTGCCCATTATTTGGCAGAATCTTTTAATATTCCGCTTATCAAATACATTCAAAAACTATTGATCAGAATCATATTCTGATCTATTTTCCTAATCTGCACTCCCACAGAGTGATAACCCCTCTGGCAACATTTATCATCATATGTAATCTTATTCTTTGAGTCTTGTTGAAAGGGGTTGACCTAAGAAATGAACTGGCCAGGCATTTGCTCAGATTGCTACTTAATCTACACAACAATATTTGCACACAAATTACGCAGCTAAAATATATTGGAATAACTTATAATGAGGTCTTTTAAAGACATGATATGGATTTAATTTACATGTGGTCGTGCCATGAATGAGCATGGATGTTGGGAATGAAAACAAGCTGTTGATATTCTGAAGAAATTTGCAAGTAGTAGTTAGCAATAAATGTGTCAATGATTGATAGGTAATAAAGAATAACATTTGAATTTTGAGCATCTATAATATTTGCCATTGCCGGACAGCCACCTTTCAATAGGTATGACCTTTATTGACTTCATTGGCTCGTCATTTTTTGGCCTGAACATTCCCCAAATCTTACTGTGATTCATGCCCTAGAAGAAGCTTCAGCAAAACTATGCACAACGTTGATGCTGAATGGGGGAGCTCACTCATATTAGCAAAGTATATTGTGAAGAAAATGGAGCCCTTGAGAATCCATGAGTTAGTAGCGAATCTCAGTGGATGAGTTATCATCCAGAGCAGGGACAGAATCATTGCAGAGGAATCTAGCTACCCACAAGCACAGCTTTATTAGGACAAAATATGACAGTAATGTGTTTGGAAGTGTTCCGTGCAATGTCAGATTAGGCAAATTGGTTCAGAGAAGAGTTCCAGAAAACTCTAAAGTAATCACAAAATTGTCAGTAATAAACTACAAAGTCAGTAGAAAATTGAAAGCTAACTACTCTTTCCATGTTTTTGAAATGTATTCATGGATGATGAATAAAGACTGATTTAATAGATCAACTTTTTCAGAGATCAGTTGATCATCTACTGACTTCTTAAGAGAAATTAAGTTGGACCCAGAGCAAGGGGCAAGCAAGGGCAGGGATATTTTTGTAAGGATGAAATATAAGGATGATGACAGAAAATCTGGAATCAGCTAATGTATCAGTATCCTGAATTCAAATGCTGCAACACAACAAACTCAATATGAATGAATAAAATTGAATATATTGGAGCAGTAGAAAAATGTAAGTTTAAACTAAGGTAGAAAAGTGAAAAGAAAATTCATGTTTAGTGACATAGTTGCACAATAGATTTTAGTTATTTTTTCCTCCCATTTTGTTGGCAAAAGCACATTCATGGTACATTCATGGATGTCAGATACGCAATTGATAATAGACTGTGAAGAGTTCATTAGAAAATAAAAAAGGCAAATAATTAAATCCCAGCTAACTGCCTAAGAGAGGAAAACCTATTTAATTTCTTACATTAATCCATTTGTGAAATCGACAAGCTTGATTGCTGATTGGGAAATGTAAAATAAGGAAAGATCTGAACTAGTGATAAAGTCACGTCTGTTAGGGATTTTTTTGTGTAGAACATCTTTCAGGAGATGTTGGGGGGGGGGGGGGGGGTGGGTGGGGGTGTTAGCAGCCGGTAATGCAAACAAGAACAAAACTCCAAACTGTTCATTTGTAATTACAACCAACAATCAAATGGACATCATTGTCTTCAAGGGTTGCAGGCTATCAGGTCATGGTGGGAGACCACCTAAGAGATATGGTTTGGAAACAGACAAGATGACACCTGTATAAAAATTCTTTGTTAAATAACGTAACACCCTCAATACTTTGAGGGCACAAGGGCACAATAACCACCCACTAGGCATGGAACAACCTGAATTTTGTACCATTGCAAATCACATGGATAAAATAGCAATAACAATAGATAAATGTCTTTGTTAAGTGGAGTACACTGAACATCACCCTGCACTCCCCCCCCTCCCCCATGTTTGAGATCAGTGAAAGGGTCTAGACAGACTATCATGCCACTTAAAGCATGGTCATAAACATACTTGTTCTGTGAATCAATTTTTTAGGTATTTGTGTATCCAACAAGCCATGCCTCAATACAGTGGTAAAGGAAGGCTGTTTTGGTATCTTGATTCCCAGCAAAGGTGTTTGAATAGTTAGAGGTGTCTGGTCAGTTAAGATGTGCTCCCATTGTAAATATGTAATGCTACAAAACTACTTGTCTACACCCAAAATATTGAAGCTCATCATGCAATTGTAACTTAAGAAATTGTATTTAAAATCACCCACTGTTACCTTTTTGCTTAAAGAGTGTACACCTCAATGTACTTTGAGTTCAGAGAAATTCTAACAAGAATGTTGTGACTGTGAACAGAGTCACCAGAGAGACACTGAAGCTGGTTGATATAAATAGTTTTTATTCATCACGACAAGCAGGTATTCTCCTGGAGACCCTCTCAGTAGAGTCTCCCAAACTCAAAGTAATCAGATTTTTATACTCTGAAGAACAAAGGTAACAACAATTCGATATAATTTCAATAGCTACTGTGTCATCGTTTACTTCAATATTTTGAGTCTGACAATGCTTCTATTGAGTTACATATCTACAATGGGAGACACCTCTGAATGTTTAAACACGCTTGCTGGAACAAAGTAATTCACATGGATGGTCTGAAAGCTTCTTGAGGACAGATAACACAGACACCCGAAATTAATGTTGTGATGGTTGACTCTCTGAATACACATATATCACTTGAGGCAGCCAGTCTGCTGTTGTGGGTCAGTAGCCTGTGCTCTGTAGACAGCACTGTCTATTTACAAAGGTGTCCTTTTAATTTCAAACTAATTATTGCTTTCAATTTACATTAAGAACTGAAGACTCATTCTCATTTGAATTAATACCTGGGATATTCACGTAATTCCATAACTCCTGAATCCCTAACAGAGAAATTCTCCTTGGAGCTTCTCCCACCAGGTCTCCTCTTGTATGTCTGCTTTGCTGAATAAAGAATTTTTCACATCAACGGCTCCCGTTTCCACGTTGTTCTTTCAAAGTCACAACACCGTTGAGTAATATGAATGCTGTAAGGAAATGAAAAAATTTTCACAATGAAACTTATGAATTACCCGTCACCAATTAACTACTGCAGCTGCCGTGAAAGATAGCTTTCCTGGAGTGTGATTCACCATGCACATCAGCTCTGCTGTTCAATTTAAAGAAAATTTCCATGGTATGTATGACAATCAGCATCACATATGGATATAGCCTTTGGATATAACTGCTAATTACTTTGCATTACTATATTTGGATATAAATATCAATTGATGTTCAGGTATTGATGATACTTGCATCAATAGGATTTTGTTGGGATTTTGGTATTGGTATTGGTATTGGTTTATTATTGTCACTTGTACCAAGGTACAGTGAAAAGCTTGTCTTACAAACCGATCGTACAGGTCAATTCATTACACAGTGCAGTTACATTGAGTCAGTACAGAGTGCATTGATGTAGTACAGGTAAAAACAATAACAGTACAGAGTAAAGTGTCACAGCTACAGAGAAAGTGCAGTGCAATAAGGTGCGAGGTCACAACAAGGTAGATCGTGAGGTCATAGTCCATCTCATTGTATAATGGAGCTGTTCAATAGTCTTATCACAGTGGGGTAGAAGCCGTCCTTAAATCTGGTGGTACGTGCCTTCAGGCTCCTGTATCTTCTCCCCAATGGAAGAGGAGAAAAGAGGGAATGCCCTGGGTGGGTGGGGTCTTTGATTATGCTGGCTACTTCACCAAGACAACGAGAGGTAAAGACAGAGTCCAAGGAGGGGAGGCTGGTGCCTGTGATGCGCTGGGCTGTGTCCACAACTCTCTGCAGTTTCTTGCGGTCCTGGGCAGAGCAGTTGCCGTACCAAGACATGATACATCCAGATAGAATGCTTTCTCTGGTGCATCTGTAAAAGTTGGTGAAAGTGAAATGGGACAAACCAAATTTCTTTAGCCTCCTGAGGAAGTAGAGGTGCTGGTGAGCTTCCTTGGCAGTGGCTTTAATGTGATTTAACCAGGACAGGCTGTTGGTGATGTTCACTCCCAGGAACTTGAAGCTGTCAACCCTCTCAACCTCAGCACCATTGATGTAGACAGGTGCATGTACACCGCCCCGTTTCCTGAAGTCAATGACCAGCTCTTTTGTTGGCATTGAGGGAAAGGTTGTTGTCATGACACCATTCCACTAAGCTCTCTATCTCCTTCCTGTACTCTGACTCATCATTGTTTGAGATACAGCCTACAATGCTAGTATTATCTGCAAACTTGTGGATGGAGTGAGAGCAGAATCTGGCCACACAATCATGAGTGTATAGGGAGTAGAGTAGAGGGCTGAGGATGCAGCCTTGTGGGGCACCAGCGTTGAGAACAATCGTGCCAGAGGTATTGCTGCCTATCCTCACTGATTGTGGTCTGTTTGTTGGAAAGTCAAGGATCCAGTTACAGAGGGAGGTGTTGAGTCCTAGGTCTCGGAGTTTGGTGACAAGCTTACTTGGGATTATTGTATTGAAGGCAGAGCTGTAGTCAATAAACAATAGTCTAACGTAGATGTCTTTACTGTCCAGATGCTCCAGAGCTGAGTGTTTTGTTAATGTGAATGTAGTTAGTCCTTTGATCATAGTGAAGCATACAGGATAAACACTTGTATTGCAAGTGAATAATAAAATTACCTCTCTTTAGAAGCAATTGAGAAGTTTTATTTATTAATTTCATATAGGGAATGATATTCTATAAACTCCATTTCCACAAAAGAAGCTGATATTACAAAACTTTTTTTTCCAATATGTCATTCTTTTAACAAAGGAGATAAGCAATCATTGAGCGAATGCTGCAAATAAAAGCCATCCTTATCCCTATCACTGTCAAAAGAAACTGCTAATGCAAGAGTTATCTGGATATTTGAAAACATGGCCTTTGTTCTCAGTTGTTTAACAAGCTCACCATTTTAACAGTTGCCCTGAAAGATTAAATTGCACAAGTGTGCAAAAACACAAAGGAACAAACTAATGTCCGTAACAACATCATTGGTGCTGCATTTTATGAAAACACAAAACCTTTGGAACAGAGAGTATCCCAGCTGATGTTCTAAAACATGGTGGCATGGAAGTTCAGTCACACATTCACAGTCTCATCCCCACATCTAGAAAGAGGAGGACATGCCAGGGAACTGTAGTTGGGAACACATTCAAGAAAGGAGATTAACCCATATGTGCTAACTGCAGAGGAGTTTCCCTTCAGTTTGCCACAGGGAAAGACATTGCTCGTGACCTCCTCAGCTGCCACTTTAAAGTGGCTCAAGAGATCCTCCTTGAATTACACTGTGGATTCCATCCATGTAGAGACACAACGGACATGACCTTTTCTTTATCAAACTCCAAGAAAAATGCAGGGAGCAGCACCAGCCACTATATGTAGTTTTTTTTTGACTTGAAAAATGGCTTTCACTCTGCTGTTTGAGAACTCTGGAGCATCCTCCTCAAATGTGTTTGTTCTCACAAATTTGGCTCCACCTTACACCTGCTTCATAATGACTTGCAAACCATAACTCTAGCTAACAGACTCAGTCTCATTGCAGACAGGTGCCAAGCCAAACTGCTTCATTAACCTCACACTTTTCTCAATCGTCCTCACAAGAAAAGTGCATCTAACCTCCAATGAGCTTTCCAGTGGAGTGGAACTAATCTCCATTGCAAATGGGAAACAGTTGAACTTATGTTCCCTCCACTCCAGAACCAAGGTCACTCTAACATCAGTCAATATGCGGCCTTCAGAGTCAGTATGCACACATTTGGAGGCCAAGCTGCAAGTCACTGTAGTCTCATTCACTGAAGTGCATGAGAAAATTGGCCTTACCCCTGAACATCTGCATAACTAAGGTCATCTACCAATTTTCCCCCACTTCACATTAACACACTCCAGCCATAATGGTTCCTGATGAGATCCCTAAAAACATGAATCACTTCTCATACTTCAGGAGTCACCAGTCAATAATGAAATTTATAATCACCATCATTGCACCACAATGTCCTTTGGCCATCTTGGTGAAAGACAATGCAAGAAGATCAGTATGTCAAAACAGGCACAAAGTTCTTGGCTTCCTATGTGTTTCTGAGAGATGGATATCCTACAGTTGATATCCCAAAGCACTCCAGAAGTACTGCCTATGTCATTATGGCAAAGTCATCCAAATTGACTGAAAGAATGAACAAATCAATGCCACTCTCCTCTCTCAGGCCCAAATCTCTAAGACATAAATCATATTCAGTTGACTCTATTGGGCAGGCTATGTCATTTACATGCCCCATCAGATTTCCAAACTGAACTCCAACATGAGAGATTACTAGAAAGACAGAGAAAAAGATCCAACGATGTTCTTATAGAACGTCGGAATGCATGAAACAGGTTCACAGTAGGCCAATCAACCCTTCAAGTTCTGCTCTGCCATTCAGTCGGATCTTGGCCTCAACACCACTTTCCTACTCTATCCCACATCCCTTGACTCCATTGTATTTCAAATGCCTTCTCAATCTCCAACTTCAATGACTCTGCCTCCACAGCTCTCAGGTATAAAGAGCTCCAAAGATTCACAATCTTCTGAGAGAAAAGAAGTCCTCATCTGTTTTGGACCAGCAATCCTTATTTGCAAGTGTGGTTGCCAATTCTAGATACTCACACTAGGGGAACAATCCTCTAATTATCCACACTGTCGATCCTCCTCAAAATCTTGCATCTTTCAATTTGATCGCCTCTCCTTCTTCTGAAGTCCAATGAGCATTGACCCATTTGCTCAACTTATCTTCCGACATCATCCCTTTCTTCCCAAGAATCAACCTTGTGAATCTTCTCTGCACTTCATCCAATGCAATTATATCCTTTAAATATGGAGCCTAAAACGATATGAAGTACTTGAGACACAATCTCAACAGTGCCCTATAGAGCTGCATCAAATCTTCCCCACTTTCATACCCCACACTCCTTGTAATAAAATCTACCATTCCATTAACCTTCCTAATCCCTTGCTGTGCCTGCATGCCAACCCCTTATGTTTCATTCACTAGAACCCCCTATCCATTTGTACCATTTGAACCAATAGTCTGAAGTTTCTCTCCAGTGAAGAATTAATTTTCTTTTCCATTCTTTCTTCAAAAATAGATAATTTCATATTTTACACATTAAACTCCATCTAAAAACTTTTTGCCCACCCAATTCATCTATCTATATTCCTTTGCAGGCTCTTTTGTTCTCCTCAAAATTAGCAACACACCCACCTTTATGTAATCAACATATTTTTGTACAGTACACTTAGTCTCTTCATCTAAGTCATTAGCACAGATTGTAAATAATTGAGCCCCCAGTTCTAGAGTCATAGAGTAATACAGCATGGAAACAGGCCCTTTAGCACATATTGCCCATGTCAACTAGGATGCTTATCTATGTTAATCCCATTTGCCTGCACTTGTCCCATAGCCCTCTAAACCTTTCTTATCCATTTACCTGCCTAAAAGTTGTTATTGCACCTGCCTCTACTATTTCTTCTGGCAGCTTGTTCCCTATACACATCACTCTCTGCATGAAGTTGCCCCATAAATCCCTTTTAAATCTTTCCCCTCTCACCTTAAACCTATGCTCTCAAGTTTTTGATTCCCTTTCCCTGGGAAAAAGACTGTGTGCATTCATCTTATCTATGCCCCTCATTATTTTATACACCTCTATAAGGTCACCCCTCAGTCACCTATGCTGCAAGGAATGAAGTCCTAGCCTGCCCAATCTCTCCCTATAATTCAGGGCCTCAAATCCTGACAGCATTCTTTAAGTATGCTTTGCAGCCTTTCGAGCTTTATGACATCTTTCCTATAACACGGTAACCAAAACTGTATACAATACCCCAGGTGTAGCCTCATCAATGTCTTGTACAATTGCTACATAACATCCCAACTCCTTTACTCAATACTCTGATGAAGGTCAGCTTGCCAAACACCTTCTTCTTCACTTATCCATACGCAACCCACTGGTTACTAATTGCCAATCTGAAGATGACCTATTTATCCTGACTCTCTGTTTTCTGTTAGCTGCTCCCCATCCATTCTCATATTTAGCCCCAATCACATGCACTCTTATCTTGTGCAGTAACTTCTATATGACACCTTATGGAATACCTTCTGGTTTCATGTACAAGAATGAATTGGGTAACAGTAGAAGGAGCCATAGATATAGTCAGACCACACCTTGTGATTGTTACTTGAATTCCAGAGACCAAATGAACTGATTTTCACCATGGAAAGTCCCACAGAAGGAAAAATAACATTTCCAAAAAGGTGTAATTTTGGATGCAATTGGTGTTAAAACTGCAGATTGTGTCTATTGCAGAAAATCTATAGCATACTTACCAAATTAATTTGAACTTTTCACTTCAGGCTATTTTGTACTTTGTATTCAGTGAGATAATTGTTTGCAACAGTTAAATTTTGGAGATGTAAAGGCATAGTCATCTTACAAAGGGCTGCCAAATTACTGGTGCCCTTCCACTCATAAGGAAAATAAAAGTGTTGCTCCCAGTTCTAGCCATCACTTTTGGTTTTACTCCAATTATCTAATGCCATAGAGCAGAGCTGTTGTTTTACGTCAATGTTTTTTAAATGACAGACTGATTAGTCAACGAGGTACACCACTAAGCTTCTGATTAATTTTCAGAAACGGGATCGTAAGTTGTATTTTAATCCATTCTTAACAAGCGCAAGGGGCTGTAAACAGTCTTTCAAGATGCCTGACTATCTCTCATGCTAATAGTACTGACTATATTTCACATGCTTTTGTGGTATATGTGTATGAAGTTGAACTATTTTTTTGACTCTTTTGCACCCAGGATATGGTTGAAGAGAGATCAGAATTCATCACATGTGATTAATCTGAGGTTTGTTTGGCAGTTTAAGTTATTGATGTCATCTTCTAAATAAATTGTATAATAAATCAATAAGTAACCAAGCGTCTCACTGAAGATGGAAAGCAGCACCGGAGCTTGTCCATAATTCAAATAATGTTCCACATGTGATCAAGTTCCGCGCAGTTGAAGGATTTAAAATCCAGAATTCTATGACTCAGACCATGTAATTATTGATCTGATCAGACTTCGGCTGCATTGCTTCTGAGATCCTGGTGTACCATTGTATTCAATGGATTAACTTTGCAGGAGATTTCTAAGTAATCTGAAAATGGGGCTATCAGAGCCAAATATAACCCAAATTCTGAACAAATAATTGGCAAAAAAAAGTGAAACATGTTTAATCTAAGAGGTTTTGTCTTCACATCGTTATTACTTCAGTGAAAACAAATAACTGTACTTGTTCAGAGTTGCTTAGCAGCCCAACAATTGGCTTCCAAACAGATGATCGATAATTCCAACCCCATGTTCAGCTGATATCCAAACTCTGCTTAACAATATAACTGGGGCTTGATACATGAATGAGACTTGTGCAGAATGTTTTGATAATAGATCAGTGCACAGAGCAGACCTCCTTACTCACAGACTTCAAAGCTCAAGAAATAATAGAAGCAATTCAAAGCACTTCTTCAGGTTTGAAAGGCCACTTGGCTGCCTGCCAACAAGCTGTTACTGTTTCATTGTAGCTTGGCTCAAGAACCTTAAAAATTATTGAAATGTTGAGGCCTGTGTTCTTCATTCCAAACTTGCTTTGAAAATTATTGGTTTTTTGCTGCCATATAAAAAAAATACCAGCTTCTTAAATCTGCAGTTGAATAGATTTGGTTTGATCATACCTGAGAGTCGGCCACAAAAGAACTGTAAGGAGTCTACAATTTCCTGGAGAGTCACTCATAAACAATGATAGTAACAGCAGAGAACTAGTTAGAGCAAGAGTCATGTTGTAAAGAGTAGTTTATGTAAGCACCACATGTTAACACAGAACGTTTTAGTAAGTGCTGGGTTATAAAAGGAAAGAAATGCACCAGCTGCTGTCCTGGAGGATCTATGAATACTACAAGTATAGGTCATATACTATGACTTTGAACACTGATTTACAAAGAGAAATATTTCATTGGTATTGTTTATTTAAGTATGGTAAACAGATAGAGTCAAATGAAAGCTTAGCAGGCTGTGAACTTTTAAAATAATATTTGTTAGTTGTGTGTGTGTGTGTGTGTGTGTGTGTGTGTGTGTGTGTGTGTGTGTGTGTGTGTGTGTGTGTGTGTGTGTGTGTGTGACTGAGTGACTGACACACAACAATTGCTAATACCAACCTTAAGTAATCAGAGAAAGGGAGAGGCAGGAAGAGCTGTAGGTAGCAACAGCTGAAATACTAGTAGGAGCTACTGTTCAAAAAGGATGGGAGCAGATAGTGTACAAGTTACTCAAACTTCTATTGCTCTTCTCAGAAACCGAGCATCTATGAGCAAGATTGATGATGTGCAAGTCACAAATGAATGGCAGATCCTACTGTTGGCTCATCTTAATTGAATAAGCAAGAACTTGTTGCTTGCGGTGAGCTGCCTGCGCTCACCTATGTGGTAGATGAGAACTTATCCTTCATGGAACCTCAGATGTCAACATGACATCCCTCGTCTCAAAGTGATCCTCTAACCAGTCACATTGTCTCTTGTATGGTAATCTCATTAAGCTGTGAAAGATTTGGGAGGAGTGGTACAAGACAAGCTTCACTCACAAAAATATTTGACATCCATGCATACAATACTCTGCAGTTCAGCCATCTGTCAAACCTGTCAAAACATTGAATGTTTCTGAATACCCTTGATATCGAAACACATTAAAAAATCATTCAAAAATTATTGAAAAATAATGAAATAATTCAAACTATTAGAAGTTCTTAGTTTTTGAAATAAAATGTCAACATTTAAAATCAATCAGGAACTTTGAATAAAAGATATACAGCTCCTAGGTCACACATGTTTACATTTACTTCACTACATTAATAAAGAAATAAGTTGTGCATATTTTGGTGACATCATTCAGGTATGCAAATGATGCCAACAGAATGACATTAACACTGAGGGTAATCATGGTAAGAAGTCCAGGGTCCAATTTCCCCATGTGCAGAACTTCAAGAGGAATTGGGCACAATACCTGCACTAAATGATTTTTATGTACATTTTACCCATTAAAATTGGACACAAGTGTGTCTGGTTTCTGGACTTTTGGTTCTATACCAGCTCTGTACTAGTCTGGGTTCACAGGCAAACTTCACAACCAACTACACGGGTGAAACTGTTGGTAAGTTTATGATTCAATGTTGGACTCCATGGCAAGTCTGTTGTTGTTGTGTAATTGGGAAATCGCTCAAGGGCAGCCAAGAAATTTAAGCGTGACATGAATTGTGTTGAGTCCAACTTCGAAAAAAAATGCACAAAAGCTGTGCTGTCCTGTGTAAGAGATGTGATCTCTTTTCACACAATAGAATGGACATGATTTGGAAAACTGGGATGTGACTTTATTCTGCTTGAAAATACAAAGGAAGACATACCAATAATAGGCTAAGAATATTAAAAACAATTTTCTGGAATCATAACTTCCTACCAGCTTATAATGGGCTGATATTTCAACTTGGAAACTCAGCTTAGAGGAAGTGCAATCAAATATGAACTGTCTTTGAAAATACATAATCTTGAGCCTTCTACAAGGTTATGGTCAGCAACATGTCACTTCATTGTGGACAATGCAGCCATGTCATCTCTCCACAGTTTTGGAACCATGAAATATTGCTGTCAGATCATAAGCAAACTTGGTTAATAGTCACTGAATTTATTGCCTTACAATATTCAGGTGCTCACAAATCCTCTGAATTTATATATTATCCAACAAGAGACACTGTTTGTAGATACATGAACTTGGAAAATCTTTTTATTTTGATATATGATATATTTATTTGATATATTTACTTTGATATTTTTATTTTTATTTTGATATATTCTGATGAACTTAATGCATTCTATACACATTTTGAACAAAATGGAATTGGATTGTCACCATCCACTCTGACAGCCACCAACGCAGCTGAACCTGTGATCACAGTGGAGGATGTAAGATCAGTCTTCCAAAGAGTGAACACGAGGAAAGCACCTGGACCAGATGGTGTCCTGGGCCACCTGCTCAGATCTTGTGCTGATCAGCTGGCAGAAGTATTTGCGGACATACTCAACTTCTCCCTGCTTCAATCTCAGGTTCCCTCTTGTTGTAAGAGGACTACTATCATCCCGGTACCAAAGAAAAGCAAGGTAACATGCCTCAATGACTACCGAGCAGTGGCTCTGACATCCACGATCATGAAGTGTTTTGAGAGGTTGGTCATGGCACGCATCAACTCCAGCCTACCAGACAACCTGGACCCATTGCAATATGCCTATCGCCGAAACAGGTCTACAGCGGATGCCATCTTCCTGGCCCTTCACTCAGCTCTGGAGCATCTGGACAGTAAGGACACCTATGTTAGACTATTGTTTATTGACTACAGCTCTGCCTTCAATACAATAATACCAAGCAAGCTTGTCACCAAACTCCGAGACCTAGGGCTCAACATCTCCCTCTGTAACTGGATCTTTGACTTTCTAACCAACAGACCGCAATCAGTGAGGATAGGCAGCAATTCCTCCGGCATGATTATTCTCAACACTGGTGCACCCCAAGGCTGCGTCCTCAGCCCTCTGCTCTACTCCCTATACACTCATGTATGTGTGGCCAGATTCTGCTCTAACTCCATCTACAAGTTTGCAGATGATACCACCGTTGTAGGCCGTATCTCAAACAGTGATCAGTCAGAGTACAGGAAGGAGATAGGGAGCTTAGTGGAATGGTGTCATGACAACAACCTTTCCCTCAATGCCAACAAAACTAAAGAGCTGGTCATTGACTTCAGGAAAGGGGGCGGTGTACATGCACCTGTCTACATCAATGGTGCTGAGGTCGAGAGGGTTGACAGCTTCAAGTTCCTGAGAGTGAACATCACCAACAACCTGTCCTGAACAAGCCACGTGGATGCCATGGCCAAAAAAGCTCACCAGTGCCTCTACTTCCTCAGGAGGCTAAAGAAATTTGGTTTGTCCCCTTTGATTCTCACCAACTTTTACCGATGCACCATAGAAAGCATCCCTATCAGTACGTATCACGGCTTGGTATGGCAACTGCTCTGCCAAAGACCGCAAGAAGCTGCAGAGAGTTGTGGATACAGCCCAGCGCATTACGGACACCAGTCTCCCCTCCTTGGACTCTGTCTTTACCGCTCATTGTCTTGGTGTAGCAGCCAGCATAATCAAAGACCCCACCCACCCGGGACATTCTCTCTTCTCTACTCTTCCATCAGGTAGAAGATACAGGAGCCTGAGGGCACGTACCACCAGACTTAAGGACAGCTTCTACCCCACAGTGATAAGACTATTGAACAGTTCCCTTATACAATGAGGTGGACTATGACCTATGACCTCATGACCTCACGATCTACCTTGTTGTGACCTTGCACCTTATTGCACTGCACTTTCTCTGTAGCTGTGACACTTTACTCTGAACTGTTATTGTTTTTACCTGTACTACATCAATGCACTCTGTACTGACTCAATGTAACTGCACTGTGTAATGAATTGACCTGTAAGATCGGTTTGTAAGACAAGTTTTTCACTGCACCTTGGTACAGGTGACAATAATAAACCAATACCAATATGCGCATGCTTACTTTTATTCATCATGTGCAGCTCTCTGACCCTAATCCCCGGAGAGATAAAAAAAAGAAAGAATAATAAAAACATTGGAAAGTTGAAATAGAAACAGAAATGCCTGAAATACAGAATGGATCTGTTGGCAACTGAAAGGTGAAACAATGGATCAATGTCTCAGATAAAGACCCTCATTTGAGCCAGCAGCCAGAGCTCTAAGACATATACATTGATCTTCTCTGGTTTCAGAAATTTAACACTATTACATAAATACACTCTCATGTATTTGCCATATGGAAGACATTCTTTTATTACAGGTTGTGAGTTTTTTTTCATCAGTTATTATTCATAATTTTGTCTTCTAAATTGGAAAATCTTTCTGCAAGTTATCTGACATTCTATTCACTCTGTTGTTCACACAAATGTCAGTACGATTGCATAATTAAATTGAGGTGAAAAATACAATGTTTTCAAAAAAGATATGTGCACAAAGTCAGCTTTGCAATGTCCTGGCTCTAAAAACTGTGCTGCCCATAAATAAATTATGGCCAAAAATGGTGTAATGCAGCATTGTATCTGTTGTCTTCTTGCATTGGTGCATGGCCTCCATGTGCCTATCTCATGCAAAAGTGACTGCTTATTTTAAATGTTGTATCACATTCATGCCCTGATTAATACTGTGATCAGCATACCATATGGTGAGACATCTGGCACCAGTGGACTGAAAAAAACAACTAACATAAAAAAGTAACCCGTGTGCAACTTTTCTGGAGGATGAGGTTATGTTTTGGAGAGCTCCAGAGAAGTGCAGCTTATGAATGAAAGCTGTTGAAAATGCACGTAAACATCCTTAGCACAATGGCCATCTTGTGCAGAATTCAGTGGGATGTATAAGATATATGGGGGGGACTTTTCCCACCCTTTCATGATCTTTGTGTGGGACCGGGACCTCATCATTCTGAGCAGGAGGTGTTCACCAGAGGCAAAGCTAACAAAGGAGCAGTGAAAGGCTTGTGGAGGTTTTGCTTCCATTGATGCTGAGGTAAAGTCCGCCAAATGTCCTAGTGTTGTAATACAATCTCAGACTCTATATGATGGCTTAGTTTGCTGCCATTATATCACGTTTGGCTGACAAGGTGGGTGGGTGACAAGGTTGTCCAAGACCACCCAATTCCTGGGCCAGAAGAGTATCAGAGTATGAATTCAGTAGGTTAGCATTCATGGTCCCCAATGCTGCTGAGTTTTCAGAGCCTTTGTTGTTGTCCAACAGCCACTCATGGTGAGAAGATACAGTTCAAAACTTCATCAGTTAGATAGGACCCTGGTCAGAGCCCACTTGGAGTACTGTGCTCAGTTCTGTTCACCTTACCACAGGAAGGATGTGGAAGCCATAGAAAGGGTGCAGAGGAGATTTATAAGGATGCTGCCTGGATTGCGGAGCATGCCTTATGAAAGCAGCTTGAGGGAACTCAGGCTTTTCTCCGTGGTGATGGAGGATGAGGGGGGACCTGATAGAGGTATATAAGATGATGAGAGGCATAGATCGGTAGACAGTCAGAGGCTTTTTCCCAGGGCTGAAATGGTTGCCACAAGAGGACATAGGTTTAAGGTGCTAGGGAGTAGGTATAGAGGAGATGTCATGGGTAAGTTTTTTACTCAGAGAGTGGTAAGTGCGTGGAATGGGCTACCGGCAACAGCGGTGGAGGCGGATATGATAGGGTCTTTTAACAGACTTTTGGATAGGTACATGGAGCTGAGAAAAATAGAGGGCTATGGGTAAGCCTAGTAATTTCTAAGGTACGGATGTGTTCGGCACAGCTTTGTGGGCCGAAGGGCCTGAATTGTGCTGTAGGTTTTCTATGTTTCTATGTTTCTAATCATAGTTGCTTATCCTGCCCATCTGTTGCCTCTTCCACTGGAAGCAAACGTCCATCCATCAGTTTGGTTTCGTCAAGAGAGTACTGAGTCAAAATAGTAGATCAGGTAGAAACATGTGACAGATAGTGAAAAGAGGAATGCACAAGGGTGTTAGGGTTTGTGTCAGGGTTAGGATTATGATCACCTCAGATCAATCTCAAGTTATCAAAATGTGGTATTTTTAAATGTGTACTTGGTTTAAAGATCTTCTTCTGTCCTGAAACAAACACTGAAAGCGCCTGGACTGAATTCAAAGTTCAACCCTCACAATTATCTTTCGTTCATTATTTGTGTTGTTGCCATCAAAATATTTAATGTCCTTCTCATGTGAAAGAGAGTGGAAGGAACAACATGGCAACACATTCCCTACATTCATGCAACTGAAAACCTAAAACACAGCAGAGAACAAAATATATCCTCTAGGCAGAGTTACTTCTCATTATCTATCCCATCTCCAGTACAAGTATGTCAGGTCATTGCAAAATTTTCCATATCCAGCCCACCCATCAAGACAAAGTCATTCATTCCTCTACAAGAATAAATCATGTTTAGAACTCTAAAACTCAGTCACTCGAACTTGGGCACCTCAGTGGAAGCTGGCCAGCTCCAAACCATCTTCTCCTGTCAGAGGGGCAGTCATCTGAAAATGGAATTATCAATTATTTTCTAGAACAGTGGAAGACAGACAAACATTACTTACCTTTTGTCAGCCATCTGAAATCTGGGCATGATGTGTCTTCTTGGTGGCAGTTGCTTGAATCAATTACAACTTCCTTCCACTCCAGTTCTAGAGGTTCTGAATTAGCTGAAAGGCCAGTTAGGTGGGAACTTCTGTACTTCTTTGTCCTTTTTTCTTTGGCTTCTGTGTGCTCCCATTGAGCACATTTAAGCTGCTCTGTGCCTTCCGAGATGGTCCTTCACTGAGAACAATCAAAGACTAGGGATTCCCATGATTTAATGAATATGTTACATATTCTCAAGGAAGCTTTTGGAAATTCCTTGAGGTGTGTTTTTCTTCTCTCTAAATGTCTTGTCATAATGGAACTTGCAGTACAATGACTGCTGAAGAACCTGGTAAGCATGCAAATGATGTGGTCCACACATTGGACCACTAAGGTACTAAATGCATAAGTACCTTTGAAGTTGGGAATGATGAATTGTGAGGGGACCCTGATACTGGTCCATTATTGCTGTCAGAGGATTTGGAGGATTTTGTGGTACCTCTCCAGTGCTTTGAGATCCTTGTTGTAAGTTGTCCAAGTCTCCAAAGAATATAGAAAAGAAGCTCATGTTCTACAGCTGCTCAGCGGAAGGTGAGCTCAATGTTAGGTTTGATCTTCTTAACTTCATTTCCTCTGGTGACTATTTTTGTGCACTGGAGTCGTGGATGAATTTCATCATCAATGTCTAACATTGATGAGAGGTAACTTTTGTTATAGTGAAAATTATTCATGCTTTAGAACATCTCATTGTGGATCTTTATTTTTGGAGTGACATGTTGTGCACTGGAGAGAGACTGGTAGAGGACGTTTATCTTACAGATAATTTGGATAAGGACCATTCTCTCCTGTGCTTCAGTGAATGAGTCAATGATGACTCAGAACTCTGAACATGCACATTCATAATATCTGTGTCCTGTAAATGCGTGACTGAATTTGGAGTGCCCTTGGGTCTTGGGTCATCGTGAATTCTGTGGAACATTTTTTAGTTGTCATTGGGACTGCACTTGTGGAGACATGTAGATAGATTTAGTCCTTGTGGTCAAGGCTGTGCATATTAAGACAATGAGATAGCAGTCCTCAGTTACTATGAGGTATCATAAAGTTTCTTCCACATCCCAAACTTCAGTCGCAGTGATGGAATGATTGGTTTGCAAAATTAAAAGATCATCTAATCATCATTGCAATGGCAGTCTTCAACTTGTTGCTGGAACATCAGTCATTCTGTATCTTGTGATTTTTAAGATATTTGTCAAATGAGGAATGGGGAGTGGAAATGTCAGAGTCTCCAATGGGGTGCTGAGACTTCCTCTTGCTGATGTTGGTCATTGTCAGATACTGACATATTACCATATAAAATAGCCAGTTCTAAGTACATAAGATGGCATGGTCTGGCAGCAGTGGGGCATAGATTGCCCTACTATTTGTGTGCAGAACTGATGGAGAAGAATACTTAAGATTCTCCGAGTTGTGAAGTGCTTCCTGACAACATGTTCAGAAAGGTCTCTTCTTCATCATGGTTCATTGCTATTCTTTTCTTCCTTCCTCCTATGCAGAGACAAGAACTCTGTCTACAATATAGATCAATTCTGTTAAATGGTATACACAATGTCATACCTGTAACTCATTCTGGAGAATGCTTCAGGGCCCTTTCTGAGCAATCCAGGCAGCAGAATATCATCTTAAGTAACCAGATGGCATTCTCTGGCAGGTGCTTTGTGGCTCTGTGGTAGGAGTTGTCATTGCCATTCTGTGGTACTGCCAGGAGCTCAGACTTGGGTAAGGAGCCAAGGAAGGAGGGGAGAGCTCTCGCATCTAGCACAAAAATTTGAATAAAGCAGGCACCACAGACTGTCTGAAGATGAGTCTTCGGCATTTCACAGATGTACCATGTTTATCATGGAGCATTTTGCAGGTGATCACACACAACCTAAATGTTTAATATTGCTGACTAAAGTTTCAGATTGCAAAGCATATGGGTGGAACAGTTGACAAGTTTTGCGTAAGAGGTCCGACAATCCTAACATGCTTTATTCAGCAGAGACCAGATCCCTGACAATTAAAACAGGGACCAGATCCCTGACAATTAAAACAGTTTAATAGACCCAGGTCAGACAAACACTAGCAACCTCTAAATAGTCACTGTTTCTCCAGCTGCATATTCCTTCACCTTCATTCCTTTTCTTCTTCCTCCTTGGAACTAAACAATGGCATGAAGCCAAAGTTCAGGTTGGTCTTCCTGGAGAGCTCTACTTCTTTACCATCTGCTCCAATGTAATTTAAGGCAAGGTTTTTATATTCATTTTGACTACTTGCCCATCATTTTCTTTATTTCATCACATCTACCTTTGCTCACGTTTTGTTTTCTGTGACTTACAGAGTTTATGGTCAAACTTGTATTTCTGTCCTCAAAAAAAATAATTACCTTGTTATTCTATCTTCAGATGGAGTGTTAATAATTGATGGTTTGACCTTCAATGAGCTCTTTCAACAGAGATGGCAGTTATTCTGTATTCATTATCTATTTCATCCAAGTCCATACAGAATTAAAAAACACATATCTTTGTCGTTCTGACAGTTCACCAAAGTTAACAGTTTAACAATCAGGAATTACACCTGCTAATTCACTGGAAGCTTTACATAGAAGCATTGAAAGTAGGAACAGGATAGAACATTCATTGAACCTATTCCACCATTCAACACAATCGTGGTTGATCATCCATCTCACTACCCTGTTCCCACTTCACCCCATATCCAGTGATCCCTTTAGCATTAAGAAACGTATCTACCTCTTTTTTGGATATATTTAATGATTTGATTTTCACTGCCTTCTGTGGTAGAGAATTCCATAGGATCACCACCCTTTGAGTGAAGAAACTTCTTATCTTGGCTCTAAATGCCCTGTACCCTGACACTTTGACTCCTTGCTCTGGACTGTCCAACCATTGGAATATCCTCTTGATGACTGTCCAGCCATCAGAACATGCTCTCTGTGTATAGTCTGTCTGGTCCTATTTGAATTTTCTAGGTTTCTAAAAGACCCTATCTCACTGAATTCCAGTGAATATAGACCCAATCTCTCCTCATACATCAGTCCTGTCAACCCAGGAATCAGTCTAATAAACCTTCAGTGTACTCTCATTGTGGCAAAAACATCCTTCCTTAGTTCAGGAGACCAAAAATATGCAGAAGTTTGAGATGTGGTCTCACCATACACAGCCGCAGTAAGACACCCTTGCTACTGTAGTCAAATCCTCTTGCAATGAAGGGCAACATACCATTTACTTTCCTCAGAGCTTGCTACATCTGAATGCTTGTTTCCAGCGCCCAGTTTACACTGACACCTTTGTCTCATTGCATTGCCCGTTTCCCAATCCATCGCCATCCAGATAACAATAATTTTTTTTGCATCCTCAAAGTCAAAGTCTAGTTTAGTGTCATATGCACAAGTACATGTATGTGCAGGTGCAATGAAAAGCTTGCAGCAGCATCACAGACACATAGCATCATATAAGCAGCATTCACAAGAAAAACTTAAATATACCTTGTCATTGCTCACTGCTTTTACACAATTATTAATGTTTTTTGTTTGTACTCATCTTTCAGTATAAGCTCTCAACCTTATTGCCTAGAAATTAAACTTCAGGTGTTTTTTTGGTGCATTAAATTGGAGCTGTGTATAATGCTGATGCAAAATCTAAAGTCCCAAACTAAAAAAACAAGAAGCAGGTCAGGGTTTCTAAAGTTCTCTTCCTGGCACCTGTTGGAGAGGGTGGGGTGGGGTGGAGTAATGATACACATGTCTTCTGGGAGAGACTCCAGTTTGACTATGGAGCAGGGCTGATTGAAATTTAAGGCCCAGGGTGGGGTATAAGATCTTCGCAGACTCCTTGATCTTTGCTGAGGTATGCCAGCACAGTGTTTAATGAATTAAAAATAGGGACTGCTTTGACCTGGATAATGTCAAGCTAATTTACTGCTTTTGGAGCTGAATTTCTACAAACAGAGGCGATATCTCAGAATGATGTATTGTGAGTTAGTTGTGAAGGTTGTAGGTCACAAAATATTGATCCACCTTCTGTTGCCTCATAAAATGTGTTGGGAAAATTAAATCTTTGTTAAGATAATCATGACAGGAAGTGCCCTGTCCAATTTTCTAATGGGTAGGACTTCAACAGGAAGTGGCCACAACAACAAGCACTTCAATAAAGGCAAAAAAAAATGCATAAAGAACAGCTTTGTATGGGTCCATTTTCTGAAAATATCAGATCTAAAGCAATGTCTTAACTCAGGTAACAACCGTTGTGGTGCAGGAGGAGATCTGGGTTCACATAGGGCATCCAGAGCAGCACATAACTGCCCTGAACTTTTAAGATGCCAACAATTTATTTAAATCTGTGTGCCCCCACAGCCTGTTGCTGCGTACTGAAGGAGACTGAGGTGAATTTCTGTTTCCTTGAAGAGAAAGCATCAGCAACATCCCATAAACAACATAATCTACAAACTCAGACACATGGCATAACTCAACTGCTGCCATCTGATATGATCCGCAGGCTAAATCATTTCGGGTGACAGTGACCTTCACCTCCACGGACAGGGATGAGTGCATCGCTGTAACTCTGCCGACAGAAGATGACAGACCTCCAAGTGCCATTTCTTTAAAACTCATCCCTACAGAGGCTGTGATTTTTGATTTGACATTTTCTCTGTTACATAATCATTATCGTTTCATTGTATTTCTCATGATTGAAATCCTTTATTCATTGTTTTGTTTTGCTGAGGGGATTTCTAACATGAAAAATTTTTATATTGCTGGAAATTTTATTTTTGGTCTTAACAACAGAACTTCTGCAGATCTCTGAGCTCTATGTCTACTGAACCTTTTTTGACAGCTTTTTGATCAATGCTTTTCATCTCTAAATTTGAAATTTTTGCTGTGAATGGAAGATGGATAAAATGACAGTCAAGCTCCATTACAAAGAAAAAATGCCAATTTCAAAGCTAAAGTAGTTGTGTGAGATATTATATTGTACATGGTGCATTGGGTTGAAATATACTTACAGTTTAGAGAGTTGGTTTATTTTGAGATAGAGACTAAATCAGTAAAATTAATGTTGCTGAGACAGAATATGCTGTGGTTATCACAAACACAATTTTAAAAAGTGAACTGCTGCAGAAAATCTCAATACTCTGCCAGTTCTTTCTTTTGAAATGATGATGTTTTCACTGTTACTTACTGTGTGGGAACAAACCAGTGCCAAGCCACAACAAATTTAACTATTTCTGCCTTCAAAAATTGATATATAACTCAATGGTTTGTGAGAAATGTTGTCAGCAGTTGTCCTGATGAGCTACTGTATCTTCAGCACAAGCACTGGTGCAAACTCAGAACATCTGAGTATTGTGTTCCATTCTGGTTGCCTCATTATAGGAAGGATGTGGAAGCTTTAGAGAGGGTGCAGAGGAGATTTAGTAGGATGTTGCCTGGATTGGAGAGCAAGTCTTATGAGGATAGGTTGAGTGAGCTAGGGCTTTTCTCCTTGGAGAGAAGGAGGATGAGAGGTGACTTGATAAAGGTGTACAAGATGATAAGAGGCAGAGATCGAGTGGACAGTCAGAGACTTTTTCCCAGGGTGACAATGACTAACGTGAGGGGACGTAATTTTAAGGTGATTGGAGGAAGGTATAAGGGGGATGTCAGGGGTAAGTTTTTTACACAGAGAATGGTGGGTGTGTGGAACACACTTCCAGCAGAGATTGTGGGAACAGATACATTAGGGACATTGAAGAGACTCTTAGATAGACACATGAATGATAGAGAGATGGGGGGCTATATAGGAGGGAAGGGTTAGATAGATCTTGGAGCAGGATAAAATGTCGACAAAACATTGTGGGCTGAAGGGCCTGTACTGTGCTGTAATGTTCTATGTTCAAACTCCACAGAAGTGACAGTGAAAAGCTCATCTTCAGCATAAATTATCAAGAAAATTTGGATAGATATTTTTTCACAAACTTCATTGATTTTTCCTTAGTGCATTCATATATTAAATGGGTGTGACTAGCAAGGCTAACATTCCTTGCCCATTTCTAATTGTGCTGGAGAATGTGCTGGTGAGTTTCCTTCCTTAAGCTGCTACATTGCTCTGGTGTAAGTGCTCCTGCTGTGCAACAATGGGTTGGAAGTTCGAGGGTGCAGTAATAGTAATGGATGGCGGTATGTTTTCAAATCAGGATGTAGTGCAACTTGGAGAAATCCTACAGCTGATGGTGCTCCCATGCCACTGCTGCTCTCGTTTCATTATTTTTGGTGGTATCTGTCGCAGGCTTGGAGATGGTGTCAAAATAGCCTTGGCAAGAAAGCGCGGTATCTTTTACTTGGGTGCACATTGCAACCACGGGGCTCCAGTGGTGGAGGGAACAAATATTTAAGGTGGAGGATGGAGCGCTGATCATGTGAGCAACTTTCACCTGGGTGATGTTAAGCTACTTCACTATTTTTGAGCTGAGTTTAAAATATTCCATCACTGTCGACTGCAACACTGTAAGCAACACAGTAGGGCAGCCAATAGAGACGCTGCCTCCCAGCTCCAATGACTCAGGTTCAATCCTGTTAGAACCATAGAACCATAGAAAACTACAGCACAGAAAACAGGCCATTCAGCCCTTCTAGTCTGTGCCGAAACATTGTTCTGCTAGTCCCATTTACCTCCCCCCAGTCCATATCCCTCCAGACCTCTCTCGTCCATGTATCTATCCAATTTACTCTTAAAAGTTAAGAGTGAACCCGCATTTACCACATCAGATGGCAGCCCATTCCACACTCCCACCACTCTTTGAGTGAAGAATTTCCCTCTAATGTTCCCCCTAAACCTTTCCCCTTTCACCCTAAAGCTGTGGTGTTACTTGTTGGAATTTGCACATTCTCCCTGAGATCGCGAGGGATTGCCCTGAGTGCTCTGGCTTCCTCCCACATCTCAAAGTCTTGTGAATTGGAAAATAGAAAGAATGATATTAGAAATTTACACCACGGAAACTGGGCATTCAGTCCAAGTTGTCTATGTCAGCTGAAATGCAGTCTAACCGCACCCCTCTCCCTTTCCAGCCCAAGGCTTTGTAAGTTAATGCACTTCAACTGTATGTTTATATGCTTTTAAATGACTCCACAGCATTTTCAGGCTTTGAATCCCAGATCAACTTCCCTGTGAAAAAGAATTCTCCTCAAATCTCTGTTAATCACACTACCAATTAACTTCAAGTCTGCTTACCTGGTTTTCTTCCACAAGGAATAGATATTTTCCATCCACTCAATCTAAACCTTCCAAACTTTTATACATTACAATATAATAACTTATCAGCAGCCTCAGTTCCAATGAAAAAAAAACAATTCTCTCCAATCATTGCTCCTAGCTGATATTTTCCAGCCCCAGTAACATCCTGATAAATCTCCTTTGTATCCTCTCTAAACTAATTGTATTCCTTCTATATTGTGGTGACCAGAGCTACACATTATGCTCTAATTGTGAACAAATACTTTGTACAACTTAAGCACCCCTCAGTCTTTATATTATATATCTAGACTAATAAGGTATCCCATATTCAAAATTACTGTTTTATCTACCTATCTTTATGGATCTTTTAAACATCAATTACAAAATCTCCCTGTTCTTTCATCTTTTTCAGCATCCTACTATTTAACTCTCCTGAAATGGATGGTCACAGATTGTGTCCCACAAGCTCCATTATATTCCTGTTCACTAAGAAAATGATCTTCTTCTTAGACAGCCCCTTGGGACCAAGGATGGCTTGCTTCTACTTTGGTTTTATTGGCATTGAGGTGACTGTTGTAATTAATGTTGGACCTCCAAACATTTCCATTCTATGGTGGAGCAGGAGATGGAACAGGCAGGTTGGTAGTTTGTGATATGATGCACTCCTTATGACACTTACACAGGGCTTCTGTGTACTCCTGATATATGGATTCTCAATACAATCCCACATGCTCCTTCCCCACATTGTGAAGTCATGAGCCATGGATCCCTTGGATTTAGCAGGGATTTTACACCTTCATGGAGGCTTTGAGCACATCCTTGGATCTTTTCCTCTGTTCACCAGGTAACCTCCACCTGTGACACCGATAAAAAGTTCTGTGGATGCAAAGAAAAAGAGAAAATGCTGGAAATACTCAATGTGTCAGGCAGAATCTGTGGAGAGAGAAACATTAAATCTGTTTCTCTTTTCACAGTTACTGACTGTCCTGTGAAGTGTTTCCAGCATTTTCTGATTATATTTCAGATTTCCAGCATTACCAGTTTTCCTGACTTTCATCACCTGTTGATGTTGATTTTTTGGGACCAGGCTAATAGAATGGATTAGATGGTAGTTGATTCAGCAGTCATCAGTATCTGTCATGGTGTGATCACTCACTTGGCCAATGCTTGCACTGGGGTTATCATTATGGCATTCTGTGCTTGTCTCTCTGATAAACCAACAGGTCGTGTGAAGGCTATGTTGCCAGCATTTTCCCAAGAGAAACACTCAACTTGAGTTAGCCTTCCCTACTCTCCCCTTGCCAAAACATCTTGTGGGAGGGTTGCAGCCCTTCCTATCATGGCATTGAAGTCACCCAGGAGAATCAGTTTGTCTCCCTTTGAGATGTGGACTAATACTTCTTTCAGGTTGAACTGGAAGTCCTCCTTGGCCTCATCTGAAACTTTCAGTGTTGGGATGTATGTACTAATGACTGTAGTGTGTTGGTTATAGTGAGCTGAAGGGTCTTAAAGCATTCACTAATTCTGCAGGTGGAGAAGCAGGGATGACAGACTAGCTTATTCTTGATGACAAAGCTCATGATGTTCCTCTTCCAGTTTGCCTCTCCAGTAGAAAACGTACTCACTACCTTCAACTTTAAACTGGCTTTTTCCTGCCTATTGTGTCAAACTCATTTCAGCAACAGCAATATCAAAGTGTCTGAGTTCCTGGGCAATGATTGGAGAGCGGCATTCAGACCTGGAACTGCTGGGACTATCTATGAATATCCTGACATTCCAGGTCCTGAGCTTCATATTGTGGAGGGGCAATCATCTGTTAATGGTTTCTTTTCACGTGGGGTGGTTGTTGCACACCACCTACCACACAGGCTTCACAGAGCAAGATCTTCATCCATTGGCAAGGGGTCCATGGTGACAGGAGCCCGGACACTGTTGCATGGGATTTAATGCTCACATAAAGATGCGCACTTGCATAGCTGCACATATAGACATTTACACACTGTCACGTGAGCGTGCGCGTGCACACACACACACACACACACACACACACACACACACACACACACACACACACACACACACACACACACACACACACGTACATGGATTCATGGGTTCATGGGTTCAGGATAAGGAGCCAGGAACTCTCACCCACTAGTTCCCTTGACATTTTTCACTCCTTCCACTCCCTCCTCCCACCAACACTCCCAGCTACACTCCAAACCCAGCTCCTAGGTCTACTTGCACACCCAACACCATTCTCAGTCCCTCATTTAGGCTGTATACCTGGGCCACATTATGGACCCCAGCACACCTGCTCATGTTCCCAACACCAAGCTCCGACCACACACCTAATCACATTCCCGGTACTTGTTCTGGCTGCAAACCCAGGCCTGGCTCCTGACCTCTATCTCCTGCTGCACACCAACCCATCTCCCAACCCCTGGCTCGGGTCCACAAGGATAAAATTACCAACAAAGCATCTTTCAGAGCAGTACCACGTATTGGATTCCCAAACTGGTTCATGGAATACCCAGCTGCCTGCCACTTCTGCAGCTGGGAACAACAAATACTCACTATACCACCAACCAAACATTCATCTTTTATTTCTGTTACTGAATTGATGTTGGATCAAAACTTCCACTCTTCCTTGGATCCATTGTGTCACTTTTTTTGGCAAATCTGCCATGCAAATCCTTTCTAAAACTCTTGCTGAAATCTCTGATCTCAATGACCCTCCTGATTACTGCATCAAGAAAAATCAAAAATGCTCATCAGAGACAATCTTCCTTTAAAAAAAATCACACTGATTGTCCTTGGTTAATTCTTGGTTAATCTGTGTCTTTCCAAAAGGCAATTAATACTGTCCCTCAGACATGTTTTAAACAATAATTCGCTCATCATTGACTTTGCTCCCTAGAAATTGGCTTGCAATTACTTTGGTGCATTGACACATCTACCAAATTGAGACCCTTTCAACAAATGAAAAAGAATTAGGGTGCTTTACACTCAGAAATAAGCCTATACCAGCTCTCAGAGTGATCCCATCAGTCCTATTCCCCCACTTATCTTCCCTCTCATGCCCATCAACTCCATCCCAACTCTCCTACCATTCACCCACACTCAGGGTAACTTATGGTGAGGAATTAACCTACCAGGCTTTGGGATGAGGGAGGAGACTGGAGCACCTGGGGAAAAACCATACAGTCACAGGGACTACATGCAGACTCCACATGGAAGCATCGACTATCAGGATTGAACCCAGATTACCAGAGATGTAAGACAGCAGCATTAACTACTGCATCATTGTGATACTCCACTCGTGAATCATACACAAAGTTCTAGCTGTGGCCCAACTAATGCTGTATACAGCAGAATCTGTTCTTATATTCTATGACTCTGCAGCTTGGGTGAAATAGTAAATAATAAGAAATAATAAGAAATAACAAAGGCTTGAAATCACTTGTGGGAGTGGTGTATATGGGTCCCCTAATAGTAACAACATGGTAAGAGAGAATATAAAAGAAGAAATGAGTTTGTCAGAAAAATACAGCAATAATTAAGAGGGATTTAATCTACATATAGATTGGAAAAATCAGATTATACAAAGATAGCTTGATGAAAAGTTCGTAAAGTATTTCTACTATTGTTTCTTAGAATATCACGTCCTGGAGCCAAGCAGCAACAGTCATAATTTTACATTCAGAATGAGGGAATAAAAGAATTTGCCCAAGACTTGTGTATTACACTTTCATAAGGACAACTGTGAGGACACAAAAGCAGAACTAGCTCAATGGAACTGACAAATTAGTTTAAGGGCTCAGTCAGTCGAAATGCAGTTACAAACATTTCAGGGGATCATTCAGAATATATAGAATGGATACATTTTCATGAGAAAAATCCAAGAAAAAAATACGCCATTTAACTCAGAAAGTTGAAGGTAGTATCAAACCTAAAATTAAAGCATAAAGTTATGCCAAAGAGATGGCTAGTCAGAAGGTTGGGCAGAATTTTAAAAAGCTACGAATGGGGCTTGTACAAATTCCAAATGGGATCTTGCTCTGTTTGGCACAACTCCTGACAGATTGCGGCAAACCATTCAAGAGGAAGGTGTCATCCCTTGAGCCTGCAATCCTCAAGGCAGCCAGGCCACAACAACAAGCTCAACAGCTCAGTAGAACAAAGGTTGCGGAGGAGAGGAGAGGAAAACAGTTCCCACATCAATTCAAACGGACATGCAAGTTTTGGTCTATGCCAGACATGGCAGGAAGGATGTCCTGTGCACTGGAGGGGACAGTATACTTACCAGGCCAACCATGAGACGAACCTGCAGGAGGTGACAACAATAGTCTCTTCCAAGTGTTAGATTCCACGTACAACGGAGCAATGCACTAAGAAATTTTAAGACATATCAGAGTGATCTGCACACCACTGCTTACCCCACAGGGACATGAATTTTATGCAGTGGTCTGAAATGTTAAAGAGAGGTACTACTGATGAAAAAGAAACCAGAACATCACAGAGGCCTTAAAGTGATTAAATCAGGATTCATATATTGATGTAATTTAACCAATTCAGGTGGACCTGCAAAGAAGGATGTGAGGAAGATTATACATCATTTGGTTTGTGTTCAACACCAAAAAACTAGTTACTACACAATCCAATTTCAAGGCATCTATCCTGTAATTAGTCAGAGTATCCTTTATTTTCTTTTATCAATAAAGCCAGCACATTAGCAATTCTCCAGTCCTCTAACAACTATTGCTTTTAGCCAAGGCGGTTTGAAAATGATAGTCAAAGTCACCAGTATTTTCCCTCTTACCTAGACAGAATGTGATGATTTTATCCAGAGCTGGTGACTTATCTGTTTTCAAAGATGTTAAATCCCATATTACTTCCACTCCAACTGTACTTATTTCATCTGGTATTTCATTTGCCTACATCACAATGTCTACATCATCCCTTGATGTTGTGAAGGCAGACACAAAGTATTGTTTACTACCCAGTATTGATGCAGTTCTCAAAATTTGCCTGCATAATACTTTTCCAGCTCCCTTTGATTGTGTTCTCTTTAACTGCTTGGGGATCTTTACAATCCAGAACTATGATCATTTCAACCCAAACAGACTCATTGTTGATTTTTTTTTGGAATATCATCCTTCAACAGGATTTTTTTAATCTTCAGCTATATCTCATTGAGAAACCCCGAAACCAGGAATGTTCCCCTGCCATTCCTATCCTCATTTAGACAATAATCAGTGTCTTTTTAGATATCCCTTCAATACTTAGGAGCTGATACTGGAAACAAAATAGTAATTTTTGGATGAACCATCTCTAGCATTTCAAATTCATATGTCAGTTTGCAGGTGGAGTATGATTACATTTCAGAAGGTAAAATACTTCAATATGCCTTTGTAATCCTTCTGCACATTCTGAGTCCTTTCCCACTGACATTTACTTGAAATATTTCTCCTTTGCAAATGCTTTCTGAACTTTCCAATCCTTTACCTCATTTGCACATATTCAATCTTCTAAACTCTAATGTAGAGACTCACCGCACCAGCATCAAACCGGCTCCCGACATCGCGAACATCGTCGGAGGCCCCGATCCAAGATGGCATGGGGCCCTCCTTCTTCTCCATCGTCGGCTAGGAAAGCCCCCGCATGGGAAGGTCAGGTGACGTCAGCACGGGAACTGTAGCGCGGCAAGTTTTGGGATATTAAAGGCGCACTGCGCCCCTGTCATTCATTCGACTTTTGATTTCGAACCAGTGACTCTGTGTCTTCATTTTGTAGTGTGTAGCTAGCTGTTACACTAATTTATTTATGTGTCTCCTTCATTAACATTCTCATGTCCACCGAAGTCCTATTTCATGTAATTGTTGGTCCAGGTGATCGTCCTTTATTCTATTAAAGCGCAAGCTCTGTTTTTAACCATCTAACAGCTTTGGGTTTTGGTAGTGGGAGTAGATATTTTTTATAATAAAATATTTCAATTTTTTTTCCTTTATTAACTAACTTCTATATATGATTATTAATTTAGAGTATTGTAATCTAAGTATGATTTAATACAACGTATTCAGTAGTATTTTTATTCTCTTTCTTGATGCATGTACTCTGTTTCTTTCATGGATTCAATAAAAATATTGTAAAGGAAGAGCAAGCTCCTCCCATATCTGAAAATGCTTCCAATATCAACTGCAGACCAAGTAATAATGAAGTAACTTTCCGATGAGTCATCAACACATCAACACGTTGTGTATAAAGTCAGCTCAACAGAGTTGGTATCATTATTGTTTCTTAGTCAGAATTTTAGCTTCAAAATTCAGTTCACATCTCATGTACTTAATCCGGATGCAATCTATTAGAATTATAAGGCAATGCAAATCTCTTTCATATAGTACATCTCATATTTACTAATGACTATCTCACCCTATTTTTTCACTACATCATGATTGGTATGATTTCTATATTTACTTTGCATTCCTTCATTACAATGCCAGAAAGCCCTTCTTTGCCAAGGACATTTGGTTTAAAAAAAATAAATCCAGCATTATCAGTGGATGCTGACGTGTTTCTATTAGATAAAAGATACTGTTTTAATCACTGTCTGGTCACCTTCAATTGATTATATCTAATTGTTCAATTCTCTGACATTATCTTTCTGATAATTGGCCAAGTGTTGAATTACATTTAAAGAACATAATACTTATGCATGCACACAATTTGACACATTATGGAAAACAGCTTTCAAAGTAGGGCAGAGCTTTCAACAAGATGAATACGGCGATATTATGACAGAGCTGTCAATTAACGAGATATATTCTATTATTGTTATCATTCATTGGCCAAATGGAAGAAATTCACATAATTTGGATGCCTAATTGTGTGTGTCTGTGATAGCAATGAATAACATATTCTTCTCAAACCATTGTCTTGGTCAATGTTAAGACAGATTCAGTTCCCATAAAATTGTAGATTCCTTTCTCGGCATTTTCGAGGATTATTTTCTCAGAGTATCGATTCTGCAAGAGATTACCTGCATTTATGTGGTTCCTTCCATGACCTTGGACACCCAAGAGTGAGACATAATTACACTAGACACTGCTTTCAGGCTATAATAGAGATCAACCACAATCTTCTAGGTAGAGTCACATCAGTAAAGATATGGATGAATACAGCACTCTTTGATGTTTCATTTCAAAGTTGCTTTTAGTACTGGCCTCATCCTACTCTCATCTGCTCTTGCAAAGAACAACCAATCTGCAACATCTATCTGCCATCCAAAGTACTTGAATTAGTATTGGACACTGCACTGATGGCCATCATTTCTGTGATTCCATTTTGATCACTCCAATCCTTCCCACCACAGTAATACAATGACACCAATTAGGTTCACAATCTTTTTTTATATATATCATAGTAACTATAGTATAATTTCCATTTTCAATCTTATTGTAGGATTCTTCATAATCTGCCGGCTCACGACTCTCCAGTGTTTCTCCTTCATGCCGAGCTTAGAGAGACATTTTTAGCACCATGCTTAACTGTCTCATTCAGTGATGTTTGAGGGAGCACTGGAATTAAAATACAAGTAATTTCAGAAGGCAATTCACATGATGAAACATTTTAACCATGCTAATTTTTCAGTCATCTACATGCTAAGATTTATTAATAGCTTAGTTTATTTTCATACTGGTGCCAAACAAATCAAAGCAATAAATGGTTCCCTTATTTAAATGTGGGGAACTTTTCCTTGTTGTTTTATGTGTTTTTCAGCATAATCTGCTTGCAAACATTTTTAGTTTTATTTTTCTCAATCCAAGAGACTGAATGGCAGTCATAATTTCTGTTTGCTTATCTGCATCATCCTCCCTCTACCACACCCCAGTATAATAAAGGGTTGGTGCTGTCAACTTGCACATTTTGTGTTTCTAAACTTAATCTAATGAGTTTATGGTTAGGGATGGCAGAACAAGAACCTCACCCTTAACTCCAGCAGGATGAAAGAGTTGATGTTGACCTAAGGAAGGGGAGTGGGGTGAACACAATCCTGTGCTCATCAACAGTGCTGCTATAGAGATGGTCAACAGCTTCAAGTTCCTTGGCATCCATATCACCAACAACCTTACCTGGTCCCTTCAAACTGATGCTGTGATCAAGAACGCGCATCAGCATATATAAATTGGTCAACCCTTTCATAAAACCATGTTACTTTGGAATTGGAATTCGTTTATTATTGTCACTTGTACTGAGGAAAAGTGAAAAACTTGTCTTGCATACCATTCATACAGATCAATTCATTACACAGTGCATCGAGGTAGCACAAGGTAAAACAATACAGAATGCAAAGTAAATGTCACAGCTAGGGAGAAGGTGCAGTGCAAGTAGACAATAAAGTGCAAGGTCATAACGAGGTAAATTATGAGGTCAAGTGTCCATTTTATCGTACTAGGGAACTGTTCAATAGCCTTATAACCACCTGATTGTGTTGAATATTCTCCTAAGGTTAGTAGAGATAGAATCTGTTACCACAGTTAAACAATACTTATATGTGCTTTTGTAGAACAATAACCTGCAGCACTACGACTGAGTCCTGGAAAATGGGATTATGTTGGGTAGCATTTTTTTGACATGATGGGCTAACTGGCTTCTTTCTGTGTCATAAACCTTCTATGATTCTCTGATTCTAGGTGGTTTTGGATGTTTTCTTTTCCCCTGTTAAATGAATGCTAGGTCTTCCAAAGAAGGGAAATCATTCTGTTCATAAACATAAGTCAGCTGTGTAATGGAGCAGCAATCACGGTACTCACTCACCAAGCAGTGGAAAATTGCAGGCAGCTGGTGCTGTTAATAGATACAGCTGTTGTATAAGGGGGAATTGTTGTTAGATCAGCAGGTGTATTGGCTGTGGAAAAGAGAATCATGTTCTGTTTTTGAATGTAGTTTGAGAAATGCACTTGGAAGAAGTAATTAAATAGTACTTTATTCTCTTTGGCACTCTGAGAATGCTCCTATGAAGATATAAAGAACTAGCATTTTTATATTACCTTGTATGATGGCATAGCAGTGCAGCAATCAGCACCAGTGTCTCACTGCTCCAGAAACTTGGATTTGATCCTGATCTTAGTTGCTGTGGAGTCTGCACATTCTGACTCTGACAATGTGTGTTTTTTCTGGCTGTTCTGGTTTCTTCTCAAATGCCAAGGACATGCTATTGGTAAGTTAATTGGCTGCTGCAAATGGCACCAGGACTGCCAAATTACTCAGAGCAAAATTCTTCTAACAAAAGTTATTCTCTTTCCAACAAAATTTCTCCAACAAATTGCCATTTTCTAAAAATCAGCAGTACATGTACGTTTAGATAACATTGCTTGTAGAATATATCTATTCCATTCCAAGTAGTGCTATGTTTTATTTTATATCTTTATACTTGGTCCAAAATTTGACATCTTATCTGCTAAAGGGCAGGCATGGTAGTGTAGGGGTTAGCGTAACGCTTTACAGTGCCAGGGACTTAGGTTCAAATCCGGCCACTGTCTGTAAGGAGTTTGTACGTTCTCCCCGTGTCTGCATGTGTTTCCTCCGGGTGCTCCGGTTTCCTCCCACATTCCAAAGGTGCACAGGTTAAGAAGGTTAGGAAGTTGTGGGCATGCTATGTTGGCGCCGGAAGAGTGGCGACACTTGTGGGCTGCCCCCAGAACACTCTACGCGAAAGATGCATTTCACTGTGTGTTTCAATGTACATGTGACGAAGAAAGAAATCTTATCTTACCTATTCTTATCTAAAACTAATGTTCCCTCTGTGCTAGAATAAGTGCTACATGAATAAGGTGATCAGGTCCCTAAAGTGAAATTCCAACCACAATCTTCTAACTTTGAAATAAAAGTGATAAACTGAGCTAAAACTAATGTTTGTCAAAACTGACTGAAAAATAATGAAAATGTTGTCTTTATCTTTGTTAGATTTTCCAGTAGCTAGTTTTAGGCAGATTATACATGCAGATTATAAAGGTCAGTTTTTGTATGCTGTTTGATGTAAGCTGTATCAAACCTCTTGCACGTATTTTTGAATATTTGACATAAATCAATGAATTGAGTCAGCTCCATCGATTCTAAACCACCTTGGTGGCTGATGTTGTGGAATTGTGGTTCTGATAGACAGCTGAGCATGGAATGAAGATATGAGTCAAGTGTCAAGTCTGAGTGGGTAGCAGGGCAAATGATTCTTTGCAATCCCTTTATGACCAGGGGTATCATACAGTGAGCTAATATCACGCTGCACATCTTTCAAAAGACTACAGCCTGAAGCATGAAGTGAGTTTGAGCTAACTCTGGCTGTGTTTCAAACAGCATTTTTAAGTTGAAAGATTATTTAAAAAAAGCATCTTGTTTTGACAGGGGGATACCAAATCACTGTAATTGTGCACTCTGCCACTGAATACTGTTCGTGTTTGTCTGTTTCGTGATTAGAAATGTGTTTGTTTGTTCTTAACTTTTGCTTTAGTTTAATTCATTGCAGACACTATCAATCTGTCAAATGAAAAGATCCCAGTGATGAGAATGTTTTTCCAGTTTGCTTGATACTTTAGTGTGGGAGAATCATCCATTTCCTAGGCAGTTTTGGGTAAGAGATTAATTTGATTTTCTGAATATTCTCCAACAAGTTCATGGACCTATTTTCTAACCAGTGTGTTAATTATTATCATCATCATTGAATGCATGAATTGGAATACTGGGCAGATAATCTTTTTTTGTTCTTGTCCAAAAACTGTGATGTACAGTTTTAAATGCATTGTATGAAGTGTTCAGGTTAAGTTAAATTTGATAGTAGCTGCATGCTGCTTAATGCTGATATGATCCCCACAATAAAAGTCACAATGAGACCCTGGAAAGCAAAAAATGCTTTCCATAACTAAGGAATTATCTCTCAATGAAGGCAGATACTAATGATTAAATTCACTGTCACCTTCAATGCACCAGTATAGCCATTGGCTGCCTGGGGAAAAAAGGGTTTGAAAATCAAGACCAGAACTCATGGTCTGCTAAGCAATAGTGATCCATACTCTCTTGCTGCAGAGACATGGACAACATAGAGTGGGAAACTCAAACCTTTGCAGAAATACCACCAACGCTACTTTCACACAATTCTCCAAGTCTACTGGCAGGAGACATAAGCCAACATCAGTATTCTCCTCCAGGCCAACATCCTGAGCATTGAGGGCCGAACTGCACTTAGCTGGATCTGATGATTAATCCATGTCATTCACATGCCAGACACCAGACTCCTGAAACAGATACTGAGATCCATCATGATAAAAGGTTACCAGAGAAGCAGTCCAATGATGTCCTCGAAGCCCCCTTGGAAAAGTGTAATATCCCTCATGACAACAGAAAATGGCCCTCCCCAGGACCAAGGAAGGCATATCCTTGCAGAAAATGGTGTTGTTGTTTCACAGCTCCAGTGACCTAGGTTCCATTCCGACCTATGGTGCAGTCTGTTTAATGTTTGAATGTTCTTCCCGTTATTGTGTGTGTTTCCAACAGGTACTCCAGTTTCCTCCCATATACCAGAGATGAGCTGGCTAGCAGGTTAATTGGTTACTGTAAATTAGCCTCAGTGTAGCTGGCTTAAGAGAATCAGGGATGAGTTAATGAATGTGTAAGAAAGAAAATATTACAGGGAAATTAGGAGAATGAAATTAGTGGAAATACCCTGAGAATCAATATAGATTCAATGAACTGAATGGTTCCTTCTAATGATGTGAGTAAAATATGAGAAAATAGAGAAAGAGCATTTTAGATGGTATAGCGAACCTTAAGTCCACTTATCAGGAACACATAAAAGCCCAGGGTACACGGTGGAAGGTTTGCGCTAGCTCCCGAAGTACCCAGCTGTCTTCCCTATCGATAACTCCTGCCCCACCTCTGGTAGAATCTGTGGGCTCACACCGTCCACAACAACCACCTCAGAACCCAAAGCATTGAAGTAGGTCCTTCTGGATCCTGAGGAGTTTCTAAAAGAAGGGAGAGGAATAACCGCTTTTTCAAGGGTAATGAGGAGTAGACTTGCCTTATCAATGACACCCATATACATTATGAACAAAAACAATTGCTAAATTGATATCTGAGTCTGTGGGAAGGGATAGATTAAAGGACTCTGTGACTCATACAAAACAAATATGACATTGAATGTAGGTGTTTGTAGAGACTAACACTGTCATTGATTTAAAGGAATCCCTTATCTTCATTTTGTTTATTTCTCCAAATTATGAAGATTACGCATAAGATCTCTTATGTTCACCTTCAATATATCTTGTCCTGGCACGTAAAACAAACAAAAAATAATCAACATATACATTAAACATGTTCGTCTCAAATTCACATTTTTGTGCAAATCCAACAACTAAAAAGTCACTTGCAAGAAGTTCACAATATGATTGAACTGCATTGATGTTTCTGTTGTGCGAGCTGAGGTACATTCTGCATTACCTTGGAGAAAACCGGGGATCATATTAGCATTCACTGGCATGCATCAGCTATCAAATTTAAATTAACCTGAACAATTCATGCAATACATTTTAAACTGTGCATCATTGTTTTTGGACAAGGACCAGAGACAAGGCAAACATGAAGGCACTGGCTTTGTGGACAACAGTGACACTGAGCAAAGAATATATTTAATATAATTTAATTTCCCAGCAGGAACTTATAGTTTGAAACCACTTCAAACCCTTTTAGCAAGTCTCAATACAAGAATCAGAGCTTTGGCAATGTAATGGGATCATGTTTGAGAAGAGAAAGAACGAGTCCTCAACACAAAACAGATGGAATCAGAATCAAGTTTATTATCACGGACTTGTAGGTCATGAAATTTGTTGTTTTGCAGCAGCAGTACAGTGCAATGGAAACATTCTTTGACACTCATCTATACCACATGCACAGGCTTAGCTAGCTTTCAAGATTCTCGGAAACTATATTTCTGATATTCAATAATATTCAAGAAGCAAGGAAACTTTAGGTAATTAAAATAAATCTAAAACAGTTAAAAAACAGTACTTAAATATCATTTCTAGAAAGTCTAAATTAGCTGGTACTTCCCAATCTCCTCACAGCTCTCCCACATCTATTGACATCAAGAATGGCATCCTCCAGGTCTAATATGGTACAGAATGTTCCTTTGGATGCTCCATCATCTGATGGTGAATTGCTTTAAATTTGCACTCTTATGATGGGTTTCATTGGGAATCTTGATATTGTTCACTGTTATGGGAGTAAATATCAATAATTCACAACAAAATCCAGACCAATACCACCCTTAAGTTTGAAAAATATCTTAAATCAAAGAAAACTATCCACTACCATGAGGCCCAGGTAGAATCATACAAATAAGAATTAACAATGAGTAGAGATTTCTGGAAAAAGAATAACAAGGAGGTAAAATTAAATTTAATGATGAACACCAGAAAATAGGCATTTCAGATGAGTGATCATAATTAAATTCCAAATCCTCCTGTGAGCAGCTACTCTCAGACAAAAAGGCTGGGGGTCATATGAATTAGGCTTTTAAATCAATCTCATAAGGTATATTATTCATGTTGATCCATTTGAATTTCACAGATAATGCTCATGGTCCCAAAGCATGTTCTAAAAAAAATGTGTTGAATTATAGAACCAGAGAGGTTTACAACATAGGAGAAAATCCTTTAAATCAATGTATCTGTAGAAACCACATACTAACAAGTTTCAAAGCTAATCCCATTGGACTGCTATAATTCTTTGAATCTTAATTGTTTCCATTAATTTTTTGGGTTAGTAATACATCTTGTTGTTGAAGTAAATTAGGTCATATCATATCGGGTGCCGATTACATAGCTTATCCAAATTTACTTTTCATTGGTGTAACAGAAAGTTGAATCAGATGTAGAATTCATCTGAATAGCACCTTTCACTTATGACTTGATAACACATTTAAAAGGAAGCTGGATAAGCACAGAAGGGAGGGAGAAGGAGGATCAGATGAAGAGGATAAGCAAAGCATATTTTGGAGCTTAAAAACCTGAGTGGATCTATTAGACTGAGTGGCCTGTCTCTCAGCTTTAATCACTTGTCAAGATGCAATTGTTCCTGCTTCAAATATGTCTTTGACAAAGTATTGTACATTCCTACAGTTTCTGAGTATAACAAAAAAACAATGATTTCTCCTTTGTTTTGTGATCATTTTAAGTTGATAATTCCATGTCATTAACTCCTCAGCTAGAGGAAATAGTCTTTCTGGAATTATTCTTCCAAAATCAAGTATTGTTTAAAGGTCCTCAGTTACAATCCCTCTTAATTTTTTTCTGTTCCAGAGCAAGGGATCCACTATCTCACATTGCAACTGCCTCCTATCTGTGGCATCTACAATATACTCTGCTCTGGAAAACACTGAGTAGAGATGGGCAAATATTCATGGAAGAGATATGAACAAAATGCACAAAAGTGATCAGTGTATTTTTATATTCACGAGTGCATGATTTATTTCATTTAGATTTGAAGCAGAAGATGACAAGGTCATTGACTGGTGAAGGTGCAGTTGCAGTAAGATTACTGGTATCACTTGTTCATTATTTGTACCTGGAGAGAATGGACTAAAAGGGGTCACATCCTGCCTTTCTATTCCTTCTGTTCCACCTCCTCCTCTGCCTCTTTCTCCTTGTGCTCTTTTTCCTTACGTGTCTGCTTCTTACTTCTGGACATGTCATGAAAGGGCCGATCCCAAGATATCAAAAAATGTTACTATTGCTAGCAATAAGACCTCTGGTGGTTGAGAATAGCAGACGTCCTCCAGAGTGGCCCAGACAGTGTAATTATTGTTCTGAGGCATCAGTCGTGAGTCCACAATATTTCTTGTGATACCATGTTGCACACTAACTAACTGGTTGTGGACCAGAACCATGCACCATGAGATCGATGCATAATCCTTGATGTCCGGTTGTTAACCTTTGGCTTTATGTGGTAGCTGAAATACAGCTGCCACACTCAACAACTGCAGAATTATGAGCACTGCCAAGAGACTAGATGTTCTACAGAACATTTTATCAGTGATCCCACATCAGATAGACATGGCAAGGTTAACTTGAGGTATACAATGTGAAGTACAGTCAATAGTACCATCCACTTCAGGAACCCTCAAAATCTTTGCAAGACATTGAGCTTGCTCAGCCTGCTTATTTCTCAGCCAGAGGTTGTGAGATGAAACCGCCTCTGCATACATAGATCCTCAACGACCTGCATTATGTAGCAATGCATGACAAACTGCAAGTTGTTGTCATTTATATTACAGTAGTATGGAAGGAGCTGGATTCATATAAGTTCAAAATCACTGTCACTTTGGCAGCCATTAGCAATGGTGTTGTTGCCCTCATCGGAGGTGAATTGTGGCACACCAGTTAATAGATTTTACTGAAGATCTCTTCTGTGCAGTACAGAGATCTGAAGGAATGATTGTTGCTGAAGTTCAGGTAACAGAATAACTCTCTAAATATTCTGTGGATCCATTCTTCCATTGACAGCTCTTCATCTTCACTCCTTCTTTCCCCCCCTTAGTCTAATGTGTATTGTGTCAGGGAACCATTACTGCAGCACAGACTACACTACTCCCTGAAGGTATCTGAAACTTTAAACAATTGTACATTTCTGAAAACTTGAGCAACTATAGAAAATCCCAAAACACACACAGCTGCAGCAACTGCAGGAAACTTAAAACAGCAAGTTGGTGATTTATTTAAATACAGTGGAGATTTGCTGTTTAGGACAATTATTATATGTGCAGCTGCATGAAATAGGAGGAGGTAAGCTGGAATGTCGTCGTGTCGTCGTGTCTATCCCTTGAGGTTGAGGATGATGGTCTTTGTTCCGTTGATCTATTTATGGGCTCTCAAGTGGCTTATGAGTCCAATCTTGGCTCTGAAAGTTCTTCCGCATTCAGGACAGGTGGTTCCAGATGGCAGATCGGGCTTTGGTTGTTGCTGCCTCTCTTTCCATTTTCTTCTCTTTTCCTCTGATTCTGCACATCTGTTGGCTTCGAAAGTTGCTGTTCCTTCGAAATCAAGCCCTCTCATTTGACAGGAATATGATTAACAACATTCCAAAACAGCCCATTGATGACTCCCTAAGCAAAATACCAGCACTTGAAGAAGTCAAGGAAGCCATCAAGCTGGAATGTAGCTCTTTATTGGCACCACTTACAGCAAGTAAGGATTACTCATTGATTGGTGTAATCTACCTGGTCCATATGACAGGATATTGATGTGCATGCAAAAAAAATCTACAATGGTGCATTGAGACTTATTGGCACATATTTCATCTGAAGTGTGTGCATCCATGTCTATTTTCATTCTTAAGGAGCCTTACAAATGAATGTCACCCAGCACAGTTTTGTTCCCATATTTTGTTCCCTGTGCTTGCTCGGGAAAGTATTATAAATTTAAATAAAAGTGAGGATTTTTCCTTGGCATTTTGGCTAATACTAAATACTTAAAATATTCCTAAAGAATTAATGCCATTGTGGTGAGTGAGGTCTTGTTTAAAAATTAGCTGTCAAATTTGCCTCTTTATAAACAAGGACAATACTGTAAAAGAATTCCTTTGACTTCAATGTTCTTTTTGAAGAGTGAAATTCTGGGATTTAGTTCCAGGATAAGATCAGTTCCAATTTCACCCATAACTTAATTCTTTTCGAAGGAGTTTCTCAGTTGAATGAATTGTGATTTTTGTATTTTTTACATTAGTCATTTTTTTGCAGGTTAGTCAGATAGACCAAGATGAAAATCTTTTATTTATTATGGAATACCCATTCAAAATTCTGTCATTGTAAAAGTCTGTGGATTTGCATTGTAAGCTGCTTGCTACCCCATGCTTCAAGGCTTTAATGGATTATGCTGTTAACATCAGTTTGTAGAACATGATGAAAGGCCTAAATCCAGAGGGATATAAAATGCATCAGATATCTTCCACATTCTTTGAAGCTAAGTCAGTACAGCAGCAACCTAAAGTCATAATTTTTCAACACAGATAAACCTTCATTGGAAGCAAACTGACTTGAAGCTTTTTACTCCACCATCTTTACTATGCTGCCTATCTCTGCGTAATAAATCACTCTGTCACTTGTGACCAATTGGGAATGAACTTTACCTCAACAAAGAGATGCTGTCAAATATTTCATGGATGCCAGTTGCCTACTCTCTTAAAAATCACACAACTGGAGGCAAAAATGACATGGAAAAGTCCATCAATATTGAAGGCTTTCAAAGAGCTATTGAATAGTTAATGTCTTCTTTGTCTATTTTTATACTAATTCTTTATTTTATACTAATTTTTTATATTAATTTTATATTAATTCTTGCTCTTGGTTTCATTGGCATTTATAGCTAGCCACCAGATGACCTGGGATTGATTTGACGTGGCTGGTCTTCAACGTGAACTGTTAAGGTGCTCCTAATAATACTTTAAGAAGAGAATCACAGAGCAACAGGAGTTAGCAAATCATTCCTTATAGAGGCATTCAGTTTGATCATGACAGATTTCTGCCCAAGTTCCTTTTAGTTACATTTATTTCATAGAAGTCTATGAATGCACTTTCCAGATGTTTAACTGGCATGATCTCTAGAGGCTTCTTGTGGAATGAAACCTTAATTTTCTATGGACATGGTTCCAACTTTAAGATAATTCCTCTTTATTCTTGGTTTCTTTTTATTTTGGATTCCCCTCCAGAATAAATGGTTTCTAACTGTTGGAATTCATTTATCAGGTTAATTCTCTCTATTAACTTATACCCCCGGCCTTCTAAACTCAAGGGAAAACAAAATTAGTTGATACAACAGCCTTAGAATTTATCCTTTTTAACATCCTTTTAAACTCTTGTTAAAATGAACTAATGCAGTTTCAAGACATATGGATTTTATAGTGCCTATAAATGTACATTAACGTAATGTAATGCTAGGGGCTGTGTGAGATTTAGGAATGTGTAGGAGATGGGGTTGATGATTTGTGTCATTCAGAGATAGCAGGTGTGGAAGGGTGGTCAGATATGTCTCAGGGCTCCAGAGTACAAGGAAATTTGCTTTGCCTTCATTTAGGTAAACTTTTGTACCTTAAGTTTATATTCCTACAAATGAAATTATGTTTTACTACTCTGTTTCCTAAGCAAAGCATTGTTATCCTCATACACTTCACTTCAACAGTGTATAGCTATTGTCAAATTATGTACTTAAATTAAAACTAACCCTGGTTTGGAAGTTGCTTAGGGAGCTGGCTATGGACATTGCACAAGGGCTTGCCGGATTCCTCCAGTTCATAGATACTGCAGAGTTGCCTGGAATTATAAGCCAATCAGTTTAACCCCAGATGTGAGGAAATTTTTAGAGAATGTCAAGAGACACTGGTGACAAGGAAGACCTGGTCAAATTTTTTTAAAGGTAAACTGTGTTTTACTAATCTAAATATATTTTTTGATGAAGTAACAGAGAAAGGGAGGGACAGTAGCCCAGCTCATAGAGCTGCTGCCTCACAGCTCAACCTGTGTTCAATCCTAACCTCTGGTGCTGTTCATATGGAGTTTGCACATTCTCCCTGTGATTGGTTTTCCCCGGTGCCCTGTTTTCCTCTCAAATCCCAAAGACATATGTGCTGGGAGATTAATTGGCCAGTGTAAATTGCCCTCAATGTGCAGCTGAATGACAAAATTAGAGGGGGAATGTAGGGAGAATATAATAGGATCTTTGTAGGATTAGTGTAAATTGATGGTTAACGGTCAGCACACACTTGGTAAATTGGTAAATTGGTTTATTATTGACACTTACTGAGGTACAGTGAAAAATTTATTTTTTATGCCATCCATAGAGATCACTTCATTATAACAATGCATTGAGGTAGTACAAGGGAAAACAATAACAGAATGCAGAATAAAGTGTTACAGTTACAGTGAAGTGCAGTGCAGGTAGACAATAAGGTGCAAGACCATAACCAGGTAGATAGTGAGGTCAAGAGTCCATCTTATCATATGAGAGGACTGTTCAATAGTCTTATAACAGCAGGATAGAAACTGTCCTTGAGCCTGGTGGTACATGCTTTCAGGCTTTTGTATCTTCTGGCCGATGGGAGGGGGGAGAAGAGAGAATATCCGGGGTCAATGGCAGGCCATTGGCCCTATTTCTGTGCTGTATGATCATAAGGTTAGAGAAGAGAATGTACTGTATTTTTTCAGAATGCATTTTTAAGTCCCAAACTAATGGCTCATTAGCAGAACAAAGCCCTTGGAAGTAATAGGTTATTGGTAGCATGGACAGGAATTGGCTTAAAGGCAGAAGGCCCAGAATCATGGTAAATGGCTGTTTCTTCAGAGGATGGCAGACAGCGGAGTTCTGTGAGGATCAAAGATGGAAACAAAGTTTTTTTTTCCCAATTTATAAGGTGATATTTCCAAATTTGTGGATGTTCAGAGCTTGGAATTGTAGTAAGCAGTGAAGGAAATAGAAATAAGCTTCCAGGAAACGTAAGTTGGCTGACTAAATGGGCAGACAAATAGCAAATATAATTTAGAGTGGAGAAGTGTGCTGTGATATACATTGGAAGAAAGAATAGGTAGAGATAATATAGACAAATGGCATAAACTCCAAAGGGTTTACAGGAATGGAGAGATCTGGGTGCATATGTGCATAAATCCTTGAAAGTGAAAGGCCACACTGAGCGAGTATTTAATAAAGTGTATGGCAAGCTAGGATTTATAAATTGAGGCATAAAGTTCAATAGCAGGGAAGTTATGTTGAAACTTTATGAAACACTAAATTGGTCCTAATTGTAAGCTCTGCTCTGGTTGTCACACTTGAGAAAAGATGCGGAAGTTCTTGAGATCATTCAGAGGACTAGATTTCCTCCAGGGATGAGAAATTTCATCTTTAAGGTTAGACTGAAGCTGGAGTTGTTCTCCTTGGTCCAAAGAAGGCTGGGAAGATATTTGTTAGTGGTATGCAAGATCATAATTGATTTAGATAGAAAATAAGAGAAAGTGTTCCGAATAGTAGATGGTTCTACTAAAGGTACTAAAAGATACCAATCTTTTGCTCAGAGTTTTAAAACTGTGTGTCCTGGTCTTTGTGAAGAAATACTTATTTAACTAAAAGAGTGGTTAGGATCTGAAATTCATTGTGTATACGGGTGTTGGAAACAGAACCAATCAGTTCCTTCAAAACGAAATTGGATGGGTACCTCAGAGAAAGTAATTTCCAGGACTTTGGGAGAGTGGGGAATGGAACTGAAAGACTACAAAAAGTTGACATTGATTCAATGTATTGCCTCTTGTTTTGCAACAATTCTATGATTCCAGTCGATGAATTACCCACATTGCATCTAATATTCTAAAGTCAACAAAATATCTCAAAAATGGCATTTTCAGCAGAATGTTGTACTTCATCTAGGTAGCTCATTTGGATTTTTTTTCCTTTTAACAAGTTTCCAAAATTGCCACTCTGATAGCCAGTGCTGAAAATCCAGCAAATGCTGGTCTACAAAAAGAACCTTCAGGAGTAGCATTTCCTCCTGATGTCTTGGCACTGGAAGAGAGTCACTGCAGACTGCATTACATGCTTGAGGCAAATGAAAGCACAATTAGTCAATCTGTTCCAGCCATTTAAAAACAAACCTTGAATAACAGCATCACTTCAACATTCACTTATCACATAAAGAAAGTAAATGCACATTTCCGTGCCAGACAAACCAGGGACAGCTTGACCTCGAAATAATTCTGGGCCGAAATCACACATTATAGTGGCACTGCATAGGAGGCTTGCATCAGTTTTCTTTGAGATTGACAGACATTGTGCATGATGTATAATAGATCATGAATACAGGGCCTTTTCCTTGAAATCATATGCAAAATGCACACAAGAAGCAATCTGTTACTGAAGTGGGAGATCTTAAATCTCCACTGGAAAATTCCATTTCAATATTTTGGACCAGCTTTGAAGCAGACATGCTCTGAGGCAGAGAGTGAGTGATGGGGTAAGTGTAACTAAATAGATTATTGAGCCAGATTGTGCTTGGTCAGCCTTGCATTCACTTCCTGAGCAATCCCTGTGACCTCACTATACTTTGTGCCTTTATGTGCCTATTGAGCCCAAGGCTGATAATCAGAAACATCTATATAGATGTAAACAAATTAATCAATTTAACATAAAAATACATTTATTGTAAAACATGTTTAACAGATGCAGATTAATTTAAAGTATCAATAGTAATTAAAATAACAAAATAAAAGCAAACCCGTTACTTTCACTTAATGTCATCATTCAAGTCAGCAACATCACGGAAATGAATGCATCCACACCAGATGCACTGATCAGAGCTGTGATAAACTGAGGTCCAATCCCTCAGTTCAGGTGTCTGTGCTCCACTCCTAGGAGTTTAGACATGCCAGAGCCTGACCTCTAGAATGTTTTGTACTTGTAAATGGCAGTGAACAGGAATGCACTGACCCATGAGGAGCGTCTCACTGGCATTTCTGTTTTGACCTGCTGGCAAAATATAAGTCCACTTCAGCCCAATGTACCATTGTGTATATGCACCTGTGGCAGGGATCAGAGTGATTTAGGGATCCCAGCAATAAAGAAAAAAAGCATAACTTGGAGAATGATGAGCTCTGGACCATCCAAGGTGAATCAAGGCTGCCTCATTGCCAAAGTCCCCAACAGAGATGCAGGCCCTTTAGTAAAAGTGTTGGGGCCTTTGGCAAACACTGCACCAGATCTTGACTTTCCAGTAGAGGGCTGCTCCCATATTCAAGGCCTGTGCTATTCATGATACATATAGATGTACCAAAATATTGCATATATTGCAAATGTTAAATGTGCATCACATGGTGACACATATCACTTGCCCAGTGGCCCAAGTGTGTAAACAAGGACCATGGTGTAATTTCCCAAATTTCACTACATGTACGTGGAATGACCCATGGCAGTTAGCAATTGCTTTCAGGTCAAAGTCTATTGCATAGCACAAAGGAACATTTCACTATGGGATGAAATTTCTTATCCTCTGGGACAGGTTTCTAGACTAGCTAACACTGTGTTATCTGTCACATGGCATCACCTGATGGGAACTAAAATCTGCCAGCGTTTTCATCTTGGTACAATGGTTCCAGTTGGAGCCGAGATGTACATGAACCTTAAAGGAACAGAATTTAGCTCAGCTGTAAACTTATCCAGAGCTGATAGTTCAAGCAGACATAGGAACTATGGCCAGTTGAAGGTGAACACCTCTTGCTATATCCCAGAAACGGTAAATAGATTAAGGTTAAAAAAGGAAAAATAAATGAACACCTTAGTTTCTTTGGAAAGAACTTTCAACTATTCATCATTATTAGCATATTTGATTATGGTATGTACTCTGTGAAAAGTAGATCCACTGATTTGAATTTTTCACTCAGGAAAATGAAATTGATTGAGTAATATTTATAATTCCTCTTAGGGAAAGTTATTTTCTGACATTCATTAGAAATAATATTCCATTGCCTGTTTTCAGCAAGGAATTTCCCTGTGAGATCATTGTATTGGAGAGAAGATATAAAATGTTCAACAAATCAAATAAAGTACTCCCATGGAATGAAAAGGACAATAAAAAAAAATCCTTCAATAGAGTAAGTTATTTGCCGAGATTAGCTGAATAAATTGCTGTCTGTAATATCTGAATCATTATTAACCGATACTGAATGGTGGATTTTTCTCTTGCTCTGCTTCAGAGGAATTGGAATTTGCTAGGTGTGTGACAGAGGAAAAATGGGACGGAGTCTGCAGCGATAATTTTACTCTGGCTATGCTCCATTTTGAGTTCCTGAAGTATAAGACTGCAGTGTCTGGCTGAATTTACTTCTAGCTGGTTTCATTACACTTTCTCCCACCCACAACTGTTCATGCTCTCATCAAACAGTCTTTATTACCAACATCAATATGTATTATGTATAATACTTCAACATTACAAATAAATGGAGAAAAAAACCGCATTGGTGGAAGTGGAAACAGCCAAGACAATGCTACGTAACTCTTGGAGACTTCATCCCTGAATTGGAGGGTTGGCAATTCTATTTCCTTGTGGAATTCAACTGGACCTTTGCATGAAGTAGGTGCTGCCTAGGTTTGTTGATATAATAAGGTGGTGAGGAGCTATTTGTAGCTTACTCTACCTGCCAGTGATTTCCCTCATTGGATTCCTCAACAGGGCACCACTCAAACTAATGTGGTGCTATGCCTACCACTAGCCTTCCATCCACTGAAAGTCTGCACAATCAGGAGATTACAATAAAAACAAATAATGGTACAATGATTCATTTAAAAACCTCCTCTCTGATGTTTTGTGTTCTTGAGCTTGATGCCTGACATATGGCCAATACATGCCGAGAGTTTTTGAACCAGGGTTCAGACTTTCCCTTCAAATATCCAGTTAATATATAGGTTCACAAAAAGAGAAATCCTTACTTTATAATCCACAGTTTAGTGTTTAATGCTGGGGAAGTAGTGAGGACAAGTAAGACTGCTTAGTAATTTGAGTTCACCCTCATTAGCACTCTGTTGAAAACTTTGGTTCCACTGAAGATAGTGCATCTCAGGCACATGTACAGGCACTGCACATTTTTGTTAACAAATCAAGGCTGTGCAGAAGGATTTGTTTGTTGAATGGGAATAAGGGGGATGAAGTAGTGGGTATTGAAGCCCAGCAGTTTAAATAGTGATGGTGTAGACAAAGTGTTTGGATAAGAGGAAAAAGTGTTGGATAAGAGCATTTTCAGTGGTGGTGGGGTAGGAATCAGCTTGCCGATTGCAGGATTATGGCGTGATAGATCAGCACATAAAACTAGGAAGGTCCTAGGGTCAGGCAATAAAAAATCAGGGAGTCATGGGATGGGACTTGAACAGTTGAGGAATCAGGATTAAGATTGGGATGTACAGGTAGGTATTAGTAACCAAAGCATGATACTAAGTAGTTAATTTACCAGTCAGCCATCCTGGTCCAGCACCAAGATTAAGTGACTCAGAAGTGTTCAAGGATGAGTGCAAGGGTCTCTCAAACCTGGAAAAAGTTAATTATCAGTTGTATTAAAAAAGTATTGTGCAATTAAGTTTCAGCCTGTGCTCTTTGGAAAGTTTCAGCCTGTGCTCTGTCTGCAAGTGTCACCTTGAGCTTCAGGTCGCATGCCAGTTCAACTCCCCTCACTGACCTCTCAGTCCTCATTACCACAATGATGCCCAATACAAACTAGATGAACAATGCGTCATTTTTCACTTAGGTAGCCTACAACCTAGTGGTATAAACATTGAATTCTCCAGTTTCCAGTAAGACACACCCCATATGTTCCTATGCCACTCCTTCCAGTCTGCCTGGAATCTCTCTCCCTTTGTTCACCTTTTCCATTCACCCCCCCCCCCCCCCTCCAGCCATCTCTTACCATGACTCTCCCCCACATGATTCATGACTCTCCTCTACATGGTTCCATCTGCCCATCAACTCTCCCTTATCTGGTCCCACCTATCAGCTACCAGCCTGTCTCTCTACCCTCACCCTCCCCTCCCACACCTGGTTCCACCTATCTTTTTTTTACCTTATCTGTTTTCACCTTTCACCTATGAGCCTCTGTCTTAATAGTCCCTTTACTCCCCCCTCCCCCCCCCCGGGTCTGTCTATCCATCATTCCCCTCCCACCCTTCATCTTGTTCCACCTATCACACACCAGCCCCTGTCATATCCTCCCTTCTCACTTCTATATACTGGTTGCCTTCCCTCTACACTTCCAGTCCTGATACGGGTTCTCAACCTGAACTGTTAACCGCTTCTTTGCCTCCACAGATGCTGTTTGACCCATTAAGTTCTTCCAGCAGTTTGTTCTTGCTCCAGATGCCAGCACCTACAATCTCTTGTGCAGCTTGGATTTGAATTATTTCATTTATCAAAAATTCATGTGATCTGCTTATGATAAACATTTATGAAAAACAGAATGAATCAAATGAAGTTCAGAGGCAGATTAAAACCAATTGATGCCACTTTATAGCATGTTCAACTCCTCAAAGAATGAATTTCCCAGCCAATATTTCCTGCAGCAAATATTAAATATGCAGACTGTCATCCATTACATTGTATAAATAGTTGCAGTAGCTCCACAGAATTAATTCATTAGCTGAAACATAAGTAAGTGCAATCTCATTTATTGCCCCAAAGCTAATCTATCAGATAACTCTGAGACAGATAGATAGGCTAATGGAAGGCTCCCAGGGCCTTGTCAAAAGTATCTAAATTGCTGCAGACAATTATTTGTCAATTATATTTAATTTTTATTTCAACTTTCATCTGGACAAATAAAATGCACATAAAGAAGGTCATTTGCCAATCTGTCACATTTATCAAGAAAAGTTCTTTCACAAAACTGCTTATAAAACTATTCCAGCAGTTTTGCCTTGAATAGTTCATTAGGGACTTGAATAATTCCCTTGTTACTCTTGATTTTTTCATATTTAGGCAATGCTGAGATTTTAGACTTCCTGATTTTTCCCAGAAGTGAAAGAAATGTTGTCACCCTTCAAGCCTGGACATGCATTACAATTCCTTGATTGTAGCCAGGTCAATACTTCACAATCTTCTGAGAATATCTTGACCACATGGATTGCAGAAGTTCAAGAAGAAAGCCTCAAGGGCAACTGGTGATGGAAATACATGCTGGCCTTAATCAATATCCCCAGAATTTCTTTTTGAAGTCAAGTATTTTTGTAAAAATCTATAAGGTTTGTCCAGACTTAGCTTTACAAAACTCTGGTTAGACCTCACTTAGAGTATTGTGTCCAGTTCTGATCTCCTCATTATAGGAAGGATGTGGAGGCGTTGGAAAGGGTGCAGAGGAGATTTATCAGGATGCTACCTGGATTAGAGAGTATGGATTATGAGGAGAGACTAAGGGAGCTAGGGCTTTACTCATTGGAGAGAAGGAGGATGAGGGGAGACATGATAGAGGTATTCAAAATATTAAGAGGAATAGATAGAGTGGACAACCAGCGCCTCTTTCCCAGGGCACCAAAGCTCAATACAAGAGGGCATGGCTTTAAGGTAATGAGTGGGAGGTTCAAGGGAGACGTCAGAGGGAGGTTTTTCACCCAGAGAGTGGTTGGTTCATGGAATGTGCTGCCTGGGGTGGTGGTGGTACGTTGGTCAAGTTCAAGAGATTATTAGATAAGCATATGGAGGAATTTAAGATAGAGGGATATGTGGGAGGAAGGGGTTAGATAGTCTTGGGAGTGGTTTGAAGGTTGGCACAACATGGTGGGCCAAAGGGCCTGTATTATGCTGTATTGTTCTATGGTTCTTCTATGGTTCAGAACATGTATAGAGTTGCAGAATGATACAGCACAGAAATGGACCCTTAAGCCCATCAAGTCCATCCTTTTTGCCTATAGATACTAATCCCCTTTGCCCTCAGTAGGTCTGTATCCTTCAATTCCTTACCTATTTAAGTGACTTTCTAAATGTCTCTCAAAAGTAGTGATTGTACCTGACTCTATCCTCTGCTAGCGAGTTATCTAGGCTGGGGATTATACTAGATCAGTCTATTTCAGTCTGTGTCAGTCCATTTTGGATCTGATGCTGAGAGGTCATTCAAGAAGAACACTCTGATGGAGTTAGAAAAGTGTAAGTGATTCTTCAGATTAAAATAAAAGTTTATTTTAGTTTTTCAGCCACTCCCTGTGTAAAAAAAATCCCCCTTTCGCCCACCAGCATCCATCTCTAAACTACCCCTCTCCCCTTCCCCTAACTGGTTCCACCTGCCCAGCATGCACCACCTCATCTGGTTCCACCTTTCACCTACCATCCCCTATCTCACCCACCCCACCCCCTCACCTCTTTATACTGGCTACCTTCCATCCACACTCTCAGTCCTGATGGAGGGTCTCAACCCAAAATGTCGACCATCTCTTTGCTTCCACAGATGCTGCTTGACCCACTGTGTTCCTCGAGCAGTTTCTTTTCAACTCCAGATGAATCTGAAGTGGAAAGAAACTGCTGGAGGAACTCAGTGGAAAATGGCACTTATAAGCTCCAGTTTCTAGGTAAAGTTTACTCAATGAATACGAATAGTGTCTCCTTTGTACTTACTTTGTTGATTTTAAAGTAAAAGTTCAACCAATATTTTCCGTTAGTTTTTAAACTTCACTGCACTCCCACCTAAGGTCTCTGCAGGCCTAACAACTATGAAATCAAGGTGATTTATGCCTGTAGAGATGCAATAACCAGGACTTCTTTTGTTAGTAACAGTCAGCTCAGGATTTCCCCATGTGAATGGAGGTACTCTGAACTTGCTGAAAGCGATTTGTTAGCATTTCTTAGACTGTCTTCCAACTTTGGGCTTGTCACGAAGTCCAATGGTAGAATGAGAAATTGAGGCAATTCCCCAGTATCTAGGCTGTGGATGATGCTTGATCAATCCGTACCATGTTGGATCTGATACAGAGAGTTTACTTGAGGAGAACAGTCTGATGGATGTAGCGAAGTATATGTAATTTTTTAGATTAAATAAAATATCTTTTCAGATATTTTTAAATTTTCAGCATTTAAAAAAGTTTGAAAGTTACTTTTAATGTTTCCAAATGTCAGAAACATTCATAGTTTTGACACTTTTGAGAGTTGACCAAGGCAGTGGGTCTTGGTTGGTGTTCTGTTTCTTCAGCTGCTTCATTGGCAGAGCTTGTTCTGGATCCCATGAGTTAGACATAAGAACAGAAAGCCCTGCCATGAGGTTCACTGCAGAGAGGTGCTTCCAGGTGGTTCCTGCTTGGGAATATGCATAAGGTAAGTCCCATCTTTCCTTGTAGATCTCCAATGAGTGCAGAAAGCTTGCTATTGACGCAGGTCATGGATCATTGTGTTACCAAGATTGGTACGACAATGGAAACTAAATTACATGGAATCAGGTGGAATGAAATTGGTACTGAAATGTTAGATAAATTGAAACTTGGTAAGTTGGTATGTGACCGAAGACTCCTGCAAATTTCTACATATGTACAGTGGAGAGCATTCTGACTGGTTGCATCACCGTCTGGTTTGGAGGCTGCAATGCAAAGGATCACAAGACGCTGCAGAGGGTTGTTGACTCAGCCATCTCCATCATGGGCACAGCCCTCCCACCATCGAGGACATCTTCAAGAGGCGCTACCTCAAGAAGGCAGCATCCATCACTAAGGACCCTCACCATCCAGGATATGCCCTCTTCCTGTTACTACCATCGGGGAGGAGGTACAGGAGCCCGAAGAGCCACGATCAGTGGTTTAGAAACAGCTTCTTCCCCTCCGCCATCAGATTTCTGAATGGTCCATGAACCCACGAACATTACCTCGTTATTACTTTTTTTTGCACTAGTTATTTATTTTGTAATTTATAGTAATGTTATGTCTTGCACTGTACTGCTGCCACAAAACAACAAATTTCATAACGTCCAAAAAGGTGATAATCTGATTCTGATTCTGACAGGCACACAAAAGGGTAGAAGTGTAATGAAGGGCAAAAACAGAATGTTGAAGATTATGAAGCAATTGGAAGATCGATTCTATTTCTCCAAAGGTTGGCAGAATTCTTCTTTAAGTACAGGAATGAGATTAGACTATACTTTTAGTGAAGCAGTGGAAACTGGATATTCCTCGGTTTAATATTGAGAGAGAAATGTAAAGAAAAGTAAAGAAAGGCTGAAACAAAGTAGTTTGAATAATGGCCATGTTGGATGAAATATTAATTTTGAAGCTGGCTGGTGGAACAGCAGGGATGTTAAAAAAGATGATGTGCTTTGTATAATGATGAGAATGTTAATAATTAAATGTGCCCCGTAATCTGTCACTTTATAGCAACAATGAATTGTTCTAAAATCACAAGAATTGACTATGAAAGCTGGAGGATCATGGAAGGATGATGAGGAAAATGTGTCAAATTATTCTGGGAGAAAATGTGAAAAAGACAAAGGGAAGGAATATATGGAATTCTCCATTCGGGAGAAGTGGCTTCTCAACACCTTGGGAAGTGAAGGCTCAAGGTCTGAAGAGATTATCTGGATATAACCATAGCGGGGTTTAAAAGGAAATTGGCTTGCATGAATCTGTATTAATTTAATGATTTACTGCTAAAACTTGGTCAAAATGTCACTGGACAGCCTCATTTTCTGTAATTGCTCTAATTGGGCAAAAACAGTTTCCATACCAACCATGCAAAGCTAGCCAAAGGGAAGCGTCAAGCCAGGTGATTTGAAATGCGATAAGATTTCAACTAAATTACCTTCCTTTATAAAACCTAACTACTTTTTCAATTAATTCCACATCTTAAAGAGAGTTATTTGTCTGTGTCCAAGCTGCTTTATATATATATTAATTGAGCTATTAGATTACTAATTTAAAACCTTTCACAGTCGTTGGATGATCAGCTTTGTCAAAAAATTCCTATTAAATATTGGCCAGGAGAAAGACTGCTTATGAAAGGGACATTATCATTTCACAGCCATCTGTCAACATTAAAGTAATTGCAGCAGCATTCATTATTCATCAATTACTGCAAATCTTACAAATGTTTTACAAATATTCATTGTGGAATACAATAGGTTTGAATACACTCACATTCTGATTTTAAACTGCTTGAAAATGTATTTGGTTTTGAAGGGATCAATCCACTGATTTTACCCAATTGTGGATGTGCAATAACCTGCCAGTTCCAGAAATCCCTAAAAGCAACAAAGTACCTTGTCAAAATCAAGGATATTGAACCCATTCTTATGCATCCCCATGTTCTCTCCTTTTCCAAGCTTTTTCTATTCCTTTACTTCCCCTTTGCCCTTTCAGTTCCTGCCATTTCTTGCCTACTTCTTCCTGTTACTCCTAATTTCTACTCCTTCCTTTTAACACTATTTTCTATGATGCCTTTCCCCAACTCTTCCATTTCATTCCTCCTACCTCTGGCTCTAGAAATACTGCTAATGTGCCAAGTAAAATTGCAAATAAAGTTCTAACAAATTATTGGGACCCCATTTGGCATTGTATAAAGGCTACTGCTTGTTTCAGCAGGCATATCCATAGGCTTTTATGAAAGAGACATGAGGCCATCTTTGCAGTTTATAGCAAGTCTTAAGATATTTACTTCTTCATTATTGCCAATTTTCCCAAGGCAACAAGCATTTTTTTAAATTTCGATTTGTGAGCAGATCAGTCTTTACTATTTTCTTTCAAAATGCCATTTAACAACTTCCAAGATATCGCCATCACCCTTTCATTCTCTGTGAAATGAAATATTGCTCGGATCATTAACATTGCCAGTAGGACTAGGTACACTCAACAACAAACAATTATAGCATCTCGACTTACATCTTCTTAGCTGGCTCCTTGTCCACTTTCAGTGATCAGGGACCAGGAATTCCAAGATCAGCAGGGATATTGCATTTTTTCAAGTTGTCTTTGAGACCATCGTTGATGCACTTGGGTTATCTCTTCCCATGGTAGAGCTTGGAATAGAGTGTTTACTTTGGTAGTCAGTCATGCAAATAATGTGGCCTTTCTGTTGGAACCAATTGTGTGTAAGTCGAGACTCAATGTTGGGAATGTTGGCCTGGGAGAGGATGTTGGTTTACATATCCTGTTGGTAGATTTGGAGAATTTTACAGAGACAGCATTAGTGATATTTCTCCAGTGCCTTGAGATGCCTGGTCTATGTTGACTAGTTTTCAGAAGCATTTTAGAAGGCAGGGATCGATAGTTCAATAGCTTTGTACTGGGTTTGAGGTATTGATCTTCGAGCAACCTATTTCACAGCTGGACAATGGCTATGCCGTCACAATGAAGCCAATGGTGAACTTCATCATCAATTCTTTCTTTTACTGAAAATTGGCTCCCAAGAAATAGGAAGTGGTCCACATTTTCCGGGATCTCGACATGAAACTTTACTATTGCAAGGTGATATATAGGTTGCTTGAGGATTTAGCCTTTCCAAGGTTGAATGTAAGGCCTATTCTCTCATAGGCTTCTGTGAACAATTGGACAATGACTTAGAGTTCAACATTCAAATGCACAAGCATTGTCCACACATTGCAACTCAACTCCTGAGGTAGAGGTGACATTGGTTCGGAAATGGTGGTGATATTAGTTAAACAATTTCCTATTAGTCCTGTAAATTAGCTCCATTCCAGCAGGAAGTTTTTTTGGAGGTGAAGTGCAGTACTGCAATGAGAAAATGCTGTGGCAATGATGCAGCCTTGCTGGATGTTAGTCTGCACTGAGATTGACACTGTTGTGTTTCTGTTAGTTAGGATCATGGCTTGCATGTGTTAGGGATTCAGGACTTATGGAATTATGTGAAATATAGCAGGCTTTAATTCCAACAAGAACCAGTCTTCAGTTGTTAATGTAAATTGCATGCAGTAATGTTTGAAATTAAAAGGACAGATTTATAGTCAAACAGTACTGTCTACAGTGCACAGCTACTGGCTCCACAGTAGGGAGCTGACTGCTCAAGATATATAGTTTGTAGACTGACATAATCATGAGACGTTCTCATATGCATCAGCCAAATGTAAGACAATGGGGGTATGTTAGTTCAGACAAGACAAAGGAGCAGAAGTAGGCCATTCGGCCCTTCGAGTCTGCTCCATGAGCTACACTAAAAACTATTCCTATCTAGCCTTGATTTCCGATCTTGTCCCCGTATCCCTTGATACCTTGACTAATTAGATACCTACCTCAAACCAGGTAACACTGGCTAAGTTATTTTGCACCATTGTGATCAAGTTCAAGGAAGCTTGCAGACCAGATTGATATTGTCACTTAGCACATCAAACATGGTCACAGGCATATTTGCTCTCTATCAATAATTGGGATATTTGTGTACCAGGGAGTCAGCCCTCACAACATTAATCGTGGGTGTCTGTAGTCTCTGTCCTTAGAAGCTTTTAGACCATCCGTGTGAAATACTTGTCCCAGCAAACATGTTTAAACATTCAGAGATATCTTGTCAGTTACAGTGTGCTTCCAGTGTAGGTATGTGACACAATGTAACCACTTGGACTCAAAATATTGAAATAAATGCTGCCATTGTAACCATTGGAATTGTACAGAATCACTTGCTGTTATCTTTGTTCTTAAGGGTATAAAAATTGATGTACTCTGAGTTTGGGATACTCTACTGAGAGGGTCTCCAGGAGAATGGCTGCTTGTCGTGATGGATAAAGACCTTTTATATCAACCAGCTTCAGTGTCCTTCTAGTGACTCAATTCACAGTCACAACAGCATGCCATCATAAAGCAAATTTAAGACGGAGACTTTTTTGGCAGATAAATTTGCGGAGGATGCAACAGTTGGAATTGGCATGTGGTGAAGATCATTGTCTGCAAGATGGATGAAATCCACACTTCAATTCAGAGAGCAGCTCTTTGGCCATCAGGAAGAGATGGTTGAGGAGGAGCTGGTGACGACTTTCCATGCAGCAAGTCGCCAGGACATCCTGCTATCGTTACCGCAGTTGGATTTTTTCTTGAAATTGGTCATAATTACAATATCTCCGAGGGCTCCATTATGTCTTCTTCCCAGATGTGAGTTATGAGGCTCTGAATCTGTGAATGAAGTTCCTTACCACCAACTATAGTAGGAATACTGTCTGCTCCTGTGAACTTGTTCTTTTTGTTGGCATATGGCCTGTGCAATGACTTGTCCATTGGAAGTGTTGGCAGGACTGAGCTGAGTGGATTGCTGTCGGATGGAGTCACGAATGCTCACATAAAGAACAGAATTATGGTTGAAGTTTTTCGCAGCAGCTTATTAAAGATAAATAACCTTCCAGAAACCTTAACCTTCCTCTGTCGTCTATTGTGTTGGCCATTTGATGGGCCAGAATTCTTTAACCAAATAAAACCTAGAGTGCATTTCATTGGTAACAGGTACTCATTCAACATGCGCAGTGAAGGAAAGAGGAAAATTGGAAATAGTAAACATGATCAGCATTGTTTTGATACCTGCTTATCTAACTTAGTTTTCCTAGTCAGGTGGGTATAAAACCATCTTCAAAGACAATAAATAAGATCAGAAAATGGTGGAAGTACTCAGCATGTCAGGCCACACCAGCGGGAAGGGAAACAAAGTTAATGTTTCAGACCGAAGACCCTTTATCAGAATGGGGAAGGAAAGAAAAGAAGCCTATAAGCTGCAGGGAGGTGGGGGAATGGGGATGCTTCTGATAGGGTAAAACCAGGTGACCAAGTGGATAAGCTGTAATGAAGGTTATCTGGTCAATGAGTGAATGGGAACTGTCAGAGAGTGAGAACATAGGCAAAAGAACACAGACAAATGAATGTAGGGGTTGTGAAATGCAGAGTAGGAAGACATGCCCAGCACATTAGGCTGGGCATGTCCTCTGCGTACAGAGAGAACAAACAGAAAACATTTGTTTCCGGCTTCAACTCATTCCACATGGATTCCACCTTTCACAATCTGAAACCACCCAGGATCACAGGTATGTTCAAACTGTCCAATGTCTCTCGAGGCACTGTATCCTTCGCATCTTCAAATCCACTCTCAATGCCATGCAATGGCACATATAAGCTCTTGACCTCTCTCTAGAACACCAACTCACTCTATCTCAAAGCTGTTGTGGTCTACATTTCTACTTTATTCTTTGCTGCATTTGGTGTTGTAATGGATGACTTTTCTCCTTCCTTTCAGACGCTGGAGACTGTAAACCCTAAGAGCTCTTGTATTCCAATATCCCTTTGGATCTTTTGCTCTGTTAACATCTCTCAGACCCCATCTCTCCCCCCCAGTCCCACCCCTTGCTATATTTTTACCATCTCTTCTGATCTTCCCCTCTCCCAGATGGTTGGCCATAAATTTATAAAATTCACCTCAACACTTTGTTTGCATGAATATGCAATAGTGCGCAGGTTTATGGCTCTGATGTGCAAGGCTTTCTCTTTGTTCAATTCCTGGATGTTGATTTGGAATGGATTTAATGCTTTCTTTAATAAGCACTGTACGTGTTATGTGCCTTTTCTATATTGCACACTCAGGACAAGAAATACTGGGCTGTTTTTGCTTCAATGTATAAATGACTGATTGTCAAGGTGTCAATTGAATGGCATTGAGGCCTCTTCTATTGGCACTGAGTTTCTTCAAATTTTCCAGTGGCTTTGACAGAGCAGTTAAATATTAAACATACGTTTCCACAACAAGTGACAACAGAGAAAGTAATTTGTGTTTGCTGGAGAAAAAATTACTCATATTTAAGGAAAATGCCATCAAGATTAGCTAGTTAATATCTCAAGCCTTTGTTAATTGTGATCACAGTGAATGTTGTTTATATTGATTTCTCCCAGCAGTATTTTGGGATAGGCTTTCACAGTTAACGTGGTTGGAAAGATCTGTTTTACATTTCTCTTTCATGTTTTACCTTCAACTGATAAATATGGGCTCAGAATAGCTGCTTCCTTTAATCTTGTTGCCAATTTTAGGCATTACTGTTGCTCATCAAGTCACTTTTAATTCAGTTGAATCACTTTCATCCCCATGTAAATCATATTCTCGGGTAACTACCATCAGATATTTGGTTTAAAGTCTGCAGAGGCTACCACTGTTGAATCTGTTGCATTGATCAGTCCTATAAGCAGACCTGAGGTCCAGTATGTTCTAGGGCTGATGATAATAATGAAGTATTTTGACATAAAAAAATGGTTAGGAAACTTTCACAAGTCTGCACAAAGTTTAAGTCCTAGAAATTCTGTTGAGTAGGTGAATGGGTTTATGCTGCACACCCTCAGATCTTGTCTACTTTGTTGGAGTGTCATACACTTTGGGGAATTCTATCATGGTTCACTCTGACTGTAATGCATACTTACGCCAGGGAAGATTACAATAAATGATTGCAGTTACTTGCATGACTTTTAACTGCATGTACATAGTCAATGATTACCCTATATCTCCAACACTGGAACAGAAATTAAACAGAATGTTAAGACCAGCTCCCACTTCAGTTGAAAGACACATCCCTACCTAATGGTCTATCAGGATATCCAACAATACAACCTCTCCACTTATACACTGGTTCTTCAGGTAATTTACAGTTTCCCTTCATATCTGAACAATCACTGCCAACCTCCTAACAACAAAATCAGTCCTACCTAAGGTAGATCTCCACTCTGTGTCAATGTCCTGCACAAGGGCGGCACGGTAGAGTAGCAGTTAGTGTGATGCTATTACAGCACCAGCGATCGGGGTTCGATTCCCGTCGATGTCTGTAAGGAGTTTGTACGTTCTCCCGTGTCTGCGTGGGTTTCCTCCGGGTGCTCTGGTTTCCTCCCATATTGCAAAGATGTACGGGTAGGTTAACTTGGGTTTAAAAAAAATGGGTGGTGCGGACTCGTTGGGCCGGAAAGGCCTGTTACCACGCTGTAAATAAAATATTAAAAACATTTTTTGAAAATTTAAATTTAAAAATTCCTCTGATGTTACTCCCTCACTATCCTTTCACCAAATGTTCTCACTTACACTTTCTAACTTTCTGATGGACAGATCATTCTGATGAACTCTTCCTTGGCTCTCTTCTGATCTCTTCCTTGATAATCTCCTTTCCTGGTCTTTACCATAGTACCACTCCCTCTACTCCTTGTAAGTTTCTTCCAACCAATTATCTGCCACTCTCCACTCTCTCCACAGTCTACAGCCCTTGCCATAGCAGAAGATTGCAGAGGAAGGGCCTTTTAGCATGTGCAAGACAAATGTGCAGAATCCTTTGGGTGTTATTTTTCTCCGCTGAACAATACACAGAGATATCCAATGGTTGATGAGAAACATCTTGTTAGATAGACATAAGTTGCCTTCAAATATTATCACAAAGCAAATAATATTTTGTCCTTTCCATAAGTGGGCTGCCTTGCTTTGATAAAAGAAAGAAACTTTCCAACATCTTAAATCCCCGGATGAGACCTATCCCAGGCTGCTCTGAGAAGTAAGAGAGAAAGTAGCTGAGGCCTCGATGGAGATTCTTACTTCTCCATTAGCCAAAGGTGAGGTGGCAGAGACTGGAAGAGATCTAATGTTGTTTCTTTATTTAAGAATGGCAGCAGCAATAAGCCAGGTAACCTCAGGCTGGTGAGCCTTACATCAGTGGTGGGAATATTACTAGAGAAAATCTTAAAGGATAGGATTTCTGTACCTTTTGAAAGCAGCAGCTGATCAGGGATCATCAATATGGCTTTGTGTGGGGGAAATCCTGCCTCCCTAATTTGATTGAGTTTTTTGAGGAGGTAATTAAAAAGAATGATGCAGGGCAGCATACATTGTCAAGATGGACTTTAGTAAGGTACTTGACAAAATCCTGTATGGTAGGTTGGTCCAGAAGGTTAAATCGCATGGGATACAAGGTGAGCTGTCTAATTGGATCCAAAATTAGCTTGGTGACTTAGGCAGAGGGTGGGAATGAGACAATGCTTTTCTGATAGAAAGTTTGTGACCAATGGTCTACCGCAGGGATCAGTGCTAGGACCCTTGTTGTTTGTGATATATATTAACAGTCTGGATGTGGATGTAGGAGGCATGATTAGTAAGTCTGCAAATGACATGAAAGTTGGCAGTGTTGTGGATAGCAAGGAGGGTTGTCTAAGGCTATGACAGAGCATAGATCAGATGGAAAGTTGGAAAGATTGGCAGATGGAATTTTATCCCTGCAAATAAGAGCTAATCTATTTTGAGAAGTCAAATAAGAGGAGAAAATATACCATAAATGGAAGTGGTGTAAAGAATATTGATGAAGAGCGGGACCTTGGAATTTAAGTCCACGGTTCCCTGAAAATGTCAACACAGGTAGATATGGTGGTCAAGAGGCAAATGGCATGCTTGTATTCACAGGTCAGGGCATAGAATATAAAAGATGGAACATCATGTTTCAATTTTACAAAATATTGAAAAGACCACACTTAGAGTATCATGTATAGTTCTGGTGGCCGCACTGTATGAAGGATGTGGTTGGGATGGAGAAAGTGCGAAGAAGATTCACCAGGATGTTGCCTTATTTGGAGGACTTTAGTTACAGGAAGAGATGGGATAGGTTGGGTTTGTTTTCCCTGGAGGGGAGGTGGCTGAGGGGTGACCTGATAGGGGTGTATAAAATTATAAGAGGCATAGATAGGGCAAGATAGTTGGAATCTTCTTCCTTTAGTAGAAGCTATAAAAAACAAGAAAGCATCAGTTTAGGTGAGAGGAAAGAATTTTAAAGGTGATTTGAGGGTAAAATTTTTAAACACGGAGACTGGTTGATATCTGGGACTCACTGCCAGAGGAGCTGATAGAGTCAGCTACAATCACTGCACTTAGAAAACATTTAGACTACCACTTGCACAGATCAATTGATCTTAGTATCAATATAGAGAAGGAGACAGACCTAATGAGGACAAATGGGATTAATGTAGATGGGCAAAAAGGATGGAAGTGGTGGGTTGAAGGGTCCATTTCTGTGTTGTATGGCTCTATGACTCTGTAAATATTCTGAATCTGGGCAAACCTTATGGATTTTTACAAAAATACTTTACTTCAAAAAGAAACTTGGAGGATATTGATTAAAGCCAGCATATATTTCCATCAGCTGTTGCCCTTAATACTTCCTTCTTGAATTTCTGTAATCCATGTGGTCAAGATATTCTCACAACATTGTAAAGTATTGACCCGGCTACAGTCAAGGAATTGCAATGCACGGCTGGGCTGGAAGGGTGATGACATTTCTTTCATTTCTCTGAGGTAGTACATATTATAAAAAGATAAATCACAACATTGCCAAAATATAGGAAGTGATCAATTCCCCAATGAACTATTCAACTGCTGGAATAGTTTTATAAACAGCTTTGTAAAAGAACTTTTCTTGAGAAATTTGACAGATTGGCAGTTGACCTTTTTTCTGTGCATTTTATTTATCTGGATGAAAGCTGCAATAAAAATTAAATATAATTGACAAATAATTGTCTGCAGTAATTTCAATATTTCTTGACAAAGTCCTGAGAGCCTTCTATTAGCCTATCTATCTGCCTCAGAATTACACGATAGATTGGATTTAGGGCAATAAATGAGATTATATTTATTTATGCTTCATCTGGTGAATGAATTCCATAGAGCTTCTGCAACTATTTGTATAATGTAATGGACGACAGTTAACATACCTAAAATTTTCTACTGCAAATATTTGCTGGGAAATTCATTCTTGATTTGAGGTGTTGAACATGCTATAAAATGGCATCAATTGGTTTTAATCTGCCTCTGAACTAAAGTTGATTCATTCTGCTTTTCAAAGATGTTTAACAGAGGCAGACCACATGAATTTTGGACAACTAAAATAATGCAGATGCAACATGAATTTAACAATTCCTCTCTGTCTCCCTTTCTGTATGAATTCAAAGTTAAAGTTGAGCTTATTGTCATATGAACAAGTACATGCCTGCACAGGTGCACTAAAAAACTTACTTGCAGCAGCATCACAGACATATAGCATCATATAAGCATCATACAAGAAAAACATACATTTGTAGCAGCTAGCTACACACTACCAAATGAAGACACAGAGTCGCTGGTTCAAAATCAGAAGTCGAATGAACAACAGGGGCGCGGTGCGCCTTTAATATCCTAAAACTTCCCGCGCTACAGTTCCCGCGCTACAGTTCCCGCGCTGACATCACGCGTGGGTCACTTGACCTTCCCGCTCACGGGCTTCCCTAGCCCGACGATGGAGAAGAAGGAGGGCCCTGTGCCACCTTGGATCGGGGCCTCCGACGACGTTCGCAGTGTCGGGAGCCGGTTCAATGCCAGTGCAGTGAGTCGCGACACATTAAACATAAATCATACATAATTTTTGCAAGAAAAAACTCAATTAGAACAAAAAAAAACAAGGTCCATTTTCATGCAAAGTGATCGGAGTGGTCAGAGTGTTGGTAAACTGTAGTGGTTTAGTAATTTTGACTCTAATTCACTGACCTCTGTCATCCCTCTGTCTCTATCTCAATCATTGCATCTCATTAGTTATAGAGATACCCCTTGTGTTTGTTATCATTTATTAAGGTTCTTGATGCATTGTTGTTATGTCTTTACAAACTCACTGTTGCGGTATGCTGTAGCACAAAAATAATTTTAAACTGAAAGGTGTTGGAGAAAATCTGACTAATATTGTATCCAGTGGGATGTTTTTTCAGCAAGATCAGGCCTATTGTTTTATAAACAGTTCCTCTACTAGACAAATAAGTGATTGAAGTTTGAATAAGTACAATAATAACACAAGAACCGTTTATGTAAAATTCACAAAGGGATATACTCTGCTGATTAGCTTTGTAAAACCATAGGGTGCACAATTCTAAAGCAATGCTGATATAAAGGTATGCAAGTTATCAACCTTATCTAGCTTCATCTATAAGTATAGGGAAATGTAAGGGTTACTAGATTAAAAAAAGGCTGCTATTGTTTTGTATTTATTGATGTAATTAAATGAGGCCAGCTATAGCCTGGTGATTCTTTTTTCAGGAAAGTGCATACTCTCCTCTGACATCGAGTAATCCAGGTTAGAAAATTGTCAGACTTTATACTTCATGTGTTTTCAAAACCTTCATTTATTCATGTCATAACTTAAGAACTATCCTCTATTTTATATAAATTTAAGTAGTTAAGTTAATTTGGCAGTTTAATTATTACAATGGACAGAGCTACAGTGTAAATAATGGCCATGATTTTAGCGCAAATGTCACTTTTCCTTGTTATGTCGAGTTTAGGTCTCCAGAGCTGCAGTTATTCTTCACCATTTCTGAGAACATCCTGTATCTGATTAGACCTAACACAGGCTTTAAATGGAGGTAAGCAGCTACGAAGAACTTTCATGAGTGTTGTTTAAGTTAGATTCTTTTACACTGAGTGTTTTAAAATGTTTATATTAATTGTAGTGACGTTTGAATGTTGAACCCTGCTTCAACAGAACTCAGATTTCAGAAGCAGAGTTCAGTGCACATACTGTTACATTGTACATTCTCATTTACATTTTTCTATCCTGCTTCACATAATAGTAGAACCTCACAGCACATTGGGAGACTATTTATTCCAGCTTTCAGCCAGTAGACCATCACATATTCCTCCAGGTACCTATTTAATGCTAAAAATGTTTTTGCAACTAACAACCTTCAGGAAGTGTTCCAGAAATCTAACATGCTGTGTGAAAAAAAATCTTAACTCTCTTCCAACAGCCCATCTTAAATCTATGTTCCTCTGCTAAACAAAACAAAATATCTTTTCTAGGTTTCTCATAATCTTCTCATAATTTCATATGTCTTTTTTCCACCCATTATTGAAAGAAAATAGGGAGAAACAGGATGTTTGATAAGTCAACAATGAAGAATTGGTGATAAATATGTGCAAGACTGGATGTTGTATAACTTAGAGGTGAACTTGCCGGTAGATAAGTCCCATTTGCCAACTTCAGTTTTCCATCTGGGTCCAGGACATTCCAGCTATGTATGTGGACCATATTTGGATATGGACTTTAACTAATTCTGAAGCAGGCCTCAACCAGCCAATTGAGTCATGCTTCAATGCTCCCATGGACTCTTATGCCATTATCACTTCACTGTGCATACCCAATTTCATTTGCGCAGGCTGCAATTTTCACCCAGGATCTTCAGTTCCAAACTGAAAATGAACTTCCAAGTCCTAAAGTTTTGTCACACTGATCTACATGGTAGAGGCTGTGGGTTTGAGAGATGTTATCAACAATGCCTTTGTTTATTACACATCTTCTCAATGATGCACACTGCTCACATATACCTGTGGTGGAGGGAGTGAATGTTCTGAGCTGGTCAAGGGGTGTCAACTAAGGTAAACAAATCTATCTGGGATGGTCTTGAGTTGCTTGAGCGCTTCTTGGGTTTTACTCTTCCAAGCAAGTTGTGAATATGCCATCTAACGTTTGACTGTGAGGTAGAGGGAAATGTCTGGGCTGTGTAGAAGTAGGGCGCTTGCCAGTCAAGATCCAGTCTTAAATTGCTCTTGGAAGTATTTGTCTAGCTGGTCCAGTTTTCTTTCTTTTTGAAGGTGACTCCAACAGATGTTAATGCAAAGGATTTCAATGATCCCATGGCTTAATTTCTTAATGGAAACCAAATGCAGCAAAATTAAAAAACAAAGTTCAATTTAAAGGAAACATTTTGAAACATCAGGGTGTCCCATAGCCCCTCCTTTCCACTGAAATATCATTGGTCTGCAATTATTGTTGTGAGTTAAGGATAAAGCTGCCAGTCTGGTTCTGTAAATTATCAGAGTCCTTTTTAGTGTTTTAATTGGGAACTAAATGTTGGCCAGAACATGAAGTTATCTATTTCTCTTTGAATTGTGGCAAACAATATTTTTTCATCATCTAGGAGAATAGATGCGGCTCAGTTCAATAACTCTTCTGGGGAATATCACCCACTCAGTAGTTCATTATAGCATTAGGTTAGATTATCTTTAATAGAAAGAATGTGTGCCCACAACCTCTTTTGCAAACTGGTGTTTTCACCATTGAAATGCAAATATATTTTTTGTCCTATCTTAATTGTGCACTCCAGATAGTAGATGAGATCATTTCTAACTCATACTTACACGATGATTCATTTTCTGCATCAAGTACTCCAGTATTGCCTCGTGTCCTGGGTATCCTTGATTAAAGTGCCACCAGGTGAAATTGCTCTAAAACAAGTTTGTCTTGCTTAATCACAATAGAACTGGGTTCTCATTGTTGTTTTTCTGAGAACAATGCAAAAGGACCACTCAAACATTTCTATCAAAGATCTGCAGTCTGCATTCTTTTCTGTCATTCTGAACTTTGCTCTTTATTAACAACAGTAACCAGGAGAGCAATTCATCTTCCTCCAATTGGCTGCCAGAGAGTTTAAGTTAACTATCTTTCTCCAAGGAGGTGTCTCTAACTTTCTATTATTGCTTTGGGTACCACTTTTTAAACCTCCTTACCAAAGGTGCTTCTGTGGTGGTCTAATGGAGAATACTTCATGAGCTGCAGCTGTATGCTAAGTGCTGGAGGCAGCACAAACATGCCTAATACATCAGTGTCTCTCTTTAAGCTATTGTTGAATAGTTGTTAAGTTAAACAAAGTGTTTCATTAAACAAAATTTTACTGACAGGGTAGGTGTTTCTTTTCTGTGTTCTTTTCAACCAATTCAGAACTCACAAAGTAACAATAGAAAGCATTTAGGCATATGGGACAATTCTCAAAAGAGTACACATCCAATATTAAATAGGTTACAGCTGGGATCCAAAGCAAAAAGGGTTAGCATGTACCTTTGAAACCTATCCCACCAAAGGCTTCAAGGATGTAGGTCTAAGCTTAGCTGAGAAGTCTACATCAGTCAAGACAGATACCTGTGACCCTGTGCAATGGACCTTCAGCCATGCACATATGCCTGGATTGCTCTGTCCACAAGGTTGAAGTTGCTGTTATACTCAGTACACCAGCATTTGGATCATTCCAGGCAGTGGCATCTGACCAGTGCCAATCCTACCAGTTTGCTCCCATTGTTGTACGAAGAAAGTCATTAATGTTCTCAAGTCAAAGAAAATTGGCTTCATTTACTTTTTCATTGAGCAGATATAACTAGGCTGAACAAGTTGTGAATTTGCAAATATTACAGGTTTCTCAATGATTAGGGAATGATAGACTGCACTCACACCACACTTTATCCTCCCTTTCAGAAATCCTTTGCAAATTGCTCTCTGAATGTTGAATCAGGGTCAGTACCTTCCAAGCATGACTATTTTATTAACAATTCTGCATTTCTACCATATTTCAGCCACTGCCTTTGCATGAAGAACTGATTGTTGGGATGAAGGGCTATCTTCATCTTGGCTGAAGACTCCTGTCTGATCTCCAGTGAGTAAAGTCAATTGTTGCTACAACAACTGTTATAAATCACCAGGAGCACTCCACCAGGAGTGAGTGATTCTATTAGTATCTATGGGATTTAATTCCAGTTTCTGCATTAAAATTAACTGAATTTAATAAAAAAATGCAAATTACTATTTACTTATCATTCCCTCTCACAGCTCTTCTTCAGCGGTCAAATGAATAGAATCATTGTCTCTGACTCAGTTGAGAACAGTGACCAGATTTCCCAGGATAAATGTTGGGAACGTTACAGAAGATAATACTGCTTGCTGAACCCTGAATTAGGATAGAGGTTTGAAACTTCTGGGCTTGAATGACTCAATTTCTTTTTTCACAGTTCTGCCTGAAACTGCTATATTTTTGTAAAAGGTTCAAGCTGTTAAGTTAGATACAGTCTACAGAATTAGGGGTCTTAATAGGATTCAACTAGGCCACTCCCAATGCAAGACCTAGATACAAGAGCACTGTTGGATTTGCGATTTTTTTCCTTTCATGTTTCTCTCTGCTTTTTAGTTTGACTGAAGATAGGTAGTCAGTGGAGATGCCAGTCATACATTAGAAAACGTTTGACTTCCGTTGTGTAATATAACACTGGTGCACTACATGGAGGTTCTTACCAAATGTGACCTCAAGCTAAACAGGCATGAGTCCTCCATGCATCTCTGCTTCAATGCACCTTTTCTAAGCATGTTAGAGTTTCTAAGTCCTTTCTTGATCCATGGTTGCCACTCTGGTGCAAGTACTACCTTCAGGCAAGCTGTTTACAAGTAAACAATCTTGAAATGTACTTTGAAATAGCTTCTTAGTGCTGGAAGTTGATTCCATTTGTAAAACAGCTGTCTTCAAAAGGGATCAAAATAATAAGCAAGGAGAATTGAACAGTATTTTTACCAAAAATCACCTTTAAAGCTCGTCCATCCATTCTGGTATGTAATAAGTATCATGTTGGTCTTCTTTTCTGACTAACAATCTGGCAGTGAAGCTGAGCTTCTACTGAGAGAAAACAGTAAGATAAAGCAGTACATATCCCAATGACACATGGTAGTTCATTTGCTCTGGACGCTTCAGTTGAGAAGCAGCAAGATGTTGTCTTTCTTTGGGGACTATGCTAAAATATGAAAAGACAGATTCAATTCATCTACGTATGTCTATCTATCCCTTTTCACAACATGCCCCCATCTGTCACTATCATGTTGCTCCTGACATGCTGAGACACACTGTAAAAGGATAACGGTGTCAAACATAACATAAGGAATCCCTGTCGAGCTGCCTACTCCTTTAAATCATATTAATGTCAAATCTGGTTGTTCTCGAGTCTCTGTTATGGCTGACTGGTAACCTTATTCATTTAGTTTACATCCATAGCAGCAAACTTTGTCCAACTTTCAAACAGATGGATGAAAGTAATGTGCAGTGCACTGCATGGATGAAAAAGCATTGCCAGTGCACTTTCATAAGTACGATGGTCCGTAGCTGATAGCAGTAACTTCCCAGACTGAATGAATACCATCAGGGCACTGTCAAATCTAAGATTCTTTAAGTGATTCGTCTTGAAGATACACATTGTGGTGTGATAGGTTCTTGTTGCTAGCTGTTCGCTAAGAGAAGTAACAAGGATAGAAATAAAAACATAAGATCTTTTATTCAAGGTAGACAACATTCAACCAGTAGCAGTGCCAGGATAAAAATATATCAAAAGTCATTCCATCTTGTGCAGCTCTTAAAAATATACTCATTTTCATATACACCACAGACATATTGAAATTCAGATTAAATTAAAACATTATATCTGGTAAATAACAGATTCATACATAAGGATGATTCCAAGTTAGATCCTCAGCCCATGTTTGGTTAGCTAAACTTAGTCAAAGTGCCAGGAAAGCTATCAAAGTCAGCCAGTATTTTTTTACAGAACATAGAACATAGAACACTACAGCACAGTACAGGCCCTTCGGCCCACAATGTTCTGCCGAAATTTTATCCTGCCCTAAGATCTATCTAACCCTTCTGTCCCATATAGCCCCCTATCTTTCTCTCATTCATGTGGCTATCTAAGAGTCTCTTAAATGTCCCTAATGTACCTGCCCCCACAACCTCTGCCGGCAGTGCATTCCACACACCCACCACTCTCTTTGTAAAAAACTTACCCCTGACATCCCCCTTATACCTTCCTCCAATCACCTTAAAATTATGTCCCCTCGTGTTAGTCATTGTCACCCTGGGATAAAGTCTCTGATTGTCCATTTGATCTATACCTCTGATCATCTTGTACACCTCTATCAAGTCACCTCTCATCCTCCTTCTCTCCAAAGACAAAAGCCCTAGCTCTCTCAACCTATCCTCATAAGACATGCTCTCCAATCCAGGCAAAATCCTGGTAAATCTCCTCTGCACCCTCTCTAAAGCTTCCACATCTTTTCTATAATGAGGCAGCCAGAACTGAACACAGTACTCCCAGTGTGGTCTGACCAGAGTTCCATAGAACTGCAACATCACCTCGCAGCTCTTGAACTCAATACCCCGATGGGAATTCCCACTAAAAATCTTCAACTTGTGGGCATTAGTTACCAACATAGATGAGGTTGGTTGTGATTGGCTCCCTTCAACAATCATTGACACAACTGTCAAGGTACACCATTAATGATAATGGAAATGTATTTCACAATGGAATCAGCAGTGTATTGTCATTGAGAAGCATCGGAGGAAATTTGAACAGAGTGAGTCAATCTATTCAGATGTTGGTGCAAGATCAAATCTTGGAAAAAAGCAAAAACATCAGAAAACCATTTTTAAACTTTTGATGGTGATATTTAACTGCTAAACTGAATGTATGCGATCACTTTGGGAGACACTCGTTTCAAACTGTAATATGTGAATCCCTCAGTAATAATATCAACATGAGTTTTGCAGCTTAACTTAATTTTCATGGATGTCCTGAGCTGCCTGGAGTTCAACAATAAAAGCAAGGTGTGAATACAATGACAATTCAGTGGGCTGAAATTATGAAAGAAAAATAGGCTGATAAGTATATAGCATGAGTAAGAGCTGTAAAACCACCAGCAAGAACATCAGCAGGAGGACCTACAGGAGCAGGAGGTTTGGCAGGACCGGCACCAACAGAAACAACAGCACCAGCTACAGGAGCACAAACAGCAGCAGGAGTGGCAACACTGGCAGGAGTAGGACCAGCAGCATCAGCTAACAGCAGAGCAGGACAAGCACCAGGAGCATCATCACCAGCCTCAGAAACAACAGCAGCAGTGAACTCAGCTTGGCATCCACTGAAGAACTCCTCCACCACCCCCCCCCCCCCAACAACAACAGCATGGGAGGTACTCTGACTACACGCACTACAGTAGTTTAAGAAGGCAGCTCACTTTCTCCATCTCAAGGTAAATTAGGGATGGCCGATCAATACAGAGCAGTTCTGTAATCAAGTTTTTCTTTCTCAATGAGCTTCTCTCCTTTGCTAACTCCCTTCTTACCCCCAAAATTCTGCGTCCATTCATGTCCCTCCATAGGTAATCAGTAAGACGGAGATATATGCCATTACAAATCTTCATTTTTCTTCTTAAGATTTCAATGTATGGTGATCCCTGGGTCTCACTGGCGGCTTAGGTCTCCGGTCTGATACTGGGCGCTCTTGGCCAATGTCCCTGGGACTGGGGCCCATGTACCCATCCGTAAGCTGCTCCAGCTACACCCATACAGACTTGGTCATTAGTGTGGATTTCTGACAGATAGATGAGTGAAGAATAAATAGTGGGAGTTGTTGACCCTGTTACCTCTATAGAGTATTAACTGACAGGTTGAACAAAAGATTCCAAACCAAGGTTTAGTACAACTTAATCTTTATTAGGACTTGAGCTACTTAAACATGTATGCATACCACTGACTTCTACTGTTCCAACTTACCACTTCTTACATTAAATCGTAAGACTCACAGCTTGGTCTTAAATACTACCCACGTGAGACAAAACTGGCCACATTCACTCCAATAGGTAGTCATCTCTGAGTTTCAAACTCAGTGCCCTCCTTCTTGTGATGGTTGTTCCCAGACTGTCACGACTGATGTCTCAGACATCCCATCTTTTATACGATTTTCCTTCCAATCTTCTCAAGGCTTATTTTGTTCTTACACCAGTCCGAGAAATTATGATTCTGAAGTCAATCATTCAAAATATCATCCATTCAAGGACTGAACAGCAAGATACATTTGTTTCTTTTCTTCTTTTCCATCTTTATCATAGACCTGGGTCCCATCAATGTTGATCGGTGTAGCAGTTAACGTAACGCTATTGCAGCACCAGTGACCTGGGTTCAATTCCAGCCGCTGTCTCTAAGGAGTTTGTACATTCTCCCCATGACTGCGTGGGTTTCCTCCGGGTGCTCCGGTTTGCTCACACATTCCAAAAACGTATGTGTTGGGAAGTTGTGGGCATGCAATGTCGGCGCCAGAAGCTTGGCGACACTTGCCCGCAGAATATTCTACGCAAAGATGCATTTCACTGTATGTTTTGGTGTACATGTGACTAATAAAGAAATCTTATTATCTTATTATTAACATCCACATGGGGTAAAGGAGAGCATGTATTTTCCTATCAACCAGAGAGTTCTTTAATTGTAAAGGGTGTCTGTGCTTCACAATGCATCAAAAGTGTTTTGCCCACAGAATGACAGTTCCCATCCTTATTCACTTATTCTGGATGGTCCATAGTGGAATAATTTACAATGGCATAGTTCATAGGGTTATGTCAGCATAACTCTCCTTCTTCACATTGAAACTGACCAAGTGTTGATCACGTGGCCTTCCTTCAATGTGCTCTTTGTTCTGTATTTCCCAAGATCTCTTTCCAATCAGAGTGTCCTCCCAAAGCCTGATGGGATACTTGACATCTTGTCTCTGGCTACAGAGTGCTTTGACTGGTCATCACAAATTGGCCTATCCCAGAGGGCTGTCTAAGTTCTGTTGTTCAATATTTTTAAGTTCAAGATTGAAAAATGTTTGGACTCCAAGGGATGCAGGAAATTGGGCTTGAGGTATTAGATCAGCCATGATGCAATTGAAAAGCTGAACAGATGCCAGGCCCTGTGCTGGACAACTTCTTACAGCAAAGCAGTAGGCTAAAGGATAGGATACCATTCATCCTGTCTGGGATAGTTATTCCTAGAGTCCAAGCTATTGGGTGAGCTGACCCCATGGGGTGTTGTGTGGCACTGCTGTGACCATGCTGGTTGTGATTACATTGCAACAAAATGTAGAAGTATCCAAGGCTCAAAGGGGCTGGGTGCTACTAAATGGACCTAACACAATGGAGACCCTGTGAATATAAGAATCAGATCAGAGCAATACCCAAGGACAGGTCTGAGGCAATGATCGGTGGTGGTGACGGGGTGGGAATATGGGTTCATGAGGAAGAATGGGCCAATGACTGGGGAATGGATCAGGGAGTTGGCATCAGAGTTGGGATCAATTGGAGGGTCAGGGTCAGAGTGAAAGGGCAATCAGAGGGCTTGGAGAAAATGTTGGGGTCTATATCAGGTAGTTCAAGCTACAGGTGGGGCCAGGCCAGTGTCAGGGTGTGACTGGGAGTTAGCGTGGAGTAGAAATCAGTGTATTTATGGAGGAGTTGGTGATGGTGTGCTGTGGGGCGGAGGGAAAGTAACAGAACCCAGTTGTGTGGGTGTGTTCTCCTCTCCTGTCTCCCGCTTTAGTATTGTAATAGAAAGACCAATTAGTTAGTGGAGAGGAGACTTCAAGGACTGAAGCTCTGATGTGTTGATGCTCAGATATCTACCTGCAAATGTGCAAAATTAAACAATAAATGTTCAGAACTAAAGCTAATCCTTTATATGGAAGTGTTTTCCAGTCAGTATGTGCCTCTTATCCCAGAATCACCCTCTAGGATCCTGCAGCAACTGCAAGAATTGACACTGAGGAACCACACAGCACCAAAATGGTACTTCTGTTAGAGACTAGAAGAATATCTGGACAATGTTGATGAGAACACTGATGCAGGAAACAATGTAATGTTGTTCTGCCATCTAGCCTTAGAACAGGAGAATTTATTGCTAAATATATTAACAGAATCAGAATAATTTCAAACTGCCTAAAGCCTCAGATACATAAACACAATTTTATCATCTATCAATATTATAATGTCACTATATTTACTTAAATATTAATTTATGATAAATGATTTATGGATGAAGAATTTATACAACTGGCTACAAAGATTTACTAAGGCACCACCTTTATTTTATTGAGATATTTGAATATATAGACATTGTTTTGTTTTTGAAGTCTTTTATTGTTTGAGCAAATTCATTTTTCTGTTGAATTACAATTTTGCTGAATTATATAAAAATACAGGTGAACACTGGACAAGAAATTCATTCACATTGAGAAAGATGTTAAGAATACAGGGGACTACCACTGCAAAATTCTTTTCCCAATAATACCGAAGGTATAGTGTGCCATAGAACAGGATTTACAGGTCTAATATGCCAAACGTCCTTCCCTGCACTCCCTTTGGCATTGTGGAGCAAGTATATGAAAACAGGCAGGTCATGGTTCTGACATGTGGGTTACGGTGAGAGGGGACATTCTACAGACGCACTTGCAGGGATGACACAAGCTATTGAAGGCCATGAGTGAGAAAGGGTTGGATGATCAGATAATAGAAATGGGGTCTTCTGGGGTCAGGCAAAACATTTGGCAAGGGGTTGGATTAGATTTCAATGAAGGGTCGCAGTAGAGGCCCCCAAGAAATCTGTAGTGAGGGAAAAGTTTAAAGTGTACTTCATAGATCATAGATTCAGAGAGAGATACAACACAGAAACAGGTCCTTCGGCCCACCCAGTCCACGCTGACTATCAACCACCCATTTACACTAATCCCACATAAATCTCATTTTTTAATTCTCCCCATGTTCCCTTCAACCAGATGCTACCACTCACCAACACACTCAGAGCAATTTACAGTGGGCAATTAACCTGTCAGCTCACACATCTTAGGATGTGGGAAACCTCCGGAGCTCCAGCAGGAAACCCATGCCGTCACAAAGAGAACGTGCAAAATCCACACAGATAACACTCGAGTTCAGGACTGAACCCGGATCTAGAAATGAGAGGCAGCAGTTCTAGTCTATGCAACCTCTCCTTGTAACTCAGGCCCTCAAGTCTAGGCAACATCGTGGTAAATTCTTTCTGCACTTTTCCAGTTTAATAATATCTTTCCTATAACAAGGTAAGCAAAACTATACAGAATACTCCAAGAGCGGCCTCACCAATGTCTAATATAACTGCATAATAATTTCCCAACTCCTATACTCAGTGCTCTGACTGTTGAAGGACTACATGCCAAATGCATTCTTCTCTGCCCTATCTACCTGTGATGCCGCTTTCAGCAAACTATGCACTTGCTAAGTCCCTCTGTTCCATAACACTCCCCAGGAGCCTATCATTTACTATATAAATCCTACACTGGTTTGATCTCCCAAAACACAATACCTCAGATTTATCTGGATTGAAAGCTATTTGCCAGTCCTCAGCCCACATACCTAGCTGATCAAGATCCCCCTGTAATTTTTCATGACCTTCTACACTGTCTACAACCCCACCTATTTTAGTATCATCTACAAAAATACTAACCATGCCTTGTACATACACATCCAACTTGTTTATATAAATTACAAACAACAAAGGTCCCAGCACCGACCCCTGTGGCACAGCACTAAACACAAGCCTCCAATCTGATAAACAACCCTTGAACATCACCCTCTGCTTCCTACCACTGTCAATTATGAATCCAATTCTCTATCTCCCCTTGGATCCCATGTGATCTAAGCTTCCAGACTAGCCTGCCATGAGAGACCTTGTCAAAGGCCCTCCTAAAGTCCATGTAGACAACATCCACTGCCCAACCCTCATCTATCCTCTTGGTTACCTCCTCGAAGAACTCCATGAGATTTGTCAGACACAACTTCCCACGCACAAAGCCATGCTGACTGTTCTGAGTCAGACCCTGTCTCTCCAAACACTGGTAGATCCTGTCCCTCAGAATCCCCTCCAGCAATTTACCTACCACCGAAGTCAGACTCACTGGCCTGTAGTTTCCTGGCTTGTTCTTGCTACCTTTTTTAAACAATGGTACCACATTAGCCACTCTTCTATCCTCTGGAACCTCACCTGTGGCCAGAGATAAAGCAAAAATTTCTACAAGGGCCTCCCCAATTTCTTCTCCAGCTTCTCCCAAGGTCTGAGAATGCACCAGGTCAGGCCCTGGGCATTTATCCACCTTAATACAGCTTAAGGCCTCCAATACCTCCTCCCTGCTAATTTGTATGTGGTCCAAGACAACACAACTCATTTCCCCCATTTCCTTAGCTTCCATCATTTTCTCCACAGTAAAAGCTGAAGAGAAATATTCATGAAAAACCTCACACATTTCCTTTGGTTCTACACACAGACAGCCATGCTGATCTTTAAGGGGACCTATTCTCTCCCTGGCTACCCTTTTACTCTTAATATATCCATAGAATCTCTCGGGATTTTGGCTCACCTTGCCTGCCAGATCCTTCTCATATCCTCCTTTTCCCCTCCTAACTTCCCTCTTAAGTGCACTCTTGCACTTCTTGTAGTCATTGAGAGATTCACTGGTTCCCAATTGCATATGCGCAGTGGAAGTCTCCCTCTTTTTCTTAACCAGAGCCTCAATATCTTTCATCAACCAGGGTTCCCTAAACCTGCCTGGCCCTTCACCCTTACAGGAACATGCAGGCCCTGAACTCTTGACATCCCACTTTTAAAGACCTCCCACTTGGCAGATGCTCCTTTCCCTGCAAAACAATCTTGCCCAATCAACCACTGCAAGATCCAACCTAATGGTTCCAAAATTTGCTCTGTCCCAGTTCAGAACCTTAACCTGTGAACCAGTCATATCCTTCTCCATAACTATTTGAAAACAAATAGAATTATGTTCACTGTACCCAAAGTGCTCACTGACAGACATTTCCACCACTTGCCCTCCTTCATTCCCCAGGAGGAGGTCTGGTGTTGCACCCTCTGTATTAGGTCCCTCCATATAGTATATATTAATAAAGGAAGCTTTCTTGGACATATTTCACAAATTCCACTCTGTCCAAGCCTTTTACACAATGGTTGGCCCAGTCAATATTAGGGAAGTTAAAATCTCCTGCTAATACTACCCTATTATGTTTACAACTAGCTGCAATGCCTCTACATATCTGCTCCTCCAATTCCCGCTGATTATTGGGGGGCCTACAATACAATCCCATCAGAATGACCATCCTCTCCTTCTTTCTACCCAGATGGCCTCACTGGATGATCCCCCAAGAATATCTCACTAATGAATGTTGTTATGTCCTCTTTCATCAAGAAGGCAACTCCCCCTCCTCCCTTACCTGCACCTCTGTCATGCTTGTTGTATCTGTATCCTGGAACATTGAGCTGCCAGTCCTACCCTTCTCTCAGCCATATTTCTGTTATAGAAACATAGAAACATAGAAAACCTACAGCATAATTCAGGCCCTTCAGCCCACAAAGCTGTGCCGAACATGTCCCTACCCTCTATTTTTCTCAGCTCCATGTACCTATCCAAAGGTCTCTTAAAAGACCCTATCGTATCCGCCTCCACCACCATTGCCGGCAGCCCATTCCACGCACTCGCCACTCTCTGAGTCAAAAACTTACCCCTGACATCTCCTCTGTACCTACTTCCCATCACCTTAAACCTATGTCCTCTTGTGGCAACCATTTCAGCCCTGGGGAAAAGCCTCTGACTATCTACCTGATCAATGCCTCTCATCATCTTATATACCTCTATCAGGTCCCCCCTCATCCTCCATCGCTCCAAGGAGAAAAGGCCGAGTTCCCTCAACCTGCGTTCATAAGGCATTTTCCGCATTCCAGGCAGCATCCTTGTAAATCTCCTCTGCACCCTTTCTATGGCTTCCACATCCTTCCTGTAGGGAGGCGACCAGAACTGAGCACAGTACTCCAAGTAAGGTCTGAACCAGGGTCCTATATAGCTGCAACAATACCTCTTGGCTCCTAAATTCAATTCCATGATTGATGAAGAACAATCCACCATATGCCTTCTTAACCACAGAGTCAACCTGTGCAGCCGCTTTGAGCGTCCTATGGACTCGGACCCCAAGATCCCTCTGATCCTCCACACTGCCTAGAGTCCTACCATTAATACTATACTCTGCCATCATATTTGACCTACCAAAATGAACCACTTCACACTTATCTGGGTTGAACTCCATCTGCCACTTCTCAGCCCAGTTTTGCATCCTATCTATGTCTCGCTGTAACCTCTGACAGCCCTCTATACTATCCACAACACATCCAACCTTTGTGTCATCTGCAAACTTACTAACCCATCCCTCCACTTCCTCATTCAGGTCATTTATAAAAATCACAAAGGGTAAGGGTCCCAGAACAGATCCCTGAGGTACACCACTGGTCACCAACCTCCATGCGGAATACAATCCTTCAACAACCACTCTTTGCCTTCTGTGGGCCAGCCAGTTCTGGATCCACAGTGCAATGTCCCCTTGGATCCCATTCCTCCTTACTTTCTCAATAAGCCTTGCATGGGGTACCTTAACAAATGCCTTGCTGAAGTCCATATGCACTACATCTACTGCTCTCCCTTCATCTATGTGTTTAGTCACATCCTCGGAAAATTCAATCAGGCTTATAAGGCAGGACCTGCCCTTGACAAAGCCATGCTGACTATTCCTAATCATATTATACCTCTCCAAATGTTCGTAAATCCTGCCTCTCAGGATCTTCTCCATCAGCTTACCAACCACTGAGGTAAGACTTACTGGTCTATAATTTCCTGGGCTATCTCTACTCCCTTTCTTGAATAAGGGAACAACATCCGCAACCCTCCAATCTTCTGGAGCATCTCCCTTCTCCATTGACGATGCAAAGATCATCGTCAGAGGCTCTGTAATCTCTCCCTCGTCTCCCACAGCAGCCTGGGGTACATCTCCTCCAGTCCCGGCGACTTATCCAACTTGACGCTTTCCAAAAGTTCCAGCACCTCCTCTTTCTTAATATCTACATGCTCAAGCTTTTCAGCCTGTTGCAAGTCCTCGATACAATCCCCAAGATCTTTTTCCGTAGTGAATACTGATGTAAAGTATTCATTAAGTACCTCTGCTATTTCTTCCAGATCCATACACACTTTCCCACTGCTGCACTTGATAGGTCCTATTCTTTTACATCTTATCCTCTTGCTCTTCACATACTTGTAGAATACATTGGGGTTTTCCTTAATCCTGCCCGCCAAGGCCTTCTCATGTCCCCTTCTGGCTCTCCTAATTTCCTTCTTAAGCTCCTTTCTGTTAGCCTTATACTCTTCCAGATCTCTAACATTACCTAGCTCTCTGTACCTTTTGTAAGCTTTTCTCTTCCTTTTGACTAGATTTATTATAGCCTTTGTACACCACGGTTCCTGTATCCTATCGTGACTCCCTTGTCTCATTGGAACATACCTATGCTGAACTCCACACAAATATCCCCTGAATATTTGCCACATTTCTTCTGTACTTTTCCCTGAGAACATTTTTTCTCAATTTAAGCTTCCAATTTCCTGCCTGAGAGCCTCATAATTCCATGCAACCGCCTTTCTAGTCTGTCTGTTCCTATCTCTCTCCAATGCTATCGTAAAGGAGATAGAATTATGATCACTATCTCCAAAATGCTCTCCCAGTGAGATATCTGACACCTGACCAGGTTAATTTCCCAATACCAAATCAAGCACAGCTTCTCCTCTTATAGGCTTATCTACATATTGTGTCAAGAATCCTTCCTGAACACCCTTAACAAACTCCACCCTATCTAAACCCCTTGCTGTATGGAGATACCAATCGATGTCTGTGAAATTAAAATCTCCCATCATAACAACTCTGTTATTATCACACCTCTCTAGGATCTGCTTTCCTATCTGCTCCTCGATATCCCTGTTACTACTGGGAGGCCAGTAAAAAACACCCAGTAAAGTTATTGACCCCATCCTGTTCCTAACCTGCACCCACAGAGACTCCGTAGACAGTCCCTTGATGACATCCACCTTTTCTGCAGCCGTAACACTATCTCTGATCAACAGTGCCACTCCCCCACCTCTTCTGCCTCCCTCCCTGTCCTTTCTGAAACATCTAGAACCCGGCACTTGAAGTAACAATTCCAGTCCCTGAGCCATCCAAGTCACCGTAATGGCCACCACATCATAGCTCCAAGTAATTATCCAAGCTCTAAGCTCATCTGACTTGTTCACAATACTCCTTGCATTAAAATAGACACATCTCAAACCGTCGGTCTAAGCACATCCCTTCTTTATCACCTGCCTATCCTCCCTCTCGTACCGACTACAAGCTTTCTCTATTTGAGAGCTGAACACCTCTTCCCCAGTCTCTCCAGTTCAGATCCCACCCCCCAACAATTCTAGTTTAAACTGTCCTCAGTAGCCTGATGATATCCCAGTTCCCAGAGCCAATCCACATCCTGAGTTCATCTGCCTTACCTATCAAGCCTGTGCATTGAAATAAATGCAGTATAAAACAATGGTCTTTCCTCTACCTTTACTGTGCTCCTGTCTATCCTGATGACTAACTTTGCTCTCATTGGCTACAGTATTATCCCCAAGTTTCTCATCAGCCACTGTATTGCTCATGGCCCCAACCCCCTACCACTCTAGTTTGAGCACTCTAGTTTAAATTTATAAGGGATCTTTAGCATCCACTAATAGTGAAGATATTGGTGAAGACATTGTTGAAATTGTTAGGTTCTATTTAACTGTTGCCCAATTTTAAAGTACCTTACATTTGGAAAGCTCCCCTTTGGGTCTACCCTACAGAAATATAATTTTCAAGAAGTATATGAGGACTTTTTTATTTTTCTAGAGAATTGAACTCCAGAGTATTCTATTTTTGCTGTTGATTGTATCCTCCTAATTCATACCTGGGAATCATAATTTTTACATATTCTCTGGTACCTCTATATAGTTTAAATACAAGGAGAACGGAAGTGCGTACTGAGCTCCAAATACGTTTTAATAAACTTCTATACATTTGATGTAGTTTCACTCCTTTTGAATTCTGTTACTCTAGAAATGAACCCTAGGGTTTTGTTTGCACTTTAGTTGTCTTGCTAACTCACAATGCTACTTTTAATATTTTGTCAGTCTGTATCTCCAGACTCCTTTGTGGCTCTGTCCCATTTAGATTCTTATTAAGACCACGTTTTTTTTGCCCTATTGGAATGTAGAGAGCAGTGATCCAATATAACAGGGTCACTCTTTTCTGATTTGTGCATAGCAACCATGTCCCAGCAGAATAGGGAGGACACTCTTCCCTGCCAACTTATTTCAGTTATTTGGAAGACCAGAGAGAGCATTACAATTTCAAAACTTCCAGTTGAGATTTAACTCAAATAACACTGGGAACCATTTGGCCCATGAAAACTGTGCCAGCTGTTTCAAAAGAGCTGACCAATTAGTCTCACTCCCCTTCTCCTGCCGCAACACCATGTCATAGTTTTGCCTTCATGTTTTTGTTTCAACCAATTGCTTCCAGGTCAGTGGAAGGCAAAGGATTTCGTAGAAGCAGAGCTGTAAAATCATTATAGCACAAAAGATCATTCAGCTCACTGAGACTATGTTGGTTTCTGGTAAAGCAATTCCATTTATTTGCTCTTTTCCCATAACACTGCAAATTATTGTTTCTGCCTATTCAACTTCCCTTCAAAAAGTTCTGATAGATTCCACTGCCCGAACAGGTAATATGATCAGATAATAACAACTTTGCACAAAAAGGCTGATTCCCCATATTCCTTTTACATTTTTTGCCCAACTTGTGCTCACAAATCCCTGATCCATCACTAACAGAAGGAATACCATATCTAAACCAATCATTATCTTGTTTCCAACTATTTTATCTCCTCTTAGAATTCTTAGTTCGAAGAACAATCTCAGCTACTCCAGTTTAACTTTGTAGATGAAATCTCTCATCCCTGGAACCATTCAAATAAACCAGTTTCACCCTTTTGCAGACTTTCACATATTTCCCACAGTGTGATGTCCAAAGTTGGGCACACACCTTCATTTGTGGATTAACCAACACCTTGCTTCAGATTATGACAGCACGAAAATGCCTCTGCCTTTGTTCACTAATATTTTTTTTGTCGGATCATCTTCAATTTGTGCACTGGAGTTACTGAGCTTTTGTCAGTGGAAAATGTTTCTCCCTACCTAATTACTCCCTGCCCCCAGTTTTGAATACCAGTATAAATCTGTTCTTATTTTCTTTTTACCTCAAGAAGAACAATCTAAAGTTGTCTTGTCTACTTGACCGAGATTCCCATTTCCTTGTCCCAATACTGCTAAATTTTCTCTGCACCTCTTCAAAATTTTGACATTCTATTTCTATAATATTATGGCTAAAATTGAACACAATAAACTAGCTGAGTTCTAATTTCTGAGTTACCAAAACAAATTCCCACAAAATCTTGTCTTTTTCACTATATTTGCTTTACTAGTGAAACCACACTTTCCAAGCAGCCTTATTTACTTGCCCCAGTGATCTTAACAATTCTGTATGTGAACATTCTGCTCCCTCCCCACCCAAAGTCATTCAGCCTCAATTCAAAATATTTCATCCTAAATCTTCAGCCCATCTATTGTTGACTTTACACCACAATGTTAATGGAAAATAAAACACTTGGGTAAACACTTGTATTTCACATATTTTGCTTCCTTTTATAATTCCACAAAAAGCACTGTATGTCTGGTCTCAAATGATTTGAATCTTGCTGCCATTTTCTCTCTGAAACTTTGAGCAAGGTGCTTCCTTCTTGGGTGTTTTACCTCACTTCTGTTTAATTATATGTTTACATTGGGTAAGGTGAATCAGGGTTTCCTGAAAGCTATACAAATAAAATTTTCCAAATATTGGTATAGATATTCATTTATTATTGTCACTTGTACCGAGGTGCAATGAAAAATTTGTCTTGCAAACCGATCGTACAGGTCAATTCATTACACAGTGCAGTTACATTGAGTTAGTACAGAGTGCATTGATGTACTACAGGTAAGGACAATAACAGTACAGAGTAAAGTGTCACAGCTACAGAGAATGTGCAGTGCAATAAGGTGCAAGGTCACAACAAGGTAGATTGTGAGGTCATAGTCCATCTCAATTCATGATTATTTCTGTACAGGTTAAAGATTCAAATAACTTGAATAGAGCTTTGCATGTTTTTCTGATCTGGCATCCACGAGGAGAAACTGAGAAATGAGGAGATGTGATAAAATATATTTTCTTATCTGTGACAGATGATGTAGGAAGAAGCTGACACAAAAATGGGTAAAGTCAGAAAGGGCTGGCAAGTAACAGATTGTTATTGTAACTGAAGAATGAAGGGGCATGGAGGAATTACAAAACAGCTATTTTGAAATTCTATTTAAATGAGGGGAGTAAGTATCAGGTTGAAAATATAAGGAACTTAACAGGAAAGGTAGAAATGTTGAGAAATACTTCAACAGAAGAACTGAAGCAGACAAAATAATTGGAACAGATCTCCAGATTAGGATAGTTTCCATCTGAGAGCATTGGATAATGGAAGTGAGCAAACTGGTGGTGTATTTCTTTTTATCTTCTAAAGCTTGTTCAGTCCCTTACAGTAGCTAATGTTTGGAAGGTAACATGTTACAAGGCCTTTTCAAAAGGGAGAAACAAATCAAACAAGCACATGCCAGTGAATCTGACACCAGCATGGATAAGTTATTAAAATCTTTTATTAGAAATAATGTGTTGTAAGCTGGATGCAGAGTGCAGTTTAGTTCGTCAATGGCAAGTTCGCATCTGATCAGGTATCTGATCTGCTTGTACCTTCAAAGTGCAGGTGTGGAGGTCAGAGATGAGCTGACCCGCAAGATGGAGACAATCATTGACCAAACTTGGGCATGATCTGCCCCATAATGTTCATACGATTTACATTTATGTCTATTTCAACAATAAGCATACTCAACATAAGAAAATACAGATTGTCAAACAACTTTCACCAAAATCCATAATACTTGTGGCTACAAAAATTCAAACAATAATCTCAGTATTTTTGCATTTTCTGTTTTATTCATGACCCATTCAAATGTTTAATTGGACATAAGCTTTGAGATGCTAATCAACATTTTTAATGTTACAAGATAAAAAGGATTCCTATTTAAATTGTTTTTACATATACTTGAACTATGCAACTCACCACTGCTAAAACTGAGACTTGCAATAGAGAGATATCACATATGAGATGATCACAGTTTCTGAATATGTTTCACTGTTGAAAATGAATTCATATTTAAACTATTTTAGGAGATTTAATTGCTTACATTAATCTGGAATACCAAATTCTTCCTTTCCTGTTCTATACTACTTAACAAGTTTTGAGAAAAAAATCTGGCTTTTGTTTTTCTGGCTGATTTTTAACATATCAGACATTTTCAGACCTTAAAGATTTCTGCAAAAAACTGCCAGTAAAAGGACACTATTCCAGGATGACCACTTTGCATGTATCCTTAACAAGACCAAATTATTTTTTGCATAATGCATTTTGAGTTTGAATGTAAAAAAGCATTTAACATGCAAATATGACGCTGTACTAATTTAATTATGTTAATGATCAATATATTCACAGCACCAGTGGCAGATTTCCTAATTAATTACACAGAAGATGCAGACTGTCACCTGCACTTATGTCAAATCTCAGATTCACTCATATTTTGTACAGAACACAAAATAACATTGACTAATAAGTAAAGCATGAAAACTGGTGACTTACATCTCCAAAACTATGATGGTTAAAAACAGCGTAAAATAGGAATTGCGTATTTATAAAATATTGATTACAAGCTCATACAAAGCCTTCCAAGGAGGTGAGGATTCTCTTCTCCTTCATTTTATTAAAGTTATGCTGGGAGTGATTTCTTCTTCTTCTTTTCTTCTTCTCCTCCTCCTCCTCCTCCTCCTCCTCCTCCTCCTCCTCCTCCTCCTCCTCATCCTTCTCCTCCTCCTCCTCCTCATCCTTCTCCTCCTCCTCCTCCTCCTCCTCCTCCCTCTTCTCCTCCTCCTCCTCCTCCTCCTTCTTCTTCTCCTACTTCTCCTTCTCCTCCTTCTCCTCCTCCTCCTCCTCCTCCTCATCCTTCTCCTCCTCCTCCTCCTCCCTCTTCTCCTCCTCCTCCTTCTCCTCCTTCTTCTTCTACTTCTCCTCCTTCTCCTCCTTCTCCTTCTCCTTCCCCTTCTCCTCCTTCTCCTCCTTCTCCTTCTCTTCCTCCTCCTTCTCCTCCTCCTCCTCCTCCCTCTTCTCCTCCTCCTCCTTCTCCTCCTTCTTCTTCTACTTCTCCTCCTTCTCCTCCTTCTCCTTCTCCTTCCCCTTCTCCTCCTTCTCCTCCTTCTCCTTCTCTTCCTCCTCCTTCTCCTCCTCCTCCTCCTCCTTCTCCTCCTCCTTGTTCTCCTTCTCCTCCTCCTCCTCCTTCTCCTCCTCCTCCTCCTCCTCCTCCTTCTTCTTCTCCTACTTCTCCTCCTTCACCTCCTTCTCCTTCTCCTCCTCCTCCTCCTCCTCTTCCTCCTTCTTCTCCTACTTCTTCTCCTACTTCTCCTCCTTCTCCTCCTTCTCCTTCTCCTTCCCCTTCTCCTCCTTCTCCTCCTTCTCCTTCTCTTCCTCCTCCTTCTCCTCCTCCTCCTCCTCCTTCTCCTCCTCCTCCTTCTCCTTCTCCTCCTCCTCCTCCTCCTCCTCCTCCTCCTTCTCCTCCTCCTCCTTCTCCTCCTCCTCCTTCTCCTCCTCCTCCTCCTTCTCCTTCTCCTCCTCCTTCTCCTCCTCCTTCTCCTCCTCCTTCTCCTTCTCCTCCTCCTCCTTCTTCTCCTACTTCTCCTACTTCTCCTCCTTCTCCTCCTCCTCCTCCTCCTTCTTCTTCTCCTCCCTCTCCTCCTCCTCCTTCTCCTACTCCTCCTACTCCTTCTCCACCTTCCTCTTCTCCTCCTTCTCCTCCTTGTTCTTCTCCTCCACTTCCTCCTCCCTCTCCCTCTCCCTCTCCCCTTCCCTCTTCCTCTTCCTCTTCCCCTCTCTTTCCCTATTCCTCTTCCTCTTCTTCTTTCCTTTGGAGTCAAAGACAATTTCCTTCTGCCCCAATTCTATGAGTTTTGATGTGGTTGATGAGGCTAGTGTAGGTCCTGTAGACTCCACCACAGGCTGAGCAGGAGATGCTTGACGTGGATGGATAGTCTTAGACGTGCTGTTCTTCTCCTAAGTGTTGATTCTCCATTTTGAGTTGTCATGGGTCAATGGATTCTACAATTTTTCAAATTAGCTTTGACAACATCTTTTAATTATTTCCTTGCACTAGCTGGTAATCTCTTATTATGACAGAACTCGGAACAGCGTGTCTGTTTTGGGAACCCAGTGCTGAGCATGCAAACAATTGGCCCTTCCCACTGGAACTGAACAAGTGTGATTACTGCCTCGGCATTGGGATTGTTGGCCTGGGAGAGGATGCTGAAGTTGGTCACTTATCTTTTAGACTTGTAGAGACAACATTGCTGACTGTTCTTCACCTTCTGTAGGGGTTAATTGACTCAGAAGCAAACAAGAGAGCAGAGATCGCTGTGACTCACTAGATCATAGGCTTCATGCCAGATTTGACATCTTGATCTTCAAATAATTTTTGCCACAGGTGGCCATAGGTAGTAGTGGTGCACTAAAGGCAATGGTGAATCCCAGCACGGATGTTCACCTTTGTTTTGATTGGTCCTGAGATATGAGAAGTGGTCCATGTTATCCAGGGTATAGTTGTGGATCTTTATTATTGAGGGCAATGTTGTAGAGGCAGGCCTGTTGGTAGATAAGCTTTATATCATGGATATTAAGAGTAGGATCCATTCTCTCATATGCTTCAGTGAATGCCTTGACAATGATTGGAGCTCAGTCTCCAAATGTGATCATACACAAGTGTTGCCTATGTGCTACAACTTGATGATTGAAGGCAAATTGATCTTGATTCTGCAACAGAGATAATCTAAGTTGATTAACTCCAGTCCAACATGAAGCTTCTTGTAGATGAAGTGCAGCACTGCCTGTGAGAATGCTTGTTAAAAAATACCTTAGGTACAATAATGCAGCATTGCAAAATAAGAGTCTGCACTGGGATTGGTTCTGTTATGGACCAGTTGGTGAGGTTTACAGTTTGCATGCCATTATGTAACAGGCTTAAGACGGAGACAAATTACTGCAGGTAGTCAGAGGCATTTTGTGAGATCAATATAGAATGAATGATGCTGCCCACTGTATTTCCACTCTTCCAACATTTCACTTTGTACATTAATGATCCAGATGAAGAAAATGATCACACTGTGGCCAAACTTGCAGATAATACCAAGACAGGTGGAGGAACAGATAGTGTCGTGGAGGCAAGGAGTCTGCAAAAGAACTTGAACAGGTTGGGAAAGTGGGAAAAGAAGTGGCAGATGGAATACAGCATAGAGAAGTGTGGAGTTATGCACTTTGATAGGAAGAATAAAAGTGCAGAGCATTTTCTAAATGAGAGAAAATTCAGAAATCAGAGTTGCAAAAGGACTCAAGAGTCATAGTTCAGGATTCCCTAAAGGTTAACTTGCAGTTTGGGTTAGTAGAAAGGAAGGTAAATGCAATGTTAGCATTCATTTCGAGATGACTATAATATAAAAGTGAGATGTACTGCTGAGGCTTTATAAGGTGCTGGCCAAACTGCATTTGGAATATTGTGAACTATTTTGGACCCCATATCTAAGGAAAGATGTGCTGGCCCTGGAGGGGGTCTAGAGGAGGCTCATGAGAATGATCCTGGGAATGAAAAGCTTAACATAAGAGGAGCGTTTGATGTCTCTGGGCCTGTACTCAATGGAGTTCAGAAGGACAAGGAGGGATCTCTTTGAAACCTACTGGATACTGAAAGGCCTGGATAAAGTGGACTTGGAGAGGATGTTTCCATTAGTAGGAGAGTCTGGGATCCCAGGGCACAGACTCAGAAGAAAGGAACATCCTTTTAAAAATGAGATGAGGAGGAATTTCTTCAGCCAGAGGTTAGTAAATCTGTGGAATTCATTGCCACAGAGGGCTGCGGAGGCCAAGTCATTTGGTGCATTTGAGGCAGAGATTGACAGGTTCTTGATTGGCCAGGGGGTTAAGGGTTACAGGGAAAAGGCAAAAGAATGGAATTGAAAACAAAACAGCCATGATTAAATGGCAGAGCAGACTCAATGGGTTGAATGCCCCTTTGCTGCTCTTATATCTTATGGTCTTATGGTCTTTCCCTTTGAGTTGGCATTAATGAAGATCATGTCCATTTGTGCCTCTAGATGGATTGAATCCACATAGAAATGTATTTATAACTTTTACTTTTGATCTAATTTCGTGGTACACAAGAGAGGAAAGAGGACAATTCAAATCACTCCTGAAGGCTGTTCTTTTGAATCCAATTTTATTAACCACCCTTGACCGGACACTGATTTTTTTTCTTTGCCATGCACATGAGTACACAATGTCTGAAGTTTATCAAGAGTACAGTTTCTGTTCAGATTGCCACCAAACAACAAGAATCAGTCATGTGTTCCTGACTTAAACTCCATTGAACTTTGACTGGTGCTTTTATGTATTTTAACAGCACAATTTACTTAAAATCATTTTTAAACCTCATCAATCCTGGAAACTCAATACCGATCTGGCTTTTTGATCTACAGTGGCATGCAAAAGTTTGGGGCCCCCGGTCAAATTTTCTGTTACTGTGAATAGTTAAGTGAGTAGAAGATGAACTGTTCTCCAAAAGTCATAAAGTTAAAGATGAAACATTCTTTTCAACATTTTAAGCAAGATTAGGGAATTATTTTTGTTTTGTACAATTCTAGAGTGAAAAAAAGGAAAGAAGCACCATGCAAAAGTTTGGGCACCCCAAGAGATTTCAGCTCTCAGGTAACTTTTACCAAGGTGTCAGACCTTCATTAGCTTGTTCGGGCTATGGCTTGTTCACAGTCATCATTAGGAAAGGCCATCATTGATGCAAATTTCAAAGCTTTAGAACACCCTGACTCCTCAAACCTTGTCCCAACAATCAGCAGCCATGGGCTCCTCTAAGCAGCTGCCTAGCACTCAGAAAATTAAAATAAATGATGCCCACAAAGCAGGAGAAGGTTATAAGAAGATAGCAAAGCATTTTCAGGTAGCCATTTCCTCAGTTCGTAATGTAATTAAGAAATGACAGTTAACAGGAACGGTGGAGGTCAAGTTGAGGTCTGGAAGACCAAGGAAATTTTCCAAGAGAACTGCTTGTAGGATTGCTAGAAAGGCAAATCAAAACCCCTGTTTGACTGCAAAAGACCTTCAGGAAGATTTAACAGACTCTAGGATGGTGGTGCACTGTTCTACTGTGCAGCGACACCTGCACAATTATGACCTTCATGGAAGAGTCATCAGACTAAAAGCTTTTCAGCGTCCTCACCACAAAATTCAGCATCAGAAGTTTGCAAAGGAACATCTAAACAAGCCTGATGCATTTTGGAAACAAGTCCTGCGGACTGATGAAGTTAAAATACAACTTCTTGGCCGCAATGAGCAAATGTATGTTTGGAGAAAAGAGGGTGCAGAATTTCATGAAAAGAACACCTCTCCAGCTGTTAAGCATGGGGGTGGATCAATCATGCTTTAGGTTGTTTTTCAGCCAGTGGCACAGAGAACATTTCATTGGTAGAGGGAAGAATGAATCCAATTAAATACCAGCAAATTCTGGAAGCAAACGTCACATTGTCTGTAAAAAAACTGAAGATGGAAAGAGGATGGCTTCTACACAGGATAACGATCCTAAACACACCTCAAAATCCACAATGGACTACCTCAAGAGGCAAAAGCTGAAGGTTTTTCCATGGCCCTCACAGTCCCCTGACCTAAACATCATCGAAAATCTGTGGCTAGACCTCAAAAGAGCAGTGCATGCAATACGGCCCAAGAATCTCATAGAACTAGAAGCCTTTTGCAAGGAAGAATGGGCAAAAATCCCCCAAACAAGAATTGAAAGACTCTTAGCTGACTACAGAAAGCGTTTACTAGCTGTGATACATGCCAAAGGGGGTGTTACTAAGTACTGATCATGCAGGGTGCCCAAACTTTTGCTTCGGGCCCTTTTCCTTTTTTGTTATTTTGAAACTGTAAAAGATGGAAATAAAAAAGTAACCTTGCTTAAAATGTTAAAGAAATGTGTCACCTTTAACTTTATGCCTTCTTGCTTAGCTATTCACAGTAACAGAAATTTTGACCGGGGTGCCCAAACTTTTGCATGCCACTGTATCTGCATCTCATCATGGGCTTTGAAATATGTCATTGCTTTACCAACTCAACATTCTATTATACTTAATGTTAGAGTTGTTTACTTTAAAAAATATATAATTCCCTCCTTGCTTTCTTTCTTTGTGTTTAGCCATATTCATCAGCTTCTCTACTTTGATAAGTAATTATCCAGCTAATCCTTTGATATAGGATTGATTTGTTTTCACAGATATCTGTTCCATATATATCTGTTGTCATAAACAGAGAAAAAATCTCTTATATTCTCAGAGCCTACAGAATGTTACAAACTTCACTCTTTTTGGCCGTCAAAAATTGCATTTGAGTCACATGTAGTAGAATGTGTTCACAGGTAAGCATATAATAATAATAATGCTTCAGATATTGTGGTTGCACTTCTGAGGATGATTCTATCCTAAAATTCAAAACAAGTGCTGTATGAACTTCTCTTCAGGCTGATGACTCTTAATGAAAGGGCATCAATCTGAAATGTTAACTCCACTTCATTCTCCAAAGATGCTGCCTCACCTGTTAAGTATTTACTGTTTACTATTTCTTATTGCAGGTATGCGTTCCATACTTAGTTCAGCAAGTTTATTTGTTGGCTGACAGATGAGTTGGAGACTACCAACATACACAGGGTGGCAAATGGAGTTTAATGGAAAAAAATGCATAACGATAACTCCAGTGGAGTTACCAGTAAGACCACTTATTTTACTTGGCTGTGATGGCCATGACTGAAACTCTGGACCAGGTCAGGAAGAAACATGACAGAACCAGATGGACTCCATAGGACATATATTATGCATCCTTATTCTAATTATACACAGTGTTGTACTATTTCTTTGCCATGTTAAAATCATCTCATTGCACCTTTCCCACTCAAATTCAATTTTTCTTTCTTTTTCAATCTTGTTATTAATTTTCAAATTAGTACAAAATAAAATATATAACATGAGTAATTATACATATGGTGCAAAGAGATCAGGATAGCAATCATAACAGTTAATATATATAATCACAAGGAGTAAAAAAAGTAATCTAGACCTCCCGTTCTCTTATTAAGTGAACAAATACAAAAGGAAAGATTGGAAAGAAATTAAATTTAATTATATGAAAGAAGAACCCCCAAATCAAAAAAAAATTGATAATAAACAGAAAAAAAAATTACTATGTCGTCAACTCCACTCCTCTGTATTCAAGGGTTATTGAAAGGAATCTGAAAAAGGTCAGCTTATATCATATGGAAATATTGAATAAATGGACTCCAAACTTCCTCAAATTTAAGCGAAGTATCAACAGTACCACTCCTAATTTTTTCTAAGTTTAAACATGCTATAGTTTGAGAAAACCATTGAAACGTGGTGGGAGGTATTGGATCCTTCCATTTGAACAAAATGGACCACTTGGCCATTAATATAACAAAGGCGATCACATGACAAGCAGAAGCAGATAAATGGCGAGATTCCATCATTGGTAACCCAAAAATTGCAGTAATAGGATGAGGTTGTAAATCAATATTCAATACAGATGAAGTAATGTTAAAAATATCTTTCCAATATTTTTCCAAAAGGGGACAGGACCAAAACATATGTGTCAGGGAAGCCACCTTCAAATTACGTCTGTCATATATAGGATTTATATAATGATAAAAACGGGCTAACTTGTCCTTGGACATATGGGTCCTGTGAACCACCTTAAACTGTATCAAAGAGTGTCCAGCACACATAGAAGATGCATTAACTAATTGAAGAATTTTCTTCCATGTCTCTGTAGGTAAAAGTATCTGGAGTTCTCTTTCCCGTTCATTCTTAATTTTATCAAGTTCCTCTGAACGTATTTTCATAATCTGATCATCAATTATTGCTATCAGGCCCTTCTGATAAGGATTAAAACCTAAAATTTTTTCCGCTCAAATTCAATTTTTGTTTGTCTGTCAAACCTTAGAAAATTCTAACCTCTTCCAGCTCACTGTTACTCAAATACTCTGCTCCCTTTTGAAAGCCAGCAACACTTGATGAATTCCATCTTCTTCCATAGACTTTTGAACATGGAGCAGCTCTGCACTGTGAATTTTGGACCAATATGGATGTTTGTTAATTAAATGGTGTACATTTCTAAGAGGATGGATCAGTTCACATCTCACCCATTTACATCTCAATCTTGCATTTTTGGATTATCTATCATTACTAAGATGAATACGATACATTTTGTTTCAATAGATTTTAGCTTGAGTAATAACATACATTCAAGGAATGCTTTTAAAAGATCAAAAAAAAACTCTCAACACGCTACCCACAGAGAATTTAAAAAAAAAATTGAATCCTACTCAAAAAAAGCAGGTTTTGGGAGGAATAGATTTTAAGAAAAGTGAAGATGGTAGAAGAGATCTAAAGATGGAATTCCAGACAATTAAAGGTATAGTGCAGCAGCCCTAAATGGACTCTGTGCACTTTTCTGGAACATTTTCTGTGGTATTCAGTGCTCATATTTCGCAGTTGAATGGGGAGTGGTAAACATCCCTCCTGGCATCTTCCCTTATTCTTTGCATAGATGAAATCATTTGAGTGGTTTTCTATTGCATGTACTTGGTCCATGAAAGGCACATTCCTTGACTGCAGGGCCAGCTCTTACTTGGAGAGTTAGAGCCTGCTCCTCATTACTTCAATAACTGTCTTGTCGTTGGGAAGAATAGCATGGACGATTCTTCCAGAGTTCATTGCCCTTCCTTCCACTAAGATCCTGTTTTCTCTTAATAATGATGATACCACCCCAATGCAAATCAAGTCTGTTGATTCCCAACGTCCTCTATGCCCCTTGTCACTATCTCCCTCTGCAGCACCTATCAATCTTCCATCTGTTATCACCACATCAATTATCTTCCTCAAACCTTCCTACGCTCTTCTTCCTTGGATCTATGATTGTTTCTGTGACCTTATCTCCATCCACAAATCCTCCTCAGTCTATCTCCATTCTCCTCCCCACTCATCAATCATCTCACCTGCATCACTTGTCCCATTAGCCTCCTGGTCTCCATCTCATCCCACTGTGATCTTCTCCCCCTTCATTCACCATTCTGACTATCAAGCACCTTGATAATCTTTTCCCCTCTGCTCTCTCTCATCTTCAACAGTGGGTGGTAATGGCAGGAAGCCAACCCTGTGCTTTGTGAACATTTGAGCCAAATTGTGCAGTGGTAGAGTTAAGTATCATTGATTAAAGGTCTCACATAAGGAATACTTTGCAAAAGTTAAACAATTCATTAAAAAATATAAGATGTATAATGTCCAGTTAAGCCTACTGTTTCAGAAAGATAACTCAGATGTGATTGTTATAGCTTCATGACTAACAAAGCAGAATGTAATGGGAATGAACTGATAAGCCACATCTGCTTATGTCTGCAAATGTATCAACAGGGCATTTGGGAAATCATAACATGATTAAGCAGAATCACCATGACATTGTGAAAGCAAAATCATGTTTGAGTTAACAGTTCTTTGAGGGTATATCTCACAGGGAACATAAAGGGGAAGGCGGAATTAGGATATTTAAGTTTTCATGTGCAATTTCACATGGTGCCACATCGAAGGTTGTTAAACAAGATTTGGCTTTGTGGGCTAGAGGATAATATTTTAGCATGGACTGAGTTTTAGTTGCTGGACATAAAGCAGAGTAAGAATAAACAGGTCACTTTCAGGTTGTCAGAGTGCAACGAGTAGAGTGCTGCTGGGTTCAGATCTTGCGCTGGAGCTTGAGCTATTTATATTGTATAATCAATGAATACATGGAGAGGATCAAATGCCATATATCCAAGTTTGGTGGCAAAACTAAATAGGAAGGGAAGCTAAAAGGAGCTTGCAAAGAGGCTCAAAGGAAAACAGTTCCATTTGGTGATTAGGCAAAAAATTAGCAGAGTACAATGTGCGATGTTGTCCATCTTGGGAAAAAGAATGAAAAAAAAATTTACTGGTTTCATTCTCTTCCAAAGTTAGGCCAGGTGGGGTGTGATTCAAGACAATGACAGCATGGTTATTGGTGGATGATTGGTGAAATCAGACAAAGAGGAGGCAAGATTCGAGTTGTTTCTGTCCTGCAATGGGTAGTACATGACCTGCTCGATCACACATATCAGTCCTTTTCAAGCACTATCCAATTTGATCCCTTTACTTTCCAAGGATTATCTGGCCTCTGTTATTTCCACCATAATGTGTTACATACCAACGATTGATTTTGAAGTTAATTTGTCAACTACATTTCCATTTAGGAAGCTTTTTAAAACTTCCCTGTACTTTATCAGTTAATTTTAATAATGTCAGCTTTGCCATGGCATCACCCCTAAATTTTAAAGTTGTACTTCAATTCAGGCACGCAAATCGTTTATGTAAATGGAGAAGGGCAGTGACCTCTTTTGGAATATCACTTCCTATCATGTGGCAATCAGAATAACATCCTTCAGTCTCTTTGAATTCTGTTTCATAGCAAGTTTGATAATCAGTCTGTGACTTATGCCATAATTCCACAAACTTTGACCTTAGTCATGAATTTATTATGTGGTACATTATCAAAAGCAGTTGGAAAGTGGATTGGTTATAAACTTTATTGTGCATCACAATATTTATATATGTTAAGCAACACAACATAGTTTAATACTGTACTCCATCCATGCGTAACACTTCTAGGAATTCAGTTAATGGACCTCTATACTTAGAACCTTATCAATATGGATATATTCCCCAAATCCATACTATCCAACCATAGTCATGATAATTATTGAAGGTGCTTTGGAAATCAAAATATTACATCTAATATATTAACCATATATTTTTAAGTTCTTAATCTTTTCTGTTCCTTTCTGAGTAAAGTGTCATTATCCTTTCTGCTATTAAATAAACAATATCATTTCCTAGAATTGTTTTACTTCCGTTTGTATATCTAGGAATTGCATTAGCTGTCCACCAGTTTTCTGGTATTAATTCCCCTTAGAATTTTGCTTCTTTTTACTGTGGAATCATTAACTTTGTTTAATTGCAGAGTGTTAAATGTAAAGTCCATTCAGAACATCTGTTTAAAAGATTGAAATTACTTTGCACTGATAACAATAATAAAGTTATTAAGCTCAATGATTGTAAAGACTTACATAATCTTAAATAAAATCATCTTGCCTATTATTGTTCTTCAGGTAAAATGTGTTGCTCAATCCCTAAATATTCTTCTCATGTATCCCTGTATGTCCCTCCTTGGCCTTCACATATATAAATCCCCATAAACTGAGCACACATCATCCAAGCATTGGAACAACAGCAAGACGTCCAGTAACAACAGACCTCAATTTTCCTTATCCACCTTATAGCCTTAGTATAAGCCTTCCATGTACTTGCATTCTGTTGTGTTGAATCTTGAGGCTAATAATTATTAACTAAACCTCAATTTTAATATTTTTTCATAATTTCATAAGAAATAAAATCATGTTTTCAAATGTATAAAGTGCATTGGAATGAATTTAATCAATAATAAACCGCAGTCAAGCAATGCTTACAATACTGAGAGTTAATTATATACAATTATATTTCTGCAGTTTCCAAAAACATGTGCATACACTTGGACATAAAAATGTCTGAGTTGTGCCTCCAGACATCAATCAATCAACCCCTGTTCTTTTTTCCTTCTTTTCCAGTAATAATAAGTCCACTGGGACATTTATGACCCTGCACCTGTCAGAAGCTGGCAGACAGATCAAAACAATGTATTTTGGCAGAAGAGTAGTTTGAAGGGAAAACTCTGGGCCATTTAACCCTTGCGATGCCTAATCCATTAAGGTGTCCACATAAACCCACATTTTTGCAATACTTTATGACAATCCATGTATATTGAGGATTCATCCCCTCTGGTAGATTTATTCATTAATTCTCTCCCTTTTTTTCTTCCTAAAATCTGTTAATGGGCCAAATGCTCTGACCCAGCTCCATTGCTGCTGCTGGGACAGACCCAGGTTTCTCTGCTATCCCAGTATCCAGTGCCAGTGTGGGCCTTAGTTAGCAAAGGCATGTTGTGCTTTGTTGCCTGTGCTACCAGCTGCCCCTATTTTGCATTAACAGAATCCTCTTGGACTCCAACTGGGCAGTGCAAGCTTCTGCAGGTTTCATGGACTGAGAGTTTGCCTGCTGAGCATGTGCTTGATTAACCCTAGCGCAACTACCACAGCTGCCATTAAAATGAATGAGAGAAAGCAACTGCTGGGGAGAAAAGTAAATGGAGCTATTTTTCATTAACTGAATTAGTTTAAATATTTTGAATTATTTTTAAATGTGAGTATTTGTATGATTTGATCTTTTTTTAACATTACTTTTATTTTTTCGATTTTGTGAATATCTTTGACATTGGCAAATATTCAAGAAAAGAGACAGTTACGACATTTGGTTAGCCAGGGTGGGGTCTTGCAGGCTGTCAAGGTGTTAATGCAACTACTCCAGGCCAAAGAGCTTGGGAGCCAGGCTTGCAAAGGAAGATCTCACATGGGACCAAACTAGAAGGAAAAGAATGGCCAATGGGCTGACAACAGTAATCTTGGAGTGACAGAAGACCTGCTCTGTAACTACTTCTGTTAATTTCATGCCCACTGTGTTACTCTGCATGATCAGTTTTGAGACATGTACTGTTTTTGCCAGTTCCCCATGAGTTGAATCTATAATGAAAAGCTTGATATGTATCCCACCTTTAATGGCCTTATGCCTGTCTTGATTTTCCTTTTGCCTTTTATGAGGCCCTCAAGAAGTAATTTATTCTTATTTTTCCTTTCATATTTCTTGATATTTTTATTTCATAATATTGCTTTGTCTTCCTAATCCTTTTGCCTTCGTAATCCCTTTCCATTTTATCAACAACATACTCAGTTTTTTCTTTAGTTCTAGTTTTGTTCTTATTTCTTTCTGTTTTCTTTTGTTTTCCTGCTTCAGTGGGATAATCTCCTGGAAACTGTTTAAAATGTTTCCCATTGATGTTCTTTTTATTTGTATGTCAGTTTTCTTCCTTGCGTTCCATTTTAATTCCAATAAAATCAGTTTATTGCTGTTTTACATTTTTATTTATTTATGTGCTTTTCAGTTCTTGTCTTTACCCTCTTTTTGCTGTTATTCTCACTGCTGCTCAGATATTCCTTTACACTCACGTCTTCCACTATTTTGCCTCCTTTCCCATCCTTGTATCTTGCGGGCATTTTAAGTACTAATTAAGAAAAGAACACTCACATTTATAAAATCCAATTCTTTCCACCACTTTTGGTGCCTCTGAGCCAGTTCATTAGAAAGTAGTTGAAAATTCCCATGACAATTGTTCCATGTCTTTTCCCCATTTCACAAATCCAATATTTCCAAATTCACTTCCTCTCCACTACTCCAGTTCAGCTGAGACTATTAAAAATATATATTATTGATTACAGTTCATTAATTATGCTGCCATTGGACCAGTGATTACTCACAACAAAGGGATAGACTGGGAGATGTTGATGTACCAAGGGACCGGGGTGTTCTTGTATACCAGTCACTGAAAGCAAATATGCAGGTGCAGCAAGAAGAGAAATGGTCTGCCGGCCTTCATTGCAAGAGGTTTTGAGTACAGGAGCAAGGTGTCTTATTAGAATTATACAGGGTCTTGATGAGATCATACTTAGAATATTGTGTGCAGTTTTGGTGAGCTTACATAAGAAAATATATAATTGCCATAGGGAGAGTGCAACAAGGTCTCACCAGATTGATTCATGGAATGGTGGAATTGTCACATGAAGAGTGATCCTATGTTCAGTAGAACTTAGAAGAATAAAATGAGATCTCATTGAAACATATACAATTCTGAAAGGGCTTGACAGGTTGGATGTAGGGAGAATGTATCCCCTGGCTGAGGTGATATCTAGAACCAGGAGGTCACAGTCTCAGGATACAGGGCAAAGACATTGAGGACTAAGTTGAGGAGAATGGGGCTGGCAAACTTGTGGAATTTTCTACCACAGGAGTCTGTCCAGCTCATTTTGCTGAATATGGTCAAGGAGATAAAATTAATTTCCAGATGCTAAAGCACCGAAGGTTAAGGAGAGACCAGGAATATGATATTGAGATAGAGGATCACCTGTGATTGCATTGAATGGCAAAGCAGGTGTGAAGGGCTGAATGGCCTAATCCTTCTCCTGTTTTTCTGTGTTTCTATGTCTTCTGTGTTGATTAGAAATTTATCTCTGGTTGGCTGTGGCAAATGCACTGCTCCAAAGTTCATTCCTTTAATTTCAGTGAAATATAATTCAGAGGCAAGAGTTCAACCCACCACCACAGCACATTTAGCACAACCTACCAGGGATATAATTCTAGACAGGTCTCATTCTGAAATATGCACTATTCCTTTAAATCATAAGTATTTTGTATGGTATCCAAAACACATTTTTTGGTAGTGCTTATCTGAAATAATACATAACACTGCATCATATCTCAGAACTATCTCAAATTACTCCTAAACAATAACATTTTGAAATATGGCTATGGTAAATAAAGGAACTCAAATGTGCTTTAGCAAAATGTCAGAAATGTCAATGTGTTGAATGACCTATTCACTTTCTTTAAATAATGTTGAAAGAGGGAAGAATGTTAATAAGAACACACAAAACAATCTCCGACTCTAGTTTGAATCGTGCCATGAGAAAATAATGCCAACCTGTGCCACCAGAACAGGTCAATAAACATTTAGTTTAATATCTCAGAAAAATATCCTCCTCTGACAATGGAGTACTCTTTAAGTAGGTCTCTAGATCAATGCGGATTATCTGTTGGATACATGGTTTAAGATCTGAATCTGCAATTATAAAGTTGTAAATAAGCAGAAATTGATTTGTTACTGCATTACTTTTGAAACCAAAAGTCGTTTATGAGTAATCCATTGTTTTAAACTCATTACTTGACCACTAAAATAGATCTAACAGATTTTCAGACTATAAAATAGCAAGGCTAGTGATAGAGCTCGAATAAATAATCAATGTTATTTTTTGTAGTTCTTATTGGACAGTGAGACTTTTAGACATTCTTGTCATGAGATGGGAAGAAGCTTGTGCTGGCAGGGTAACACTGCAGGGAAGCTTAGAGTTGTAGTGAATGATAGGTCCTCAACATCATAAGGAATCTTGGAAGATTCTTCAATATTGTTTTCGCTCTGAGCATCTCCACTGATTTTCAGAGCACATCACATTGATTTGCATTTTTTAAGGCTTAAGTTAAGCTTCATGGCAGTACTGAACTGGGGGATGAATTCTACATATAAGAAGGAAGAGGAACTGAGAAACCTATGAATAAAGGAAAAATTGTCCTTTTGCTTCAGCTTACAGTCCGTTGTGTAGTGCAAGATGTTTAAAAGGCAGAACAAGCTGTTTTTTCCCACTGGTGGAACAAGCCGTTGTTTCCCACTCCTCTTCCCATGTCTGCTCACTTTTATTTGGGCCAATTAGTTTGATGCATCTCCTTTCACTCTCACTTCTTTAATATTATCTTCTGCTTTCCCCCTCCTCCACTAACTTTAATTTCAATCTTCAATCCCTCCCATTCTCATTCTATGATCATAATATTCAAAGGTATGCTATAAACCATTCCAATGCATCTACCTGATTCTCATCTTCATCCAACATACTGCCTATTCAGGAGCATACCTTATTCACAGTCACTTTCAGGCTGCAGGAAAAGATAACACAGTGTATCAGGGAAGGGCTGGAAGATTATTTAGGTTTCATAGTAGGGCATTCAGCAGATTAATGACATATCAGAAAGCAAATTTGATCTCCCTGTGGATTTAATTTTTCAGACTCACATCTTTCATGAAGCAACTTTAACTTCTGTGGATTTAAAACAACAGTGGTTGTAATTGTGTGATTCATGCACATATTAACATTTTAAAAATATCATCACGAAATCTGATTCTTGAATGTTCATCTCTGGGGTCAATGCAAAGACCTCAAGTTTCTTCCCTAAATGAGGAAGACTCCTCCAAGGATGATAAAACTGCAAAGGAGTGATAATGTGTTGGAGGGACCACTGTAGCAGCTTACACATCAATGTTACGAACCAGCAACAAAAGAAACACTCTGTGTCATGTATAAGTGTTTCAAACTACTTTATTAATAACTACTTACGATAATAGAAAAAGAAAAGTAAAATGTTGGAAGTAAAAATGTTAGAACTTAACATTAACCCCAAAATCTAAACTCCAAGTGTGTGTGTGTGTCAAATTCCCAAACTCCAAGTCTAGAAATAGTTCTCAAAGTTCAGTTCAGCAAGCCATAAGGTGAAACGTGAGCAAAGGCTTCTTCAACAACCACCGTTGACTCAAGATAAGACGTAGATGTAGAGAGAAAATAGAGAGTAATTACAAAATCCAGATGTTCCACGATGGAACTCATACGATACCTCAGTGTCTACTCAGCAGTGACTACTCCACCATTTCTGCCTCACCCCGAAAGGCATTTGAATTGTGGCCATCCACACAAATACCTGTTTCCTTCTACAGGTCAACAACAAAGTGAACTTCACTGCTTTGTTCCGAAGTATCTGCCACCCCGAAAGGAATCCGAATCGTGGCCATCCACACAGATACCTGTTTCCCTCTACAGGTTAACGACAAAGTGGACTCCACTACTTTATTCCAAAAATCCATACGTGGATTTACTGTTTTTCATCCATTGATAGAGACTAGCAGGCTGGTCTCTCTCTCTCTCTCTCTCTCTCCTTTCTCCTCTGACTGACTCCGACTGACTGCTTCAAAAACCTCATTATGTCCTTTATCTACTGTTGTCGTAACCATGCCACACACACACACACACACACACACACACACACACACACACACACACACCCCACTATGTTCTATCTTAAAGGGACATTCACCAATAGTAACCTAGTCCGTAACATTAACTCGATCTCTTAAATATGGAGATGGGCTGGCACCTGCTGAGTTTCATGCACAAATGACTCGGAGATAGGAGAGCAGAAGAAAAGATGTGTCCGATTTCTTTCCATGTTCAGAGTAACATTATAGAGATGCAGAACCTTGGATGGGTGGTGGGGCATGGGGTTTGGGGGAGAGCATCAGTGCAGTACAGGAGAATCCTGAAGGCACAACTGCAACTGTAGAAAGTGCAGATAGGCCTACCTGGCACATAGATTTCAAGTCTACCATCCACGGCATGGTGTTGCAGTGTTATCAGTTCTGAAATTCTTGTGACGCATATGACAAACTCTGTGGAAATCATAGTCATCCATGTCCAAAGTCATTTCTACCAATTATTGTGCTTTGCTTACAAACTTATTCAGCAACTGTGATGACTTTATCGTCAATGATAATACAGGCCATCCCTGAGTAATGAATGGGTTCCATTTTTATAGACATCCATAGGTCAATTTTGCCCTTAATTCAGAAAATACACAAAAATCATTCAATATAGTAACCATACCTCCACAGCATTTTAATGAATGTCATAGAAAGCACATAAGATTGATAAGAAAGAATAATTACTAAAAGTGGAGAGAGAGAGGAAACTAGTTTTGCCATCCATAGGAATGAGTTACCTGTATGTTTATGTGGTAGATGTTTGAAGCTAATAATATTATGGGAGCTCATTTGTATGTAGAGATGGCCATAAATCAGGCATTTGTATACCAGAGCTGGCCTGTATTCTCCCCACACAAAACATGGTCTGTGGGAAATTGCTTGTTGACAGCCTATGAATTTCTTTTGCTCCAAGGTACATATGCAATTTGTTACCCTGCAATGAGTTAGACATTATTAGGCACTGTGGCAGAGCTAGTAGAGCTGCTGCCTCACAGCGCCAGAGACCCAGGTTCAATCCTGACCTTGGGTGCTGTCTGCACGGAGTTTGCACGTTCTCCCTATGACCATGTTGATATCCTCCGGGCACTCCAGTTTCCTCTCACATCTTAAAGACGTGCAGGTTAGAAGGTTAACTGGTCGCTGTAAATTGCCTTATGCAGGTGAGTGGTAAAATCTAGGGGGAGTAGATGAGAATGTGGGGAGTATAAAAGAATAGGATTAATATAGGCTTAGTGTAAATGGGTGGTTGATAGTAGGCATGGACTCGGTGGGCCAAAGGTCTTGATTCCAAGATTTATGATGTGAGTCAGTCAGATTGTGTTTTCTGGATAGTACAAATTAGATGATAGATGCAGGGTAAAGTTAAGTATTATTATCTGGAGGTTTTCTTGTTCTCAATATTGATCATATAGTACCCTGTGAATACTCATGTCCAGGATCTTCGTAGATAAGGCATAAGATCTTAATCTCTTCATGAGGTTAGGATGCCACATCCTGTAATAGACTCAGTGGATAATATTTTTCTTGAGGAATAAAAGAATGGTAATATTTCTATGCCATTCTGCACAAGATCACCCCCAGTTGACAACTTTCTTCCTAATCCATTTATACAAACTGTCAAGAGCTTTCTTTCATTACATTATTTTAAACACCACCACCTCATAACTCACCTTCCACAACCCTACCCCTAACACCTCCACCCGTCCAGCATGAACTGCTTCAGTCGACAAGTGGTTGGTATCTATAGTTAGCCTTACTGTGTTTGATTCAGGGCAAAGAGTAAACAAGGACTAATATTTCCTGTCTTTTGTAACCATCTTTTGAACCTTACTGAAGGTACTCATTTTTACACGATGATAGTCCCAGGATAAGAAGTTTTGATGTTTTAAGATTAAATAACCTAGATCAACAGTGTTCACAAATGTCACAGCAGAGTAGTGCATTCCCCAGACAGCCTAAAAGTTAGATTGTATATTTTTATATTTTGTGCAATTCAATTTCAAAGTTAAAAGAAATGTAAAGAGAACTGAGGATATTGCAAATTGCATGGTGTTAATTTGCAAGTCCTTACATTCATGTAACACACAACCACTTGTTAGAGTCCAGACATGCATAATAGCATCCACTGGCATCTAAGGCACATCTGAATGCCAGGTCTGTGGTTTTCAGTCATGCCTCTGTACTTCAGCATTGCTTAAAGGAGACCTGTTGAAGCAGGCCCCAGCTGGTGGAGTCTGGTACTGGAAGCCTGTTTCATGCAGGCCCCTTTTAAGTAATGTACCAACACAATACTCTTTGCTAAATCCCCACAACACTCCCTGGCTTATGATCTTTACTCAATCCCAATGCTGACTGCCAATGTGATGACCAGACCACCCACAATCTCCTCTCCTGCCAACCACTTATTTTTTTCTATTCCTCCACTTTTGACAACTATCCTTAATCCTCTTCTCCAATCTTAGACACTAACAAGTTGCAATCCATCTTAGTTTTCCAAGAACTTTCAGATGTTTTGTTTTCCCTATTACTTACACTTCTTTAATTGTCTGTAACTCCTTAAATTTGACCTCCATATAATTAACCTTTCCTATCACTTACATCCACCTGAAACCCTTACAACTGCAATATAAATAATCTTATATTGAAGAGTCATCAACATTTTTAATTAGAGTTTTGACCTGAATTTTCAGGAGTTCTTAACTGACAGTCATTAAGATGAAAATCTATCTCTGTATCAATTCATTTCCTGGGGATTGAGGTGAAATGATTTATTACACTTCACAATAATAAAATGTCTACACTTGAGTCATTTGCATTTCAGAAATAAATACTGTGACTGAATGGCACATCTTGGAGACATTGGTCTGCTGATCACTGTATCGCAGCCTTGAGGGAATGAGTCATGCCATGTAACTCCATACATAATAGACAAAATAATCAAGAAGTAGTAAGCTGGAAAAAATACATAAATTATATCTCTGAACAATTATTTCTCAAGGGCCTCATAACTCTCAAGGAAGAATTAATGAATTTACAACAAATTCAGACTGTAATTAATAAGGTCAGGACCCCATTTTCACCAGTTCAATGAATGGGGTCACAACCATTTTAAGAGCCAAATACATACCAGCTTAGTGCTCTTCAACTTGAAGTAACTGCTATCTTCATAAAAAAGAAATTACATTGTAAATGCAACAAATCTTCTTTCCAGCTGGAAGATGACAAGGCCAGAGTTGAGACTAAAATTACAAATCGCAAGGTCCCATTTGGGTCCAGTTCCTTGACATCTGTATATATTTTGTTCCAGCCTGCTGCTCAGGGATCATTACGCATGACTCAGATGACAGGCAAGTGTATGGACTTTACTCAAGTGTGTATATTTCTTCTCCTAGAATTTCAGAAGAGCCACTGGATAAGCTACGATTAAACCTGTCCTGACACATATGTGTTCAGGAGCAAAGCTAATAATGCATCTTACTCAAAGTCTGGACCCAACTGGGATACAGAGTGTGGAGGAGAGATGAGGGATTCATATGTGTGTTGTGTTTTTCTGGTTGTTTGTAGTTTGTTGTCTATTTACTAATTGAACTGGTGAAAGGCAAACAGCTATGAAACGTGACTCTGTTGGTTATGTCCACCGGATAAATCAGTAACACATTTTTGCTCAGTGTATTCAGTAAATTGAAATGAACTGCTTTATTTCACTTTCCACCATAAGAACATAAGGAATAGAAGCAGGGGTCAGCCATTTGGCCACTCACATCTGCTCTGCCATTCATTAGATCATGGCTGTTCTTTTATCTCAGCACGACTTTCTTGCAGTAATCTCACATCTCTTGATTTCCCTCATACTCAAAATTTCCCAAATATTCAAAATGTTATTGTTCTCTGTCCTGAATATACTGAGCAACTGATCCTCCACAGCCATCTTGGGTAAAGAATTGTAAAGGTTCACTACTCTCTTGCTGATGAAACTTCTTCTCATCTCTGCTGGAATGGCAAACCCCTTATGTTGAGACTGATCCCTGATTTCAGACATTCATACTGGGGGAGGGGGGGGGGGAGGAATATTGACTCTGCAAAGCCACATAGGAGGATTTCAAATTTCAAAGTGATCATCCCTCATTTTTCTGAACTCAAGAGAGAATGGGGGCCACATGGCCCATATCCCTCCTTTCCCTGTCTCTTCCATGTGCCTGTCCAAATGCCTCTTAAATCATATCTGCTTCAACCACATTCCCTGGTAGTGTGTTCCAGGCATCTTCCATTCTCTGTGTGAAAATCTTGCCTCATAAATCTCCTTTAAACTTTCTTCCTCTCACCTTAAATCTATGCCCTCCAGTATTTGACATTTTAGGTCCTGAAGATTTGTCAGCTTGCAGTCTTATTTACTTCTGCAGTACAACATTTTTCAATGATGTTAATTTTTTTCCGCTCGTCATTCTCTCCCGACCTGTTGTTCTTCACAATATTTGGTTCTGTGCCCCCTCCCCCTTTCTCTAATATAATTTCTCCTTTCTCAGTCTGTAGGAAAGCATGTTAACTTTTGCTCATCTTTTTGTTCACACATTAAGCTTCTTTTACAGAAGTATTTACAGTCTGTTTTTATTCTTTTTGGCAGTTTTCTCTCTACTTTCCTTTCACGTCATTTTCTTGCTGTTCCCTTGGTGACCTGAATTTTTCACAGCTCTCAGGCTTACTGTTCTTTTTGGCAACATTCTTAGTCTTTTACCTTGATCAAGTAATTGATTATTGGTAATTGGTTTATTATTGTTACATATACTGAGATATTGTGAAAAGCTTTTGCATGCTATCCAGAATAGATCATTCCAAAGATAAATACATTGAGGGAGTACAAAAGGAAAAATAATAACAGAATGCAGACTATAGTGTTAAGTTACAGAGAAAGTGCAGTGCAGGTAGACAAAGAAGGTGCAAGGGCCATAACGAGGCAGATTTAGAGATCAAGAGTTCACCTTTATCATACAAAAGGTCCATTCAAGAGTCTTATAACAGCAGGATAGAAGTAATAATAATATCTTTAACTTGTTAGCCATGGCTAGATCATTTTTTGCATTGTGTATTTTTGCCTTAAATATTTGTTGTAAACTGTGTCATAATTCTTTAAATGCTAGCTGTTGCTTGCTTATTGCTGTACCTTTTAACGTAGTTTTAATACAGTTCAATATGGCGCCCTAATCTACCATTGTCAGATCATGCCACATAACTTTGTGGTGTGGTTTGATTGGATTTAAGCCCATATTTTCAGATTGAATTAAATTACTTTCAGTTTTTATATGATATCATATCATATTATGAACACTGTTCCCTATCAGGCCCTAAACTACCAGATCCTCAATTAACCCTTTCTCATTGCACACTACTAGTTCTAAATTAACCTGTTTCCTCATTGGATCCTCAATGTCCTGATTTAGAGAAAAAAAATTCTGGTACACTCTATGAATCTGTGTTCTATTTTTTCATTTGATTTCCCCATTCTATGTGTAGTTTTAAGTACTGCACGATTATTTTATTACCCTTGTTACCTGCACCTCTGATCTTCTGATTGATAACTTGCTGATCGATCATTATGAATCAATATAAATATATATTCATCTTTCAAATGTGCACAGAATAGATTTCAGTACATTGATCTGCTCTGTTCAAGCCAGCATACATACACATTCTATTTTTCAGAGGAAGTACACCCTTCACAAACCAAGAAATCATAAGTATGCAGAGAAAAAGCTTGCATTTGTAGCAAACAACGAACTGTTGAAGGAACTCAGTGGGTCAGGCAGCATCTGTGGAGGGAAATAGACTATCAACATTTCAGGTCAAGACCCTTCATTTGGACTGCACTAATATATTTTTCCCACCACAACCTCAGGTTATCCAGAGCCATTACAATGTTTTATTTTTGTATTATTGAGTAAGGAAATATATTGTTTGTGTAAGTACACATCTGCAAAGGTACCACTTCACTCATTGGTGCACAATACTCCATGCACTGAGTACATTGCAGCATTCAGCAGATACATGATATGGAGGCTGAATGAATGAACACATTGTGAGTCACGGACATGAGGCTGGAAATCAGATTAATGAAGAACAAAACAAGGTGTAACCTAACCCATGAAAATGGTTATTATTGCAATGGAACAAACCTAAGGCATGAGTGCAATGTGGACGGTGTCAATGGGTGTGGGGAGGGGTGGCAGAGTGACCGATAAGTTTACACATCTACGCCTCGGGCATTACTGAATTTCCATTTGTAGGCCCATGACAAAAACGATCATTGCCATTCCATGCAGTGAACCAATGTGTTTCTCGAGCACAGAGGAAATTCCAGCCAGTCATTCCGTAGTCTTGGGCAATCTCCCTTGGAATCCTTCCCTTATTGGCTGACAAGCACATCTCTTCCATCAACACCTCCAGAGCAAAATTTGAAAATCAGGAATCCTGTCCTGCCCTACCCCTGTCTAAGATTTCCCTTGTCAAACTGTAAATCTGATGGCAATAATCGTAAAACACTTGCTCTTAAGAGAGCTGTTGCCTTTTAATGGCATTACCTTATTTCATACATCTTCAGTTGGTAAGCTGCCAATTAATAGCACAAGTAGTGCTGGCTCTAGTCAAATGAGAAACACACTCCAATTTTCTGCATGAAACTCATTGACATCTTTGGCTTGTGTTTCAATGCAGTCATTCCCCAGCCAAAGTAATATGTTAAGCACTCTGTTATCTCCTGTGTTTACACCAGCTAAGCAAAGTGATAAATCATTATGAGCTGCCATCTCTCCAGGAATTGTGTTAACAGAAGAGCAAAGTAACACGTAGGTTCCCACAGTTTCAGAATCAAAGCAATTCAACTTTCTTTTACTCAAGAGTGGCATTAATTGTCGATCCCTAACTATTCTTGAGCTGCTGAAAGTGAACTATCTTCTTAAAGTGCTTCAGTTTTTTTTAGTGAAGATACTTGCACAGTGCTTTTAGATAAGGAGTTTCAGGATTTAAATCCCACAATAATAAAGTACCAAACTATCCTGAGTTGAAAATATATAACTGTTCTTTCATTATTGCTAAGTCTAAATGTTGGAAGACACTGCCCAACGGCACTATTACAGCACTATCATCCTACAAGCACGGTAATTCAGGGAGAGCATTCATCATCACCGTGTCAATGAATGGTTGTAATGGGAAATAAATACTGGTCTTCACAGCAAATCTAAAGCTTGTAAATGAGCAACAAAAAACGTATTACCAGGGCCATTACACATTGGTAAAGTCACATCAAATTTTGTTCTGAACGATTATTATGCACAGACAGTAAAATTCCCATCAACTGTTGTAAGATGTCCTCAGGTTGCAAAATTCATGGTCTCCCCTCTATTTTGAATTGCATCAAACATTTTTTCAGTTCTAAATAAGTAATGAAAATATGAACAACAGCCATGTTACCATTCCATCTATGTGCCTCTAGGGTGCTATGTGAGTATTTTTGCAGTGAACTGTAGATAACTATAACATTTATCCTTTTCTAAGCTAACTTTTCCGCTGAGGTTTGAAATATTGACGGCCAAGGATCATGTGACAAATGCACTTAGTCGACTCTCAACTTTTATGAGCAAGAGAAAATAAAATTTTTGGATTTATTTTTAAAAGCATCATTGGGTGTAAAAATAAATAATTTTACCTCTGCACGCTCCAATCATTGTAGCAAGGAGTTGGAAATTTGCTTTTACAGCCTAAATTCTGCAGGCTTTCTTTGGGAATTGGTGTGTGGGGAGACGATACCCACTCCTCATTACACCACCAATAAATGATTAAACTCGTGAACTTATAAGGTTGCCAGTAAGAATCCAGAGCAGTTAACACAGATTTTCAGTTTTGACATATTTAATTGCATTTTTGAAGATATAATTGATTTTGCAGATAAAGAGATTGACACAGGGTGCATATAGATTTCCTAGAATGTCTTTGATAATGTGTCTTACAGAGAGTTATTCCAAAAAGTCAGACAGATATTGCAGGAGTATATGTTTGCTACATGGATCGAGAGTTAGTTAATGGACAGAAGGCAAAAGAGGATTTGCTTAGATTTGCATGGTTTGGTTGTAAGTAGGACATGTTAAGGCACATTCTTGCATTGACTTCTGATTTTGATGTACAGAGATGATTTTGACTTGGAAATACCGAACATTATATAAAGAGTTTTCAGTGACAGAATAGTAGGAAACTCACAATGATTTCATGGAAAAATGATGTGAACTAGATTAGGTGGCTGATGTAAATTTAAAGTAGAGAACATGAAAAGTACCGCACATAAGAGGAAAAAAGCAAGTGATGAATGCATACATTTAATTGAAAGGTGCTTTGGGTGATTAGAAAAACAGAAACTGAGACCTGCAAATACATTTTCCTTGAAAATGGATCACATTGTTCTATATGTGAATCAATTTCAATAAAAAAAAATTCCCAGAAGAAAATTATGAACTTAATGCAAGTGTCACATAGCCTTCAATTTACCACTCCAGTCCTAATGTGTGACCTACAGGGGAGCTCAGGGAAGTGCAATGACATTTATTAATGTTCAATGCACACCTGGACACTTTAATGTCTGCAGGGCCCCTTGTGTTGCTTCTTGCATAATTTAATAAATTGAAGCAGAGTTATAAACAGAATATCCCTTACTGAGGCCAATAACTCTCATACACACTGCAGTGTCTAGATACAATAAAATATCAGTAGTCATGCTACGTGATACAAACTAGTTCCTAAAAATACCATACACATTTATATAGACTGGACGTACCATTTCCGTGACTTTTACCATGAATACATGGTCTACTCTATGAAGGCCTGCATTGGCATGGGCCACACAGACTGATACATGTCTCACAGCACCTGTGAGACCTCTTTCAAAATGATTTGAAGTGCCCTGGGTGCATAGAATGCAGTGTTGAAAACTTGCCCTAACTACATCTGCTTTAAATAGTGTAGTTATTCATTATGAAGATTATCTTCTTTAAATTACAACAAGAGCACCTCCTCCAGTTGTGACCCACACCCAAACCCATTTTGCAACTGCTGATTAACTGATTGACCATGTACCTCCACACCCAAGCATCTGATCCTCAAACATCCACCAAATTGCCAAACCGATCCTTACCCTAACAACCCCACTCTGGACTCAACACCCTCACTGATCTCTCAGTCTAAGCTTTACCTGACTTCCTGTCCGAACTGACCTCCTTACTGATCTCCTGCCCCTATCTCCACACAATCCAAGGTCATGTTTTCCACTCCCCAGCAATCTCTAACCAAATCCTCAAGTCTCCATCAGACTAGATGGATGAAACCCAATGAATACCCAGCTCTTCTCCTGGATCTGGATCCAGATCCATCTGATCCCTTTTTGTACTGTCAAATGGCAAGTCATGCACAAGAAATGCCACTCACTATCCCATTAACATCCTCTTATGGACACCATTCAACTTCTCGGCTACTTTTTTTTGAGACAGTGCAGGAGGTGGAGATAGCATCTTGAAACTTACAAGTGGGGCAAATAATACAAAGTTAAATTATTTCAAGTCCATGGTTAAGCAACCTTTGCACTACTTCTTGAACCTGGCATAAAACTAGACTGACAAGAGCTTAGTGAACTTTAATAACTTACACAAAATAACGAGTGTTATACGAGGTTTCATGCAATAAAGTGCATCGTATTGACTATGAGGTCAACTCATGCATGTGTTTAAAAAGTGATACATTAGTTTATATTCAATAAATTACTTCAAAAGTAATGTAACATTCAGTTCTGTTCACACTGGAACTGAAAACAGTTGCAGCATTTTTCCATTTGAAATCTACTTTAACACAAAGAAGGACATTAATATTCCCTCACTCGAGATCTGGGTACTTTGCATTTGGCTTTGTGAAGATTTTTGGTCTCCTTATAGTGTTGGGTGCTATTGACATTAGGTATGTTGTGTTGTGGGCACCCCAAGTCAAATCAGAGATATACCACAATCATAAGAGATTACATTACCTCTCCATCCACCTGATGCATGCAGGCAAAGGCCTGGTATTCTAATAGTGGGCATGATGGCTGGGGTAGTTTGCTGTGCCTTCTTTAAACAAAGGGTGGTCACTAGAAGGAATGTTCTATTCAGTCATGATGTTGCTTAATGATTCTGTTGTGCAAAACATGCAAACTTAAGAAGCTTGCATACAATGAATTGTGTTCAGTGAAGCCATTGCCTATCTCCCAGGGTGGTGTCTAACAATTCTAGTAATCTGCCAGAGGACAGTTTGCTGGATTGATCATATAACCAGCAAGCACTTTAGAACATTAGTATCTGTAGCCCTGAAGGTAGCAGTCAGAGCTTGTACCATTGCCCTGAGACATTGGGTAGCTTCATATTGTGTTGCAGTGGAAACTGAGACATTTGACAACTGGATAGCATGCACTCCCAACCCCCACCAGTAGTCCTGTGCAAGGTTGGTGGTGGAAACATCCATGCTGATTGTCATTGTTTGTAAGCTTTCTGGCAGGTCTGCCAAATGCATTCATATTGTTATTGTGGATGCCCATCGGATTTTTGCTGCAATCAAATAAAGCAACAACCTGCAGATGCTGGAAATCTGAAAAAAAAACAAGCATATTTTAAGTTGCAAAGAGGTAATGGAATGGAGAAACCAAAGGGATTGTCTGCAATAGGATCGATGCTGGTGACGAGATACTCAATAGTTCAGGTAGCATCTGTGGATAAAGAAAGTAAATGAGTTGATGTTCACAGTAGATAAATATACATAAGAACTGACACAAGCAGGAAAGCTGGTTATCCAGAATTGTTGAATTTATTTGGAATGGAGTGGGATAGAGAATTAAAATGCCAGTGCAGGGTCAACATAGAAAAATGGATAAATATATTCTGCAAAATGGCCACCCAGTCTGAGTTTGGTTTCCTCACAACATGAACACTGAATGTAATGCAAGAGCAACACCAGCATTCTCTTTTATTTCAGGTTTCCAGCAAATGCTGCATTTGTATCCCATAGTTCTGGCATGTTATTTTTCATCTCTCATTTTGCCCTCATTTGTCTTCCTCCAGTTACACTCTGTAGACTGACCAGCTGGTATTGACAGCACCAGAAGTAACTTTGTCTCCTGGACAACTTGGCCTCCACCTTATCACACACATTCTCTCTGTTCTGTCCACCCCTCGGCCCTCTGCAAAATAAAGCAAGCTTGGTCTCTCACTTTGCCATTTCTGATGAAGGATCATTGATGTGAAACTTTAATTCTGTGTCAAATGCTGCCTGACCTGCTAAGTATCTCCGGCACTTTCATTCTCTGAGGGGATGGCTGGGGTTGTTAAATCACAGTGTATTTTTTATCTTGTTCTTCTTCCACCATTGAGTCAGGTTGCAGATTTTGATGATTTGAAATGAAAAGGCAGAGACCGTAATTGATCACTATAAGGTCGTGGGTGGTAAGAGGTGCATGCTTACAGTTTGTACATCCATAGTGGATGTAGTTTCATTGGGAATTGTGTTGTGAGTCTGACAAGGTATGAGGAAACAGCCATTTTACTTTGTTTCTATTGTTTTGGACAAGCTCTTGGTAATGGTTTCACTCATGCCCGCACCATCGGTAAAAGGGCACGGTGAAATGATGTGAAAGTAATGCAAGAAACATGTCACCACCTTGTAGACAAATTGCTTCTCATCCCAGTTCTGAATGGCTGTGTTCCTGTTGGTGTAGGGAGAACTGACTTTGCTGAGCCAATTCTCAACAAGCAATGTACTGAGAGTTTGGGTGGATAGGGATTCTCCTAGTCACTCTCTCTCCTCCCTTTCCTCTTCTCACTCCTGCTCTTTCTCTATCTGCTCCTGGATTTATTGATTCATGGGCAGTAGATGGGACTGGTCTCTTATGATGACAAAGTGTGAATCAGAATCAGACTTATTATCACTGACATATGACATGAAATTTGTTGTTTTGCAGCAGCAGTACAGTGCAAAGATGTAAAATTACTATAAATTACAAAAAAAGAAATAACAAGGTAGTGTTCATGGGTTCATGGACCGTTCAGAAATCTGATGGCGGAGGGGAAGAAGAAACTGTTTCTGAATCATTGAGTGTTGGTCTCCAGACTCCTGTACTCCTCCCCTACGGTAGTAATGAGAAGAGGGCATGGCCATGGTGGTGAGGGTCCTTAATGATGGATGCCACCTTTTTGAGGCACTGCCTCTTGAAGATGTCCTCGATGGTGGAAAGGGTTGTGCCTGTGATGGAGCTGGCTGAGTCAACAACCCTCTGCAGCCTCTTGCGATCCAGTGCATTGGAGCCCCCATACTAAGCTGTGATGCAACCAGTCAGCATGCTCTCCACTGTACATCTATAGAAATTTGTAAGAGTTTTTGGTGACATGCCGAATCTCCTCAAACTCCTAACAAAGTAGAGCTGTTGGCGTGCCTTCTTCCTGAATGCATCAATGTGTTGGGCCCAGGATAGATCCTCTGAGATGTTGGTGCCCAGGAACTTGAAGCTGCTCACCATTTCCACTGCTGACCCCTCAATGAGGACTGGTGTGTGTTCTCCCGACTTCCCCCTCCTGAAGTCCACAATCAATTCCTTGATCTTGCTGATGTTGAGTGCGAGGTTGTTGTTGTGACATCACTCAACCAGCCGATCTATCTCACTTCTGTACGCCTCCTCGTCACCATCTGAGATTCTACCAATAACAGTGATGTCATCGGCAAAATTATAGATGGTGTTTAAGCTGTGCTTACCTACACAGTCATGAGTGTAGAGGGAATAGAGCAGTGGGCTAAGCATGCATCTTTGAGGTGCATCTCTGTTGATTGTCAGTGAGAAGGAGATACAGAGACCCAGGTTTTGAAGCTTGTTAATTACTACTGAGAAGATGATGGTGCTGAATGGTGAGCTGCAATCGATAAGCAACAGCCTGATGCATGTTTTGCAGTTATCGAAATGTTCCAAAGCACAGTGGAGAGCTGGTGACATTGTGTCTGCTGTAGACCTGTTCTGGTGGTAGGCAAATTGCAGTGGGTCCAGGTCCTTGTTCAGGCAGAAGTTAAATCTACCCATGACCAACTGGACTACAAGCACAAATTTGGATACCAGTACTTCAAAGCTGCTCTGATATTGCCAGACGGTTGATCCAGAAAGCTAATTGCATTCTCAATGTCTTATCCATGTCAAGAGGTTTCCCATTGTAGATCCATTATGCAGTACTGCAATTAACTGGACTCTTAAGCAATATCCTGGTTTGCCAATAACCAATTGGCATCTTAGAAACTTGATCGGATTACAGACAACACAGTGATCCAGTGCAGAATGAAGTAACCTTGACATAAATTTGGATGAACAGGAAGTGAACCTTCATGATACATTGCCTTGGTTGCAAAGCAGTTATGTGTTAAGGAAAGAACAAATATTCTGATTAGTAAATATTTCCTTGCACTCTTCCATGACAGGGGCAAAACTCTTCTATCAAAATGGGAGGGACTTGATAGAGGTGTATAAGATTATGAGAGGCAGAGACAGAATGGGCAGCTAGCACCTTTTTCCCAGGGTGGCAATGGCCAATATCAGAGGACATCCATTTAAGGTGAGTGGAGGAAAGTTTAGGAGAGATGTCAGAGGTAGGTTTTTTACACAGAGAATGGTGGGTGCCTGGAACACACTGCCATGGGTGGTGGTAGAGGCTGATACAATAGGGACATTTAAAAGACTCTTAGATAAGCAAGTGGATGTAAGAAAAAGGGAGGGTTATGGGCTGTGTAGGAGGGAACGGTTAGATTGATCGTGGAGTAGGTTTATATAGGTCAGCACATCATGGGCTGAAGGGCTCATACTGTGCTGTACTGTTCTATGTTCTAAAATGGTAGGCTGAGCAGTCTCTGCCAAGATTCTAAGGGTCTTGAACGAATGTGCAACACTTAAAAAATGAGCAATGCATACCCCAATTTCAAAACCCTTATCGTAAAATTAAATCTACCAAAAGCTTCTTGTGGTTGTTTTGTTTTTGCATGCACCAGATATGATACAGGTTTCCAAGATAATAAATTAAAGTGTGTATTGGATACAGAGAAATAATTCTGCTGTAGAGCTATGTTGAGCATAAAAATGTATTAGGCGATAACAACGTATCTAAATTAGATTTAGACTTTGTCCTTAATCTTGATGTCAGCATTATTGTTTATTTATCTCTTAGTAATATAAGTAAATTCTTGCATATGCCATGGCAAACATTAAATTTTCAGCATCAGTTGAATTGGTCCTTAATAGAAAAATTCAAGTGTCAAACTGTACTCCAATGAGGGACTATAAGTGCTTCAGTAATTACTTTGTAAATAATACAGAAGAACAGATGGCAGGCCATCTCCCAACAAACCAACTAGTGATGAGTTTATAGCCCTAAACTTATCCCAATGGAGGCTTCCTGCAGTTGTTGGAAGTAAAACATATAAGATGTCAACTATATTATCAAGGCACATGTTTATCCTAAACAAAATATAAGATCTGGTTGACCACAATTTAGTTTATTAGTCTTAAATGATATATTTAATTCAAACATTTTTAGGAGTTTGTAGACTTTTACATCTTGTGGTATCCTTGTTGTAATCCTGACTGCACTACCAATAGTAACAAAGTATTACAGAGGTTCCCTGAGTTACAGAAGACCTGACTTACAGAAATACAACTTCATGCAAATTCACCCATAAATCAGATGATATTTGGAAGGGAATGCTTTGTTAGCCTAACGAATAATATCAAAATGTCTTGTAGTATTCAGTTGAAGAAAGGACAGGAGGTTAGCAGCTGCCACCAGTTCCCCCACAAACTCTTCAAAGCTTAAATTTGTCAAAGAAAATTACCATTGCCTGATATATTTTTAGGTTCTCTCTGTGGTGATGTTCATCTTACAAATAGCGGAAACTGAGACTGGCAAGCAATTCAAGTGAAACTGGGCCGAACGAGTGATTTGTTTTCCCTGTGACATCCAGTACTGTCTAGTGGACAGTATTAATGGACAGTAAGTCACAATAATCAAAACACTGGTCATTGTGAGATTAAATACTTACATATATTTGCGGAGTCTTGTTATTGCCAATACAATGGCTTAAAATGTACAAATATTCCAGTTTATGCTGCAATATTTATACAGAAGTCGCAAATTTGATCCGAGTTTAGCTTTAGTTACCCCTTTCCCTAATTAATCAAAAATCTTTCTTTGGCTTTTTAATCCTTCGGCAAACAGGCTAGTCTTTACTGAGTAAATATAGCACACTCACTTGGTTTTATTATCATCCTACCAGCTGGATGGGAAAATCTTTTGAGGAAAGAAATATCGCTTCTAAATCAGGAAGGCTCAACTATTTCAGGCAATGAATTTTTACCTTGGTTTTTGGGAAAATTGTTTGGTTCTGACTTATGAATAAATAAGTTTATGGACAGTTCTCAGGAATGAAAGCCATAAGTAACCTGGGACTGTCTATATAAGATGATATTCAAATGAATAAAATAGATGCTTTAGTGTTTTTGATTATTAAGTTCAAACAGAAAATGGAGCAGAGAAACTATTTTTGAACCATTTATGAAATTTGAACCCTATTTCATGTGTAACTCTGTAAGTTGGACAGAGCGTCCTTGCCGGTGAATAAACCTTAGGTGATGTCACAAAAATATCTCGTGCCCACTTCAACGTGGCAGATTTTGCCAAAAGCCAAAACCAGGGAAGGGCTTTGTCATATGCCAGAACTGTCATAGATTTTAAAGCATCACCTGAGGTTTTGAATACTTTTAAAACTTCTTTCCTGAGGCCAGGCTACTGATCTTTTCAGCTACAAATCAATATAGCAAGTAGTTGCGATGGTGGTGGGGGAAAGTGAGAGGTTTACTGTAGCCCATTGTTTTGGAGTGGGTAATTTGTGATTGAAGTAGATAGAGGGACCAGCATTATGGTTAAGGCTTTATGTGGAAAAAGACCAAAACTGTGATATAGAGTGTTCAGGAACAGGAAAGGGGAATAGGACCAGCTACACATATGGGTGGTTGGGATCATGAGGGTGGCGGGAATACAGATTGAAGAACTCAGGGAAGGCTGGGAATCAAGAATTGTTGCAAGGAATGTTTCAGTGCAGATAAGCACAAGAATTGAAAAAGTATTTCACCTGCCCCGCAAGCCTTTTGGTTTTGCACAGTGCAAACAAAACAATATTGTCAGAGAACCCATCTTGAAGGGCACCCCAGGACAATGTGGTCCAAGTTCCCTCTTGGTCCATGTACCTGAAACAGAAATTGCATTGGGATCATAAGGGTGACTGATGCATGGTTGAATATTGTGCTTGAACTGAAGCTATTCAAATATTGTGATCTACTCTGAGCAAAAACGATTAGCAATCACACAGTGCTATGAAAAAATTGCAGTGTGAAATCTAATTTCTAAGCATATATTGAATCAAAACTAGCAAAAGTGTAACTAACAATTTTAATAATATTCCACACACTTTATGAACATTTAATGAATTGTAGAATCATTTACCCAACTGCAAGAAGGTGACACAAATTAATTAAATGTCAGTCGTGTTCAGATATTAGTAATTCTTCAATATTATACAGCTGCTATAAAATCTGGAGAAAATGTAGGTAGAAGACCATCATCTGTGGTGAAGAAAATGAGATTCCAGTGATTATCATTTCATGAACATTGAAGCGAGCTAAATGTAAGACATCTATCTGAATGTTTTACCTCAATAAACTGGAAGGATTTCCACTGGGATCCCTCAAATTCCCACTGCAACTTCAGCAGATGATCAACTGATCCTTGGAGAATTGTATCTTTTCAGCTGTTCATCACCAGTGAATTATGGTTTATGCATTATCTTGCCTTTAATTGTTGCTTTCCTTGCCTTTCTATTTCAAGGGAATGCTATTTTCTTTGGAAAGTTAATAACATTTTCATGTTCTTAACAATAATACATCTAAACTATTCTGTAAGGTTTAAGTTATTGCTACATGGATTAAAATATTCATTTTTAACTGCTCAGCAGCAACTCGGAAATATCTCGATTCTTTATACTATGATGAATATTTTAGAGTGCATAGACTTATTATCTGGACTATCATGTGTTTGGAATTAATTCAAGTATCTATTTAGGTTTCTCTTTAATCAAATGGGTTGGGGGCTAAAATTAATTTTCTTGCATGTTTGCCTGAAGGGCCTATATTCTGAACACCCATAAAAAAAGTAATTATTTTAATAGTAATTATTCTCATTTTTTTCTCATGACTTAGGATGCCATTTGGCCCATCAAGTTTGTGCTAGGTCTCAGAGCAATCCCATATAATCCATTCCTGTAGTGGTTATCATAACGCTATTACAGTGCCAGCGGCCCGGGTTCAATTCCCGCTGCTGTCTGTAAGGAGTTTGTACGTTCTCCCCGACTCTGTGTGGGTTTCCTCCGAGTGCTCTGGTTTCCTCCCACATTCCAAAGACGTACAGGTTAGGAGCTGTGGGCATGCTATGTTGGCGCCAGAAGAGTGGCGACACTTGCGGGCTGCACCCAGCACATTCTCAGTAATGCAAAAAAAGATGCATTTCATCTTGTGTTTTGATGTACAGGTGACTAATAAATAAATATCTTGTCCTATCTTATCTTATCTTGTCTTATCTTATCTTATTTCCTGATAACCAATTTTCTGTCACGTGCCTATCAACAACTTCCTGATTCTCCTCCTGCCCATCTACACTGGGGGTAACATCAGACCATCTTTGAGATGTGGGAGGGAGCTATAGCACCCAGGGAAACCCATGTAGTCACAGAGAGAATGTACAGTCTCTACACAGACACTACTAGAGGTCAGGATCAAACCTAGCTTGCTGGAATTGTGAAGCAGCAGTACTAACTGCTATGCCATCCAATAGTTAAGGACTCTTTTGCTCTCTCAATCCTATTAGAGTTCCTTTTAAATTAAGTCTAGATCCTGCAGGAGTGATATCAGCATGGTCTTCATTATCGAGGGTAGTACAAATCTCAATTGCTTTCTTCCAGGTTTCAGCCAGCTCACTAACAAAGACTTCAGCTGACACTATAATCCTTTGTCTTTATTTTCATTTTAACTTTAAATCCCTTTACTTCTGTATTCCACTTGTTCGCTCAGGATCAATTCACTTTCTTTAAAGTGAGAGGGAGGGGCATGTGATAGAACAAAAAGGTTTGAGTATCCATGTACACAAATCACTAAGAGCTGGAAATAAGCAAAAATGCCATCACATATGCTGGTGAAGGGCTGACCTATATTTCAAGGAAATCTAGATTTAATAGGGAAGAAGTTACCTTACAATTCATCTGGAGTCAATCTAGAGAATTACATTCATTGTAACTAAGAAAAAAAATATTTTCCTCTGAAGTGTGTACAGTGTACACTGGCCAGAGGATACTAAGACTTAAATTGTTCAATTAGAAAAACAAAATAAAATTAACCTGTAATTTCTAAAGTATAGAAGATTGAAGAGTGCCCTCGTGATAAAATCAAATCAAGAATAATTATTTTTTGTAGTGTAAGCCATCAGAACAAATGAATATAAACTTAAAATTAAATCTGCAACCTTCAGGAACAAAATCAAAAAATTTCATCACAGTGGGCAGTATAAATCTGGAACTCACCTTTAATTCACTGGAGTTTTTGGATAAATTGAACTTTCAAGACAAACAACAATACATTTCTATTGGAAAATACAAAAAAGCAGGTAAATGGAGTTGTGTATCGAGTACAGATCAGCTGTGATATAAATGCATTGCAGAACAGGCTTGAGGAGATCGAGTCTCTTTCTAAATTCCAATGTTCTCTTGTCATTATTATTGTCTGTATTATTCCTTACTGATTGGTGAATTGTTCCATTCACCACCACTCCTCCTTTTCAAAAATTTTCCTTTACTTTCAAGGTGCTGCTGAAGAAGATAGGAACATTAGAACTTGAAGCAGGAGTGGGCTACATGGTTCCTTGAGCCAGCTCTGCTATTTTATATCATGATCAACCTGATCTTGGCCTCAACTACACTTTGCTGACTGTTCCCTATGACCCTTGACTCCCCTGTAGTCTAAAAATCTGTCTACCCCATTCCTGGATATGTTCAATGACAGCCTTCACAGTTTTCTGGGATAGAGAATTCTAAAGACTCAATACCCTCTGTGAGGAGACATTCCTCCTCATCTCCATTTTAAATGTTGACCCCTTATTCAGAAACTATGTCCCCTAGTTCTGGATTTCCATCATGAAGGAAAACATCCTCTCAGTAGTTAGCAATAAATCTTATAATGTATAGACTTATGTGTGCACATGGCATGAAAGTGTTGAGGATGTGCACGCAGGGATCATTTTTTGTGTCAGAATAGTGAATTACGTTATTGAGCTTCAAGGGTCACTTCAATGGAAACAAGTGGTACAAATCACCAGCTGGGGTAGAGAAAAACAAGATCACACCATAACAAAATGCAGTAGTGGTTCCCAAGAATAGGGCTGGAAGGCTGAATATGAGGCAAATAAGTCAATGATATTGTAGCAGGTGGGCAGATACACAAGCGGTTATTGATATGGCGTAGTGACAGATCATGTTCTTCAACAATGGGATCATGAAGAAAGTAATTTTCACAAACATACCACTTTGACAACAGAAATTCCTAGTTTAACCCCTAGCTGGTTCGACCACAGGCTGCTTCATTCATGTTAAGAAGACCCCAAGAAGGTTTGGTCCCTAATTTACATATATAAAAAGCCTAATTACGATACTGGATCTAGATCTTGAACTCCTGTTATTATTGCTTCATCTATATGACAAGCAACATTTTACTGTGAAATGGTGAAGAAGTCATTTGACATATTTGCTTTCATCGGTCAGAATATTGAGTACAAGAGTTGGGATGTCATGTTACAGCTTTACACGATGTTGGTAAGGCCAAATTTGGAGTACTGCATACAGTTCTGTCCACCCTGCTATAGGAAGCATGTCACTAAACTGAGGAGGGTGCAAAAAAACTGGAGAGGCTGCAGGGAGCTGTGGACATAGCTCAGCACATCACGGAAACCAGCCTCCCCTCCATGGACTCGACTCTGTCTATACTTCTCGCTGCCTCGGTAAAGCAGCCAACATAGTCAAAGACCCCACTCATCCAGGACCTTTTCCCTTGTCCTGTCTCCCATCAGGCAGAAGATACAAAATCCTGAAAGCATGTGCCACCAGGCTCAAGGACAGGTCCTATCCCACTGTTATAAGACTATTGAATGGTCCCCTAGTACAATAAGGTGGACCTTTAACCTCAATCTAACTTGTTATGGCCTTGCACCTTATTGTCTGCCTGCACTGCACTTTCTCTGTAACTGTAACACTTTATTCTGCATTCTGTTATTGTTTTCCTTTGTACTACCTCAATGCACTGTTGTAATGAAATGATCTGTACGGAAGGCATGCAAAACAAGGTTTATCACTGTATCTCGGTACATGTCAAAATAATAAACCAACTTACCAATTTACCAAAAGATTTACAAGGAATGTTACTGGGACTGGAGAGTTTTAGTTACAAGGAGAGGCTGGATAGGTTAGGATTTTTTTCCTTGGAGTATAGGGGGTTGAGGGATAATCTTTTTGAGGTTTATAAAATCATGAGGACCATAGGTAAGGTGAACAGCCACAGTCTTTTTCCCAGGATAGGGGAGTCCAGAACTAGAAGAGATAGTTTTAAAGTGAGAGGGGAAGGATTTAGAAGGGACCTGAGGGGCAATTTTTTCACACAGTGACTGGTGCATTATGGAATGAGCTGCTAGAGGAAGTGGTAGCAGCAGGTACAATTACGACATTAAAAAGTCATTTGGACAGTTTCATGGATAGGAAAGGTTCAGAGGGATATGCACCAAATGTAGACAAATGGGACTAGTTCAGTTAGGCAACTTGGTTGGCATGGACGAGTTGGATCTGTTTCTGTGCTGTATAACACTATGACTCTCTGACTGTATGTATCAACCAGGGCATTGAAGGTCAACCAAAAATGGAAATGGTAGCATAAATCCAAATTTATGGGTCTATATTGTACCAAAACATGAAGAATGACATTGCTAGTAAAATACACCACCAGCATTAGCTAGTTTTATTTGTTTTAATGCTGTTGTAAAATCTTTTACATTAATAATAGCTAAAAATCCATAACTAAGAATTATACATCTGTGCACAAGAATATTGGCTTCTTATTCTTCTCCTTGGATGTCCAGGAAACTATACTGTCCAGTTTAATAGAATATTATTGTTCTTATTTGTCAGCAAATTGTAAACAACCAAATGTACTAAAAATCTCAATTATTTTGCTTTTAATGTGCTTGGTTTATAATAAGTTTTATGAATTATTGTGCCTTTAAACTTGTGGCAGTCTGGACTGGATAAGAAATAATCATCTGAAAATTAATTGCCGTGCCATCACATAAATAATATCATCAGGAAGCTCTTTTTTGATGCCAATATGTCATCTATCAATAGAAAATAGACATTTTCCATTTAGAATCATAATAAATGAAATTTTTTCCTGGGCACAAGACCTCTAAAGATGTATAATTTTGCTTTCATTTTAAATCTGAACATTAAAGAGCAGAAGCATTTATCATTTTTGGCCTTTACTTTTTTACTCCTCTTCTGCTCTTCTAAATAAATGTAGGTCTTGATGGAATTAAAATTATTAAAAAATATCAAGTGTAGCTTTCAAGTTTTAAACCATTGCTGAAGAGGTAACATGAATAAACCTTGAATGTTCAGTGATGTGCTGGACCTGTTCCCATGCAATTACATCAAATTTATTGACAAATGTAATTATTGACAAATGTAATTACAATGATTTGTATCATCATTATAAAAGGGACCTTGCTGTTACTCAGTGTTGGTAATTCCGTGCAGTAGAGCGACCAGTTACTGCAGCTAAGTAGAATCCATGACCTTATTTGCATTTGCATCCGACAGACCCCTCTGCCATTTGTAGTTTGATTACAGCTTAATATCTGGGAGATAATGCCTTGCATAATGCAGGAAATTATGACCAGTGTGGAATTCATCAATTTTATCAACTTTGACACCAACTTCCACCCTGCCCTCAAATTCACCTGGAGTATTTCTGACACTACTCCCCCTTTTCTGGATCTCTTTGTTTCCATCTCAGGGGAAAATTATTCAGCAATACCTCATATAAACTGACAAACTCCTATAGTTACCTTAACTACACCTTCTCCCATCCTTGTCTACTGTAAGGATGCCATCCCATTCTCTCAGTTTCTCCATCTTCACTGCATCTGTTTGAGGCTTTCCACTGTAGGACTCCTGAAATGTCCTCCTTTTTCAAGAAAAGTGGCTTACTCTCTGCCGTAGTTGATGGAGCCCTCACACGCATTTCCTCCATTTCCCGCATGGCCGCTGCCCTCCCCTTTCCCCAGACAGAACAGAGTTCCCTCGGTCCTCACTTCACTCCCCCCCCCCCCCCCCATTAGCCTCTACAAACAGCACAAACCTTCACCATTTCCACCAGGTCCAATGGGATCCCACCACCAGTCATGTCTTCCCCTCTCCTCCCACCCCTTTCTGTTTTCTGCAGGGGCAAGTTATTTCCATGACTGCCTGGTCCACTCATTCCTCCCCACCCACTCCTTCCCATCCCCTGGCACCTTCCCCTGCAATTGTCCCTTCACCTTCTCCCTCACCACCATCCAGGGACGTAAACAGCCCTTCCAGGTGAGGCAGAGATCCACATGCACCTGCTCCAACCTTGTCTACTGCATTCAGTGCTCACGATGTGGCCTCCTCTACATCGGTGAGACCAAGCATAAACTAAGCAACTGCTTTGTGCTCTGCCCACAAAAGTCATCTCGAGCTTCCACTTGCATGTGATTTTTAACTCCATCCCGATTCTTACACGGACCTGTCTGCCGTCAGTCTTCTCCGCTGCTATGGTGAGACAGACCAAGTGCAAACAAGAAGAACAACACGTCATATTCCACTCGAGTAACCTACAACCTAATGGGTATGAACATTACGTTTTCTACTTTCAGGTAACTCATATTCACTGTGTTCCTTTCTTACTCCCCCCGGTCCATACAGGTTCTCTCTCCCTTTGTTCACCTTTTCAGTTCCCCCGCTCCCCCCTCCCAAATGTTACCAAGACTCTTCACCTTCACCCACCCAGTTTCATCTGCCCATCATTCACCTACTTCTTGTTCCACCTATCACCTGCCAGCCTCTGTCTCAACCCTGCCTCTCATCTCTTTATACTGCTTACCTTCCCTCTGCTCTCTCAACCCAACATGTCAACTATCACTTTGCCTCCACAGGTGCTGCTTTCTGTTGCAAGAAATGTGTGAACTCTGCCTGGTGCAGCAATGAGCTACTGGGAAAGTTCAAAGCTTCATGGCATAAAATGGTGGAGTTGAAGTAAGAATATTCGACATCACTTTGTCATTGATAGAATATTAACAAGAATTCCTATTGCTGGCCACTAGATAGGACCACACACACAAGTTTGAATAGCTGGAGCTGAATTTCACTGTTTCTGTGTTTAATGGACCAAAAGCGATAGGTTTCTGATGTTAAATTTCTCCTATTTTATTTTGATATTGGAACTTAAATAATGGAATTATGAAAATAGATTTCATGAACTTGGCTTAGAATCCCATAATTACAGAGGTGAGTGGTATATTAATTGAACTATTGATAGGGCAAGTGGACTGGAATGATTTCTTAGAATGTGTTACTCTGAACAAGGGGGGATATGTTTAAAATTTAAGTCAGTTTTTTTTTGGAGTCTCATCCCCTGCACTTTCTTAAAAATCTGCAATATTTTTGTCACTTAGCATAATTTTCCAAATCACTATTTAAAGTTACCATTAATTGCTTTGACCAGCCTTTCAAGCAGTGCATTGCAGACCTTGCCATGTGTGTGGGACATGAAGTGGTCTGATCTGGTGACTTTGAGATGTGATTTTACTCCCAGCTGATTGCACAGTGTGTCACATACATATTGGGCATGAATTGCTGGTCTTCACATTAACCATGCATAATTCCAGGACTTGAATTCAAAATGCATCATGCCATTGTGCTGAAAATCAAGTTCTCAGCTTCAGCTACTGCTTGAAGTCATGGGATGGTTTCAGGTGAACTCACAAGGAGTAGCAAGATTGGCCATCCCACTTCTCCAACACTAGGCTAGAGATACCTGGAGAGATAATCATGGTGTTCAATATCCCACAGTTCAAATAGTGACGGCCACGCTTGAACATTGATCAGAGTTAATAACCTATCATTTACAGTTGAGCTGTATCCACTGATGTCTTCTGAAGTAGATTCCCCGACAATGGCACAGCTAAGAGAGACACAAGTGACTACAGACACTGGAATCTGGAGCAACAATCTGCTGGAGGAAGTCTGTGGGTCGAGCAGCATCTGTGGGGGGGAAAAAGAATAGTCAATGCTTCAGATCGAAACCTTCCATCAGAATCTGGTACAGGTAAACCCTGTCCCTTTAAGAAAATGGGCCTGCTTCCTTTATTTAGGTTCTAACTTTCTGTTTGGTGACCCAAGCTGACACTTTCTCACTTCCTCATGTCAGGTGTTGGAATAGCAGCATCAAAATGTGTTGCATGGTGATTGACATCACTGCTGAAAACCCAGCTTCATTCATGGACAGGTGCATTTGTGCAAAGATGCACCAATGTGAAGTTACATAATGTATTATGTTACTATAAAGTCCCAATCAATATCAGGGATCATTTTACACCACAATTCAATTGCATAGAGCCTAAAAAAATGTGTTACATAAGTATATAAAAAAAACTTTGTCTATTTAGCTGTTGCACTTTTTTAGAAAACCTTTGAAAGCAGTTAACTGCCATAGCCTTCAACTTCAATGCAGGTTAAGAAACAGTTTTATATTGCACTTAATGTATATGTTAACTGTACACAATGATGGATAGTTTTCATTTATATAGGTGGAAATTTATACACAGGTTCCCATTCCATTCTAGAAATGCACTACCGGCCAAAACAGATCTCTATAGACCTTCAGGTTGCATGCCTAAAGTCTACGATTAAAAAATTACTTATATTTGGGAAAGGTTGCAAATTGACAATGCGTTATCAGATAGAAAGGAGATGACTGGGCAACTCAACAGTCCATCAAGCCTGCTAATTGTGTTGCATCAATGACTGAGATTGATTTATGTAGACAATTCTTGTGTAAATCTCCTCCATTCACATTTTCCTGACAAAGTAGTTTTGCTTTCATTGGGAGAAGTTATTGCAGATTTGTTCATTAGTTCTGGTTTCTGTGCTTTAAGTACATTCTGTTTTCTGAATAAATTACTTCATTTGACTGTTATGAAGCCAGATATACACCCAGCCTGCCCTTGACTCCTTGGCTGACACCAATTATTGAAATTAGGCTGCCTTTGGCATTTGACCTAGCATGTATAAACCTCTTTAGTAACATTCACAAAACACCTGTAATTATTTCATCATCATCTTTGCTACCTCCATCTAATCACAATCCTTCAGTCCTGCTGATAGGTCTTACTCTCACTTCTCTCCACATAACATTACACCAGACACAGAAAACAGGGAATCCAAGAGCTCAGGTTCTTCTGTGGATAATACGTAAAAGAGAAATTAAGAATTATCCTTACATAATACCTTATACCCATCTTACCTATTTATTTGCCAAACCCTCCACTGCTTTGAAAGTTACTTCCAGTTTGAAGACTTGGAAGGTAGGGGCTTCTGAACATTTGGCAAGGTTACTTGTAAGACATGGGAGCTAACTGAGAACAACTCTGAATCATGTGAGTCTGGCTAGTGACAACAATGGCTCGCCATGGGCATGGCAGCCTGGTCCAGCTATTTATGTGCCACACACAAAGGTAGCAGAGAGTAGATAATGGTAAATATCATGCGACACTGATCCTTTACAACTCTGGAACAAAGTTGTACTCTTTAGTGTGACTCTCATGCTTAAAAAACACAGAAACAGTGCATAAACAAAAGGGTTGGGATGCAGGAGGATAGAGAATTTCAAAAAATGATGAGTGTGTGTGAATGTTGTGAATGTGTTGAGTGGTGAGGGTGAGCTGAACTAAAGTATGGTGCAGTGATTGTGGGAAAGTGAAGTTAAGTCTGGTGAGGCCAGAGGGGATGTTGTTGTGAGTATAAAATTAGAAAGCAGTTTTCTTAACTTCACAACTCTAGCATAGTTATGCATTTATTACAGTGTTGTGATTATGTCCTAGGAGCTTAGATCCTGGTATTTGAACTTTTCTGCAAACATGTTATCATCTTCGACAGAACTGTTGTCTGGAGAGTTTTCTTTTTTCTTGTGTGTTTGCATCAAGTATTCCAGCAGTTAATTATGTTTTCAGGATTTTGTTTTAAATGATAGATGATCAGAAATCTATATACCAATCCTCCCTCTGCATTTTTTTGAAGCTCTGATTCATTCTGGGATAAAGGTTTGAGTTGCACATAGACTCATCACTTAAAAATATTTCTTTCAATATGATAGGACAGGAATGAATCTGCCCATGCCCCTTGACCACACATAACTGCAATGTTGGTTATTGCATAACTTTCTGGTGGAAAATCATTCCCATTTTACACACTTCATGCCAGGAGCACTGTGCCTTTTTGGTACTCCTGTTAATTTGGTTTAACACAGACAAAGGTATTCCTGGGTTTTATTGCTATGAATCATATATACATCTATAATAAGGTAAATTTATTGTACATATCACCATTCTGTTTCAAACAACCCTAACTGCTATTTTAAAATTTTATCTCCTCAACAATCCATAAATATTAGAAGCTGCCAATCACCAGACCTGGAGAACAACATCAGTCATGTGGAGATACCAGAGAAGCTGGAATTGTTCTCTTTAGAGCAGAAGAGGTTAAGGGGAGATGTTCAAAATTGAGAGCTTTTTTCATGGGAAGTAAAGAGAAACATGTTTCCATTGGTGCATCTGTCTGTTAACAAAAAAACACATTAGTGGCAGTGATGAAAGATTCAGAGTGGAGGTAAAGAGAAACTGTTTATAAGAAGGTGGAAAGAGCACATACTATCCAATTTACATTACTTTCCTGTTTGCTTCTCCCAACTAGAATGTTGCCACGAGCCTCACTCGTTTTAAGAAATTCCTCGATTTTCACATTTATTACCTATTAAACTTGTCCCAGATAATTAAGTACAACAGTCCATGGAATAAATAAATCTTTAATGCTTTGATGTTTTTAAATTGGAATGCCAATCAACATTGTCACAGAAACAGAATACTTCTTTAAAAAATTTAGACCTTCGTTCAGGTTCTAAGCTATTTTTAGAGGTTTCAGAATGATCAAATATACATTGAAAGTGTTTTATTTTCTTACTTTTTTTCTTTCACCTTCTCTCTCCTTAATTTGAATGTTCTTTCACTGTCTTTATTTGCTTACCCTTGGTCTGGTCTTTAATTCACCGTCCTTCTCAGTCATTGCTCTGATTCAACAATTTTTGAGCTGAAAGTCATCGAACTGAAGTGACATGCCCCATGATGCCTGTCCCTGGTATTTGTATCTATTGGCATTTGCTTTTGATATACAAATGACAACAGAAGTCTTGTCCATCAGGAAATTGGACCAGGCACTTCCTCGTGTCATTCAGCCTGACACAGATTTCATTTGTGTCTCACTTTTCCCACACTTGATGTCATTATTACCATGCATGGCTTGTTTTAATAATTTAATAATAAACATTCAAATACATGATGGGGAGCGACAGCTTTCATAATTAACTCACAATAAAATGAAGAATGCATTACACTGAAAGTAATATATTCTGAGTGGTTTAATGCTTTTGTGTTTAAAGAAATCCTTCTATGAATTTTCAATTAGAAAAATGATACCCACAGGTCTCTGTTAAGATCAAACCTTCAGTGAACTGATGAAGCTAGCTTGCAGATAACTTGATCTGTGGACACAATGGCTGCTCCTGGGACTGGAACTACCCACAATCATGGGGCACCAACAAATATCCTCAGTGGTCTACTCCAGATGTTTTCCACTTCTGGATCATGTTTTCCCCATTCCTACATTTTCCATGATCTCTCCCTCCTGTTCTCCCTCATCTCCTTGTCAGACACAGACACTGATCCACTCCCAATAAGTCAGAATGAGAACGACATGTCAGGTCCGGTTCTCAGAAGCTGCTGCCACTTGTGAAAGATGCAAGTTGGGTTTTAGCAACCCTTAAGTGAAGCCAATCATAATAACAATTTCCTAGATCAAGCAGATCACAATGTTGTGCTTTCCTTTAGTAACTTCCAACTTGGTGTTTGCATTTATATGCAACACCCATTCCAGAACACCTGAAGTTGAATTTTTAGGTACCTGCGACTGGAAAATCATCCCATTAATTAAATAGTTGGAGTTAGGTCCAGATGAAAGTTTTAATTCCATATACAAATCCAATGGTTTTAAAATTATTGTTAATGATTAATGTGTGTAGGAAGCTTATAAAATTGTGGAAACAATTTTAAAGAATCCCACCAAACACCTATTCAGAGATACAATATTACATTCTGAACATGATTTTGGAAAGGCTAGATCAACCTCTGTTTACTTTCTACATTAACTAGTCATTTTAATTGGTATTAATTTGTACAATAGAGAGAAGCAATAATGGGCCTCACCAAATAGTCTTTGTAATGATGGATGCGATGGCAAAGACAAAAATGAATAAATGAATGTTTTTGATTACTGGTAATAATTATGACATAATCTGCACTTCATTATCAGCAAGTATAATATTTGCTTCACATCAACTGTTTTGTTTGTTGCACAACAAACCCCTCATTGTAATGGAACAATTCGTATGGCAGTCAGACAGTTGGCTAAAGATGTCACAGATGAGTTATACATTCCAGTTATATTTTAAAACACTACCATCAAAGGATAGTTAGTCTAAAATCAGAATGAAAATTACAACTAAAACCATTAAACCAGCAGATTAATGTTTAGTAAAATATGAAGACAAATTAATTTGAGGTAGTTCATGGAGGTTAATCATTCTTCAATGCCTAGAATAGTTAATTAGCTCTACATCAATTAGTTATAATTGACCAATAATCTGCTTGAGTGAATGGTTCAGGTAAGGATGAATGTAACAGCAGAGTGAAAATGGAATTATTAATTGTGTCATACACTCACACTTTATCATCGATATGAGTAAATGCTAAACACAAACACAGTTTGTTTAGATTGATATCTATATTTGCTTTGCAAATGAAAACCAATTTTAATGAAACATAATAGTGTGGATTTTACAGGTGAAGGAAATTAACTGGATGCAAGATAATATGCTGCTAATGGTGAGATACCACTTCTGAAAATTTGTACAATACTCTGCATCTCATCAGTCAATGTCATTACTCTTAACTCTTACGTTCAAATTTTAAAGGGTCAGGTGGTAAACATCAAACACAGGGATAAGGATGTTCAACCCCTCTTAGTGGTTGGACAACGGTTACAAATATTTGCAAGTATGTATTGACATATCTCAAGCAGAAACCAAGAAGGTATACTTAAGATAAGATAAGATATCTTTATTAGTCATGTACATTGAAATGCATCTTTGTGTAGAAAGTGCTGGGGGCAGCCTGCAACTGTCGCCACGCTTCCGGCGCCAACATAGCATGCCCACAACTTCCTAACCTGTACGTCTTTGGAATGTGGGAGAAAACTGGAGCACCAGGAGGAAACCTCGCAGACACGAGGAGAATATACAAACTCCTTACAGACAATGACCGGAATTGAACCCGGGTTGCTGGCACTGTAATAAAGTTTAACATAGAGCATCTCATTCACAAACCAGCCAGAAAGAGAGAACCTCACAAGATTGTTGGTTGAGGGTGGAATTTTGAGCTGGGAATTCTAAAGAAATCATAACTAATCATAACTGCAGGTGGGCTTAAAAAGAGCCCAAGTTCTATTGGAAATTTTAAAACAAAGTTTTTAAATGACTCTAGCGTGTATCAAATATAAACATTATGAAGGTTTCACAGATTCTGGCCTGGATTGAAAATAACAGTATGAAATGAAACAATTTTGCAACAGTGGTAAACTCCTAGGATGAGTGGTCTTCAGCTCCATTTTCAACAGAGAGGCATGGTAGGTGTGGGATCTTGGACAGTAGACCAAGAACTTCTCAAGGTCAGGATGAGTCAGGGCTACCCATTAATAAGAGGCCAGATTGACTGCCTAAATGGTGAATGGAGGCAAATATTAAGAATAAGGAATTGCAGTCAGAGAACCATGGCTACTGCTCCCGGCAAACAACAGGTGTAAGGACGAAGGCAGGAAGCTCTCGGATGTGATTAATAAAAGTGAAAATGGGGAAGGAAAAGATCACACACATGATCAGGAAGACTGTGGAGTGAAAGACCTAGCCATTGCTGAGAGCGGATTGGTTCATATTAAAGATCAGAGCTGTGAAGGAAGAAGACTTCATTATAAAACTTCAGATGAGTAATGAACAAAATAAGTTGGCATGAATGTGACAGATGGATTGTCATGTGGTCTAATAAGAAGATACTCACCTTGGTTGGAAAAGCAGAAACATAGCAATCTAAAAATTTGTTTTGAATCGTGCTGTTTATTTCACATTTGACCAGACACTGACCTTTAATCCACCACAATCATCCTTGAACCAGATATCCTGATCACTGACCCTTGTCCCCACTCCCTGAACTCTTCAATCCCTCAACTCCACGACTTCTCCGATCCCCCAACTATCAAACAGATAACCTCTCCAATCGAGGCCATGGTCTCCATCCCACTCCCCCACAAGGGGCTGATCTTTGGCCAGCTGAATCAGTTTCAATGCCCAGACTCAAGCTGGACCTTGACCTTGTCTGGCCAGACTCGGCCTCAGTTATATTTTCCTTTGGATGCACCACAGCTCATGGAGGAAGAGGAATAACTGATTCAGTTGCATTCAAGGTGAAATTTGGTCTGGCGAGCCCACAACTGTCATGATCATGAGTGCTGCCTATGACCATATTGTAATGCTTTTATGATCCACAACCACACTGCTTTTTTAAAATGGATACCAATTATCAAATGTTAGTAATCAAAGAGATGTGGATGCTGTTAGACATAAATCACAAAAGGCAGAATGCAAGTTCAACTATTCAATATGAAGGCAAACAGCATTTTGACCTTCATTACAATGGTTTAGAGTGCAAAAGGAAGAAAATCTTGCAAAAGTTGTTGGTGTGTATGGAATGCTGTATGCAGTTTTGTTCCCCTTATCTAAGGAAGAATGTGGCTTAAAGGCAGTAAAGATTTACAAGATTTATTTCCAGGACTGAGAAATCCATCCTGTGAGAAGAGATTGAACAGAATGGTTCTAAATTCGCTTTGAGGTGATAGTGTGAAAATATTACATTCTGAAGAGGTTGTGAGGAATTGGATGCTGTGAGACTGCTTCCCTAGGCCAGAGAGTCTAGAACTTGTCATATTGAAAAGGGATTGGACCTTTAGGACTGAGATCAAGAGGAATTTCTTCACTCACAGGCTTGTGAATCATTGGAGTTCTCAACCTCTAGGGGTAATGCACATTTACTATATTCAAGGCTGAAACGGATAGATTTTTTAGAATCTTGGGAACCAAGGGTTTCAGGGATCAGATGGGAAAATGGAGCTGCAGTTAGAGCTGTGCCCTCTTGAAATGGAATGCACAACTTTGTGATATGGGAGATTGAAAACCTGATCACCTCTGGTGCATTATATGGAGCATATCATGGATATGACTTCATCTCGTTTAGTAAAGATAAAGTCACATCCATGATATACTCTATATAATGGATTATGTACATGCTTTTGTATTAAGGACAACCAGCAAAAACAGTTAGCCTGGAAAATACTTTGCCTAGTGCTGTTAGAACAATGTTATGGGTTGCCCGAAACCTGGTTGTGAAAGTCCCATAAATAGTGAGAACTTTGTTTGGGAGGTTCAGTGTGGCATTGTGAGTTTTCCTATGTGACACCATGCGGTGTTGGTTACTGTACTGATAAACTGCAAATCCTTGCAGTTGCTGGAATTGAGCCTCACAAGTACAATCTCTGCATGCTGCTCTTCAAGGAACATTTTAGAATAAATGTAGCACTCTTCCTGTACTGGGGAATGTTGCTACTGAATGAATGGAGCTGCAATGATGGGAATGAGAGTGTTCCCAGGGACGGGGTGGGGGGGGGGGGGTGGTGGTGGTTTAGAGACACCTGTACGAGCCAGTCAGGAACGGTGCCTGCAAGAGGCCTATTCTTCTTTGAGCTCCAGAAATACTCTCCAGGCTATTGCCAGACACTCCTGGCTGGAAGTTGCCAGGAAGAACAGCAGTCGTTAATTTCCTGCACTTTAAGGAACCCTGTAAGACTGGCATATCCTCCTGTCTACGCTGCTCTTGTGGGCCGATGGAAATGAAGAAAAACTCACTTCTCGAGCGTGGAATTTAGGGGATCTGCATAACGTGTAAGTGAGCAGCAATCGATAAAATGTGGCAGAGATCAGCAACAACTGCATGGGATGGTCCTGAGGCAAGGCAGCTGAAAGGAACTGCAACCCTGACCTCCATGGGCAGAGCAATCCAGGCACACAGGTGACGCTGTATTTGAGGTTATTAGTAGGCAAGGGATCTGAATGAGGACAAAGGATTCAATTTAAGTATTGGCCTTTTAAACGGCACTATTTCAGGCTTCTCTGCAATTAAGTAAGAACTTCACTTTTCTGCCATTATGAAGTTGCAAATCTTATTGCAGCTAAAATCTGTGTGTTGAATTCTGGTTGATGTCACTTGGTGGAGTTTTATGTTGGGAAAATGAAAATCCCACTGACCACAGAAAAAATGACTTTTCGGATGGATGCTCATACTCAAGTTTCTCTACTCCAGGTGCACCCAACCTTTAACTGGACAGCACCTTTCCAGGAGTGAGTGAAGTCTGGCAGAGATCAAACAATACATTCACTGCTTCTACAGACAACTCTTTCTGAGCACCCTGGATGCAGGCCATCAGGTCTAGGGGATTTGCTAGTCGCATGGTCCATTAATTTGTCTATTACTGTTTCTTTTTTGATAGGAATGCTTTGAAATCAATTTTCACTCTTTTTTTGGGTGTGCTTTTTAACCATTTTTAGTTATCTCTGATAGATGCATTTCAAACCATTCAAATGGATTCTAGTCATTAACATAGCAAAGAGTATTTTAATGTTTTTGAAGTTAAAAATAATTAGAAGCCTATGAAAAAGACAAGTTATTGAAACTACTACAACAAAGAGAAGTAAGTAAAGCACTTGTCATTTTTCTTATATGAATGGATGGGATTGCCGCTGGTACCTAATATAGAGCTCAATTATGTATATTTTGCAGTCAGATGGCTGTCACAACATTATTGGACCAGTCCTACTTTCCTTCACTCTCAGACCCCACACCATTGCTGAAGACACCAATAGATTTCTCAGACTTTCACCACTCTGGGTATAATGTTTCAGCAAATAACACTAAACCAGAATGAATAAAGGAATACAGCTCTGACAAAGGTTCTCAGACCTGAAACTTTAACTAGTTCTCTAACTTACTAAGTGTTTACAGTATTTTCTGCACTTATTTCACATTTTCAGCATCTGCATTTTTTTTGGATTTCATGAATACAGGGACACAGAGTAAAATGGAATTGCCTTGTACTTTGACAAATATTGGACTGGATCGCTCAACCTAACATCTGCCTGCAACTTACTTAGTAGTTGTAGCTGCAATGTGTGCTAGTCGGGAAGCAGCTGTGCTAGTGCTGAATGCCAAGCTGAGTTTGATAGGTGGAATTTGTGGCACATTCAGGAACCAGTAGATAGGGGAGGTCATGTGATTGTCTCTCATGCACGTACGTGTTGATAATGTATATTTCTTCATTTAACAGAATATTGACCAGGAAATCCTTGGTGGCATTTCTCAGTTGTCTTCTTAGGGCAGGGAGGGGTTCTATGTCCACTTGTCACACTGAAAATGTACATATACTGTAACACCATAAGACCATCAGATATGGAAGCAGAATTTGGCCATTCAGCCCATGAAGTCTGCTCCACCATTGAACCATGGCTGATTTTGTTTTTCAACCCCATTCTCCCTCCTTCTCCCATAACCCTAAACCACCTTATGAATCAAGAACCTATCAATCTCTGCCTTAAGTACACTCAATGATTTGCCTTCTGAATCAGACTGAAGAAACATCACTGGGATTTCCATGTAAATTACCCTAGGAGGAAGCAGGAATTGAAAAAGTTTAGAATTTTTTAAAAAATATTACAACCAGCTCCTGATTTCACTTGATTATTACCAAAGCTACTTTTGACTTCTGGCTGGCACCTTGGGCAAACAAGTACATGGCCACATGTATGAAACCTTCCCAAATATTCTCTGTGCTCATACATATCAGGTCACGCCAGTCTGAGGCCACCTGAACCAATAAGAGAGAGGTTAGATGCTTCTAAATCCTCCTCGGTCCCATCAGTAGTGTATTTGTTATTCATCACAGTCAGTCCTGTTTCTTGCTGAGAGGTTTGCAATTCATGAATCAATATACAGCTTGTTACTGGTGCATCTGTCAACATGATGAGTGAACAAACCTTCAACAATCTTCACTGTCATCCTACTCTAACACAGCAAGGAAATTCTGGGATATTTTTCTTATGATTGTACAATACCTTTGACCATTCTGGAAAAATTTTCATCACTAATAACATTCAAATCCAATAGTGCTAACAAGGCGCTCTGTACAACCTCAGGTGATGGCGATACTTCTGAGTTTCGACACTATGTCAACTCATCACACAGTGGAGATCACATATGCAGTGCCTACCACTGGCCCCATTAGTTATGAAGAAAAGGTCACAAGACAGCGTATTGGTTTTGTGAGTAGTGCCCAAAATGATGACACTGAGTGAAACCAAAGCTGCAGCGAAGGAAGATTTTGATCGATTGTAGTGTTTGACGGCAATTCAGTAACAAAAATGGAAACCTGTCATAGAAACTACATTCTTTCAAGAAACACCCTTACACTGCCAGATTTGAATGAAGTTGACAATGACCTTGCATTTTCACCCAGCTCAGAGCCTGTGCTGTAAACTAATTGCATTGTCATGTCACAATCATTAATAAAATGCATTATAAAAATTGTTCACAAAAGGCCATCAAGGAATCATGAAAAATAAATAATTGAAAAGGCAGAGGACATGGTTCCTGCAAATGGATCATTTGATTAAATACAAAGTTATCAAATAACAAGTGGACCAAGCAACCATGACTTCATACTTACAAGAATTGATATTTATGTTAACATTGTTGAAAGGGCCACAGAGTAATGTTAGCTCTGCCTTCTGGTGCTTAGCAGTTTATTATTGACAATGTTTATCAGAGATTCCCCCCTACAGAAACTGTCAATTCTATATTTGAGGAAGCAACTGTCTTAAAACTTGATCATGTCCCATAGATGTTTGGGGATCATGCAACCTATAAGGATGGATCTCTGATTACCTTTCAACAGTGATGACTTCAGAAAGTTTGCATCCACTTAAGTTTAAGCAATGCAAAATCACACCACACTAATGAAGTAAAGAAATTTATTCATATGCTGACGAAAGTAATTCTACTACTCATGGAGAAAGAAAATCATAGAAACAAGAATATTTTTGTGAAGCTACACCATAGTTTTGCACTCATTGACAGGAATACCACCAGTTGCTATCATTTTTGCTCAAATCCACATGGTAGCATAGCGGTTAGCATGACGCTATTACAGCGCCAGCGATCGGGGTTCAATTCCCGTCGCTGTCTGTAAGGAGTTTGTACGTTCTCCCGTGTCTGCGTGGGTTTCCTCCGGGAGCTCCGGTTTCCTCCCACATTCCAAAGACGTACAGGTAGGTTAATTTGGGCTTAAAAAATGGGTGGTGCAGACTCACTGGGCCGGAAGGGCCTATTACCACGCTGTAAATAAAATTTTAAAAAAAAATTGTGTCTTCTGGAGTTACCCTGGAAATAGATAATCAACATTCATTTCAATATGACAAAGCCAAGAGAAATATCATGAAAGCAAATGAAGAGAACTGCTTGGAATTCAAATCTACACCATTAGGACCCAGGGATACAGTTCTTGTGAAACACAATAACCACAGAAGCAAACAAGAAACTACATATAACAAGAAGCTACATGAAGTGACTGCCATAAACAGGTCCACAGTCACAGCATTAGATGGTTTACAAAGCATCATATGGTATGTACCATTCTTCAAAACAACATCTACTGTCAGTGAATGCAAAATGGATAAGCTTGTTAAAAAGGAGAACAAGCAACATAGTTGATGCAACAGTCAACTTACTGACATCTGGAAGTTAATGAGTGTTATCCATTGTACTAGTGGAAAGTCAAACCTCACTGAGAGACAAGAACAAGGGTGAACATCAGGGACAGAGAGGTAGTAAATGCCTGCCGGATGGAACACTTCGAAGATCTCCTCAATTGGGATTCTGTCTTTGACTTGAGCACCTGGACTGCATCCCACAGCAACCTTTACAGTCCAGCCTTGCTGCCACTCCTGACTGACAAGAAGCTGAGAAGACCTTACAACAATCCTAAAATAACAAGTTCTCAAAAGCAGTCAACATCTCAATTGCAATCTTACTATTCATCAGTGAAGAGCTTCACTTACCATTCCACAATCTCATTGTCCATTTCTAAGAAGAGGAGAACATACCATGGAGACTCAGAGATGCCATAATCATGGTTAGCTTCAAGAGAGAAAACATGTCTGACTAGGACAAACTAGGAAGGGGCCTCCCTGCTGTCTGCCACAAGGAACGTCATCACCAGGAAAGGTCATCGACTGTTGCATCCCAGTGCCAAGAGCTGCTCCCCCTACTACAGTATAGGAACCACCAAAAGAGATGCAGAATGGATATAATCTTTACCAAGGCACTGACCAGTACACCAGGCCTTTTTCATCCTCAGTAAAACCTTTGACTCCGTCAATCGGGAGAGACTATGGAACACCCTCCTCGAATTCGGTTGTCCACAGAAATCTGTCTCCACTGCTCTTCTTAATTTTTGTTACTGCAATGTTGAACTTCACCTCCAACAAATGTCCTGTGGGATTGGAGCTAATCATCAGAACTACAGTGTACCCCTGAATTACAACAACTTAGGAAATGGAAATTCACCCTTACAGAATTCAGAAATCATTATCAAAAAAAGATTGAGATATGGAATAAAAATTCACTCTTACAGAATCTGTGTGGAAAAAAAAAACAAAATGTGTGCAGAGAATTGAACTAGTTTACCAAGAACAACAATCGCATGCTGCTGATTCATAGTGGGAGGCCACTTAAGGGATTGGATTTGGAAAATGACAAGGCAATCTCTTTCATTGAAACTTGTACTTTATCAAACAATGTAATATCCATTTTTATTTAATTAAAGCCACACCCTTTCTCTTCTGCCTACAATACAATCAGAATTCTCCTGCCTATAGACCGCATACCCACAAGGACATTACCATTGAGAGAAAAATTTCCCGGGGGAACACATGAACACTTACAACATGAGATTTAGTGGGAAAAGAGGGTTTGTGATGCAGAAAATCACAGTATGGACGGTTTTCTAGGAATGCAACCCCTCTGTAATGCACTATAATGAGAAATTGTTTGGCTTACTAGGACAAGGTCACCCAAACCTCAGTAGTCAAGCTGCAGTGTGCAGATGATATGTGTGTCTGTGCACATTCTAAGGCTGAGCTACAAGACATCATTGACTTGTTCACCAAAGCACAGGAGAGGATGAACCTTAGACTCAATAGTTAGAAGACTGAGGTCCTTTACCAGCCTTCCCCTGCTGCACTACACCACTCTCTGACAATAAAGAGTCACTGCAAGACCCTGGAAAAACATGAACAATTTGCCATTTCCCACTTGTCACCTTACAGCAAAGGTAGACGTCAGTGATGAAATGCACCACTGCCTGCAATGTGCCACAAAAGCATTCAGTCGATTAGGTATTTGAGTATCTAGACCTCAGAACTAGTAGAACACTCATAGTCTACTGGGCAGCAGTGATGTCTGCCTCTTATCTGCTTCTGAGGTCTGGATTAGTGCAGCCAATGTCTCAAAGTGCTGGAAAAACACCACCCATGCTGTCTGCACAAAATCTTCCAATTCAATTCAACATCAGCATGGCTAATAGGCCAACAACCCATTGAGGCCTTAGTTATTCTCAATGATCTACATTGGGCAGATTACTTTGTTCACAAGCTTGACACCAGACATAAAACAGACACTCTATTCCAAGCTCTGTCATGTGAACAGATTGCCAGGTGACAGAGAGAAAGATTCAAGGTTTTGCAGAAACCCTCCTTGAAGAATCTTAGCATCCCCACTGATTCCTCGAAAGTCTGACCAATGGCCAAAGTGGGGAAAGAGCATTCAGGATGGTATTTAGAACCTCAGGTCTGTGCATTAGGAGCACATAGAAGCCCTGTGTCAACAATGGAAAAACAGAAGCACCTCGTAGATCACCCGTCCCATCTCTGGAAGAGTCCGTGCCTCCCACATTGGCTCAATAGACACCTCAAAACCATTAGATAAGATGGTCATTAGTGATCCCATGGTGCTATCCACCAAGGTAAGAGAGATCCTCCCTCATATCTGAAAGCCTTTGTAACAAAGTGATAAAAAGGCTTTCAAAATCAAAATGGTTATTTTACTGGACACTAGAATGGAGATGGTGTTGTTATATTATGCTATCCTTATGCCACATTAGTAAGGAAGTCTCATCTTAAGTAGACTAATGACACTTTCCATTATCTCAGCTAGAATTCATGTGGGTCTCATTGTATCTGCACTCAGCTCCTGTGGCTGGAAAGCCAATGATGATGAGGGCATTTCTTTGCCCTTTCTTCCAGTAAGTGACAGGTTAGATTTGGTTTCTCTGCATTCCCGACTTCCATGATCTGCAGCTAACTGGCCTTTTACTATGGACCTGCTGACTAGCAAAAAGCATGTTGCAGACCATCATTCACATGAATTGCTGAACATCTCATTTATGACTATTTATAAATATTGAAGGAAAAATATTCTGTTGTGGTCTGAGGAGAATAGTGGACTTCTTGATCTTGCATTCTCTTCACACCCCCCCCCCCCAAGTAACGTAGTACTTCTCAATTCAACTTGCTTTTATAATATAATGATCTTTAATAGATGGACTAAACTCAGTCTTTTTATTTTAGAAATGTGATAAGAGCTTGCTCAATATTTTTGTTATGACAATGGAAGAATGAACATCACTCATTCATCTCCTTCTCTATTTAATTTCCAAAATAGTAAAAGCTCTTGTCTGAGTCCTTAGTCTATTGTCATTCTTATGATTGTGAATCTTCAAGGTTTTTTGTTCATGCACTTTCATTGAAAATTGGAGTAATAAAAAAAAGACCTTGTATACTGAAATCTGAAGAATTTCTTCACTTTAATGCCACATTTCCAGGAAGTGTATATAACTCTTTCTTTCAAAGGAAGACTGCAATGTCAGACATTTTCAGCAACTAGCATGGAGTCTGGGGAATACAGGTGACCATCTTACTTCCACAGTTCCTCACATCAGTGCATTCTCCAATTATCACAACCAGAAGTGCAGTACAACAAGAGCCACACACATACCATCATGGCAGATCATCACTGGTCTTCGCATGGATAGATTTTATTGCTTGCATCACTCTGGAGGCAGCCTGCAGTACATACCAAGCTAATACAGGGTGTTCTGCATGCCACACAATCTAGTAATGTAGACAGCAGCTGGTGCCCATGGAAGTTTGGTTGCCTCGTTATAGGAAGGATATGGAAGTGTTGGAAAGGGTCCAGAGGAGATTTACCAGGATGCTGCCTGGATTAGAGAGTATGGATTATGAGGAGAGACTAAAGGAGCTAGCACTTTACTCATCGGAGAGAAGGAGGATGAGGGGAGACATGATAGAGGTATACAAAATATTAAGAGGAATAGATAGAGTGGACAGCCAGCACCTCTTTCCCAGGGCACCAAAGCTCAGTACAAGAGAGCACAGCTTTAAGGTAATGGGTGGGAAGTTCAAGGGAGATATCAGAGGGAGGATTTTCACCCAGAGAGTGGTTGGTGCATAGAATGCACTGCCTGGGGTGGTGGTGGAGGCTGATACGTTGGTCAAGTTCAAGAGATTGTTAGATAAGCATATGGAGGAATTTAAAATAGAGGGATATGTGGGAGGAAGGGGTTAGATAGTCTTAGGCGAGGTTTAAAGGTCGGCACAACATGTGGGCCGAAGGGCTTGTATTGTGCTGTATTGTTCTATGGTTCTATGGTACAACAAGGAGCCCTGCTGCTCAAGGTCCAAGTGGTAGATTCTGAAGAATATGAGCCACAGGAGAAACAGAAGAAAGAAAGTTGCAACGAAGATCCCCCAGCTCAGCATCCACAGCCTCATCTCACAGTTGAGTGAGGGAATGAGGCATTGCCGGAATAGACCATCGGGTCTTCCTAATAAAAGGACAATTCTCTGAAGGAACCTGCACATCATAATTCCCAAAGCAAGCCAGATCTCCCTCTCAGATAGAGAAACCCAAATGACGCAGAAATATCCATTCATTCTGTTTATCCGTTTCATTTGTTCTGTTATACAGTAACACATGTATTAATGAATCCCTGCACCAATTACATAAGTAGCTTGTTGCAACTTATCTATATTTCCTCAATTAAAGGAGTCAAATATCTGCATATTTTCTTTTCTGTGAGGATCTCCATTCTGCAGAGTCAATAACGCTGTGAAAATCACCATGACATTCATTGTGAAGAGATGAAATTTCATTGAGCATTACTCTGGCTGTGTGAGCAATCTTACTCCTGGAGGAGACCACCAGGTTCTTCAAATGCTGAGCTATATGGGTCTGCTAGCCCACTTGACCCAGTGTACTTCTCCTGAAATGTACCTTGTTGACTGGGACTTACATACGGAATGTGGAGGCTGTTTCCCCTCCCTGCAGCCTTTGTCTCCTTCATGGCAATCAAAGCAGGTGCTGCTCTGTGGTTGTAATGGGAATTCCGCCTTTGAGGGTCTCTAAATACTCCGCAACAAAACGTTGGGAGTTGTGTGAAACTGGTGATGTTTTATTCAAATTCACAAGGCCTAGTTTAGTGCTTGGTTCTGGTTGTAACCCACCCTAATGCAGTTTCAAATGTCTTTTTGACCATTTTCAAGATTGTTTGCAAGAAACCAAATTAATTAAGCATAACTAACACTCAGTATATGAAAATTCCAGTCTCTCACCAATAATATCTTAGCTGGGTTATGATAAAGAAAAAGATCTATTGCAAATAAGGGAGAAAATATTCTGGTAAATTCCTCATTGATTTCATTATATAATCAAATCCAGTCCAGGAAATCACATTGATGTACATGAAAACAGTATGGTGCATTGAGATCGTCATGAGTGGGAACTAAATCACAAATGTTAGAGATTTCCTGAGGATTCTTTTAATCACCTGTCATAGCACTGACAAGAAAATCAGGAAATATTCCAGAAAAGTGGCATAAATGTTCTTTATAGTCGTTCTCTATGGTTACTCTAATTATAATAGAACGTGAGAGGAATGGAGTGAGAAACCCCATCAATTTTAAAGATGAACTGAATTCCTCAAACAATGAAATTATTTCAGAATTCAAAGGGCGATAATTAAGTGCAAATAATGCAGTAGGAAATTCAAGAGTTCATTAATTATTAACTTATTTTAAATCAGGATTTCCAAAGTACTTTAAATCCATGTAATTAATTTATAGGCGGCAATCAGTGCATTTTTGTTAAGGCTGGTACTCCGATGACAGAGATGACAAGGGGACTGATCCATCCAAAACACTGTTGGGTAATCCTAGCCCTAGAAAACATATTCAGATCATTAATACAAACTGGTAGCTCCATTTGCCAAAATTTTACTTGAACTAATCAGGAGACAAACACCAGAAATCCATTATAACCCGCACGACTCAATTATTCATACTCTCCTTATCCCTCACACTTGAAAAATTATACACGGTGATAATTCCAGCCACAATTACCAGAAAACTCTTTGGAGATAAAAATGATTATGTCGAAATACTTCAACCTTGTCTTTGCATTGAACATAAATTCATTCCAATGGCAGGCATCTTTTCCATCAATATGATTATTTCTGTCTCTAAGCAGTTAAGGATATTATTCATTCAAGTTTGAATTCATTCAACTTGTTGGTAATTTATTCAAACACGTTGTAAGATTCCAAAGTCTTCATTGACTTCCAGTGGAGGTTAGAATATATTTTATACAGCTTTGTGTTTTGGGTGAAGTTCTGGTGAAAGATTATTGACCTGAATCATTAACTCTTTCTCTCTCCACAGATGCTGTTGATTTGATGAACACATGTATTGTTTCCATTTGTTTCTTCACATTTCCTGCATCTGTAGAATATTCTTTCTGTAACTATGGGTGATTTGTTCTTTGCTTCATCCCTGGGAAAAATTTGATGGCTTCATATGAAAAAAATGTACATGTTAGCAGTAGACGAAAGATGCAAACAGAGAAAACCATGCACTCTATCCCAAATATTTCTATCCCCTTATCTCTTAACCATTTCTTTCCAATATAAATCATTACCTTTTGAATCTTTCTCAGACAATCAATATGAAAAACTTGGAGAATTTCAGGACACATATAATTTTTTTAAATTCCATTGTGAGATGTTGATATTGTCATCAAGCTTGGGCCATTTCAAAGGAAAATAAAAAGTCAACCCCTCTCTGATCCTGCCTACCTTGGTTCCTCTATTTAACTTCCTACAGACAGATTATCTATGTTTCACTGGATGGCACCTAAAGTAATTGTGTCACCTGGATAGGTCGCTATTTGATCACAGAAATTTCTCTGTTCTCTCCACCTATCCCACTCTCTGCACTCGCTTTCTCACTTCTTTAATTCAGATGGCTTGTTGACATGAAACATTAAATTTGTTCCATCTCCACTGAGGCTGTCTGGCCAACTGAGTATTTTCCTGCATTTTCTGTTTTTTACTGCATATTTTCAGCTTCTGTGTTGTTTTGCATTTTAGATCATGCAACGAAATTGGCTTAGAAATTCAGTCATCTTATGCCGTTGTATATTGCTGGAGAATTTGAAAATCAATTCTTTTCAGGAGTGCATCATGAGTGTGACCATTATTAAGGCTCATTATACTGTTCAAGAGATATAATATTGAGTTGCAATGCGCCTTACATATCTGAGACACAAACCACATCTCAGCTCTTTCCAACATTAATTTTGGAGCACTGCCATGGAAATGAGTGCATGTACTTCTGAGAAGTACCTGTCATTGGGCACTGCCAGAACAGCCAGCTTCTAATACTTTGTCTGGGACTCCATTCATGCAAGATCCATTGCTTTCTTCCTTCCATTTGATAGCACTACCCACACCATGAATCTCAGCACAACATCCCCCTCTCCAACCCACACTGATCAGCCCAGATCCCAATGGCAACACTGCAATCTTTCAACTCCCCCAATTTTTTGATCATGGCCCTGATTTCTACCCCACATCCTGTCCCCCAAAAAGACTCTCATCTCTTGACAGCCACCACTGCAACACCCTCCCCCAGGCCATGGTTGAGCAACATTACATCATCCTTCTCCCAACTCTAATCCCAAGACACAGCTCCAGACCTACAAACCATATTTCCCCTTGCATGGTCTACTGTGATTCAGCAGTACTCAAAGTCTTGGGCCATTGGTATGATGCACAATGACTCTAATCATGTTTTTCAGGTGTGCAAACCACTTTCGTGGCCATATATCCATAAATTTCAAAAGATTATTTTCTCAGTTGTGTTGAGTTAGATGAGTCCCAGAAATAAGGTATAATATATGACCAGGAGATTATTGAGACCTTACCACAAAAAAAGTCACATACCTCTGTGGTAACAGCCTTGGAAAGCCTAAGTTTGCAAATACCTTTAAAGAAAATAAAGATGCTGGTAATCTGAAGAAAAAAACAGAAAATGCTCGAAATATTCAGCAGGTCAGGCAGCATCTGTGGAAGGAAGGGTAATTAACCATTCAGAAAGAAAAAACAAGTTCTTTTCAGTAAGAGAGAATGGAGGGGGGGGGGGGGAGAGATGGGTAGAACAAAGTGAATATCCCTGACTGGGTGAGTCCAAACAGGTTAATTGGACAGTTGCCGGCACATTAACACGGTGAGAGATTGAGGAAAAAACTTGTGTAAATCAACTTTGGTTCAGTGATAACATTCACACTTGTGAGTCAGCAGGTCGTGAGTTTGGCTCTCCCTCTGGATGATTGAGCATTAGAGATCTGAGAAAAATAGTCTGACTCACCAGTGCAATACTGAGGGAGAGCTGCAATGCTAATGTGTCATTAGTTAGTTGAGCAATTGAATGCAGGTCCTGATTCACTTCTCTAGTGGATGCAAGATATCCTGCAGCCCTGATCAGTTAGTGTGTTGTATCTGATGTCCTAGATGTTATTTGCCCCTCAACAAATGCATAACACAATGATCTAGTCATTATCACATTATGATTTGTGGAACGCTTCAAGTAGTTTCGACAGCTATGAAACCTCTAAAATTACAATGACTGCATTGCAGGCATACTTAACGACTTCACAATGTATTCAAAAGTATTAAATGAACACAAGTCTTTCCTTCATGCTGATTATATGCTGCTTTGAGAGACAGCAGTTGAGAATAGCCTACCTCAGATTATAGAGGGACAAAGGACTGCAGATACTGGAATTAAGATGAAAAACACTATGATGCTGGAAGAACTCAGCAGGCCAGGCAGCATCAGTGGAGAAAAGCAGGCGGTCAACGTTTCAGGTCAGGACCCTTCTTCAGGACTGAAGACAGGAAAAAGGGAAGCCCAGTATATTAGAGGGAAAAGCAGAGCAGTGATAGGTGGACAAAAGAGGGAAGGCGGGGTGGGCACAAGGTGGTGATAGGCTAGATGCAGGTAAGAGATAGTGATAGGCAGGTGTGGGGGAGGTGGGGAGAGCAGATCAACCGCGGGATGGGTCAAAGGTAAGGAGAGAAAGGAAAAAAAGGTAGAAATAAGAGAGACTAGGAAAGGGAAGAAGAGAAGGATGGGGAGGGGAGGTTGTGGGGAAGGGGGGTGGTGATTACTTAAAGTGGGAGAATTCAATGTTCATGCTACTAGGCTGCAAGATTCCAAGACAGATAATGAGGTGCTGTTCCTCCAGTTTGCGCTTGGAATTCTACTTGAAGTGGAGGAGGCCAAGAACCGACATATCAGTGATAGTGTGGGAGGGGGAGTTGAAGTGACTGGCAACAGGGAGATGCAGACAGTTACCTCATCTTCACCATGGACGTCCAGTCCTTATATACCTCCATCGCCCTTCACGACGGCCTCACCGCCCTCTGCTTCTTTCTTGACCAGAGACAGAACCAGTCCCCTTCCATTATCACTCTCCTCCACCTGGCTGAACTTGTCCTCACTCTTAACAACTTCACTTTTGATTCCTCTCACTTTCTACAGACCAAGGGCGTAGCCATGGGCACTCGCATGGGCCCCAGCTATGCCTGCTTTCTCGATGGCTACATTGAACAGTCTCTGTTCAAAACCTTCTCCAGCCCCACTCTTCAACTCTTTCTCTGCTATATCGATGATTGCATTAGTCCCACCTCTTGTACCCATGTGGAACTCAACAGTTTCATAAATTTTGCCACTAATTTTCAGCCTGCTCTCCAATTCACTTGGACTATCTCTGACACCTCTCTCTCCTTCCTCGATCTCTCCATCTCCATCTCAGGAGATTCCTTATCCATTGACATCTTCTACAAACCCACTGACACCCACAGCTACCTTGATTACAGCTCCTCCCACCCTGTCTCTTGAAAGGATTGTCTCCGCTGCATCTGCTCTCATGATGAGGCCTTCTTGTTCGGGACATCCGAGACATTCAACTTCTTTTCTAACCGGGGCTTCCCCCCTACTGTGGTCGAGAGAGCTAGCACCTATATCTCTGCCATTCCCCACACCTCTGCTCTAACCCCCAACCCTCCCAGACCCAACAGGGATAGGGTCCCCCTTGTCCTCACATTTCATCCTACCAGCCTACGTATCCAACACATTATTCTCCGCCACTTCAGCAATCTCCAACAAGACCCCACTATCAAGAATATCTTCCCTCCCCATCCCTTTCTGCCTTTTGCAGGGACTGCTCTCTCCACGACTCCTGAGTTTACTCCTCCCCCTCCCCCCACCCATCCCGCTCCCATCCCAGGAACTTTCCTCTGCCCCTGCCATAGGTGAAACACCTGACCCTACACCACCTCCATCACCTCCATCCAGGGACCCAAACAGTCCTTTCAGGTGAGACAGAAATTCTTCTGCACCTCTGTTAATATCATCTACTGCATTTGGTGCTCCAAGTGCGGCCTCCTCTACATTGGTGAGACCAAACGCAGACTCGGTGACCATTTCGCAGAACACCTGTGCTCTGTCTGTAACCGCGATCTACCTATCACCACCTTGTGCCTACCCCACCTCCCCTCTTTTGTCCACCTATCACTGCTCTGCTTTTCCCTCCTATATATTGGGCTTCCCCTTTTCCTATCTTCAGTCCTGAAGAAGGGTCCTGACCCAAAACGTTGACCGCCTGCTTTTCTCCACTGACGTTGCCTGGCCTGCTGAGTTCCTCCAGCATCATCATGTTTTTCATTTACCTCTGATTATCATCATTCAACTGAACCCCTATTTAGTATTTCCACTGAGCAGCAGATTGCTCAACGTAACTGATTCTGAAAGACCTGATAGGTTTTCGATCAGTATATTGGATAGGACTTTCAAGTGAAGTTTGACAGGTAAAAGTGCCTGAAGCTTATTAGATCAAACACTCCCAAAGAAGTAGAAAGAAATGTCCTTTGAGAAGTGAGTTTTGTTTAAAGAATAGTTCATCAGTTAATCCAGTAACTTCTCCAGTTACAAACAAAAAGCAGTCCCAGTTTGGAATCTTGCCCATGACTTTCAATGACTGTGTGAAGTAGTACAGGGAAAGATTCAGGGAATAGCACATTTTAGAAAACTGTAGATTAGAAAGTCCATTAAAGGGTATAGTTGGAACCATGTGTCTGAAGCAAGTGGCACTTCCTGCAAGTTCCATGTCCACTTGGATATGTCTCACACACACAGTTACACACAAGCACATATGCACATGCACACATGCAAACATGCAAACATGCGAAGCATAAAGATGTCAACCAAACTAAGAATGGACAGCAAGTGTGGGGGAAACCTACAAAAAGAATTGAAACCTCTCCTCAGCCAAGTTTCAAGATTAGTTCAACAGAACAATCTCTTCCAGAACCAAAATAGTTGTTACCCTTTGATCATTGTTCAGAGCATCCAAGTGCTCTCTGAACTTTATGTTTTAAGTGCTGAAAGCTCCATTCAAATTCCAAGAGGAATTATTCTCCTGCATTTGGCTGGAATTTAGCTCTACCTGTCATAAAGCAAAAAGTGCTGAGAAGTTTTGTCATCCTCGTTATCAACACCTTACAGTCCTTGTTAATTTCCACAAATGACAGCATAGATTGCTATAAAATGAGAGGTTTACAGGTATTTAGGACATGTAATTCTGTGCATGATCAGAGGATGCAGATTAATGAGATGAAACATATTTATTTCACTATTTATTGTGCAAATGGTAGTGTGAACTCAGTAACAATGTTCTGCACTTGGGAAAATCTATGACATGAGTAAGTGCTGTACACTCATGCCAACTAGTTTTTTTTTAATGAGAATGATAATGAAGGAGACGGTCAAGGCAAAAAGTGCACTGTTCATGTGATATATTCATCTGCATGACTGTCCATTATACAATTGATTGCATATCATTCTAGTGTCAGACCTGTGACCAGTGATCCCATAGAACAGAAAAGTTGTGTTTTTGTGCAAATGTCATTTATTACCATTTGCTTAATTCTAAAATTTAATTAATAATGTTATTAAACTGAATTAAATCATGGGGCTACTTTTCTAATGAAGGGTTATGATTTGTGATTTTTTTTAATGAGCGCTACATGTCAGATTCCCTAATTACTTAATGTTGCAGATACAGTCATTGCTACTTTGGGTAAAATTTACAGCAAGTTCCTATTTTGATGTTGATAACAGTGGATCATAAAAAAATAATTTCAATAAGAAAAGAAAATGTCATTATTTCTCTACAGCTTTCTTGATCTTTACTTCAATAAGTAGTTCAGCAGTATTCTTACGGATGTAATTAGGCACCAACTTATTTAATTATTACAGATCCATGATCCAAAATATTTCTCAAAATATGCTGGTGAAAATGCTTTGATTTTAAAATAACTTTAATTGAATTACGTTCTCCTTCTAACAGACTTGAAGATGTTTGCCTTCTTAATCTGTAAATATTGTTTTATTTTATTTTGCAAATGGTGCTGTCAGTAGAAGAGGTGGTGTGAATGACTTCTGTACTTTAAGCAACAAGTAGCTTGGTGTTCCATTTACAAAGAAAATAGACACTATTCAAATAATTTGTATTTGATTGGCTTGCCCTTTCAAAATAAATTCACAAGCTTTGCAGAGATTGGGCAATAAAATCTCAATGTGTGAGTCTGTATTACTCCTGAGTCAGAATAAAATACTATGCTACATTTGTTAATGCAGTTTTTGGTTGTGAACCTCATCAAATTATACAGGTGTCTCTGCGCTGCACTACGCTTCATTATATATTAAACTATGCAGATCTCAACAATTACCTATGGAACTTTAGCATCCCCAGCAGTAACCATAGAACAATACAGCACAATACAGGCCCTTCGGCCCACCATGTTGTGCCGACCTTCAAACCACTCCTAAGACCATCTAACCCCTTCCTCCCATATATCCCTCTATCTTAAATTCCTCCATATGCTTATCTAACAATCTCTTGAACTTGCCCAACGTATCAGCCTCCACCACCAGGCAGCACATTCCATGCACCAACCACTCTCTGAGTGAAAAACCTCCCTCTGACGTCTCCCTTGAACTTCCCACCCATTACCTTAAAGCCATGCCCTCTTGTATTAAGCATTGATGCCCTGGGAAAGAGGCACTGGCTGTCCACTCTATCTATTCATCTTAATATTTTGTATACCTCTATCATGTCTCCCCTCATCCTCCTTCTCTCCAATGAGTAAAGCCCTAGCTCCTTTAGTCTCTCCTCATAATCCATACTCTCTAATCCAGGCAGCATCCTGGTAAATCTCATCTGCACCCTTTCCAATGCCTCCACATCCTTCCTATAATAAGGTGACCGAACTGGACACAGTACTCTAAGTGTGGTCTAACCAGAGTTTTGTAAAACTGCATCATTACTTCGCGGCTCTTAAACTCGATCCCGCGACTTATGAAAGCTAACATCCCATAAGCTTTCTTAACTACCCTATCCACCTGTGAGGCAACTTTCAGTGATCTGTGGATATGAACCCCCAGATCCCTCTGCTCCTCTACTCTGCCCAGAATCCTGCCATTTACCTTGTATTCCGCCTTGGAGTTTGTCCTTCCAAAGTGTACCACCTCACACTTGTAGTATGAAAGGCCAGGGGTCAGATGACAGTGACAACACTACTGACCCACACGTTCGGATGATAACATTGCCTATCAGGTCGGAAGCTATACCACTGTCAATCAGGAGTCCGGCTCCGCCCCATTAGGTAAACACCTTTGTCTTGCTGGACCACTTAGATTGGCCTGTTGAAAACACCTTTGTCCTTGCTGGGCTACCCAGCCCCCCAGCAGCATAAAAGTGCTGCATGTTTGGTTTTTCTTTTTTTCTGTGTCCGAGGATGTTGAGGTAAGCTGTGCACTACTTCAGGGCAGTTAGTTAAGGACTCCCGAGACCAAAGAGCCAATGTTTGTCCAGAATCAGGGTGTCCAAACATTGTATAGTTTATTCCTTGATCATTTGTACCCAGTTATTGTGTGTGTGTGTGTGTGTGTGTGTGTGTGTGTGTGTGTGTGTGTGTGGTGTGTGTGTGTGTGGTGTGTTGTGTGTGTGTGTGTGTGTGAGAACCTCACCCTCTGTCGCGATTTCCCTCCACATTCATGATCTCCTGCTTGAGAGTGTGTGAGTGTGCATCTGTTCCCATTTATTCTGTCCCGCGTTTGTCTTTGTTAATAAACCATTTTTAAATTACAAAGACTGCGTGTCCAGACCTTTATCTTTAAGATACCAAAAGAACTTTTCTCACAACGTTTGGCGCTGCGAGCAGGGTCTTGAGGGTATTGGCTGGACACAGATGCGGGTGGGATGTTCTGGAACAAGGGGAAGAAAGAAAGTGTAGGAACTGAGGAGAGGATCCCAGGATGGACAGATGAGAGTGAGGGATTTGGGAGCTTGGCCAACATGTTGGCAGACCACGGTAAGCCAGTGGACTGGGCCGAGCAGTTAGATCCACGTGGTGAAAAACTGGGACACCATGTGGTGGCCCTCCTCCAGCAGTCCGGGTTCCCCAGTGCCAAGGGGAGCCGAAGGGGGGCCCTCTGGCTCCTGGCCTCCCTCCTGAGGTGCCAGGTCGAGATTACTGGCCAGTTGCAGGATACCTGCCTGCAGAGGGAAAGAGAGATAGAGACCCTCCGGCAACGCTGTTGCACGCTGCAAGAGGCAGCCCAAACGGCTCAGACCCGGGCCAATGACCTCGAGGTCCGGGGTACCAAGGTCGCCTGCCAGCTGATCCAGGCACAGCAGGCACAAGCCGCCCGCAGGGCTTGCTGGCGGCCAGATCCATTTAAAATCCGAGCCCTGGTGCGGCGTGGTGTCGGGCTAGACGTGTGGCTGGGAGATGGGGATATATGGATGGATACGGACGATGAGGAGGCACTCAACGAGAAGGGGCTCCCTCGCGCCCGCCCTCCCCCGTACCCACCCGAACCCCTGCATGCTCAACCCGTCACCATGCAGTCCCAGGTCCACCACAGAGGGGAGGGGAGTCAGGATGAGGCCCCCACAGGGGGAAGTGCCCGTGGTCCCTCCGAGACTACAGAGACCTGGGATTTCTCCATCGAGGAGCTAACCCAGCTGGCAGACTGGTACCGCCAGCAGCTGGGCGAGCACCTGGCTACATGGCTGCTCCGACTGTGGGATGAGGGGGCCCCCAACGTGAGCCTGTCGCACCAGGAAGCAAGCGCCCTTGGGAGCTTGTCTGATCAACAGAGCATTAACAATGCCCTGCGGGCGCCACATGGAGGGACTGGGAACAACACTACCCTGTGGGATCGGGTAGTGACCGCATTGAGGGTCCGGTACCCTACCCTCCTCGAATGGGACTTATATGGGCGACCGCAGTGGAGAACCGTCAGTGAGGGCACCGGGGTCGTCAGGGAATGGGCGCTGGTGAATGGCATCTATGAGAGGCCCGGCAATCGCGGGTTGTTAGAAAGCACCAGAGTGACCAGAGCGCTAACAGGATACCTGGTCACCACCGTGCGCCCTGATTTGAGGCCAGTGGTCCTGCCCCTCATGGGACCAGCTAATGGGAAGACCGTGCAGGATGCCATCACCCTCCTGGAAGGGCTAGAGTTCTTGCAGTGGGGAAGCCCACCCAGGTCCGTAGGGCAAAGATGAAGGCTGGAGACACAACCCCCCGTTTTGCGCGCAAATGGCTATTCTTGGACCTTGCTGCACACAGGGGTGGACCGTGCCAGCATAGATGGGATCCCGACCTCTGCCATTTATGCGCTCTGGAAAGAGCAGTGCGGGGGGACATCTGGCCAGGGGAAAACCCATAACCACCCTGGGATCAAGCCCGACACAGGGGGCGCCCCCAACTTCCAGGCCACACAGGCTGACCCCGACGACACTGCCTCTGTCCCTCCCCCACTCGAAGCAGTCTCTCCTGCCCTCAAAGCTGAGCTCCGGGACCTGCTGAGGCAGGAAATAGCCCATCTCCGCCCGCAGGAACCTTCACCCACGGGGTGGCAGACCCTTATCCCCCTCCCACAGGATGAAGTCCAGGGGTCCCGGCACATTTGTTTCACCGCCCTCTCCTGTCTGGGAGACCTGAGGCCACATATACCCGTCGCTGTACATTGGGGAAGGGGGAACATACAGAGGTGGATGGCACTCATCGACACGGGTGCCCAACACACCATCATCCCGGGGAACCCCGCTGCGTGGAAGGGGGCCCAAATGCAGATAGAGGGGTTGGGGGTTCCCTTCTGCCCTCAAAGGAAGTCAGGGTCCGTATGACCATCGGGAACCAGCCTCCCCAAACTGTGAATGTTTTAATCGCAGACTCCACGGAATGTATACTGGGGATCAACATCTTAAAGGGACAGTCCCTGCACACCAACCGGGGCAAGTTCACTTTTGGAATCGCATGTGCTACGGTGGTGGTCGGGGCAGCCAAGTGGGAGCCGGTTGTTGTTCCCCCTCCCTCTAAGGTTGTTTGCAGTCGACAATATAGGGTGCCGGGGGGACACCGAGACATCACAGAGGCCATCCAAGCCCTGCTGCCGGACGGAGTCATCAGACCCACAGCATCCCCTCTTAATAGCCCCGTTTGGCCCATCCGCAAAAAGAACGGGACGTGGCGCATGACGGTAGACTGCCGACACTTAAACAAGGCTGCTCCCCCCCTCGTGTCCGCGGTACCCGATATTGTCACTTTAGTGGAAGGTATTGCAGGGCGCCCAGACAAACCACGGTATGCCGTTGTGGATTTGGCCAATGCATTCTTCTCCACCCCCCTCCACGACACCTCCCAGGACCAATTTGCATTCACCTGCGACGGAAGACAATATACATTCAAACGTCTGCCACAAGGGTACATCCATAGCCCAACAATCTGTCATGGCTTAATAGCCCAAGATCTGCAAGCCATTCACCTTCCCCCAGGGGTGTCAGTCACTCATTACGTAGATGACATATTGTTACAGGGGCCCTCAGAGGCTATTGTCTCAGAGGCTCTTGATATGTTAATATCCTCCCTGAGAGAATGGGGCTGGGCCATTAATATGGAAAAGGTACAAGGTCCAGCCCAGAATGTATTGTTCCCGGGCATACAGTGGCAGGCAGGGAAAAGAGAAATTCCTGACACAGTGAAAAACAAAATTTAAAATTTTGCTGTCCCCACCAACAAGACGGACACCCAGAGTTTCGTGGGCCTCCTTGGCTACTGGCAGCAACACATCCCTCACCTGACCATACTCCTGAGACCGCTTTATAAGATCTCCCGTAAAACAGTCACATTCTTATGGGGACCCAAACAACAGGCCGCTTTTGAAGCAGCAAAGCAAGCTGTGGAACAAGCACTGCCACTTGCTCCCCGCCAGGCAGGTGTCCCTTTTGAATTGCAGGTCTCGGCCAGTGAGACGGTCGCCGAATGGAGCCTCTGGCAGAAGATCCAAGGGCGCAGAGCTGCTTATGAATACGCCAGCACCTCCAATCAATCAGACTGCTGCATCTGCCTCCGAACCCCAGCACATGCCAGTGAAGCTCTCCCACTTGCAGCGATACCCCTTGATGATCTCCAAATGAACTGCCTACACAGACTTGTTGCGCCTGTCGGGTTCGGTCTATCGGTTTGGGGTGAGGGGGGGGGCGGGCTGTAGGCCCCACCACTCCCCTCTCCAATACAGAATATTTCTTCCAGTGATTCCCGATGGGGTGGGTGCTTCAGGAGCTGGTATTTCCCTTCTTATAATTTGACCTCAACCCGAGTCCCTACCCTCAGAGTCACCCCGCAGCCATCCAGTCAGTCGAGAGAATGTTGGTGCAGACTCCAAAACGACCACACTTCCACCTTTCCAGTCGGCTACAGTGACTGCGAGAACAACCGGTACCCGGGGCCACAGTGACCACCGTCAGCGGTGCCGCTAAGCTGGGAGCTCCCTGGACCTTGAATGGCACCCACTGGGTCTGCGGGCACCGTGCCTACCTGTGGCTCCCCACGAGCTGGTATGGTTGCTGCTTCCCAGCATTTGTGGTGCCCTATATCCACGCACTCAACGACCTCGGGGAGCACCCAGCGTACAGCGGCCACCGGCGCAGAAGAGCCATCACAGTGGCGGAAAGGTTCTGGATGATTGCCTTTCCCATGTATGGCACAGCTCGACTGTCCCGAGAAGTCATAAGGATAACCAGCGTACTCCAGACAGTGGCTGACGAAACAAACATGTCACTGCAACATACCAGGTATGCCCTGACCCAGACGACAGCAGAGCTGGCTGCCATCAGGCTGATGGCCCTACAGAACAGGATGGCCCTGGACTACTTAGTCATTGCAGAAGGTGGAACCTGTGCAGTGGTTGGAAAGGAGTGCTACACCTTTATCCCAGATGCATCCAGCAACATCACGGACCTAGCTGCTCACATTGGGGACTCGGTAACTAAAATTCAAAAGGCAAGGGACCAGCTCCTCCAGCATGACACCTTATGAGGAAACTGGTGGCCATTTGGGTCTCTGGGGGGGGGTGGTGGGCAACTATCATCCACTGGGCCAACACCCTTGTTTTAGTTGTAATAGCGGTCTGCATTTTGTGCTGTGCATGCCAACTTATTAGAACCACTTCTTCCTTCCATTAAGTACTGCACACTGATGCGTATTTCTGTTAGCTTAGTGTAGCTATCCCCATGGTTGGCAAATGGTATACCTTCCGAGGGGTGGAATGTAGTATGAAATGACAGGGGTCAGATGACAGTGACAACACTACTGACCTCCACGTTCGGATGATATCATTGCCTATCAGGTCGGAAGCTATACCACTGTCAATCAGGGGTCTGGCTCCGCCCTATTAGGTAAACACCTTTGTCTTGCTGGACCACTTAGGTTGGCCTGTTGAAAACACCTTTGTCCTTGCTGGGCTACCCAGCCCCCCAGCAGCATAAAAGTGCTGCATGTTTGGTTTTTCTTTCTCTTTTTCTGTGTCTGAGGATGTTGAGGTAGGCTGTGCACTACTTCAGGGCAGTTAGTTAAGGACTCCCGAGACCAAAGAGCCAATGTTTGTCCAGAATCAGGGTGTCCAAACATTGTATAGTTTATTCCTTGATCATTTGTACCCAGTTATGTGTGTGTGTGTGTGTGTGTGTGTGTGTGTGTGTGTGTGTGTGTGTGTGTGTGTGTGTGTGTGTGTGTGTGTGTGTGTGTGAGAACCTCACCCTCTGTCGCGATTTCCCTCCACATTCATGATCTCCTGCTTGAGAGTGTGTGAGTGTGCATCTGTTCCCATCCATTCTGTCCCGCGTTTGTCTTTGTTAATAAACCATTTTTAAATTACAAAGACTGTGTGTCCAGACCTTTATCTTTAAGATACCAAAAGAACCTTTCTCACAACAATACTTCTCCGGATTGAACTCCATCTGCCACTTGTCAGCCCAGATCTGCATCCTATCAATATCCCTCTGTAAGCTTCAACAGCCCTCCACACTATCCACAGTACCACCAATCTTTGTGTCATCTGCAAACTTGCTAACCTATCCTTCCACCCCCTCATCTAAGTCATTAATAAATATCACAAAAAGTAGAGGTTCCAGAACCAATCCCTGTGGGACACCACTAGTCACAGCCCTCCAATCCGAATGCACTCCCTCCACCACAACCCCCTGCTTTGTACAGGCAAGCCAATTCTGAATCCGCACAGCCAAGCCTCCCTGGATCCCTTGGCCTCTGACCTTCTGAAGAAGCCTACCATGCAGAACCTTGTCAACCGCCTTACTAACTTCCATGTAGACCACATCTACTGCACTACCCACATCAATCTTCCTGGTCACCTCCTCAAAGAACCCTATCAGGCTAGTGAGGCAAGATCTTCCCTTCACAAATCCATGCTGGCTGTCCCTAATCAGTCCATGATTCTCTAAATGCTCATAGATCCTATCTCTAAGAATCCTTTCCAACAGCTTGCCCAGCACAGACGTAAGGCTCACTGGTCTGTAATTCCCTGGACTATCCCTACTACCTTTTTTGAATAAGGGGACAACATTCGCCACCCTCCAATCCTCCAATACCATTCCCTTGGACAACAAGGACTCAAAGATCCTAGCCAATGGTTCAGCAATCTCCTCCCTTGCCTCACAAAGCAGCCTGGGGAATATTCAGTCAGGCCCCAGGGACTTATCTGTTCTAATATTTTCTAACAGCTCCAACACATCATCTATCTTGATATCTACATACTCTAGAACATTACCCTTACCAACACTGTCCTCAGTGTCATCAAGACCCTCTCCTTGGTGAATACTGAAGAGAAGTATTCATTGAGAACCTCACCCACTTCCACAGCTTCCAAGCACATCTTCCCACCTTTGTCTTTAATCGGACCCACCTTTACTCTAGCCATCCTTCTGCTCTTCACATACGAGTATAAAGCCTTGGGATTCTCCTTAACCCTACTCGCCAAAGCCTTTTCATGTCCCCTTCTTGATCTCCTCAGCCCCTTCTTAAGTTCCCTCCTTGCTATTCTATATTCCTCACAAACCCTGTCTGATCCTTGCCGTTAACACCTTATGTATGCTGCCTTCTTCTTCCTAACTAGTTGTTCCACCTTCCTTGTCACCCATGGTTCCTTCACCCTGCCATTCCTTCTCTGCCTCACCAGGACAAATTTATTCCTAACATCCTGCAAGAGATCCCTGAACATCGACCGCATGTCTATAGTACATTTCCCCTCAAAAATGTCACCCCTGGTAAAGGAAGGGAATAGTATGTTTTCATGATTTATTCATTGATAACTGTTTTTCATCTTTTGAACAATTGTCTAACAAATACGATTTGACTAGATCACACTTTTTTCGATATTTGCAGATTAGAAACTTTTTAAAAGCTACTATACCCTCTTTTCCGACACCTTACAAAACTGAAATTATGAAAAAAAGTTTGTTCTTAATCCCTATCAGAAGGGCTTGATAGCAATAATCTATGATTTAATTATGAAAATACGTCCAGAATCACTGGACAAAATTAAGAATGAATGGGAGAGCGAACTCCAGACATCTTTACCCACAGAGACTTGGAAGAAAATTCTTCATTTAGTTAATACATCTTCAATGTGTGCCAGACACTCATTGATACAGTTTAAGGTAGTTCACAGGACCCATATGTCAAAAGGTAAGCTAGCTCATTTTTATCACCATTTAAATCCTATATGTGACAGATGTAAATCGAATGTGGCTTCTTTGATGCATATGTTTTGGTCCTGTCCTCTTTTGGAAAAATATTGGAAAGACATTTTTAACATTTTTTCAAATGTGTTGAAGATTGATTTACAACCTCACCCTATGACTACAATTTTTGGATTACCAAGGATAGAGTCTGGCCATTTATCTGCTTCTGCTAACTGTATGATTGCCTTTGTTACACTAATGGCCAAACAATCCATTTTGCTTAAATGGAAGGATCCAATACCCCCTACTACTTTTCAATGGTTCTCTCAAACTATATCATGTTTAAACTTGGAAAAAATTAGGAGTGGTACTGTTGATCCTTTGCTTAAATTTGAAGATATTTGGAGTCCATTTATTCAATATTTTCACATGATATAGATCCCCTTTCAATAACTTTCCAACTTAGAGGAACGGAGTTGACAACATAATATTGCTCTGTTTCTACTGAGAAATTTTAGTCCAGTCCTTTTTTTCTGTTTGTTTTTATTTGAAATTTTTCTGTTTAGCTTAGTTTGGTTTGATATATTGTTTATAATTTTTCTTATTGATTTGTTTTTTTTCCTCTTTCTTTTTATTTATATAATAAATCATCTTCTTTCCTTTCTTTTATATTATATTCATTTACTAAGAGATCGTTGGATCTACAGTTTTTTTTATATTTTATTGTTCTTTAAGATTATCCATGCCATGATCGTTCGCCTGATCTCTTTGTATTACATGTACAAACATTGATGTTATATATTAATCTGTATTAATTTGAAAACTAATAAAAAGATTGAAAAAGAAGAAAAAAAGAAAAAAGAAAAGAAAGACAAAAATGTCACCCCAACTTACACTCTCAAGTTCTCGCCTCATAGCCTCATAATTCGCCTTCCCCCAATTAAATAACTTCCCGTCCTCTTTGCTCCTATCTCTGTCCATGACAATTCTAAAGGTTATGGAGCAGTGGTCGCTGTCCCCCAGATGCTCACCCACCGATAGATCTGTCACCTGACCCAATTCATTACCTAAAACTAGATCTAATATGGCATTCCCTCTAGTCGGCCTGTCAACGTACTGTGACAGGAATCCGTCCTGTACACACTTAACAAACTCCGCCCCATCTAAACCTTTGGCACTAAGCAGGTGCCAATCAATATTTGGGAAGTTGAAGTCCCCCACGATAATAACCCTGTTATTTCCGCATCTTTCCAAAATCTGCCTCGCAATCTGCTCCTCAGTATCCCTACTGCTACCAGGAGGCCTATAGAATACTCCCAGTAGAGTAACTACTCCTTTCTTGTTCCTAACTTCCACCCATATTGACTCTAGAGAGGATCCTTCTACATTGTCCACCCTTTCTGCTGCTGTAATAGTGTCCCTGACCAGTATCGCCACCCCTCCTCCTCTTCTTCCCCCACTCCCTATCCCTTTTAAAACACTGAAAACCAGGAATATTCAATATCCATTCCTGCCCTGATGTCAGCCATGTCCCTGTGATAGCCACAATATTGTAGTCCCATGTACTTATCCAAGCTCTCAGTTCATCTCCCTTATTCCTGATGCTTCTTGCATTTAAGTAAATGCACTTTAGTCCATCCGCCTTACTACTTCTATAGCCTGTACTCTGCTTCTCCTTCCTCAAAGCCTCTCTACCTGTTAGATGTGACTTTTCCCCATCCCCTTCTTCCTCTGACCTATTCCTCCAGTTCCCATCCCCCTCACAAACTAGTTTAAACCCTCCCAAACAACCATAACAAACCTGGCTGCAAGGATATTGGCCCCCCTCAAGTTCGGGTGTAACCTGTCCTCTCTGTACAAGTCCCACTTTCCCCAGAAGAGATCCCAATGATCCAAAAATCTAAAACGCTCCCTCCTGCACTAACCTCTCAACCACGCATTTATTTGCCATCTCCTCCTATTCCTACCTTCACTATCACGTGGCACTGGCAGCAATCCCGAGATTGCTACCCTTCAGGTCCTGTTCTTCAGCCTTCTGCCTAGCTCCCTAAACTCACTTTTCAGGACTTCATCCCTCTTCCTACCTATGTCGTTGGTACCAACATGAACCACGACTTCTGGCTATTCTCCCTCCTGCTCAAGAATCCTGTGGACCCGATCAGAGACATCCCGGACCCTGGCATCTGGGAGGCAACCTACCATCCGGGATTCATGCTCACTGCCACAGAACCTCCTATCTGTTTCCTTGACTATTGAGTCCCTTATCATTACTGCCTTCCTCTTCTCCTCCCTTCCCTTCTGAGCAGCAGGAGCGGTCCCAGTGCCAGAGACCTGGCTACTGCTGCTAGGCCACTGCAGATCATCCCCCTCAACAGCTTCCAAAGTGCAAAACCTATTATTGAGGGGAACAGCCTCCGGGGTCCTCTCCACTATCTGCCTGTTCACTTTCTTCTTCCTTTTCCCTCTCCTGACAGTCACCCTTCTATCTACTTCCTGGACTCCAGAAGTACCTGCTCTAAGGGGGGTGACTGTCTCCTGATGTACAATATCTACATAACTCCGTCCCTCCCTGATGCTGTGCAGTGTTTGAAGCTGCAACTCCAGCTCATCAATTTTGAGCCGAAGTTCCTCCAGCCTCAAGCACTTATTGCAGATGTGGCCATCGTGGACCGCAGCAAGGTCGACAAGCTCCCACATCAAGCAGCTGCAGTGCACCACCATGTCCTCCATCTGAACTAATTCTTCCACCCCCCCCCCCCACCTAGTTTTTCCCTACTTAAAAATTTCTAACAGATAACAGGAAAACCTTACCTTAACTTGCAGCTACTCACCTGCTTCACCCCTTTCAGCTGAAGTCCCTTGAGCCAAAGCCCAAATCACTCTGCTCTCTCTCACTCAGCTGCCCGCTCCGACACTGCCTGCTGGATATGGCAGTCTTCTTTTTAAACTGTGTGCGCGTTAACAACCGACGTCACGCGCCTGCGCACTTACTCCCTGCTATCTCCGAAACAGTTAGAAGAAAGTGAAAAAAAAACTTATCTCCTCAGAACTCCTCGGCTGTTTCCGTGCGCTGGCCTCTCGCTCCAGATCGAAACACCAAAGACTTCCCTGCTCTATTTAAACTGTGCGCTGTGTGCGTTTATAACAGCTGCTGCTAACTCATGCCAGAGCTTCACCTATGATGAGGACCTCTCCAGCAAGCCACAACATTGGTGGAGATATAAACTGAAAATGCAGGAAATCCTCAGTAGGTTGGGCAGCATCTATGGAGAGACAAACAGAGATAACGTTTCAGGTCAATAACCATTCATCAGGTCATTGACCTGAAGCATTAATTATGTTTCTCCCTCCACAGATGCTGCCAGACTTGTGGAGTATTTCCAGTTTAGTCTGATTTTGTTTCAGATTTCCAACATCAACATTTTTTTTATTTTTCAAATAGTGGTGAAGTGTCCTGCCCTATAGTTAACTGCAGGGAAATGCTGGAGAGGGAGACTCAGGGAGACTGGAAGGGAGTAACGGCAAAGATGCAGTGCATGCCTCCTCTCCAACTATTTTGCTGATCACAGCCTCAGTGAACTTGTGGATGGAGTGAAGAGGAGGAAGGCATTTTCTCTGTACCAGGAGGTGCCAGGAGATCACCCAGGCCTTAACTTGAAGAGGAAGTGATGGGAGGTCTCCATGCAACTATCTACCAAAAGTGCACCATGAGCAAATCCGTACCAGGTGAGAGCAACAATGCTTTGAAATTGGATTACTTTCTAGGTTTCCATTCTTTGGGACATAAAAGAAAGTCTAAGCTGTCTCTCAAAGCATTTCCATTTCTGCACCTATTTCCCTGTAACCTATTCTATCACATATTCTCATTAACACCCGACTGACTCTCCAGCCAGTCGACTCTACCAGGGGTAATTTATAGTGGCCAGTCAACCGACCAACTAGCATATCTTTTGGATGTGGGAGGAAACCAAGAATAGTTAACAGGAGGATAGTCTTCCTTTTCTCTCTACCCTCTGTACATATGACTGTACTCCCCATACCCTGCATGACTATCAGGGGTCAACACACTGACAATCAGATGAGGCACACCTTCTGGCTGACTGACCAGATTGACCTTTCTATTGGAGCCTTTGAGTCAATGGTCCACCTGTAGATATCTGCTGGTGACTGACCTGGTCTCCTTTCCTGACTGCACTACCAATGGTAACTAAACAGTCTTACGTTCAAGGTAAAACCACATGTCATAAATAATTGAACCTGCATCTTCACCTTTGATCTAATCTTGTCCAACTTTCACTCTTACCGTCACCTTTGGTCTGAGCAAACAGGCTTCACTCTTTTGCCTCTCTTGTCTGGTATCCATATCAGCTGTCTGACACATTTTTAATGTTACAAAGTCATAATTTATGAATTAACTTCCAAGCTGTCAAACACAATTTCAGTGGGATTACTTCAGTAAATTTTTGTGTAAAGCCAGTTTCCATGGATCTGTATACTTACAATGGGGTATGTTTCAGGTGAGGGAATCAAGACTTTAAAAGAAGGCCAGTTCTTGCTCTCAGTTCATGCACACAGTTTCAACATAGCAGCTTGGTTTGTTTGCATAAATGAAGTGCTTTCTCTGAGTGGTTTTGTTCCAACAGTTCCTGATTCAATAGTTTTTAGTTTTCTTTTGCAACAGTATTGTGAATAATACTGTGCACAGTCAAAAACAGGGATCAGACACACATACTCCGTCTCTCTCTCTCTCTCTCTCGCTCTCTCACTCACTCTCCTGATTCAATAGTTTTTAGTTTTCTTTTGCAACAGTATTGTGAATAATACTGTGCACAGTCAAAAACAGGGATCAGACACACATACTCCGTCTCTCTATCTCTCTCTCTCTTTCACTTCATTCCCACAATTTGTATATTTGCAGACCATGCTGGGATCGTACACTTTTGCTCAATTTCTGGGTTTTCTGGACCACAAGCTTTTTCCTGTACAGCTGCCCAGTATCGTTAATGTAGCTACAGTTCACCACTTCTCCTGCATATGTTGCTACAGTGCGCAGAGTACTTTAGTAGGCACACATATAATATATGAACCAGGGTAAGGGTTATAAATGTACATGCAGTAAATTTCATTTAAGATTATTATTTGGCTACAGATGCAATTTTTTTTTAAGTCTATATTTCTGTTATTCAGATGTGAGGTATCCCTTAGGAATGGCCAACAAGGTGATTTTAGACACAAGAGATTCTGCAGATGCTGGAATCTGGAACAACACACACAAAATGCTGGAGGAACTCAGCAGGTCCGGCAGCATCTATGGAGGGAAATAAACAATGTTTCGGGCTGAGACCCTTCATTGGGACTGGAAAAGAAGAGAACAGAAGCCAGAATAAAGGGGGAGGGGGAGCGGGGGGGGGGGGGGGATGAGCGGGCAAGCAATAGGTGAGTCCAGGTGAGAGGAGGTAGGTAGATAGGTGGGGGAGGGGGGGGTAAAAGTGAATGATTTGAGAAGCCAGGAGGTGATAGGTGGAAGAGGCAAAGGGCTGAAGAAGAAGGAATTTGATAGGAGAGGACAGTAGACCATGGAATAAAGGGAAGTAGCTGGGCAGGTCATGAGGGCAGGGGAGGGGAAAGAGAAGGGGTGAAGGGGACACAGGAATGAGGGAAAACAAAGGGGGGAGGAAAATAGAGGGGAGGGGTTACTGGAAGTTGGAGAAATCGGTGTTGGTGCTATCAAGTTGGAGACTACCAAGGCAGAATATGAGGTGTTGTTCCTCCAACCTGCACCTGGCCTCAATGTGGCAGTAGACGAGGCCGTGGATAGACATGTCAGTGTGGGAATGGGAAGTAGTGATTTTAGAGCTCAAGTAATTTGGCTCAACACATCCTACAATTGGAACTTTATATCCTTCTTCATTTGATGAACGTCTTGGGAGCAGACACAACATGGATTTGGGCATTAATTTGTGGAGAGCCAATATCTTGGTTACTTTCCACTTCCCTTCACTTTGAAGTGATGTGAGAATCTCATGAGTAAAGTGGGAGATGAGTCCAAAATGTCCAGAATCATGAGCCTGCAAACCTGCTGCTGCTTCACAGTTCCGGGGACCCGTGTTTGATCCTAATCCTGACTGCTGTCTGTGTGGAGTCTGCATGTTCTCCATAGGTTTCTACTGGAACCTCTGGTTTCCTCTTGCATTCTCAATGACGTAGGTTAATTGACCACAATGTACCACCTCTTGGTTTAAGCGAGTGAGCAAGAGAATTAAAGGAGAATTGACGGGGAAATGAAAAATAATGTTGCAGGGCTATGGGGTAATAACAAGAGGGGAAATGAGATTGCTCTATTGGAAGGCTGCGAGGATCCAATGCCCTGAAAGGCCTTCTTCTGTGTCACTGCAAGTAAGAAAGCTGCACTATTATCCTTCATTGTAATAGTGCCAGATCTCCTCATTTACCACCATTGTAGCACATGTTAAATCCCATGCTGAATTCTTTGGGCCTTATCTATCACCGAGTAATCATTTGAAAATTAGATGTGGATGATCATTGCCCAAACATTGAGATACAAAAACATTATGAATGGTGGTTGTACATCTAGTATTGCAACAATTGTATGACAATAGTTCTTTCTCATATAACACATTGCAGATGGCACTTCCTACGTCAAGATTTGGTTCACTTTGCACTCTTTACAAAATGACTGTTAACAGTGTTTCAAGTTATATTTGAAATGGATCACTGGAATAGACCTCCTTTTCACTTGATCTTCAGGTTTTTGTTATGCTACTGATCTACATTTGGGATAACGTCCACAAAATCGATGAGTGCTTCAAAACATGTTGTTGACATCCCTTGTATTATTGGCACTGAAGGTGGTTAAAGTGCTTGACATGAGCACAACATCAGGCATATTGTAAGTTCTCCAACCAGCAACACTGATTTCCAGAAGCATTGAATCAATACAAAGACTCTCATCCACAAGTCCCTCAGTTAACCTAATCTTCTGGACTGAATTCTGCTTCTTCAAAGTGCCAATTTGCACAGTTAACCAGCTGCATGGCCTACTGTGAACTTGCTGTAAATCAAACAATCAATAAGTGCACTTTTCAAGATCAGGGTAATTGTCAGTCACATTGGTGGTATTGATTACACTTCAATCAGTACCATCTTCTGTTAGGATATTTAATGAATCTGTTTGAGTGGAATGAATGAATTCTTTTTGCATGCTGAGTGGTTAATAATGAAGCGATATTTGCTGTTCTAATTATTTACTGTGAGCCATTGGTAACAGACTGAGTGCTTGAAACAGAGAATATACATGCACCTGTCTACATCAATGGTGCTGAGGTCAAGAAGGTTGAGAGCTTCAAGTTCCTGGGAGTGAACATCACCAACAGCCTGCCCTGGTCCAATCACGTAGATGCCACAGCCAAGAAAGCTCACCAGCACCTCTACTTCCTCAGGAGGCTAAAGAAATTTGGTTTGTCCCCTTTGACTCTCACCAACTTTTACCGATGCACCATAGAAAGCATCCTATCTGGATGTATCACGGCTTGGTACTGCAACTGCTCTGCCCAGGGCCGCAAGAAGCTGCTGAGAGTTGTGGACACAGCCCAGTGCATCATGGACACCAGCCTCCCCTCCTTGGGCTCCGTCTTTACCTTTCGTTGTCTTGGTGTAGCAGCCAGCATAATCAAAGACCCCACCCACCCGGGACATTCTCTCTTCTCTCCTCTTCCATCAGGTAGAAGATACAGGAGCCTGAGGGCAAATACCACCAGACTTAAGGACAGCTTCTACCCCACTGTGATAAGACTATTGAACGGTTCCCTTATATAATGAGATGGACTAAGACCTCACAATCCACCTTGTTGTGACCTTGCACCTGATTGCAGTGCACTTTCTCTGTAGCTGTGACACTTTACTCTGTACTGTTATTGTTTTTACCTGTACTACATCAATGCACTCTGTACTAACTCAATGTAACTGAACCGTGCAATGAATTGGCCTGTACGATCGATTGGTAAGACAAGCTTTTCACTGTACCTCAGTGCAAGTGACAATAATAAACCAATAAACCAATAGGTAAGAAAGCTTTGTCTTTGTCCCATCAAGTAATGATGCACTGTGCGAGATTATTGCACCTCTCATTGGCAAATGAATCTCTATGGCTGGTGTCACACAACCACAACCTTCCTGCACAGAGCCCATGCAGCCAGAACCTCAAGGGAACTGGTGGGCAATCAGACCAGCTCTGACCCTGCCCAGAGATGGCCTCCCTTCATTGGCATGTAGCAGGGTCCTCCTTTGCTACTGCCTATTGTGCTTGCTTCTCATCTTGCTTCTCCCCCATCACTTGTTGATTGGCCATGGGCATGGGCCAAGCACTCCTGTTGGTCCAATTGTGCAGAGGCACCTGAAGACAGTGACCATAAGACCATAAGACATAGGAGCAGAATTGGCCCATTTGGCGCATCGCGTCTGCTCTGCCATTTGATCATGGCTGATTCGTTTTTCCCTTTCAACCCCATTCTCCTGGTTTCTCCCTGTAATCTTTGATGGCCTTACTAATCAAGAACCTATCAATCTCTGCTTTAAGTATACCGAATGACTTGGCCTCCACAGCCATCTGTGACAATAATTCCACAGATTCATTACCCTCTCACTAAAGAAATTCCTCCTCATCTCTGTTCAAAAGGAACGTCCTTCTATTCTGAGGCTGTGCCCTCTTGTCCTAGACTCTCCCACTACTGGAAACATCCTCTCCACATCCACTCTATCCAGGCCTTTTAATATTTGGTAGGTTTCAATGAGATTTCCCTTCATCTTTCTAAACTCTAGTGAGTACAGGCCAAGAGCCATCAAATTCTCCTCATATATTAACCCTTTCATTTCTGGGATCGTTCTTGCAAACCTGCTCTGGACCCTCTCCAATGCCAGCACATCCTTCCTCAGATATGGGGCCCAAAACTGCGCGCAATACTCCAAATGTGGTCTGACCAATGCCTTATAAAGCCTCAGCATCACATCCTTGCTTTCATATTCTAATCCTCTCGAAATGAATGCTCACATTGTGTTTGCCTTCCTTACTACCGACTCAATTCTTCAAGTCAGGGAATCCTTCACTAGGACTTCCAAGTCCCTTTGCACCTCCGATTTCTGAATTCGCTTCCCGTTTGGAAAATAATCTAAACCTTTATTCCTTCTACCAAAGTGCATGACTACACTTCCCTACGCTGTATTCTATCTGCCACTTCTTTCCAAGTCTTTCTGCAGACTCCCTGCTTCCTCAACACTACCTGCCCCTCCACCTATCTTTGCCTCATCTGCAAACTTGGCCACAATGCCATCAATTCCAACATCCAGACCATTAACATATACAGTGAAAAGGAGCGGACCCAACACTGACCCCTGTGGAACACCACTAGTCACCAGCAGCCAACCAGAAAAGGCCCCCTTTATTCCCACACTTTGCCTCCTGCCAGTCAGCCAATCTTCTATCCATGCTAGTACCTTTACTGTAATACCATGGACTCCTATCTCGTTTGGCAACCTCATGTGCAGCATCTTGTCAAAGACCTTCTGAAAATCCAAGTAAGCAACATCCACTGACTCTCCTTTGTCAATCCTGCCTGTTACTTCCTCAAAAAATTCCAACAGATTTGTCAGGCAAGATTTCCCCTTAAGGAAACCATGCTGACTTTGGCCTATTTTATCATGTGCTTTCAAGGACCCTGAAAGCTCATCCTTAATAATGGGCTGCAGCATCTTACCAACCCACTGAAGTCAAGCTAACTGGCTGATAATTTCTTGTCTTTTGCCTCCCTCCCTTCTTAAAGAGTGGAGTGACATTTGCGATTTTCCAGTCCTCCAGAACCATTTCTGAATCTACTGATTCCTGAAAGATCACTACTAATGCCTCCACAATCACTTCAGCTACCCCTTTCAGATCCCTGGGGTGTAGTCCATCTGGTCCAGGTGACTTAACTACCTTCAGACCTTCCAGCTTCCCAAGCACCTTCTTCTGCTTCCTCAAAAAGTTCAATCAATTTGGACAGATTTGCAGAAGGTCATAAATCCTGTGATCACTAACAGAGACCTTTACAGACATTCTTTCAGGCGAGCTGAAAGTAAGATCTGGGTCTGCAACCGTGGCCTCTTCTTGCCTCCTGTCCTGCAGTCCCACCTCTACTGCCTGATCTGCAGCTGTACTTCAGGTAATATACCCAGCAGGACCACCACTAAAGGGGACTATTCTGGAGTTATGGAATTATATTGACAACAGGGGGCAGGCACAGTAGTGTAGAGGTTAGCATAACACTTTACAGCCCCAGCGACCCGGGTCCAATTCTGGCTATTTTCTGTAAGGAGGTTGTATGTTCTCCCTGTGTCTAAGTGGGTTTCCTCCGGGTGCTCCAGTTTCCTCCCACATTCCAAAGACGTACTGGTTAGTGTTACGGACTCAGTGAAAGTCCCTTTCAGATAGAGAGTGTGTGTATGTGTGTGTGGGGCGTGCTTACGTCAATAGAAGATAAAGGACGTAATGACGTTGTTGAAGAAGAAGGCAGAAGAAGAAGGAGAGAGAGAGAAGGGAGAGAGACACCAGCCTGCTTGTTTTCTCTATCGATGGATGAGAAACAATAACTGTGTTTGCCACTGAAATCTATGTATGGAAGTAATCCGGTGGAGTTCACTTTGTTGCTGACCTGTAGAAGGAAACAGGTACTTGTGTGTGGACGACCACGGTTCGGATGCTTTTCGGGGTGAGGAAGTCACTACCGAGTAAACACTGAAGTGTCGTTTGGGTTCCATCATGAAACATTTGGATTTCGTATGTACTCTCTCTATGTTTTTCTACATCTACATCTTATCTTCAGACAACGGTGGTTGTTGAAGAAGCCCTTGCTCATGTTTCACCTTATGGCTTGCGGAACTGAACTTTAAGAACCATTCCGGAACTGGGAGTTTTGGACTTTGTCACACACACACACGAAGAGTTTAGTTTTGGGGTTAACGTTCGAGGTTTAACATTTTTGAATTCTAACATACTAACATTTTTACTTTTATTTTACGTATTATCATAAGTAGTGATTAATAAAATAGTTTTTAACACTGAATCATGCTCAGTGTGTTTCTTTTGTTGCTGGTTTGTGACATTAGGAAGTTGTGGGCATGCTATGTTGGCACTGGAAACGTGGCGACACTTGCGGGCTGCCCCCAGAACACACTATGCAAAAGATACATTTCACTGAGTGTTTCAATGTACATGTGACTAATAAAGATATCTTAAGTTCTTTTATTTCAAAAATAAATTTTATTTGTAAGTGTATATATAAAAAAAGAAAAAAATCTGTGCAAAATTCTTTACAATATTGGCATCACTTGGTTAATACATTTTGTAGAGTTAACATTTTTTAACCATTGCACCATTGCCACCCATGTGGCCTCCTGGGGCAATACACCCTTACAGATATTAATTAAAAATTAAAATCAATCTTCAGAAAATAAAACTTGTTCACAATTTAACTTCAACTGATACTTTAAGGCCATTGATTCCAATCATTGGGTGTGAGACATTCTGATTCTGTACCATTGTAACTACGCAGGGGAAGGCAACAGATGAATATTCAGCTTATTTGGTGCTCATTGAAAACTTCAGGATGAGTTCAGGGAAGACATTAAGTGGCCATCTCCTCTATTAAAACATTGTTAAAGTCATATCGCTCCTACCTAATGCACAGTTCAGGGCGTGTCTGTTTTGTTGCTTAATATTCTGGCTGTTTGTATATTCGAGGAGCCATCCATCATCACCGTAACAAAAGAGGTATGTTTTGGGAGTCTGGAGTTTGTGCTCAGAAGCTCTCAGACCAGCCACCAATATCTGAATATTCAAAGCAGTTTTGCTAGTTGGGATGTGCTCCCATTGTAAATATGTAATTTGGTAAAGTTACCTGTCAACATTCAAAATGTTAAAGTTAAGTAGGTAATTATAGCCACTGAAACTGTAGTTAATTATTTATTGTTGTCTTTGTATTTAAGAAGGATAAAACATTGTGTGAGGAGAGGAAAAATAGATTCTCCAGGAGATCTGCTGTGTCGAATAAAGACCTTTTATACTGTATCTCCCAGCTACAGCCTCCGTGTGGCTCAGTTCAGAAGTCACAATATCCACCTTTGAAGAACCCATGGCAAAGGAGCTGTAATGTTGAAATACAGGGCATCTCTCCTAAAGTCTCCTGTGGCTGGAGGAACCAGAGGAATCAATGCAATTCACTGGGATAAAATAGATTTTTCCATTCCACTCCAAACAAGATAAACAAGGCAGAGCTGTACTATCCAATTTCTTAACATTGGTTATTGACATTATATAAGCTCAATTTTATGGATATTGTGAAAAGAATTTTCTTAAGTTAGATCAATCATCTTTCAAAAAAAAAGAAACTCCCTTAAAGTGATGGACTCTACTGACTTCTGTTTTCTTGCAATTTTCAATGATTTCACCTCAACAGGAATAAGCTCCATCAATAGAGCAACTTTATTTTCGCAAAATGTCCAACATTATTGGACAAAAGTGCAAATTGAACAACATGAAAGAGATATTAGAGTAGACATGAACAAACACGATGAGAAAGATAGGCTTAATAAGCATTGCAAATGTGGAAAGAGAGACAGTATGGTAGAGGTTTTGTGAGGGGTTCCCAGAACTCAGGGCCATAGAAACTGAAGGCATGGCCTCCAATGCTGAGCTCACAAGAAGGATTAAATTCAGCAGCGATCAAAAGTCCAGGCAAACTTCTTTCTCTCAGAGGGCTGTAGGATTTGGGGCACTCTTTCCCAAAGACTGGTAAAAGCAGAGTTTTTGAATATTTTTAATGCAGAGGGAGATAGATTCTTGATAAGCAAGGGGGTGAAGTGTTACCGGGGATTGAAGGAAAAGTGGAGTTGAAGTTACAGACAGATCAGCTATCATTTTATTAAATGGCAGAGTGGGCTGGTGGGTTAGGGTGGCCCACTCCTCCTGCTCTTCATTCATATGTCTATTTGTACTCAAGTTCTGGCTATGCTCACATTGACTATGGTTGGCTATGGTTAGGGTCTGATTTTAATTGTATCCCTGCACAGATCTCTATGTTTTAGATAGTTGCCAAGGATGGGGTTTCAGTCAATTCAAACATAGAACGCAGAACATCGAACAGTACAGGACAGGAACAGGCCTTTCAGTCGACAATGTTGTACTGAACTAATTAAACTAGTAATTAAATACCTAACTAAACTAATCCCTTCTGCCTACACAATGTCTATATCCCTCTATTCTCTGCATATTTATGTGCCTATCTGAGAGCTTCTTGAATGCCTCTCTAGTTTCCAGGATTATCCCTATTTCCCTTCTTGAATAATGGAATAATATCAGCTATTCGCCAGTTTTCTGGGACTTTGCCTGTGGCTAGAGAGGACACAAAGATCTTGGTTAAGGCCCCAGCAAGCTCATCTCATGCCTGTATGAATAACCTGGGGTATATCCCATCCAGCCCTGGGGACTTATCCACCTTAATGTTCTTTAAGAGACCCAACACTACCTCCTTCTTTATCACAAAATGTCCTAGTATATTAGTACATTCTGCACTGATCTCCCTATCCCCCATGTCCTTCTCCTTGGTAAATACTGATGCAGTGCTCATTTAGGACCTTTCCTAAATCCTCTGCCTCCAAGCACATGGTCCCTCCTTTGTCCTTGAATAGTCCTATCCTCTCCCTAGTTATCCTCTTGCTCTTGATGAATGTATAGAATGCCTTAGGATTCTTTTTAATCCTACTTGCCAAGGACTTTTCATGGCTCCTCCTGGCTCTCCTAGTTCCCTTCTTGAGTTCTTTCTAGCTTCTTTATAATCATCAAGGGCTCCGTTTGATTTTGTTAAGGTATAGAGTTTGTGATGAGCCAAGGGAGTGTGAGATCGAGCTTGGCATCATTGGCATGCATGTGTTCATTTGCGTCTTGTTTTTGAATGTTGTTACCGCAGGATAGAGTTAAGGTAAGAAATGGGTGAATATGGAAGTGGATGTGGGGGGTCACAGCAAGCTGTATCCCAGAAAAACAATGTGAGTAAGAGAAGAGGATCGAATGTGGGTGATTTTATTGCCATAGATACAACAGAATGGAATCAGGTGAGTGCCATTACACCCAGCTGTACCAAGGTGAAGTAGAAGAAGTTACTGTAGTCAACTGCGCCAGATGCTGCAAGCGGGTTGCAAAGGGATAGCTCATTTGAATTATAATTATGCAGGATGTCAAAACTGACAGTTCAAAGTCTGCAGCATGGGTGGAAACCTGATAAAAGGGATTCAACCAAGGAGTGAGGTAGACATGAATTTTGGAGGGGCCAACTTTTTCAAAAATTTGTCCAAGGGAATCTCATAGAATTTTTTCTGTGTAGTGTAACATTTTTAGATACAAGTCCATCTGGGACATTGCTGAGGATTCTGAGACACTGATCTTCCTCCAGGCAGGTTTCATATTTCACTTGCCATCTTTGTTGATCTCCCTCACCACCCTTCCCCCACTGATACTCTCATAACCTCTTGGATCTCATATCTGATTATTTTGATTCTCTTCTCAGCATCCCCACCCTCCACCCACCACCACTCCACTCCTCTCCTCAGGTCCTACCCTTGACTATCTTCTTATGTCCCCTTCCAATCATCTTCTCAGTAATCACCCGTCATTTCCCATCTGCTTAAACTTCATCCCTAGCCTCTTCCCTAGCCATCTTCACCATTGATCCCAAAATGCACATGAATTCTCTGCCCCCACCAACAAAATCACATCCCCTTCGCTGGTACAATTTCCCTCTTGGCTTCCCCCCCACACCAACCCCTCTCCCCAACTCAAAGTCATCCCCTAAGCTCCTAATCTTCTGACCTACATATTTCTTCCATGATCTTCACTCTCCACAGTAATGACAGACTGCAGAGGAAAGGCCTTTGTAAGGCCTGGTTTAACCACACTAGATGCCTTGTGCTTCCTGCTCATTGCAAGAGGCTTGATGCTTCACCCAAATTTGGTTCTGTCATCTTCACCTACTGATTTTGTAAAGCATCATGGAATATTGTAATGTAAAAGCTACTCTTTAATTTGAAGTATAACTTTTCCACAAAAATGCCTGATAATCTGAGGTATGAAGTGCTATATAAATCCGCATTGGTAATTTATGAATATATTCAGTCTTTACAGTTTGACATAAATTCACAAGCTTATAACATGGATAATTGCTTTCATCTTAGTTTAGTCTTACAGAAAAAGACACGGTGGTATCAAAATATTTCTGAAATAATTGTATAATTTTAGTCCATTATGCATTAATCATTGTTGGTATGAAGAATATTTTCTTTTACTTACATTCCATGGGTTAATACCAAATCTCCAAGTACTGTTCTGAACTTTCCCTGACTCCAATGTATTTTCCTGGTGAAAGGATGTTGGCTGGCACATATTGTCTTCCCAGCCAGCAAGCTGAGGCCTGTCACTGCCACCCAGTGGTGTTTTGGTGAGATTGTCATCACAATATCTGAAAACGTAGACAGTAAGTTAAAGGGAATACAAGATCCTGAAGATTTTTCTTACAAAGCGGAGACACTTCTTCCTCACTCAAAATCATTCACAGGGCTCAGATTGTATTTTTTGCTATTCATAAATGATGATATTGTTATGGAATACAGGGAGATCATTCAGCCCATCAAGACCATGTCATCTGGAGACATTAGTCCCATTTCCCTTTGCAAATCCTCTGCAAATTATTCTCTCTCAAGTGTCTATCCAATTCTCTTTTAAGACACTGGTTGATTTTGTTTCCACCACACTTACAGACTAAAGTCCTGATCATATTTTCTCTTAAACAAATATCCCTCACTTCACCTTTGTGTCTTTTAAATCTGTGACTCCTGGATCTGGAGCCTTCTGCTCAATTTCTGTGTACCGTATCTAAACCAGTCAGCCATGAGCTTGTAGATCTCTAACAAATCTCCTCCCAATCTTGAACAATTCCAACATTTCCAATCTGAACTTACTGCTGAAATCCTACATTCCAGTAAATCTTTTCTTTCTCTCTCTCCAGGGCCTTCATGGCCAAGAAGCTGACTAGAATAGGATACAATTCTCTGAGGAGTATCCCAAGTTTAGACTGATTCAACATAAATTCTTGCTTTTGTACTAAATGTCCCATTTTATGAATCCCAGGATCCCTTATGCTTTAGGAGCCGCTACCTTAGCATATCCTTACATTTTCAAGGATTTATGCACAAGTACTCAGTATTTGTATTGTTCAAATAAAAAAAAGAGAAACCCACACTTACATAGTCCCAGCACTTCCTGTGGTTGTAAGGAAGGAAACACAGCAGACAATTTTGGCACCACAAGCTTCCAAAAATAGGATTGTGATAAGGATCAGATAATCTCCCATAATAATGTTGATTGAAGGGTGAATATCTGTTGGATATTAATAGTATATACTAGTGCCTTTTCCAAAATAGTGCACAAGAATTTTTAATTCTGTTTGAGAAAGCAGATGAGGCCTTGACTTAACCTCTTATCTAAGGACACCAGGGTAGAAATTCACAGGTGGTAAGTGTGCTTTTTTGTAGCCTATATGTGCCAGTGTCTAGTTAAGAAATGTGTTTCCATTGACTTGAATGAAATAGATTCATGAAGTGGATTACACATATGGCATATGGCAAGTTTAGCATGCAATCACGGACAAAGTCTTAACCAGCAAATCTGACAAGTCTCTATTTGCACTGGACAGTCAGTTTAGACATGAAAGTTCTACCCACTGAGCCATAGTTGATACCACAATGACAGTTGTTTAAAGGAAACCAATTCAAGGTTGACAGTGCCAGTCACAGAATTTATATGAAAATTATCAAGATTACTTTTAAATCTTCTGATTTATCACAGCAAGATTAATCAAAATACTGCTTTTGGGCACCAAAAGTACTAATTAATCAGAGCGTTAAAATATAAACAAGTAATTTAAAACATTAAAATATGAAAAGCAATTGCCTGCAATTTTTCCATGGGCCTGTGATCCCATTCAAATGAATCGGGCCGTCATTGATATGCTAGGTTTCCCCAGCAGAAAGCTGAAATCAGAACACATTGTGCCTGGACCCCCTCTTCAGAGGGTCACTGTTCTGTTGTTGGGATCAACGGGGAATTCAGCAGGGACAATCGGCTGCTCTGACATTTGACCTTCTGCATGCATCAGTCTTCACTTTTCACCATACACAAGTGCATGTTCAGGAATTGATGAGGTACAAATGCTGGATAGCTGTGAGCTTGATTTTGGACAAGGATGAATCTCAGCCCTGCAATAATCTTGCTTCCAATTACAAGATCAACTGCAGCAAAGTTAGCAAAAACGATAACTATTTCTTTGAGTGTTCCACTAACCTTCATGGAAGAATGGTAATTCTTGAATTGATTGAAAACCAGAACAAATTACTTTGTGGATGATTTGTCCACACCCATCTTTAGCCAAGACTAAGATTACAGACAGTACATAGCCTTCCTGTACATTAAAGATAAGATATTTCTTTATTAGTCACATGTACATTGAAACACACAGTGAAATGATTCTTTTTGCGTTACTGAGAATGTGCTGGGGGCAGCCCGCAAGTGTCGCCATGCTTTCGATGCCAACATAGTATGCCCACAGCTCCTAATCTGTACGTGTTTTGGAACGTGGGAGGAAACCGGAGCACCCGGAGGAAACCCACGCAGACACGGGAAGAACATACAAACTCCTTACAGACAGTGGCCGGAATTGAACCCAGATCTCTGGTGCTGTAATAACATTATGTTAACCACTACACTACTGTGCCGATGAAGAGGAGATCTGTATTTGGAATCTCTTGCTTACCAGAACAGCATGGTTAATTGTACTTGACTCTGAAATGGAACAGTTGAGTGAGCAGGTCTTTAATTTTCATTGGACTGAAAGGTACTGTACTTGTGAATACATGAAGCTATGGTTTTCACTGATGATTGGGCCAATGAAAGGGGCTGGTTGGTGGGAATGGAAGAGTGGATAGGGAATCACAAAGGGAACCATTCCTTCAAAATGCTGAAAGGGGGGGGGGGGGAAGGGGAAAGTGTGTCTGGTGGTGGAATCACATTGACATCAAGAAAAGGTAGATTTGCTAACATGGATCGAGCATGGAGTGGAACAATGCAATTTTGTAAATGCAAGCATTTGGCCAGAAAACGTTTGGACTATATCTTCCACTTAAAATCAAATTTCACATGATTAATGTCTTAAGAAAAGTATACAATGCAATTTGATTTGTTTTGAAAGACAAATATTGACCAAAATGTCATGAATAATGTTGAAAGAGACCTGTGGAATAAGGTCATCAGGACATCTTTCAGTACTATCTGATTATTAATATCATAATCATCAAGCAAAATATGTAAGAGAGCAATCCCAAAAGCTGGTAAGTACAGGATGATCCTAACCATATCCCAAACTCCATACTTTAATGTTATACACCTATATTTTAAATTTGTATTTTGACCTTTCTTCTCAGCAGATAAGAATATCCTTCTTTTAACAGTAAATGGTCAGATGATCTGATCAGAGCCTTTAAGTTCTGTAAGGGGTAAAATATAGATGAATTGCACTTTGTTTCTGTTGTGCTTATCATTGCCAACCTTGAGAAGTTATGCTGTTAGAAAGTTAGCATTCTTTGCTGACTAGATCTCATTTCTACCAGGTCCTATTTATTGTATTGACTGATCTTTTGCTATCCATTCTAATATTTTAACCCGATTATTTTGAATTTAATTAAGTACACACTGAGGATCTGAACCTGTTAATGGCTCCAGTTGAAGCCATGTCCTTTGATTGGTTCTCCTCTAAGAGCAGTCCAGTTCTGTTCATAATTGATCATACAAGGATTCTTTCAGACATTTTCTGAGCCTCCTCTTAGATGCTATGAATTACTTTTGAGGCATGTGCCTTTGCCCTGCCCAAAAAGTTCTAACAAGTTTGCCTACAGTGTTTGGCATGTCCATATCTGGGCTATTGTGTGACCAGACATCACACCAGCAGACTGCAGGAATTGAATTGTCGGGGTACTTGTGACTTTGTACTCCTTTTATAAATGTTGCAATGAAGATACCAGAATAAATTCACAATCAAATGTTTAAATTTGGACTGCAGCAATAATTGTTTAGATATTTTAAGAAAACTCAAAAACTTTGGTGGAAAACAAAGCTTGAAAAATGTTTACTAAATAGAGATGTATTGCAAAAGATATTCCTTGATACCTTTGGTTGATGCGAATCTATCAATCTCAATTTTCAAATATCTAAATATACACAAACTTTTGTGACTGATGTTTCCATTTTTCTAAATGCTAATAAATAAAAATAGTACTTCCAAATGTTCCTCTGAAGTGGCTGACCTCCTAAGTTAAAGACTTGTTCCTCCCTGTTTCTTATTTCCCTCTGAGAAGAATTAGCTTCTCTGTATCTACCCAGTCAATGTTTTAACATTTTAATCAATTCATCTGTAATTTTCCATATTCAAAGAAATGCAAGGCATGTTGAGGCAATCATTTAACTCTTTAAGGCCCTGTGCTGTTTTAATGTATTTGCTCTGTATTCACTCCAAAGCCAATATTTCCTTTCTGAGCTGCAAAGCCCAATATTGAATGCAGTACTTTATGTGGACTTTGGTTTTGTTTGAACAGGAACAAAATTACCTTCCTATTATAATTTTGCCACTTTAAGATAAAGACCGGTAATCCTTTCTCATTAATTGATTACCTTTGTTGGCTAATAGGTTTAAGTGATTTTTGTAGTTGGATGTTGCCCCTTTATCATGTATACTATTTAAATTTTAGAAAACACATTTATTTATCTTCTTTGCAACTTCAGACTCTCCCACATTAAACACTATTTTAGTTATCTTCCATCTCTCTTTTGCCTTTAAGGAACCAGATCTCCCACTTTCCTAAATTATGTCTGGCAATAAATAGATTCATTACTACTGATAGGTCAAAACACAAATAAGAATTCAAGGTAACATTTGACTGGACTTCTGTTGATGTTATTGAGGTAGCAAAGGTTTCTGCTCTGATTCTTTTCCTCCCAATGTATACCACAGAAGAATATTACAGACTGCATGTTAATGTCACCTTCAGAGTTGTAGGGTCATGTGGACATTCTGAACCCAAATGATTACTACATATACAGTGTGTGGTAAAGGAAAGAAATTCAAATATGTAAACTATTTTGTGGTTCTGCCTATTAACATTAGTCACAGTGAAAACAAACAAATGATCAATAGCGTTAAAGCCTCAAAATGTATTCTGTGTCATCAAGAGTTTCATGGAAATGATAGTTCAAGTACGTAAAGTCTAATGACTGCATCAATCTTCACTCATTACAGATTTGCTTTCAATATTTGGTTCATTAAAATAACCTAATGCTCCATGAACTACTGATTGAAATTGTCCCCTTAAGTTGTTTGTACGCATTTAATAGAAATGTCTTTGTAATCTATGTTAAATTATTGCTGAAACATGCTCCATTATGGAAAGTGTTGGAAGTGCTCAGGGGTGAAAATAGCAGATTTGGTTTTGAGAGATGCTCTTGCAATAAGTGCAAAGACAAGTGTGTCCTAATATGGAGTAAGTCATTTCCTTGTCCTGCACTTGATCAGATGAGAACTGATTGCAATCGTTTTAAGCTAAGATGCTTCTATTTTCTCTTTTAAAATCCTGAAGGAGGAGGGCAAATTCAAATGTTTGAATCCGACTCAGAGTGCTAGGTAGCTGCTTTGGATCAGATTTTGCAAAATACTGTGGGATAACAGTGAATCAAAGTTAGTTTCATGAATGTGTGTGTTTGCCTCAAACCTCGTTTATTTAATGTTCCCTTACTCCCAAAGAAAACCAAAATGTAGAATATTACAGGTAATTTAGATCTTTTTTTTTGCTATGGTCTGACAATTATTCAGGCAAGTACAGTGTCCTATCTTTCCTGATCTTCAATGGCAGATTTATTTTAAGATTCTGACCATCAAGCAGAAAGTTGCTTCTGTGAGAAAATTACGATTATGCCACCTGCTGCCCATTAGCTGGAACTGCACAGAAAACAAACTTGCTCCAGATTCCCTCAGCCTCCAGCAGCACATCCAGAGAAGCATCTGTGAAGCAAGGCAAACAGTTTGAGCATCTACTCTCCGATGCAATGCTTCCTTCTCTCTGCTCCCCAAGCCTGACTGCATAATTATGCCCATTTGGTGCATTTATTTCTATTCTAGAGTTGCATTCCTAATAAATATCATTACACTTACACTAAAAACAGAATGCTGGAAGAACTAAGAGGGTCAAGCAGAACCTGTGAAGGCAAAAGGTGTATGTGTACATCATTCAGGAAGGTGAGAAATCTAGTTCCATTAAGGCAAAAGAGAGATGGTGGATGGATAACTTAGAAAGTGTTTAAAAGAGAACATGGAAGCATCTTGGCTTAAAATGATTGCAATCTGCGGTGTCTTTTGCTTTCATAACACTGACACATTTTTTCTCATATCAGCTGTTATTATAGAACAACATTTTGTTGAAGTTTTGGTGCCATATTGCGGCACAGGAGAGGGATGAGCAACAAAATAGGCTTCCTGGACCCCAGTTTACAATGAGATTGGGTCTACACTGGACTTATTAGATAGGACTGTGGATTGCATGTCATTATCTAATTTATACAGAATGGTAATGAGCTTCAGAGGACAGGTAGACTTCAGAAAGGTTCACCATAATGTGCCATGGTTGAAAAATTACAAGGCTCTTGTTGGATCAAAAAGGCCATGTATGGTACATTTTTCTTTGATTTGTCACTGGAGATTACGTTTGTTGCATCTTTTGATGAGCAGGGTCTTCACTGTGACTCCAGAAGGACACTTATGTGGACGTGTATGCACAGCTGCTTTACTCAAACACTGACTGAATGCTGACAACTCTGACAGCACTCATGAAAACCAATATAGATGCAAATTCTCTTACACTTGCTCTTTTCCTTGCCTCTCCTTCTCCCACCCCCTCATCCCTCTGAATCCCCTTTAGCCTTTCTTTTCCTCTCCGCCCACATTGATTCTTCATTCCATTTATCCTTGAACTTCCAGCTCCTAGCCCACTCACTGCTCTTACGTTGAAGTTGCCCCCCAACCCCTAGTCTTAGTAACTGCTCTTCAGGAGCCAAATCTTTTTTTCCTTCTCCATACTAACCCCCCCAACCACCCACCCACCCCCACACCCCCTCCATCCCAAACAACTCCTCCCAGCTACTCCCAGTCCTACTGCTCTTGGTAACAGCACCTCTATTCCGGTGTGAACCTCTGCAAGTTTTTATTCAAGGAAGTTTTTATTCACTGACTCAATAACGAAAGACAACAAAAAAACCTACAAATGCTGGAAATGTGAAATAAAAACAGAAAGTGCTGTAAAACTCAGCATGTCCGGTGATACCTGTGCAAAGAGAAACAGAGTTAATGTTTAAAGTTGTTCCGACAGAGGGTCTTTGACCTGAAACATTAAATCTATTTCTCTTTCCACTCACTCAAACCTGCTCAAGACTGCTTGGTTTTGGTAGTTCATTGTCATCCAATCTCCAGCTGTATTGGTTAAGATACAGGATCAACCTCCATCATCTTTACTGCACAAGGCAGATCACCCCAGTCTAATCCACCAAATTACAGTCCACTGACAACACTTGCCCATGTGAACATTTGAAGGTGAAGTGACAAGTCATCATTTGGTCTCTCTCTGAAGCTAATTAAGGACGTACCCTGCGCTAAGTATCCAGAAGACAACAATCCTCCATCAACCTGTTCCCATTGCACAATGCCTCTCACCTGCAATCAAGATCCATTGTTAGTTCCTGGAAAAAGTGGATCATTTTCTGTCTTTTACAAGCCATCTCTCAGTGATGCTGCAGATGGGACATTAATGATGAAATACATCACCACCTCCAACTAGTTCAGCTTTCATCCATGAGAGGAAAGGAGTGTTTGAAGTCTAAGATCTCTAACTCAGCACCAAGCTCCTGGCTTCCTGAGCAGTAGTCATTCCCACGCTCCTGTATATTTCAGAATTATGCACAACCTCCAGACAACCTCCAGTAGTTACTTCAGTGCTCTGCAGAATTACCACCAACGCTGTCTCTGCAAAATCACGCCAAAAGATTTTCAAGAGGATGGCGAAAATGTTTCATAGACATTCTCAAAGACTCCCTGGAAAACAAAAGCAACATCCTCAACGACTCATGGGAATCCCTAATGAATGACAACACTAAGTCAGGAAGGCATTGAACACCTGAAGTCTCTGTGATCAGACTATGTAGAAGGAGCACACTGCATTCAAAGTATCGCTCCAAACAAGTACCATGTACACCTTCTGTGGCAGAGTCAGTTACCTCAGAACCCACAGACTTGAAGAGAAAACAGCCCTAGGGGGCTGCCTAAGAAAAGAGGAACAACTCAAATTTGATGCTACTGGAGTTCATTAGATTTGCATTGATATCTCCTTCCTCTTTATGATAATTTGTGGGCGACATTCAATAGTGAAATGATGAGAGATCAAGGCTGGTATATTCCTGGGTGAAAGGTAAGGATGGTAAATCAAGTGATATCAATGACTGGATAAAGAAAGAAAGGAAGCACATGGCAGGTATAGAGAACTGAAAACAGGGGAGTCCATTCAGGAGCATAAAAGGTCATAGAGTCAGAGAGTTGAATAGCACAGAAGCACACCCTTTGGCCCACGATATCCATGTGGAACTTCTTGCCGATCTACACAAATCCCATTTTCCCACATTAGAACCATGTTCTTCTATGCCTTGCCTATTCAAGTGCCTGTCTAAATGTCTCCTAACTATTGTGATTGTATCTGATTCTACCACCTTCTCTGTCGGCAAGTTCCAGATATCAACCATTCTCTGTGTAAAATATTCCCATCAAATCCCCTTTCAAACTTCTTCCTCTCACATTAAACCTATGGCCTCTCATTTTTGATACGTACCATCAGAAAAAGTCTCTAACTATCTACCCTATCTATGCTTCTCATGATCTTATATACCTCTGTCAGGTCACCCCTCAGCCTTCTTCGCTCCTGGGAAACAAACACGGACTATCCAATATCTCCCCATAAGTAGAGGCCTCCAATCCAGGTAACGTTCTGGTGAATCTCCTCTGCACTCTCTCCAGTGCAACCACATCCTTCCTACAATAAGATGAACAGAACTGCACACAGTTCTCCAAATACAGTCTAACCAGTGTTTTGTAAAGTGGCAACATAACGTCCCAACTTTTATAGCTTATGCCTTGACCTATGAAGGCAAGCATGTCATGTGCCTTCTTCACTACCCTGTCTACCTGTGTTTCATTTTCAGGGAACTACAAATTTCAACCCCAATGTCCCTCTATTCATCAATATTACCTTCATGCCCTACCATTTACTGCATATGTCCTACCCCTACTTGACTTCCCAAAATGCATCATCTACCACATACTGGGATTAAATTTCATCTGCCAATGCTCTGCCCAATTTTCCTGTTGTAGCTTGGAAAACATTACTTACTATCCATAAAACCACCAACTTTCATGTCATCCATAAAGTGTAAAGGAGTACTTAAAGGTGGGGCATAAAATATTGCTGGTGGACAAAATTAAGGAAAATCTCAAGCCATTTTATAAGAGAGTAACCAGGGAATGATTGGGTATTAAGGACCAAAATGGAAATCTAGGTGTGAGCGAGAGGATGCAGATGAAGTTATAAATGACTACTTCTTATTTGTATTCACTGTGAAAAAGGGCATTGGAGTTGGAGAATTCAGGAAGGGGGACAGTGAAATTCTGGAACATGTTATCATTAAAAAGGAGAAGGTATCAGATGTCTCAGTGAGTGGACAGTTGTTTTTGTGATTGGAAGCCTGTGACCAGTGGTGTACCACAGTGATTGGTGCTGGGACCTTTGCTGTTTGTTATACACATTGATGACTTAGATGTCAATGTAGGAGATATAATTGGTAAGTTTGCAGGTGAATGTGAAAATGTTGATAGTGAGGAGGATAATTGTAGGCTACAGAATGATATTAATTAGTTTGTAAGATGGGCAGAGCAATAGCAGATTGAATTTAATCTTGATAAGTTCCAGGTGACCCACTTTGGGAGAACTAATAAGGGTGGACACATAGAATGAACAGTAGGGCCCTTGGAGGTATTGAGGAATAGAGGTACCTCGGTGTACAAATCCAAATATCCCTGAAGGTGGTAACACAAGTGGTTCAGGTAATGAAAAAGGTATCTGGCTTCAGTAGCTAAGACATAAAATACGAGAGCAGGAAGGTTATGGTGCAACTTTAGAAAGCATTGGTTAGGCCACAGCTGGAGTGTTCTGTACAATTCTAGTTGTTATAGGAAGGACATAATCACACTGGAAAAGGTGCAGAGGCGATTCACCAGGACATTGCTCAAGATGGAACATTTGGGTTGCAGGGAAAGTCTAGATAGGCAACAATCACTTTTCTTTGAGTGAAGGAGACTGAGGCAGGACCTGGTAGAGGTATACAAAATTAAGATGGGCATAGATGGGACACTACAACCAAATTGGATGTTGCCAATTGCAATGAGTGTGGTGTGTCAGTCCTCCACAATCAATTTCCCACAGGAACTTGTCCTTGTATATTCAGTGTCTTCGTTAACAGAGTTAAACCCAACTCTTCAGTGGATGACAGTAATCCCCAGCATCCTGACCTGCAAGCTGCAGTCAATATCTTTCTATTTCTTCAAAAGTCCATTGCTCTTGGCCCTGAGTTGTGTGATATGTGAAAATTTAATCTCCGATTCTCCAGTATTTTGGAAAGTACAGGCTTCATCGTTTTCCTCTTCAGTTGTTCATATGTGAACCTCTCACTTAAGATGAACAATTTTCAACAAAATTTGCTTCTGGCCAACTGATTTATAATCAATCAACATTTAAGTATGAGGGAGATTCCATTTTTTCAGATGGTCACCTTGTCCTAAAACTAATAGTTGCTTTGTTTAGTCAGACTACTTGATTTTATAAATCTACAGTTCTGGTTCAGATCACTGGATATGATTTACAACATACAATTAATTAAAATTGACATGCCCAGCAATCAATAAAACAATGCCTTGGAATCATGTCTACACTTTTATGTTTACCTTCTTAAATAAAATTCCCTGGATAATTTTGCAAACATATGCCAGTGATTAAGGCAGGTATCAGCAATCTATGGATTTTCTGGCCCTGCTTTCTTGATGTTTCAATCTATTCTCATCATCCTTGGTTAGTTGAATTTGTGCTCAAAACAAGTGTCCAAATTTGTGAAGTTATTCTTTTTATCATTTACCACTTTCCTTTCTTAAGTCATATAATTGGAGTGCAACCACAGGATTACAACACTTATAAGCAAGGTTTATCAAATTCTGATGTCACAATTGTGAGGTCTGGAGGTACCAGACAACACTGGTATGAATTTTGCATTCACTAGCTTTTCACTAATTGTACCATGTTGTACAGCATAAAAGTCTTATGATGTTTGTCTGTAGTATCAATTATTAAATCTGTGTGACTTGTTATACTTGGAGCTTCAGTTCCCATCTCTCACAAAAGATCTGGCCACATTTTAAGTAATGTTGACAATGATTCAGATTTGTAAGGATATGCTATCATAGTCAAAAAATTGTCATAGAAACCTTTTTTTGTATTTAGCTGCTTTTGTCATTAATTATTGCAGGAGTATGAACAGAGTTTATCCATGCTGACAGCAACTGTAAGAAGGACACATTCTCTACAGACTGTATACAAGTTAGATGGCTTGTCAATGCTAAATATATATGCACTTGCATTTAAAATGATGGTGGATCATAGAATTACAGCTTTATCTAGTTCAATGCAATATTCAGTATACTGGCTGAAACAGATCAATAATAGTAGGATATGGGAAACTAATACCAGCCCTGCCACCTGAATAAATTATTCCAGTGTGAAACCAAAATTATATTCCATCGTCTGCATCAACAGATGAATGAGAAAAATTGAGAATAAACAACAATATTTGAAGGTTGATTGAAAAGTAAATTATTAAATCACAGTAATGCATGACTCACTGGTAGTTTATTTGTTCTGAGTTCCACTTTATCTGTGGTGCTTTTCTCCCCACAGAGTCAATGATGTTATCAGTTTATTTAAATTACTTCTTTTGACAAATGGAGATAAGGGAGTCACTGAGGTCTCTAAGTACTCAACCAAATCACCATGGAGCTCATCAGAGCGAGAAACTGAATTAATGCACTGGGGGAGAATGGATCCTAGCAGTTCATTCTGAACTTGATCCACATCCAAGCTTCTTCCATCTGAAAATCATATGCCTCAGGAAAGAAAGTGTTTAAACTGTGAGGACTGCGAACACAAACCAGGCTTCTACTTATAAGGCAGCCTCAGGGTAGGAGATTAGCATGAACTTGAACACCTATCTTGTCAGAATTTGCTCCAAGAAAAGCAAACACTTGAGTGTTTATGCGAACTATGATTCATGTGAAAATAAAGACAATTCTTGAAATGCCAGAAGTGATGTGTTTTGCACTGAATAAATCAAGCTTGATACTGCATCAACTCAATAATTACTTTCATAACAGAGATAACCTAGTTTTTGAACCATTCTTAATTTGCAGCATTTAGGCCTAGGATTTCCTGGACCTGAATAACCTCATATCACGCCATATGGTATGTCAATTTTGCTGACCATGCAATAATTTCCTGTCATTTAACACTTGTCAGAAAATATGTACATCACGTGATTTCTTTAAATTCCTTCTAGTGTATAAATATTAAAGTTTCAAGCATCAACCCATCATTAATGCACATTAGGCACAGCATTTTTTAAAAGAATGTAACTATGAAAGGTTTTCAATTTCTTGTGTAATTTACTTTGATAAAATTTTGAAAGATGTAGAAAATACAGCAGAGGTCACAGTGAGAAATAAAATTGAAAATTATTTTGTACAATAGATAAAGGATGCAAAATTTATGCCAATCCTGCTGTGCTAGAATTTATTGGCATAAATTTACAGACTGCTCAGAATGTGCTTTAATATAGAAAATATTTTATTTGCTCTGTTTCCAATCTTCCTTCAGTATTTTTGCAATGCTGGCTGCCCCCTTTTAAGTTCTATTCATGGATAGGAAAGCTTTAGAGGGATATGGATGAAACACAGGCAAATGGGACTAGCTCAGGGAGGCAACGATCTGCATGGACGAGTTGGGCTGAAGGGCCTGTTACCATGTTGTATGACCCTGACTTAATTATTTTAAGAGGTTTTGCTACCTAAAATCATGTTTCTGTGATTTTAAGAAACTTATAATTTGTCCTAAGGCTTGTTCAACTGTGGTGAACACAAGAATTCAGCAGTGTGGCCAAGATGGAAATCCAGTTTTGCAGGATTTCCTCTTGGGCTACCTCCAAGGGCAGGCTGTCCCATCACATTGCACAACATTTTGACATGTAATGTCATAGAATTTCATCTGAAAAGGAATTGCTAACCATGACTGGCATCTCTGGGCAAACTTCAAGGAATTGTAAAGCAGTCTGCCAAATGTATGATACACTTACACAAATATGCCTTTGGGAATTAGTTGTAATGCAATACATGATTCACAGATTCACGGAATTATACAGCATGAAGACAGGCCCTTCAGCTCAACCCATCCATGCCAATCAAGGTACCTATCTACACTGATCCTATTTGCCTTTGTTTGGCCCATATCCCTCTAAGAACAGATTGATATTCCTTTTGCACTATTCTGTTGCACATACATACTTAAGAAGTGATGCAAGCCTTGAATGTAGAAGGAAGCCTCACCAGAGGGTGAAGGTATGCTTAAGCTTTATGTAGAGCCTGTGTATATATCCGTTATTGAAGCCCAGCAGTGAGGCAATGATTTGATTCATCCTGGATGGTTCCCAACTCGTTGATTTTATATTCTCCTTTTTATTTGGTGGCAGCCCCGAACACCAGAACCTTTGTCCTGGGAACTTACCTCCAATGGCATGATGTCAGAGGCTCGACAGCTCACAGTCACCCAAGGATAAATCTACCCCAGACAACCATACCATTTAAAACAGCAGTTCCCATCAGGAAACTGAGCACGCCTTCAAAGCATGGTTTTACATCAAGAACAACTTCTAAATACAGTTCTGGAATTTAATCAAATCAATTATTCCTTTAGTATTTTATCTTTATCAATTCTGTAAGAGATGTGGGAGAAATTCACTGTGCCCACCACAGTGGATATAATGGCCTACAACACAAACAGTAACTTGCATTTATATTGCCCCTTTAACATCCAACAAACTTGTTTTTATAAGATATCTTTATTAGTCACATGGACATCGAAACACACAGTGAAATACATCTTTTTTTTGCATAGAGTGTTCTGGGGGCAGCCCGCAAGTGTCGCCACTCTTCCGGCGCCAACATAGCACGCCCACAACTTCCTAACCCGTACGTCTTTGGAATGCGGGAGGAAACCAGAGCACCCAGAGGAAACCCATGCAGACACAGGGAGAACGTACAAACTCCTTACAGAATCGAACCCGGGTCACTGGCGCTGTAATAGCGTTATGCTAACCGCTACACTACAGTGCTGTGGATAATCATCAAGCAACATTTTTCATTGAACCAAATGAGTAGATATCAGGATTGTGAAATACATTGGTCATCTGTAGTGTCAGGAGGAAAGAGAAATGGAGAGGTTTCAAATCTGAATTCCATAAATTAGAACATCAATATTTGAAGGCAAGGTTAATGACTATAGAATGATTAAATTTTAAAAAAAAAGGCTTACACATTAGCCCAGAATTGGGGGATTGCAGAGTTCTCAGAGTATGACTAGAGGAGATTACAGATAGAAGGGAGGCAGAGCCAGTGGAGAGATGTGTAAACAGATGAAGGTATTATCATGCCTGAAGCTAATATTAGTCAGCAAGCACAGGGCAATGGGTGAAGAAAACTTAGTGCACGTTAAGGCAAGGGCAACAGAACTTTGAAGGAGTTGAAGTACATGGAGGGAGCAAGATGATGCTTTGAGGTAATGGAGTTGAGGTATGGTCGAGGATTTCAGCAGCTTCATATTGATTTGGAGCCCAACAATAATATAATGGTGGAAATAAATTGTCCAGATGGATGTTAAGCCCTAGTTAAAAAAATATACCAGGGTTGCAGTTGAAAGGAAATATAAATTTTAACAAGTTAATCACAATGAGAAAAAACAGAGGTGCAGGCTCTGTCTTAATGGTGTGATCCTGTACTTTTTTTTTAATTTGACATCACATGTTTTGCTAGTTAAACACAATGACATAAAACAAATTTTATGGTTTTCTACCTTGCTGAGGCTCCAAGTTCACACTTCAGCTTCTTTGAAGATCAAGGTATGCTCAATGATTTGGATCATCCAAGCACATGAAAATAAATCAAATGTATTCCTGCAAAACTAACTGCAGTATGTGTATTCAGGCGTCTCTGACTACTTTTGAGGAGTTTTGTCACACACACAACCAAAATACTTAACAACAGGCATTGTAAAAATGAAGAAAAAAAAGAAAAAAATTACACCCCAATTCATAAACATTTGGAATAGTTGTCAAGAGGGATGAATATGGTGTAGGCAGTAAACATTGATGCCATTATGGTGTAGACAGTAAACATTGATGCCATTAAGAGTGCACAAAATGGAGCTGGATAATATCACAGGAAAATTAGAATAAATTAAGATAGTAACACAATATTTTTTAACACAAGTAAATTCCTATTTCAGTCCATCAGAACTTACTGCAGACTAGAACAGAACGAAATGTCCCTACCTATATTTCACTAAATGTGTTTCAAAGATGAATATTTATTATAGATTTGTCTACATAGGCAGGCACGGTAGTGTAGCGGGTAGCGTAAGGCTATTACAGCGCCAGCAACCTGGCTTCAATTCCTGCCACTGTCCGTAAGGAGTTAGTATGTTCTCCCCGTGTCTGTGTGGGTTTCCTCCGTGTGCTCCGGTTTCCCCTCACATTTCAAAGACATATGGGTTAGGAAATTGTGGGCATGCTATGTTGGTGCTGGAAGCATGGCGACACTTGCGGGCTGACCCTAGAACACTATGCAAAAGATGCATTTCACTGTGTGTTTCGATGAACATGTGACTAACAATGATATCTTAACTTTCTCATTGTCCTTCTGTCCAATGTCCTTGCAGTACCTAAAGGCGCCAGATGATGGAGGCAGAGTCTTTATTTTAGAACCAGAACCAGAATCAGGTTTATTATCACTGTCTCATATGATGTGAGATTCATCGTTTTCCTGTAGCTGTACAGTGCAAAGACATAAAAATTACTATAAATTACAAAAAAAGGAATAATGAGGTAGTGTTCATGGGTTCATGGACCATTCAGAAATCTGATGGCTGAGAGGAGAAGCTGTTCCTGAATCGTTGAGCGTGGGTCTTCAGGCTCCTGCACCTCCTCCCTGATGGTAGTAATGAGAAGAGAGCATGTCCTGGATGGTGAGGGTCCTTAGTGATGGATGCCGCCTTCTTGAGGCACCACCTCTTGAAGACGTCCTCAATGAAAGGGAGGGTTGTGCCTGTGATGGAGCTGGCTGATTCTACAACCCTCTGCAGACTCTTGCGATCCTGTGCATTGGAGCCTCCACACCAGCCAGTGATGCAACCAGTCAGAATGCTCTCCACTGTACATCTATAGAAATTTTCAAGAGCTTTGGTTACATACCAAATCTCCTCAAACTCCTAACGAATTAGTTCCACTGACATGCCTTCTTCATGATTGCATCAATGTGTTGGGCTCAGGATAGATCCTCAGAGATGTTGATGCCTGGAAACTTGAAGCTGCTCACCCTTTCCACTGCTGACCCCTCAATGAGGACTGGTGTGTGTTCTCCCGACTTCCCCTTCCTGAAGTCCACAATCAATTCCTTGGTCTTGCTGATGTTGAGTACAAGGTTGTTGTTGCGACACCACTCAACCTGCCAAACTATCTCACTCCTGTACGCCTCCTCATCACCACTTGAGATTTTACTAACAACAGTGGTGTCAGCTGCAAATTTATAGATGGTGTTTATGCTTTGCCTAGCCACACAGTGATGAGTGTAGAGATAGCTGAGCAATGGTCTAAGCACACATCCTTGAGGTGCTCCTGTGTTGATTGTCAGAGAGGAGGAGATGTTATTACCAATCCACACTGACTGTGGTCTCCCAATAAGGAAGTTGAGGATCCAGTTGCAAAGGGAGTACAGAGGAGGTTTTGAAGCTTGCTGATTAATATTGATGGGATGATAAAAGATTTGAATTGCCATAATGTATTTATTTGGGGTACTTCTGAATAGTTTCATGTAGTTATCAGATATAACATTTATTTACCTTGATCAACCAAAATAATTTCATTTTACAAAAAAATCCAAAGTTCATAAAGCTCCAGTCCAATATTTGGAACTAAATATTACAACAAGTGAGCAGTGACATTGTAATTTATTGTTAGTGCATCAGTGAACACTCTATGTAAGATCCCCTTGCACACACACAATCCCTCTCCTACTATTTTAACACAGTAACAGAACAAACTGGGAAGTCATTGGTGGAGCTCAGCTTGTAAGCTGGGGTCATCCACATTTATGAGTTTTCAACTTGTCAGCACTTACACTGAGAAATGCTGGTAATTGCTTAGAAAACTATTGGCAAAACCAAGTAACATCTCAGTTGTTATATGATCAATAGATTCATCAGGAACCAAGGGATAAACCTGGATTGTATGGGAAGGAGATTATAAATGATGTATGAATAAGAATTATCTGCAGTAGTGATAAAACTGAAATTAAAATAGCGACTTATGGTACCTAAGCTGTGTGCACTATGTATACTGTATACATCTCACCTCTCTCTTTAGAAGTCTGTAAAAATTCCAATAAATTTCAATACTTACCCACTGTGCACCTCCAAAACAATGAATTGATTAAATTCTTTGTCCAACAATTCTTTGATCAAGCTAAACTGGGAGTATATTATTAAAAATGAATGTATTATATTTTAGATTCAGTTTTTTATCTGTCCACTGAGTGCTTTGTCAAATGAATGGATTGAATGAGAATGTGTGGTAAACTTTATTTAGTGATAAACTTTTGTGGTCCTTGTTTAGAAAGAACTGCAAATGCTGGAAATCTAAAATAAAACTAGATACTGTTGGAAATACTCAGTAGATCAGATTGCATCTGTAGGGAGAGAAAAACGTTCATTGTTTCAAGTCACAGATACTTTGTCAGAACTGGAAGGAAACAAAAGAAGTTACTGAGGCTGCAGGGTAGGGTGGGGGAGGGGTGGGTGTCTATGATAGGTGACCAGGGTGACCACGGGATAAGCTGTGAATGAGGTCATCTGGTCAACAGATGGAAGCAGTCAGAGACTGAGCACAGAGATGAAAGAATGTAGAAGTTACGAAATGCAGGCTGGACATGCGCTCCATTTCCAGAGAAAAGAAAGTAAAAAAAAGAACAAATATTCTGAGCCACTATCACTCCAACACAGTTCCCCTGTCCCAACCTTTTCCTTTCCGACCATGCAGAGACCCATACAGTCTTTCCACTGAAGCAGCAATTCAAGACAAGACAAGACAAGACAAGATTTCTTTATTAGTCACATGTACATCGAAACACACAGTGAAATGCATCTTTTGCATAGAGTGTTCTGGGGTCACTTGCACTTCTTCCAATTGAGTGCAATTTGGTGTCATCCATTCGGTGTCCACTATGTGGTCTCCTCTACATCGGAGAAACCAAATGCAGATTGGATGACCGCTTTGCAGAACACCTACTTGCAGTCCACTGGGGTGACCCTAAGCTCCCCAGTGCCTGCCACTTCAATTAAAGATAGATCACTCCCACTCTGATCTATCAGTCAGTTGCCTCCTGTACTGTTACAATAAGGTTCAACACAAGCTTGAGGAACAGCACCTTGTCTTTTGTATGGGCAGGTTGCAGCCTTCTGGAATCAATATTGAATTCTACAGCATCAGGTAACTTGATTTCTGTCTGTATCAGTCATGAGAGTAGATGCTATGCCCGCCCTAACCTGCTGGGCATGACTCCCTGCTCTATATTTCTCAACTCCTACATTCCGTTGTCAATGTTCTCACTCTCTAACTGCTCCCATTTACTCATTGATCAGAAAACTGTTTACAGCTTATCCCCTTGGTCAGAGACATCCCTGCCATCCCTTCCTGCAACTTAATGAGCTTCCTTTGTCTCCTCCCACTTCTAATGAAGGGTCTTTGGCCTGAAATATTTGCTCTCTTCCTATTCCCATAGATGCAGCCTGACTTGCTGTATATTTCTACATTTTTTATATACTATAGGTGGTGTTAGGTCACTTACTATACCCAGTATCTGTCTTAAAGCCACTTTTAGAAAGACTAAACTCTTGCAACATTGATATGTTCCCTCACCTAGCCATCCAGTTAGGTTACTTATGACAAAGCTGAAGTTGTTACAGAGGCACATAACCTTGTGTGTGTGTGTGTGTGTGTGTGTGTGTGTGTGTGTGTGTGTGTGTGTGTGTGTGTGTGTGTGTGTGTGTGTGCGCATGTGGAGATGGGGATGTGTTGGTGTGGGGATATAATTGATAGTGATTTATGTGCTCTCTATGACACAGGATATATGGATTGGAGAATTGGAGGTATTATTTTATTGTTCTCTCCCTGGTCAAACAGTTCTCCAGCATGACTTTTTTGATTTGGAGTGTTGTAGCATCTGCATTTCCAACAGTTTGAGCAGGATACAAAACTGATAAGTCAAAACGCACTTGCTGGCTGGTATAAGTATGAGCTTATGGTTTTAATATAACCACCAGCCCTGTGATGGCTGGAACATTTCTCAGGTCTTTCCGTCAAATTATATCCTTTGCCTTCTCTATGTCTTGACAATTGCAATACTTGTATTCACCCAAGAAGCTCTCAAAAGAAAAGAAACTGGTCCCAGAGAAGCTTGATTATTTTATTTCAAATTGTGCATGAGATCCTTTTATCCATCAATGGATGAGAGCAGAGAACCCAGACAGGGGCATCTGCAGGTGTGGGAGGTTCTCTTGGGATTTCAAAGCCATTGACCTAACTATTGTACTGCCAGTTTCGCACCTGCCATAATAAACCATCATTCTGGGCAATGGATGTAGATATGATCCAGCCCAGCCGAGCCTGCAAAGTCCTTCTCATTGAATATGTGGAGATATCCTTAAATTGGGAGAGTTGTCCACAGAGTCAAGGTTTCTTTGATTGCCTTTAACTTCTATCATTTGGATAGAACCGGGTAGAAGGCATCTAAGAACATCACCATCTTGGTTCCTCTCTAAGTCATACATCACCCTGCTTTGGAAATATATTGCCACTTCTCCATGATATATGGATCAAGATTCTGCAACTCCTGACTGAACTGTACTGGTACCTTCTCCACAAGGACAGCAGGTGCTCATGAAGCCAACTCACTAGAACCTTCCCAAGGACAAATACGAATCGTGTTAAAAGTTGATCTTGCCTGCTGTGGTCTTTGTACAAGTAGGCAACAAAGAAAACTACTTCAAATGAAATAAAGAAAACTACTTCCATGCTATCTGGGCCCTGCCATCTTCTCGCAGCTACCATCGGGCAGGAGGTACAGAAACCTGAAGTCCTACACCACCAGGTTCAAGAACAACTCCTTCCCTTCAACCATTCGGTTCTTGAACTAACCAGCGCAACCGTAATCACTACCTCAGTATAGCAACACTATGATTACTTTGATCACTTTGCAGTAAAATGGACTTGGTTTTTTTTGGTTTTAATTGTGTTCTTTCTTGTAAAAATTGTGAATAATTTATACTTTTCTTGTGAATGTTACCTATATGATGCTATGTGTCTGTGATGTCGCTGTAAGTTTTTTAACTGCACCTGTGTACACACGTACTTGTGCATATTATAATAAACTCAACTTTGACTTTGACTTTGACAAATATTACATATTTTTCAATTCTTAAATTGAAAACACTCCCACTGTTATGCCAGTCATGTAAGAATATCATTAATGACAATCAGCATTCAGCAATATTGTCTGCTGGCTGAGCTCATCTCCTGACACTTGGCTCCACTTGGAACTGAATGTTGGAAGCTGAGTGCAATTGTTGACCCATGCACTCACACCAATTTAGCATGAGCGATCAAAGGCAAATTTCTCCCAGTGCTTTTTATTTGTACTAACTTCTGTGTATGATAGATTGGTGCACTAGAAATGAATAAGCAACATTGATATTATTCATAATATTACTCATAATACAGATTTTGAAAAGCTAAATACAATAAAATATAGTTCCTTCACAAGCACAGCACACCAGAAAATCTCTATCACAACTGCTTTGAGAATTACCTTCCTGTTGAAGGGACTGAATAAAACTTGGGCCAGATCTTCATCATTGGCCCTACCATTTGCATTACCTCAGGGTTCTAGCAGGACTTTGCAAAATTCCATACACTGGGTATCAAAGGAAAGCTAAGAGGGATTCTATTTAAATGTTCCTAAGTGTGCGTTTCATATGTTCATATGATCTTTCGTCTCTTGCTTCGATAATTTTGATTTTTTCAGATTATTTTTATTAATATTCACAAGTTTGTCATAGTGACAGCTTTGAACATGGGGACATGTCTGTCAAATCCATTCTACCAGTACAATGGCTGTTTGGGCTGAGACAGTCCCGACCCTGTGTTCTGCCAGGCCCTTGTGTTGGGTGCCAGCTCCCAGAAGAAAATGTACTTGGCCCATACTGGAAGAACAGTATGTCATCATGGCAGGTTGCTGGTAACGTTGGTGAAGTGAAAAATCTCCTCCAAGATATTTGATTTAGAAAAAGCACACAAAGTTGGTGCTGCTTTTAGTCCAAACAGAATATTCTTAAGAAAACATCTCACTGAAGCTACTTAAACATTTGCACAAGAATAAATTAAGTTCAATCAGACTCTTCCTTTCATAAATGCATAAGGGCTAATTCACTGATAATGCATGGTTTAAGGACAATATTAACTATTGTAATTTGTAAAATGGGTGATGACAAACTAGCAGCCTGTTTTACATATATCCCAATTTTTTTTATTTCTGTTGAAGTGACCTTGTGTAAGTTATTCCTAGTGATTTTGTCACCCTCTCTTACTCTAGTTAAAATGGCATCTGCTGAAATACATTTCTCCTTGTTTGGGAGTTGCCTTCTTACATATCTGATATCTGATGTAATAAAAAGCAGTGTCCTTCTTTCGGATAACTGCACCTATTTTGCATGTGGTATATAATGAGCAATTGGGGCATGCAGTTTATCTTCCAAAACAATAAAGAATATCCTAAGGGAAAACATGTTTTCCATTCCTACAGTCCTACATTTGGATGTTTGCATAAAAAAACAATCCAAATCTAACTCACGCTTACCTCATTAGAACTTCACGCAGCACCCTTTGTGTGTCTGAAGAGACTTCTTTTGCCACCTTCATGATTTAAGCTGTCATTGTGATGCACCTTCCTTAAAAACAACACCCTGATAAGTCCATCACAAAGCGAACTCTGCTCATGGATAGGAAAAAGCGTCTAAGCAACTGCATCCTGCCAGGCTACCACTGAAAACACTTGCAAGATCAGTCAATGCTCTATTCATGTTTCAAGCCTCCTATCATTCACCTCAGACAATTGACAGGAGCCTGACTGCAGGGATAACACACCTCTAACACAGAAAGCTGGCACCATGGGTAGGCCTGATACTTTTAATGACTGTCAGAGTTTTACTTCTTAGGAAACAAAATGCCACCATTATCTGAAGGTGCAGGCAGAATGGACTGATAGCTGTTGAGGGGGATGAGGGATGGGGAGAGGTGGAGGGAGGCAAGTGAGTAGATTGGTTCATAATCCCTTATCCACCTTTCTTTTCTAAGCTGAAAGACATCTGCGACAAATATTAAACAACTGCTTTTTATTGGCAGCTCCTTAAAATCTACTGCCTTCTGGATATGATTTTTATCATAATGCTGCAGTAGCAACATATAAATATTGATTGCCAGTTTATGGTATCTGCTGAGCCAATATGAAGATCAACAAATACACCGCCAGACTTCCCCTCACACTGCCTTTGCACACTGCAGTTTCATTCAGATAAATTTACTAAAATTAACACTGGAAATGATCGGGTTAACCACTGAAAATCTAAGCAGTGTTCCTTTGTCCTGATTCCTTTCCAGTGACCCTCAGCTGGATTGTGAACAAGTATAGATGTTGAGAACAGATCACTTGGCTGTGATTCCCTCTGAAACTGCACAGACTCACACACTGAATAGCCATTTTGGCATGAAGTACCAGAGTACACTCTGTATTTACAAAACATCATTCGAATGATGAATCAAAGATGTTAGTGTAGGAGCAAGTGCTTTCACTAACGAACAGCTCCACTGTTATTCACAGCCAAATTTGGACACAGGTGGGGAAGCATCCAAGTAGGTAAATTTTGTATTGGCCTGGGACAGTACCTTCCAAGACCAGTCAAAAGATCAATCAGTAAGATTAGACATAAAGCAGTTTACTGAATAATCTCTTCCAGCGAAGAGAGGCACGTAGGAATTGTAGGTCCCTGCAGTGACAATAAAAAATTAACAGAATGATTATTTTATTCTGGGTTTTAATTTGTTTTTCCTTTCAATTTTTCATATTATGTAGGTAATAGAGTTCTTTAGTATTGCAAGTGTTCCCTGTTGATTACTTGATGCTTTAAAAGATCATAAGAGCTTCCCTTTGTTCAATATCTGCTCTTAAAAGCTGTCAAGAACACCCCACGAGTATTGTGATGATCTTCACTTCAGAATTGGATTAAGTAAAAAATCTATGAAAGTGACAAGTTTGTTCATCCCTTTCTCAAACATATTAAACTCGTGTCACAACAAAGAAATTTGGAAAATATAGCTAACTACACTTCTGTGCTTTGGGCTATTTTACTACTACACATGTCACTTTAACAGCTGAGATTAGATAAGCACCAAATAATTTATCTGCATCAATGAAAAAATAAAATCAACATAATAGGGTAGAATTTCTACTGCTCCATGCCGTTAATATCTGGTGTAACAGCACCAAAGATTGTCAAGTTTTAAGACTATTCAGGCTTAAATTGCTGTGATATTTTAAACTAGTTCAAGATTGACTTAACCAAATCTGACCCATCCACAAAACTGGCCATAATTCTTCTTCAAATCTGCAAGTTTCTGTAAATTGTTTTCTTGAGAGGAGGATCTTCAAAGTCTATTAACTTCTGTTGGTGTTTGGATATTGGAAATGGAATTAGTTTATTATTGTCACTTGTACCGAGATACAGTGAAAAACTTGTCTTGCGCACCATTCATACAGATTAATTCATTACACAGTGCATTGAGGTAGTGCAAGATAAAACAATACAGAATGCAGAATAAAGTGTCACAGCTACTGAGAAAATGCAGTGCAGGTAGACAATAAGGTGCAAGGTCATAACGAGATAGGTTGTGAGGTCCAGAGTCCATCTTGTCGTACTAGGGAATTTCAATAGTCTTATCACAGTGGGATAGAAGCTGTCCCTGAGCCTGGTGGTACCTGCTTTCAGGCTTTTCCTTCTTCTTCCTGATGGGAGAGGGGAAAAGAGAGAATGTCCGGGGTGGGAGGGGTCTTTGATTATGCTAGCTGCTTTACAGAGGCAGTGGGAAGTATAGTCCATGGAGGGCAGGCTGGTTTCCGTGATGTGCTGAGATGTGTCTACAACTCTCTGCAGTTTCTTGCTGTCATGGGCAGAGCAGTTGCCGGATCAAGCGGTGATGCTTTCAGATAGAATGCTTTCTGTGGTGCATCGATAAAATTTGGTGAGGGTCAAAGGCGACATGCCAAATTTCTTTAATAAGCATTTGTTTTTAATTTTACAAATTAAAAGATCTTTCATCTTGCAATAAAACATTTAATATTTAGCTAGTTCATCGTATCAGTGGTTGCAAATACAGTTTAATGTTATTTTCAGTAATTTTACAACAAATATTGTTAGTTGCGAGATTGGACACTGGGATTATTCTAGAGTTATGAAATCAGGAATAGCAGATATTAATTAAAATGAAAAACATCTTCAGGAAATAAAACCTGTTCACAATTCAACTTCAACAGATACTAAGGCCATCATAACCAATTATTAGGTGTGGAACATTCTGCTTCTGCACCATTGTAACTACACAGGAGAAGACAATAGATGAATGTTCATGTTAATTGGCACTCATTGATGAGATCAGGGAAGCCATTAAGCAACTATCTTCTTTATTAACACTTTATTAAAGGCATATCCCTGTCACTTAATGCACAGTCAGAACATGTCTGTTTTGTCACTTTATATTCTGGCTATCTGCATATTTAGGGAGCCATCCCTCAACAAAAGAGGTATATTTTATGTGTCTGGAGCTTGTACTCAGACCAGCCACCAGTATTTGAATATGCAAAGGGGTTCTGCTAGTTGGGATGTGCCCCCATTGTAAATATGTAATTCTGCAAAATTACCTGTCTGCGGTCAAAATGTTAAAGTTAATTAGGTATTTAAAGCCATTGAAACTGTAGTGGATTATTTCTTGTTGCCTTTATGTTTAAGAAGTATAAAACTTGTGTGGGGAGAGGAGCAGTAGATTGTCTAGGAGATCTGCTGTGTTAAATAAAGACCTTTTATATCTCCCATCTACAGCTTCCATGTGGCTCAGTTCACAGTCACAGCAGACACATCAAAAAAGTGCATATTTATTGTGATAAACACACTTTATGAAAATGCATTAAACTATCACTCTTCTGTGCATTTTTTCATGTAAAAAAATAAAGTTCCATTAGGCAGCTCTGTTTTATACAGAATAAATATGCAAATTATTTTTATTGGCAATGTGAACTGTATGCTGACTAGGACAACTTTGAATGTGTTGGTGATATTTCCAGATTGTATTCAAAACGAAGGTGATGTCCAAATGGTCCTAAATTCCTACTGAAAAGTTGGTACCTCTACATAGAAACCCACAACTGATCACTTCCATCACCCCAATTGTACCTCAATGTTGGACTCCTCATAAAGTCCAATGGTGGGTGTAAATATTAGGAAATCTGCCTGCCGAATTCTGCAGGTTCAGGTTATCTGTTCTTTGCAATGGAAAGGAACACACACAAGGGAGAGAAGTAATTTACAGGATTTAGCTTTTAAAAATGTAATTAAATATATTTTGATGTTTTCAATTCTTTCATATTTTGATATTGTGTTTCATTTTTAACATTTCTTATATTTTATTTTTTTTAGTGTTTCTAAACATCTGGGATCTTCACGAGAATGCAAGATCTGTGACAACTGTAACGATTGGTTCAGGCTAGGGGCCCCACACTATCTGCTCGCTGAAAGCATTTCAGAAGTATTGACAACTGGTGGAGCCCTGGCCTTGTTGATCAATCTGGAGCCAACTTCTTTGTGAAAGGTTATGGCAGGGACCACTCAGGCAAAGAGTGAATGTAAAAGATAAGTGATCAGAACCTGGCAGTGAGTAGTTCAGCAGAGGTTTTTGGCCAAAATTTCCACTTATAGTTTCTGATGCTGAAATATATTCTTATAGGTTACTTGTGATTCATTGCATCCTTTTTCTTACAGAAAGTAACACACATTTTCACATCAGTTAGTTTTTTTTTCAGTTTAAAATATTGCCTTATCTTCCATGTCAATTTGCTCTGACACTTAATCTTGCCACCATTGATTTGTCCCACCTCTTGACCTAATTCTGAAAACTGAAGGATAAAATGGGAAAACATTTATTAGTATATTCACCCAACTTAGTCCAGTCAGTAAGTGTGCTCTACATACAGCACACTGCCATGAAGTTGACCAAAAGTAGTAATTTAAAAGACTGTGGAACCCTCATGCAACCACTCAAAATCTAGTTCCACGAAGGGGCTGGCTATTTCATTATCATTACTTTTCAGCAATGAAAAACAATACTGCCTCAGGTAGAACTATGACACAAAAGATCAAAACACCAATTTGATAACCCAAGTGGTGATAGGTATTCATTCAAGCTCCACATACACACTTGATGATGAAATTCACCATCACCTCTGTTATGCCAATGCAGCCTTTGGCTGCCTGAGCTTGAGTGTTTGAGCATAGACAGCACATACTCAGCAAAAGCTCATGGTCTACTGGGCAGCAATGATCCATGTCCTCCTATACACTTCCAACTCTTGGACTACCATCAACAAGCACCTCAAAGCACTGTTAAGGTATTGTTGAAACTGTTTCTGCAGAATCCTGCAAACCTTCTTGCAGGAAAAAAATGAGTCAATGTTGATGTCCATTCCCAGCCTAACAACCTCAGCAGTGAAGCCCAAATTACACTCAGTCACACCTTGGACAGGCTGCATGGTTCACTTATCTGATACCAGTCTCCCAGAGAAGACACTCTATTCCAAGCTCCATCTTGGCAAGAAATTACCAGGTGGACAAAGGAAATGATTCAGTGATATTATGAAAAACTCCTTGAACACGTGTATCATCCCCAAATGACTCATGGGGAAACCCTTGCCCATGACCATTCAAAATGGAGGAGGAGCATTCAGGATGGCTTTGGCAGAGTCAGTAAGTTCTATATTGGCCATTCAACCATCTCAGGGCACACAGAACCGGGGTGGAAACAAGTCATTCCTGACCCAAAGGGCTGCCTAAGACAGAGCAGACATTACTGATAAGGACCAAATAGATTCAAATGCTTTGAATCTCTCCCTCCGGCGTGCTACCAGAAGAGGGCGATGTTGAATTGTAGTTGAAAAGCGACTTCATAAGTCGAACTCATGTAAGCCATTTGGTTGTTAACACGACTTGTAATTAACTTGGTATTCCAAAACAATCAGACCACGGTGAGGTGGCTAAATCCATAATTTCACGAAAGTTTTTCCAAACAAAAGAAGTCCACTGCAAGTGCATCAAACAGAGTATCGAACACGAAACTTCCGTTGCCATTACTAAGATTTTGCAGGCAAAGTAACTCAGTGAAATTTGATGCCAGAAAGACCGTGTTACATTTACCAAGGAAGGTTGATTGTGTGGCTCTGCGGTATCTTCATTTGAAATCAGGCGCTCAGCCCCAACCTTTGTATTTTGAGAGAATTGTATTTCTCCGTACATTAGAGTGGCTTAACTGGGGCATTAATGGCTGTATCTGGTTCACCTTTAATGGTTCGTCGACCAGCAACTTGCTGAGAAAATTAATACCTTAGAAGATCTTTGTTAATTCCAGTTTTACATTGGGGCGGTTACCATTTATTATCACTGTTATACTTCGCAGTATTAATATATGATTAAAAAGTTCTGCTTTTGCGTGATTTTCTGCAGAACGTCGACAGGATAAATTATGACAAATAAATATATGGTGCCGATGGCGAGATTAAAGATTAGGCGCATGGAACAATGAGAGCAAGCCGATGCAAAAGTCTAAATGTGCGTGTTATCTTCGCACTATGCATAAATCTTGTTCATGTGTTAGTTTCAAGATTAGGAGTTCCTGCTGTGTTTTTTTGTGTGTTCGAGATCAGATGGCCGTTCCCTCTGTCAAACCACTGAAAATGCAAATAATGAAAAAAAAGGTTTCCTTCGTGCTGAGAGAGTAATGAAGCATAAATTCGCAAGGCTCAGCGCTCTATTCTCATATTCCCATCATTTCCTCCTTAACTTTTAACACATCTATTATAGTAGGTTAGAATGAGTTTGACATTTTCATTCAAGCTCTGTTCCTCGGTAAAGCCACAATTCTATTCACTTTATTCGCATAACTGTCCCTTTTTGCCAGGCGTTTTTGTCATCCGCATAAAACCACTCTAACATAGAGAACCATATCTCCGTGATCTAAACTCAAAGACTGAAGAACCGCGAGGTAACCGGTGATGTTAGAATTCACCATCAACCCCTTTATTTTCACTTCAATTATTGTTTCCATTATCAGAAACGGTGAGGTCAGCTGATAAAATGGGGCTATTGCAGTGAAGGTCCAGGTGTAAGGACAGATACCCGCACCGACACGAAATTCCGGGCAGCCTAGGCGGCATCTGGTGACGGCGGGGCTGTGGGGATGCGGCGTTATACAAATCGCATTGTCCCAGGGTGGAGCTCGCAAGCTTTCTGACGAGAAAAACTAGAAGGGGGCGGAGCTTTCGGGCTGACAAGTCAAGAAGTCTCCAAGTGAGAACCCTCTGGCAATCTGATTACTTAGAGAACACCAGGGAAGACCAGCTTGCTGCTCCGGTGTGGATTTGGTCTGTGGCGTTGCAGATATTGGTCTTTAGTTTTTATATAACAGCCCCTTCTCGTCTTTAATAAGCAGAATAGCCTCTGGGGGACCTGCACCCGGAGTCTGCTGGTCAGGAGTCTGGACATCAAACAGGAATTATCCCATCTAGTTTGACTGGCGCTTTCGATCCTTTTTTAAAAAAGATAATCTAATACATGTTTGCTTGACTTCTACACCGTATTAGTGCAATCCCGGATCAGTTGGAAACTGACAGTCCAGGTCACGATGAGTCCATTTTGTTTTCTGAGGAAAAATGCGAATTGAATGAAACTTAACTGACGTTCCTGGTTTTACCCTCTGCATTGCTCATGAACTGAGCAGTTCTGAAAGCGGCTGCACTGCGTTTGTAGGTGAGTGAATCCTGCGTTACACTTAAATACTCCACTGGGAAACTCATCTCGATTTAAGAAGTGTTTGCGTTTCGGCTTGCTCGCTGCGCTGCATGTCAGATTTAACCTGGCCGATTGTATTTGTGGGACAGTCCCGTCGGTCCTCAGGTAAACGACCCATCATCACTTTTTGCGTGTGTTGACCCATCACCAGAGCTGCTGCAGACCAGCGTGAAACAGATTGTTCGACACACATCGATTCATGAAGGCAAAGCATGCTGTTTTCTGATATAATTTAAGTGTTTAATATATAAGGAACTGATCTACCCGGGACGTGTTAATATTGATGCCTGAGGGTATGCTTTGCAACGCTTATGTGACAATTGACTGGTGGTTGAAGAGTTGGAGGTCTTGTTCGACAGTGTTAGAAAGCAGGTCCCCGTAATGAATTGCTTTGGTGGTGGAGGTTGGGATTTGGTATTCCTTATACATCTTCAAGGTAGACAGTGGCAGACATTTATTACGAAGAATCTCTATTATTCGATCTCACATGAAAATAAGTTTGTCTTTGAAGCGATTGACGTGAAATATCATCAAGCATTCAGATGCTGCAGAACCAGCTTTTAAACTCCAGTTTCTTTGCGCTTTGTTCAATTAATGCACTGGTTCTTGAAAGTGTGCTATTGCGTTGAATTATGGTGCTACCTTTAAAGAGTAAAGCACAAAGCGGATGCCGGAATCCCCACTGTGCTCAGGGAAGGATATGTGGTTGGGGTGGAGTCCCTCACAGTGCACGTTTGCTTCGGAATCGGTTGCAGAAACTTCGGTCCTTTTCGCAGTTTATCTTGATTGGCTGCTGAAAAAGAAACGGGGAGTTATTTAAACTGTCTCCATCTGGACCGGGGAAGTAGAGTTTTTGTTGTGATGTCTAAGTAAAGTTGCAGAATGGGTTCGAACGAATAACATCAGATCAAAGGTGTTCCCTGTCAAATTTTTGAGTAAGAGGTGGTTCTGTGGCTCTGAAGTGAATGATGACAGATCCACTTGCGTGAAAATAAGATCTTGGCAGATTGTTATGCGGGTGTCGTCTGGGTAACTTGATCCGGTGAATTGAATCGATTTTTTTTGTGGTCATGTTGATCGACCTTTCAATTGATTTCTATTTTGTTTTGCAGTGGATGAGGGCAAACTAAAACAAACTTAGCAATTAACTCGACCATTTCACAACAGGTACGCAGGATAATGTACGGAACACAAGACCCGTTGGTAACAGCTTGCATCTATTGCAACTGATGCTCTCGGGAATTTCCATACCTAATGAAGTCTCCCCTGGATTTGATGCAGCCGAACAAATGCTTGCATTGTGCCATATAGTTTTGGGTAAAAATCCAGTCGCAAACTCAGATTTCCACCAACTATCACGTTTTATCTTTAACATGGGCAGGTAGGTCAAGTCGATGAATACTGTGGTTCAAAAAGCAAGTAAGAGGCCAGCCTTCCTGCAGAAGGTCTTCCAGAGCCTTTCCACAAGCATCAAGGCACCTGACAGGGATGCAAAGTTTCCCCACTTACCTGGATGAATACAACTCCAACAACATTAGAGGGGCCTAACCTCATCCTTGTGGAAGCTGTCCATTATATTGGCACTCCATCCATCACCAAAATATCACGGGTGCACCATGCACCATCCACAGGAAGGCACTGTGACAATTCATCAAAGCATCTTCTGCAGGACCTGACAAAATCTGTGACCACTGCTCCTCAGAAAAATAAGGGCACAGGAACATGGGACAATCACCCTGTGCTAGATTCCATCCCAGTCATAATCATCCTGAGTTGGATATGTATTGCTGTTCTTTTACAATGATTGTGCGAAAATCTTGGTACCCTCACACAGTAAGGTGGGATTACTTTTGTCATTATGGCTGTAGCAGGTCAGGAGAGTGGCTCAATATTCTCAGGGACAATTAACCATGGACAATAAATACTGGGCTTCCCAGCAATGCCAGTGTCCTTTGATTAATTAAAGAACAGAAGTAATTTGGGTATGGACTTTATTTCAGGAAAATAAAGAGGACAGATCAGATGGATAAATAGTACATTATAAAAATGAGAGAGCTGAGCAAAAACTAAATAATAAATGCATATATATTTTAATTTTTGACAAAGCTTTGTCATGTTTCTCTTGTCTTATATGATTGCCATATGAAACTGTGGTGTTCACTGCAAAAACATGTCAGTTTAGCTTGTCAGCTAGCTTGTCCCCTAGCGCTATGACTTCTCAAGCTGAGATTCAGATGAAGTATAACTCCAGGAATTGGACATATTCAATACTTTACAAAACACATGTGTGTCATTAAGCTGACATGAAAATACCTCATGAACATTTTAGGAATCTGTATCTAACTCATTTGCATGCATTGAATTTAATGATTTTCTAGCACCTTCATTAAATAATGTATACATCTAACAACATGTTACTACATCGGTACATTAATAGCAAATATCATAGTTGCACTCATGCCTTTTTAATATTGGAATGAATGCTGCTGTATACTCATGACATGCAAAAATAGCTTTCAAGAATCAAAGCTCTCCACCTGAACAGAGCTCCATTATGTCTGACTGCAGCGGGATACACTTTGATCTACTAACTCTGCTGTGAGTTCTGCAGATGTTGGTATGAGATTGAGAGCTATGTAGAACTGCAGGATTGTTATTGTATTCTAGATTAAATGTAATTATTTCCAGCTCACACTCCTGCAGACACCACCTTGCAAAATTTGCATAAAATAACAAAAATATGTAAAGGCATTTAAATTGATAAAATGTATTGTCTCATATCTAGGTACAAAATAGAATGAAGAAAACATTATTTTATGTTGGCTTCTTCTGACAGAGCTGAAAATTAAATGGAATCTATTAAACTGAAAATTTTCTTTACCAACAGAAATTAATCATTAACTGTTCTCAAAGGAAAGGCCATTAAAAATATCAACACCATGGAGGAAAAATACATTATGGATTCCACTGTACGCTGCTCCTGATATTATAAAACATTGCAAAATCCAATTTATTGTGAACAATATTATGGAATTCCTTTAATGTATAAAGATTTGTCTGAAATTTGATTAGACTTATTAGTGTACTGGAACTGTTTCTTTCCATGCCTTGGAAAGTGATCTTAAGAAAACTTACAACATCTTTTGATTCTGGAGAAATAGAAATTTCCTCAGATGTATTAGCAAGCTGATGGTTAATCATTGTATCCAGCAGGACAGAATGCAGAGAAGGGAGATGATGTTGAAATTGCCTCTACCTTAAGACACTTATTGATTATCAGGAAAAGTTAAAGTTTTCCCTTTATTGAAAGAAAGTCAAAGCAATGGAAGATGTGAAGCACCAAGTTTAGAGGATATTAGCATGGATGAGTGTTTGACAGCTGATTAGGAGCATACCTGATAGAAGTAGTAAAGATTATGAGAAGTTCTTAAAAATGTAGATGGAGATAGATTAGTAGAACAAACAACTTGATAGTAAATCAGTCAGAGCAATGGAAGGCATTGAAGAACGTGATTCAGGGAAACAGATTCCCATAAAGAAAATTTCTGAATGCCAAGTACCTGAGTAGGTCAGATACGGTTAGAAAAAGGAAGCTTCTGTCAGGGACCATGAATGCACTACTGCAGAATGCTGAGAAGTTTGCAGAAAGTGTAGGATGAAATTAAAATGGAATTAAGAGAAGCAAAGAGAGGCCTTAAGAAAATATTGGCTGGTAAATTAAAAAAAATCCGAAGCTGTATTATAAGCACATAAAGTAGTGAATAGGCTTATGATTGATGGTGGAAAGCGATTACTGTGGTTCCACAGTGGGTTTCACAAGGCTCAGTACTCAGTCCCTTGCTTTTTTGTTGTTTATGTTAGTGATCTGGACTCATACTGTATGTAGGGGGCATGATAAAGAAAATTTCAACTAATATAAACTGGCTGTGTGATTGACAGAGAAGAGGAAATCTATGACTTGTGGGAGGGGGGATATTGGTGGTCTGGTCAGGAGGGCAGAAATTTAGCAAATGGCATTCGAACAGAAAAATGTGAACCAATGCATCTAGGAATGCCCAACAAGGCAAGGAAATATACAATAAATAGGAGGATATTAAGAAATGTGGATGAATAGATGGACCTTGGAACATATGTCCATAATTCCTGAAAGATATTGGTAGAAAAGGTGGAAGCAGAGGCACTTGGTGTGATTTGATTTTTTTTAGCCAAGATAAAGGATACAAGAGCAAAGACATTATGATTGAATTGCATAAAGTGCTTGTTAGGCCACAGCATGAGAATCATGTACAGTTCTCGTCATCATATTGGAGGAAATGTGTGATTACACTTGAGAGGGTGAAGAAGAAATCTGAAAGGGTATTGCCAAGACTAGAAAATTATTGAATTGAGGCTGGTGTTGTTCTTTGTTACTGAGAAATCTTCAGAGAGATTTGAGTTGTGTAAAACTACTGCGGCCTACATAGAGGAAGTATGAAGGATATTTTCCCCTGAGCTGAGGGATCAAAGACTTAAAGCAGATTTAGATTTCAGGAGAAGAATTAGAGGGGAGATGAGGGGAAAATAAAATCACCCAGAGGGTGGAAGAAGTTTGAAATTCATTGCCCGAAAGAGTTGGAGAGGCATGAATTATCAACAATTTTATAAAGTGCCTGGTGGTGTACTTGAACAGCTAAAACCTGCAGGGTTACAGATCATCTGCTGGAAGGTGGGAATAGGCTGGGTACTCTTCTTCAAACAGCACAGACATGATAAGTGAGATGGCCTTGGTCTGTATTGTAAATTTTCTGTGTTCTATGCTTATTATCACTGCACAATGCAATGTTGATAAGATGAGAATACAAATAGAAAATCCAAAAAATATTAAAGAGAAGTTAGAGAAAACAAGTTACACTAAATAGCTAAAAGGAAGAACTATCTGCTGTAAATGTTTGTTGAAACATTTTAAAAGAACATTTTGGAAGTGGAATTGATTTATTATTTTCACATGAAACAGCTTCTTCCCCTCTGCCATCAGACTTCTGAATGGTCCATGAACACATAAACACAACCTCATTATTCCTTTTTTTTTTGCACTATTTATTTATTTTGTAATTTATAGTAATTTTATGTCTTTGAACTGTACTGCTGCCACAAAACAACAAATTTCATGTCATAAGACAGTGATAATAAATCTGATTCTGATTCTGATTCTGATTCTGACATGTACCGAGATGTAGTGAAAAACTTGTCCTGCATACTGTTCATACAAAACAATTCATTACACAGTGCATTGAGGCAGTACAAGGTAAAGCAATAACAAAATGCAGCATAACGTGTAACAGCTGCAGAGAAAGTGCAGTGCAGGTAGACAATAAGGTGCAATATCAATATGAGGTAGAGGTCAAGAGTCCATTTAATCATACTAGAGAACCATTCAATAGTCTTATAACAGCAGGTTAAAAACATAAGAAATAGGAGCAGGAGTAGGCCATCTGGCCCGTCGAGCCTGCTCCACCATTCAATAAGATCATGGCTGATCAGATCCACTTCCCTGCCTTTTCCCCGCTACCCTTAATTCCCCTACTATGCAAAGATCTATCTGTGTCTTAAATATATTTAATGAGGTAGTCTCCACTGCTTCCCTGGGCAGAGAATTCCACAGATTCACTACTCTTTGGGAAAAGCAGCTTCTCCTCATCTCTGTCCTAAACCGATTCCCCCGAATCTTGAGGTTATGTCACTTAGAAGCTGTAATTGAGCCTGGTGGTACATGCTTTCAGGCTTCTGTATCTTCTGCCCAATGGGAGAGGGGAAAAGAGAGAATGTCTGGGGTGGGTGGGGTCTTTGTTTATGTTGGCTGCTTTAACAAGGCAGTGAGAAGCATAGACAGAGTCCCTGGAGGGGAGGCTGGTTTCTGTGATGTGCTGAGCAGTGTTCACAACTCTCTGCAGTTTCTTGCGGTCACGGACAGAGCAGTTGCCATACCAAGCTGTGGTGCATCCAGATATGATGCTTTCCAAGATGCAATGATAAAAATTGGTGAGGGTTGACTGGGACATGCCAAATTTCTTTAGCTTCCCGAAGAAGTAGAGGCACTATGAGCTTTCTTGGCTGTGGCGTCTACGTGGTTGGACCAGGTTATTGGTGATGTTCACTCCTAGGAATTTGAAGCTCTCAACCTTCTTGACCTCAGCACAGTTGATGTAGACAGGTGCATGTGCACCACCTCCTTTCCTGAAGTAATTGACCAGCTCTTTTGTTTTGCTGACATTGAGAGAATAGTTGTTGTCATGACACCATGTCACTAACCTCTCTATCTCCTTCCAACTCATCGTTATTTGAGATATGGCCCACTGCAGTGGTATCAGCTGCAAACTTGTAGGTGAAGTTAGAGCAGAATCTGGCCACGCCATCATGACCGTATAGGGAGTAGAGTAGAGGGCTGAGGACACAGCCTTGCGGGGCACTAGTGCTGTGAATAATCATGGCGGAGGTGCTGCTGCCTATCATTACTGATTGCAGTCTGTCGGTCAGAAGTCAAGGATCCAGATGCAAAGGGAGGTGTTGAGTTCCAGGTCTCGGAGTTTGGTGATGAGTCTGCATGGAATTATGGTACTGATAGCAGAGCTGTAGTCAATAAACAATAGTCTAACGTAGGTGTCTTTACTATCCAGATGCTCCAGAGCTGAGTGTGGGGCCAGGGAGATGGCATCCGCCGTAGACCTGTTTTGGTGGTAGGCAAATTGCAGTGGGTCAAGGTTGTCTGGAAGCTGGAGTTAATGCGTGCCATGACCAGCATCTTGAAGCACTTCATGCTGGTGGATGTCAGAACCACTGGGTGGTAGTCATTAAGGCACATTACCTTGTTTTTCTTAGGTACCGGGATGATAATTGTCTTCTTAAAGCAGGTGGGAACCTCGGATTGAAGCAGGGAGAAGTTAAAAATGTCTGCAAATACCCCCACCAGCTGATCTGCACAGGATCTAAGACACAGCCAGGGCCACCATCCAGGCCAGATGCTCTCCGCAGGTTTAGTCTCTGGAAGACTGATCTTATGTCCAAAACGGTGACTGTGGGTTCAGGTGCATTGGAGGCTGTCTAGGTGGGTGGTGACATTCTGTTCAAAACATGCATAGAGCACGTTAAGCTCATCAGGAAGGGATGCACTGTTGTTGGCGATGCTGCCCAACTTCATTTTGTAGCCTGTTATAGCGTGTAAGTCCTGGCACAACTGACGGCTGGTCTGGGACCCGATTTTGGACTGATGTTGTCTCTTGGCATCTCTGATAGCTTTACAGAGGTCGTATCTTGATGTCTTGTAAAAGTCAGGCTCACCTGATTTGAATGCTGCAGTCCTAGTCTTCAGTAAGGAGTTGATCTCCCGGTTCATCCATGGTTTCCAGTTTGGGAACATCCAGATTGTCCTCCTTGGTACACAGTCAACACACTTGCTGATGAAGTCCGTGGAAAGATAGTAAATAGTTTCTTGAAAATAAAGACACTCTGGACATAATGTGAAAGTACGTTTATATATGTGGCTCATTGGTGTAAACCAAAATGTAAGCATTGACCTGCATTGCCTATTTCTGTATCTTGAAAATTTATCAGTAATCAAGAATAAGATGATGCACTGAATGCAAAATCATATCTCAGACTTCAAATCAAGCTTAATATGTTAGTGAATGTTATCGTTTCAGAGTCTAAAGGAGTTTAAAAAATATATAACATGCCCAATCAATTAGTATCTCAATCAAAGCAGCATTTGACCAAACACTGCATTAAGGATGCTTGGTGAAACTGATGTCAATAGGCACTGAGATGAAAATATTCCAATGTTTGGAGTCACAGACACCGAGACACAGGAGATTCTGCAGATGCTGGAATCTGGAGCAACACACACAAAACGCTGGAGGAATTCAGCAGGTCAGGCAGCATGTATGGAGGGGAATAAAGAGTTGACATTTCGAATTGAGACCCTTCCTCAGGACTGGAAAGGAAGAGGGCAGAAGCCAGAATAAAAAGGTAGGCGTAGGAGGAGGAACACAAGCTGACAGGTGATAGGTGAGTCCAGGTGAGAGGGAGAAGGTAGGTGGGTGGGGAAGGAGGGATGAAGGGGAATGATGTGAGAAGTGGGAGGTGATAGATGGAAGAGGCAAAGGGCTGAAGAAGAAGGAATCCGATAGGAGAGGACAGTAGACCAAGGAATAAAAGGAAGGACGTAGGGAACCAGAGGGAGGTGATGAGCCAGTCATGAGGCCAGGGAAGGGGAAAGAGAAAGGATGAGGGGGCCACAGGAATGAGGAAAATCAAAGGGGAGGGGAAAGGGAAAACAGAGGGGAGGGGTGAGTGGAAGTTGGAGAAATGGATGTTGATGCCATCACGTTGCAGACTACCAAGACGGAATATGAGGTGTTGCTCCTCCAACCTACATCTGGCCTCAAAGTGGCAGTAGAGGATGCCGTGGATAGACATGTCAGTATGGGAATGGGAAGTGGAATTGAAGTGGATGGCTGTTGCAGTGGATGGAACGAAGGTGCTCGACGAAACGGTCACCCAATCTGTGTTGGGTCTCACTGATGTAAAGGAGGCCGCACCAGGAGCACTGGATGCAATAAATGACACCCTCAGGTTCACTGCCTCACCTGGAGGGACTGTTTGGGGCCCTGAATGGTAGTGAGGGAGGGGATGTAGGGACAGGTGTAGCACTTTGCATGGTTGCAGGAATAAGTGCTAGGAGGGTGATCAGTGGGGAGGGACAAGTGGACAAGGGGGTCACGGAGAGTGTCATCTCTGCAGAAAGTAGGGGGGTGGAGGGGCAGATTTGCCTGGTGATCCCGTTGGAGATGGTGGAAGTTGTGCAGAATGATGTTTTAGATCTGGAGGCTCATGGGGTGGTAGGTGAGGACAAGGGAAACCCTGTCCCTGTTATGTCAGTGGGGGGGGGGGGGGAAGGGGTGACGGCAGACGTGCAGGAAATGGAGGAGATGCGGGTGAGGGCAGCATTGTTGATGGTGGAAGGGGAACCCTGTTTACTGAAAAAAGTGGACATCTCAGATGTCCTGGAATGGAAAGCCTCATCTTGGGAACAGATGCGGCGGAGAAACTGGGAGAAGGGAATTGCATCCTTACAAGTGACCGGGTGGGAACAGGTGTAGTCAAGGGAACTGTGGGATTCAGTGAGTTTGTAAAAGATGGAGATGGAGATAGAGAGATCAAGAAAGGGGAGAGAGGTGTCGGAGATGGACCAAGTAAATTTGAGTGCAGGGTGGAAGTTGGAGACAAAGTTGATGAAATCGACGAGCTCAGCATGGGTGCAGGAAGCAGCACCAATGCAGTCATCAATGTTGGGGAGCGTTTCCGGTGTAGGCTTAGAACATGGACTGTTCCACATAGTTGACAAAAAGGCAGGCATATCTGGGACCCATGCGAGTGCCCATGGCTACATCTTTGGTTTGGAGAAAGCTGGAGGAGGTGAAAGAGAAGTTGCTGAAAGTGAGGACCAGTTTTGCCAAACGGAGGAGGATGGCAGTGGAGGGGAACTAGTTGGGTTTATTGTCAATAAAGAAGCAGAGACCCTTAAGACCTTCCTGATGGAGGATGGAAGTGTACTTGACGTCCATAGTGAAAATGAGGCAGTCAGGGCTGGGGAACTGAAAGTCGTTGAAGTGATAGAGGGCATGCAAAGTGTTATGGAGGAAGGTGGGAAGGGGACAAAATGGAGTCGAGGCAATGGTTGCAATCATACTTTACACAAAGAAATACGTTTGTGGTTTTTGATGGTCAATTATATTACCAGCAAGTCAGTGCTAGAAGAGTTGATCAGGGCAGTGTCCGAGGCTCAGCCATCTTCTGCTACTCCATCAATGACCTTATTTCCACCCTAGATCAGAAATGGGATGCTGGAATAGGATTGCATAATGTTCAGTTCCATTTGCAATTTTTAAAAAAAATGAAGCAACCTCTGCCTGCATCAGCTGTGGTGAAAAGTAATATTCACATTACAGAAGCACAACAATGACCAAATCCAAAAAGAAAGAGGTTCTAACCACCTACCCTTGACTGGAAGGCAGCATTTGACCAATCCATGCTTTTGTTGTGTGAGAAGGAAGTTTTAATAATCACTAAAATTCCAGGATTGATATTATCTAGAAACTGGATGGGCTAATTCAATTTTATTAAAGCTATGCACTGCGCTATTTAGAATACAATTTCAGAGACTTGATTCTCAGCATGATGATGTAGAATTGATGCACTTCAGGAAATCAATGGAAGTGAAAACCTAGTTGTTTTACATGAAAGATTCACAATGTTTAGTGTAAATTCAATGCCAGGATGATGAGTTGAAAATCTGCTCCAGAGGTTTGGATGTGAACTCAGCAAAGTTAAATCATGATACTCTCAGATTTACATCCAATGAAATGAATGACTTCTCTATTTACTTCTCCCAACTCTTGCTTCTCATGAGTGTTATACAATCTGATGTGATCCCTTTATACCCTTGGCTGAAGCATGTGGAAATCTTGAAAAATGTACAAAAAACAACTACAATGATTATTCCAATGCACACAGGTGTGTTATAAGAAAGATTTCATAAAGTTCAATCTCAATAGGCTGGATAAAAGTACACATTGGTATTAAATAGCTTAGATAAGGTACATCCACGTTATTACTTCAGTATAAAGCAATAGCTTAAGAACATCTAATTGAAGTAAAAGTGAAAATACTGATCAATCACACAGGATAGCAAGGAAACACACTTACGTGGTGTTCTGAAAACAGTTTGCTAAGCTATGAGAATAAAGAGTTAACATCAGGGCATTATACTGCTGGAATTGTGTCTTGCAGATCAGAGAGTTAGGGAGGGTCATGATGTTACCATCCCTTCACTACTACAAATTCATGAACTTATCTCGTAAGGGTAGAGGGATGAGCTTTGATCAGCTGAAGAAACTTTTACAGTATTCAGAAAAAAATGATGATTGACTTCTATGATAAGCCCAGAAGGGATAGCAACTGAGCGAATGAAGGATCCAAAGGTAGGCAAATAGAACATTTTGATCCTTTGAACATTTGCAGTTTTAACAAAAATAAGGGCCAGCTTTTGTTTGTGAATTACTTATGTGAATATATACCATACACAGTAAATAACTTCCGTTAGACAAAGCTGAAATGGACTCAAAATATTTAATTGATATCCTTATTAATTTTTTTCTGCAGTAAGATGCCATATATTGCTTGCTTCTTTCAGTGGCCAAAGAGAAGGAGAGTCTAGCCAGTTTCGACATAGGTCTTGTTCCCTTAGAGATCAAAGGAAAGTTGCAGTCGATGCTGGCAAAAAGGAGAAAACTCCCAATAAAATAGGATTCAAAAGCTAATTTAAGTTAGGAAAACAAAGCTGAATACATTAATGACTATTACTTTGTGCAAGAATTTGGATTGCAAATGTTGTTTCCAAATAAGGGCCTCCAACCTGAAACACTAGTTCTTTATCTTTTATCTTTATCTTTATCCTTATTTCTTTATTTGTCATTGTACTGTGGCAACAACAGCACAACGAGATTACGATGGCACTCCCTTGCCTAATAAAAATCAAAACAGTAAATTGATAAGAGCAATTATAACTATAAAATAAAACAAACATACTTACACAAATATAAAGTATAAAAAAATATAAAAAGGCAGTGTGCAAATGAACCATAATAATAATAATAATAATAATGATAATCAGCAGCATATCAATATCAATATATTAAATAACACCATGATGAGTCCAGCCGGTAAAGGAGGGAAGACATAGTATGTGTATGTATGTATGTATGTATAGGATGTGTCAGTCCATGTTCAACAATTTAACAGCTTTGGGAAAAAAGCTGTGTTTCAGTCTTGTAGTGCGTGCATGTATTGTCCTGTATCGCCTACCAGAGGGGAGTAGTTTAAAAAAGTAGTGAGCAGGATGAGCTGGTTCTCGAATGATGTTTAAAGCCCTGCTCCGACATCGAGCCTGACATTCTATTTCTCTTTCTACAGACGCTGCCTAACTTCTAGAATGTTTCCATTATTTTCTGTTTTTATTTCAGATTTCCACCATCTGCAGTTCTTTTTTTGATTTTCATTTACAAGTATTGTTTTATAGGCATTTACTCTCCCAAGGCAATAGCAAAATGTTTCACACAGGAGGCAGTTTATTGGCAAAACAAGCCTGTGATGTGAGGATTTGGAAAAATCTCCCCTGCCCCCTACTCCCCTCCTTAAGTGTAATTGTATTTGCATTTTTGTTAGTTGAACATTTAATATTTATGCAGTGCACTGAGATCTAAAGTAAATAGAACGTTGATTTGAAACTTGATGAGAACCATGTTTCTATTACCTGAGAAATTACGGGAGCATGTATGTGATTTTCTGTGAATAGAACAAAAGTGTCAATTGGCTGAATGTCCTGTTCTGTTTCTAATACAATCCTCTGGTAGCTGTCAGATTATGTTAGTAGTCCATATGCCTGAATTTGATCCTCTAATCTCTGCTGTGCTGCCATGAGCAAATTCTTAATTAAAACAAGTCTCCTTCTTACAAGAGGCAACAGAAGTACTGGTGGGGAATCATGCTTAGGCACTTCCTAACTTAATTTTTCAGAACATTTTGCAGAGCACATTTTATGATCCCTCTCCTTATGATTGGTGGGAAGAACTTTGCTGGAAATAAAAGAGGAATAGAAAACAAATGAAAATACCAACATGCTATTCAAACAAAATACAACATTATGCTCCAATCCCCACCTTAACATTTAATTTCTGCTGCCATACAGCTCCCAAAGTCGTTGAGACGTTATTGCTGCTGTCGATTTGGACGTTTAGTAGTCCAGGGGTGGTTACTGAACTTCAGATAGCACTAATTGAGGTCCCACTCTTGGACTGCCCTGATGGGCTCCTGACAGCTCATATTGGTAGAAGGCCTCCTCCACTATCCCTAAGTTTATTGGGTGACAAGAGACATTGAGATTACTTTAAAACTGTTAAGAAAATGAACAATACATTTTTAAAACACATTCAACTTATGTAAATTCACTACAACAATTACACTAATTAAGATAAAGTTTAAAGAAAATAAACCATTTTACTTCAACAACTATTTCCATACAGGCTAGAGACTGCATTCCAATGAATTGGACCAGGTAGAAATCCCATTCAAGATGAGGGGACAGGTATGAAGTGCATCCAGTTAAATAGCTTTTGGAACCAGCCCTTTGAATCAGTGCAGAGTCCAGGGGTGTATTTGCATCTATCTCTTGAGCTTTACAGACTTCTGTAGCTCTGCATGTGCTGACACTCATTCTGGAGCTAGCTGGTTTTTCTGTACAGATCTGCTGGCTAGGCATTAATACAGTATAGTCTAGCCCACCACCACATGTATCATGGCTTGTCATATTTAAGTGCTGCATAACATTAAAGAAAATAAGTATGTCACTTCGTTTTAGGAACCTTATTCGTGTATGCACAGAATAGTATAAGTAAGGCAGGTTAAATAAGTTTTTAAGACATAGTGGAAGTGTATATTTTATAATCAATAATACTCAGAATAATAGGTACTATTAGAGTCATAGAGTAATACAGCATGGAAGCAGGCCCTTCAGCCCAATTCATTCATGCTGACCATGGTGCCTACCAAGCTAGTCCCATTTGCCTGCATTTGGCCCAGATCCCTCTAAACCCCTTGTGTGCATGTACTTATCCAAATGGTCTTTTAAATGTTCTTATTGCATAAAGGATGGTTGATTGTAGAACAAGCATTGGAAAGGAAAATTCTAATATCCTAGGTATTGGGGTGAAGCAATTCTGTCAGTTTAAATCAGTAAGGATTCCTACAATTTGGCTGTCAGTTCCAATCCAGTGTGACACTGGAATATATTGAACCAAGTAGAGGACTCTTGTATTGTTGATTGTGACAGCTCGTTATTGAAAATACTAAAGTGCTTTATGGATCATATGTGAATGGATTTCCCCAAAACTTCCTCATAACTGTCAAACATTAACCTTGTCAGAACATATCCATTCAAAATGCGCTTGTTTTCAGAATCAGATCAGCATATGTTTTAATATAGATTTGCAAACTGTGCATTACAACCAGCAAACTCAGGTCTCAGCTTGTCCATTGGAATTGATGGGAGCATGGCTGAACAGGTTGCCACACCCAGCATCCCTGACCCGAAATGTCAACAATTCCTTTCCTCGCACAGATGCTGCTCAGCCCGCTGAGTTCCTCCAGCAGATTGTTTGTTGCTCCAGAACCAGCATCTGCTGTCTCTTGTGTCTCCTTGTATGAATGTTTTCCAGCTGAGACCCTTATTGATCAATTGCAGAAACTATCAACAATTTTTATAATAAACAAAACTTGGAAAAAAACTGCAGACAGATGCTAGGAATCTGATATAAAAGCAGAAAATGTTGGAAACATTCAGCAGTTCAGGCGGCACCTGTGGAAAGAGAAACCGTTAATAATTCAGGCCCAGGACTGTTCAACAGTACCAATTTCTGTCACTTGATGAAAGGCTAGGCCATTTCTATGACCCTCTGTAACCCTGATTGAATTTAAATTTTAAAAAAATTTTTAAATTTAAATTTTATTTACTGCATGGTAACAGGCCATTCTGGCCCAACGAGTCTGTGCCACCCATTTTAAACCCAAATTAACCTACCCGTACGTCTTTGCAATGTGGGAGGAAACCGGAGCACCCAGAGGAAACCCACGCAGACACGGGAGAACGTACAAAGTCCTTACAGACAGCGACGGGAATCGAACCCTGATCGCTGGCGCTGTAATAGCGTCACGCTAACTGCTACGCAACCGTGCCACCATGAATGAATTTGCAGGATATGCAATCTCTTGGTTTACATTGCCCCATATCTTATCATAGTTCTTACATCGCAATAGTGAGTACATTTCCAAGATACTTCATTGGCTTTAAAGCACTTTGAGACATCCTGAAAGGAATGTGAAATGTTATGTAAATACAAGTCTTTCTCTCGATGAGCCCATAAGCTAATGAGTAAGTGCTTCCAATGATTCCATGTGCAGTCAGATGAACAAACATCAGTGGCACTTGAATTTCCTAAACAGGAAATTTAAATTTTCTGTTGGTATTATTTGGTTACTTTTTTTATTATTGATTTAACTTTGCTCTTCCTCAGAAGTGGAAACAGTTCCTCTGACATCACCGTATTAAAACCACCCAAAGTTGCAAAGACTTCTATCAGATCATTTCTCTTTTCAAGAGAAAAGACACCTTGCCAGTTCATCCTTTTTAAGTAGGGGCAACCTACGTGTTTGATACCATCCTTCTAAGTCTTTTTAACAGTCTTTCCAGTTCCTAGGTAATGTGAGGACAAGAACTATATCAGGTATTTCAATTGTAGTCCAACCAAGTTTCATTGCAAATACACCATGAACTCCCTGCTTTTCAACTCTAATGCTCTAAAAATGAACTCCAAAAATGTTGTTTTATTTTGGCTTTATTTAACCTATGTTATTATCTTAAGTGATTTGTGCATTTGTACTCTGTGATCACCACATATTACCCTAATTTTTTTGCAAATAATATGGAATTTACTTTTTTTTCTTCCTAAATGTAATACCTTTTTTTGGATCTAATTTGTCAATTATGGTATTAAACTCATATGATTCAAGCATTCGGGTAGGCAAAGAATAATTACTATCAAAGAATTATGCCTTTGTATTTCACATCAGAGGAGTGAACATGTGTGATTTTAGTGTGGAAACAAAATGATGATTTCTTAGACCTTCAAAAGAGCTTTGCTCCCTTTTTCTTGGAATCATCTGATGTTACTATAAGTATTTATTCTAACATAGCACTAAAGGGAAGAGTAGCCTTTCTGTTCTGAATGTTATCCGGGAAATTCACCATTGTTTGTTAAACTGCTTTATCTCATGGTCTGTAGAGCAGATATGATATAAGTTAACATAAATCCCAGCTGATCTTTGATGAATGGGAAATGTGTAAATCCAGAATACTATGTTACAATCAGTATTTGTGACTTTATGCAAGAATGAAAGAATGTCTATGATCTCTGTGAAAGAGAAGCAAAGAGCTTATCTGATTTTGGCATGACTTTTTAAATCTATAATGCTATGCTTATTGTTAACATGTGCACAATATAGTTCTGGCTTTATTGGTGCAATTGGCCATTGTGCTAAATAACAAAACAATTGGTTATGCTGAAAGAATAAATTGTAATTACATCACAGGAGTAAGGGAAAGCTTAATTTAGAATACTAGATGTTGAAGTACTTTATATAATTGTGCAAATTATTTAATAACTGTATAGCAAAGAATGCTTCTCGTTCAGCATCTTAACTTACCATTGTTAATTTGCTAATACACCCAATGTGATTATTTTTTTCATATCAGCTGGTGACAAGGGTCCACTTGCTTTGTACTCTGCTAATAAAATGAAATGTCTGATGCAGAGTGCTGTGGCTAATATATAACAATATTTTATACAGTCCAACGGGTTGTTTTGTTCAAGCAATGAATGGGTAGAAACAGCTTTCCCAGCTGTCAAAAGGCTTAGACAAACTAGGACAAGATTGTATATGAAAGTAACAACAGGAAATTTCATATTATTGACCTAAATGACCAGAGAAAAGACAGATATTGCCTATAATAAACAAAAATGCACATCAAGAATTCAAGAGCTCCAAAAAAATTACTATGCTGCACACATCAATTTTCAGGCAATGCTTCAGATGAAATAAATAACACAATGTCAAGATTGAAGCCTACAGTTGTTCAGTGTAATTGTACAAACACTGTTCCTAGTTTTATATCCTTAATCTAATTTTAACCACACATTAAAAACGTCAATAGTCTTCATGAGGTAAACTTGTGTTTACCTTCTAATGCTGTACTGCCCAAACTGGAAAAATGAAGAGCAAATTTTACACAGACAGGGTGGTGAATATTTGGAACAAGCTGCCAGAGGAGATAGTGAAGGCAGATTCTATTCCAGCATTTAAAAGGCATTTTGACAGCTGCTTGGATAGGAAAGGAGTAGAGGGATACAGGCATAATGCAGACAAATGGGATTAGAATAAGGTTGGCATGACGTGGTGGGCCATAATGGCCTCTTTCTGTGCTGTATGTTTCTATACTTCTATGGCTCTCTTTAATATTAATCTCCAACTAACTTTCTAACCTATATCTGGAGTTTGAGTATCATCATTTCATATTTTCAATGGATGATTTGTATTCATCCAGGTTGGCTAAATCAAACCTATTCTTAATGCTATTGTTATTCTTGACAGTATGAATGCACTAGGTATGTGGAATAATCAGGGACGAGGAAACCAGGGTTTATTGTCTGCAGCTGGCCGGCAGGCAGCTTCTTCACATCTTCACTGGCTCATCATCTGGAGTATAGTACAAAAACAATGCAAGTCACATGCCAGCCAATTACCCTGACCACCACATCAGAATCTGCACCAGATTACGAACAACGTTCGTCCAAATTTTCCAGCTGCACACCACAGTCACCTTGCACAATCCAAGGGAAGTTAGATTTAGCTGAATTCATCTGCTTATTGTTCTAATGTTTTGACACAGCTCATGACCATTAGATTTTCACTGAATTCCCTGAATGTCTTTCTATGAACAATTATGGTGATGTATTCAATTATCCAATGGTTCCAGTGCACAGTGCCATTCCCTGGGGGGATTTTTCCAGTGACATGTGGTCTAGTGTCTTGCAGTCTCTGCTGCTTGTCCGTGAACAAAATTATGTTACAAAAGCATAAAGCTTAATAAGAACATTGAGATATTATGGCTTTATTATTGTTCCTTGCGTCTACAACTATTTTTCATGTTGTTATTACTAGATTTCATTTATTTGTACTAAATGTAATTTCAGTTACCAATATATCAACTTGAAGGACCAATACATTTGTTCTATTTTGAATGCTTGAGTGGAAAAGATTTGTTTTTTTGTTCTAAATTTAGTCTTAAGAGTCCTTTATCAGCTTTTCAAATTGCTATTTCATATATTGACTTGAAATATTCAACTAGATTGTCAGCATTTACCTACTGGAAACAGCCTTATCTCTGTGTGTTAAGGTCATGATTTTAATCCCTACTCCAAGATATGTGCATTAAATTAAGGCTGACCCTATGGTACAATTTTAAGGGGACTTTCCATTGCCTGGGATGGTGTCTTTTGGATGAGTCGTTAAGCTCCAGCTCTGCCTGCCATCTCAGGTGAACATAGAACATAAAAGCATAAGAACATAAGAGCATAAGAACCACCATTAGATGTAAGGCATGCAGTCACTTAAGCCTGTTCTGCCATTCAATTAGATCATGATTGATCTGATCTGATCTTTGGCCTCAAGTCCACTGTCCTGTTTAACTCTTAATTCACTAAAACAATCCAAAAAATCATCTTTCCTAGCCTTGAATGGCTCACCATCCACAACTTTTTGAGGTAGCGAATTCTAAAGATTATTACTTCTCTGAGAGATTGAAAACCTCTTCATCTCAGTTTAAAGTAGCTGGCCTCCTATGCTGAGAAGGTGCCCTTTGGTCAATGGGCTGCTTTCTCCAGGGTCCTGTTGAGCTTCTTGGAATTGAACTCATCAGGCAAGTGGAGAATATTCTATCATACCCCTGACTTGTCCCTTATAGATGATACTGGCACCTGTTCAATCGAAAAATGAATAAAATTAATGCTCAGTATTTATTTGGCAGGTCCAGTTAAGGTTCTGGTCTCAGGTGACCCCCAAGGATATTGATGATGGGAGACTCATAAGTGGTAATGCCATTGATTACCAAGGGTAGGTTGGTTGGAATTTTTCCTATTAGAATTGGTCATCGCCTGACACTTTCAATGGTGTACTTGTTGGCCCAAGCATGAATGTCAACTTGTATACATTATAACTGGTCTTTTCATCAAGTTACCAGAAATTGTTGAGTTTGGTATTGAGTCCAAAAGGTTGCAACATGTACAAATGGAAGATGAAGAACAGTACAGAAAGCTGCTTTCAGAAATACTCAAATGGGAGAGGAATGGAGAATTAAAGTGACAGGTTACTGGTAGCTCAGTGTCATCTCCGTGGACTGAACTAAGGAACACCAGAAAGAGATCACCCGATTTGCATTCAGCTTCCTCAATGTGGAGGAGACCACATTGTGAGCACAGAATGCAATATACTGGACTGGAAGATGTGCAAGTGAATTACTATTTCACCTGAAAGTATTGTTTGGGTTCCTGGATAGTGTGGAGGGATGTGGTAACAGAGAAGGTGCTGTATCTCCTGTGATTGCTTGGGAAAGTGCTATAGGAAGGGGAATATTTGGTAGGAATGATAGAGCAGACAAAGGAGTTACAAAAGAGACAGTCTCTTCTGAATGCTGAAAGGAGAAGGCTGGGTGGGTAGAAGGTGTGTTAGTCAGTGGAATCTCATGAAGGTGGGGATAATTATGAAGGATGATGCATTGAACATGGAAAATTGTGGGATGAATGGTGAGAACCAGGGAAACACTACCCTGTCTCTGTCCAGGAGGAGATGGGTTAGAGCAGAGGTGTGGGAAATGGATGAGATACAGTCTAGAGCTCTGCCAATGACAACACAGAAGCCACAGTTAAGGAATGCCCACATTTTATGTGGTATCTTCTTGTTGATTGCCTTTCAGAAATCCAAATTCACTGGCTCCTTTTTTATCTGTCCCAATTGCTTCACCCTCAAAGAATTCCAAGAAAAATAGTTCAACATGATTTCCCTGTCATAAGATGACATTGAACCTGCTTAATCATGCTGCACTTTCCTAAGTGCCCTGTTATCTCTTCCTTTGTAACTGATTCCAATAAATATCTTTCCCCCTGAAGATTTTGAGGTACAATTCAAAGAGAATATTCCCTGAAAGTCTAACCATATTTCAACTGACGTCAAAAAAGAGACCTTACAATTTGATTTCTGTATATGAGTCATTGCTCTATGTAGACTGGTTGCCACAAACCTCTGCTTGTCAATGGTGACATCATATGATAAGTACATGATATTTTTTCAAACTGCAGTATGATGAGCTTGTGAAAGCCATAAGATAAACAGAGGTGCCTGAAAATTCGTTATTGGTTCATAATGTTGAGCATGCTATATGGTTGTATTAGCACATTGTATTCTGCCTCTGAAATTCATTACACTGAGAAATTTAGCACTGCTGCCTTATCTGAACTTTTAAGCCTACCTATTTCTTCCTACTCTTACTCAATATTTTGAAATGTCCATGTCTGATTTTATCATGTGCTTTCGGCTAATCTTAACATACTCAAACATATTTATTTAGGAGGATAATGCAAGCATGTAAATACAATGCAAGGACCATTTGTTTCCTATGATACAATGTACACCAATACACAGATGCAAGTAGGTAATCTGAACATCAGGAGATCTGAGGAAGAACAGGAGATTATCATATCCCACAGGCCCCACTGACTCTTCAGAAGTCAGTCTTATCCATTCATTTTTTTTCAATAATTCCCTTCTCCCTTCCTTCCTCCCAAATATTCTGCATACCAGTGCATTTCTCCACAACCTTATGTTGTCTCAATATGAAAAAAAAACATGAAGAGGCATCACATTTTGTTATAAATGCTGCAAAATACATATATATTTATTGTTTTGCAATCTTTTCTGTTATATTTTTCTTTGTGAGCAACGATCAAGCAGTAAGACGATACATTGCTGTGACAGTTCAGTGAAGAGCTTCCATACTAGTTTGTCCATATCCTGTCAAAAAATTCTTGCCCCACTTTGCTGATTTGCATCACAGGACATCTTCCCGTTACAATGAATATAAAGATCATTTTAGTGTGATATGGTCAGGGAGTGGTCATTATCGACAATAAACAAAGAAGTTTCCAGGTGAAGGATCTGAATAACCCTTAATTTGGTGCTATTGTGTAAGAGGGACCTCATATAATGATGGGCCAGACACCTTTACTAACAAGAACATTGCAGTCTGGTGATGATAAAATAAAGAACTGTGATCAACTCCATTTCTCACAAGTATCTTCCTAATAATGATTTATAACCCATAGATAACAATAAATTCATCTTTTACAGCAGCACTAGTGCAAAAGACAGCTGTTCACTGTCTATATCTTATTAAAGCTGGCAGATACCTGAGACAATAATATCAAGAACAAAGCAATGTTTATTACTGAATCTGGCCTGCAATGGAAAGTTGTGCCCACTTGTTTGGTTAAAAAATAGGAAAAAAAACCTTCATAAAAGGACACTTGACTGTTTCATAAAGTGTTTAACATTTTTGCATTGCTGCTCAGAAGTAGATTGTGTGAACTGAAATGAAGAGAATAGTCAATTGATAAAATGTTTAAACAAGGTCACAATGGAAAAGGTCATCTCGTGATATTTAGACTCTTGAGGATGGCAGATAACATCTAGAAAGAGGCAGATATGGTGCACTTGTTGAAAAATGCAAAGCACTGATGTGGAAAGCAACAGCCTGTGCTTTCAACAAAATATTTACATTTGTACTGAAGCACATACTCATGCTCAGATTTACATACACACATTATTATAATACAATGATTTCTTATCTGGATCCACTTGGAAAGTTTTGTATGATATTTATCATTTTTTACTAAACTTCTCAGCAAAAATAATCTTAATTCAACCAGAACATGTTTTGACAAGCTAGCTATACATTCATAAGAATTCAATCTGAAAAAAACCTGAACCAGATGGACCGCTCTTAATCATTCTGGTTTGAAAACATAAATATCCTTTTCACACTCTCTCTATTCATACCCTCTCCAACAAACACATACAACGCTTTAGCTTCAGATATCCCAAACTTCCCATCTTTGATACATCTTCTTCTTATTGTTACCATCCCTTGCATTAAATTTGTATTACATTTGAATACAAATTTTAGTGATTAGTGTTGAACATGCATGCCCAGCTAATATTATGTCCATTTAGTAGGCAGGCTGCCTTTCGGCATGTGATTTGCTCTGCTTGATTTTCCTCATTGTGGTATTATCAGGTAATTCAATATGCATTACTTCTGTACACCACAGTGAGGAAAATCTCGAGGGGCTTTCTATTTCACTACATGCGATTTTAGGCTTCCCTGTGAAAGGGTATTGGGGCATTAGTTTGTTTTCAGGCAAATTTTATGGGAATGGGATGAATCATGCTCGTTGTGTTTGGTGGTTCAAAACACATCCAAGAGCATTCAACCATTCATCTGAAGTAATCCCGGATATCTGTGCATCAATGTGGAAGCATGAAACTTGTTGACAGATTCTTGCTGGTATTCCCCAGTATTCCACTGGAGAATTGCCTCTCAGATCCTGTGCCAAGTTAGACCTAACACTTGGTCTCAGACCTCAGTAACAGGAACTGTAAGAAAAGGGTTCAGGAGGTGATAAAATATATATTTATCATTTTGCTTTTGTTTCAGGAATTTCTAAATGTTTTTGCAATTTCTTACTTTTTAATTGTTAATTTCAATGTTCATAGATTTTGTAAATGTCTGGGTGGCAGAGATATTTATATTCAACAGGAGCTTTGACAGAAGATAAATCTCTGTCCCTAACTTTCTTTCTACCAGGAGCAGGGGATATGACCTCTGCAGCATGCTCTTCACAAGATAGAATCCCTCTGCATCTTGTGGCTGGGTTCCGGGATGCAGAAGGCAGTGAGATAGTGTCCAGCATCTGGCCTAGGCATGTCTGGTGAGATTTGAAGGGAAACCATGGATGTGATTCTAAGCAGCAGGGCCTGTCCACATTGATGCAGCAAATGCACCATTTGTAACCTCAAGGGTTCTCAGATTTTAAAACAAGTCTTAAATCTTGAATTGTTGGGTTTGAGTTTGCAACCTTTGGGTTGCTGTCAACTGTCAGCGATTGCACAGTTCATATGATTGCTGCTTTTGAATCTGAACGTTCTGGAGTTAAGTCCCACACCAAGACCTCTGGGGTAAAGTCTCACACCAAGGTCATTGGTATAAACATCTGCCTGTGGCCTCCTGCACAGTTAAAACAAGGCTCAATTTAAGCTTGATCAACAGCATTCCCATTGCCTGCCACTTTAATTGTCCATCACACTCCCACTCTGACATATCAGTCTGTGGCCATCTGTTACAATGAGGCTCAACATAAGCTTGAGGAACAGCACCTCATCTTTTGTCTGGGCACAGTGAAACCTTCTGGACTCAATATCAAATCCTCCAACTTTAGACTACGCACTTTCTCTGCCTGTATCGAAAATGGCGATCCTGCTGTAAATCATCCATCTGCAATGTAGGCTTTTTTGTCCTTTTCATTAGCATGCTTTGATTTGCAGACATGTCCCATCACCCTGCATTTCACAACACATTACAATTCTTTGTATGCCCCCATTAGCCCTTTTGACTGGAGAATCTATACATATTATCCCCAAGGCAACCCTGGCTTCACCCTATCACATACATTCCTTTGTCATATTCTACCTTCTTTACTCCCCACGTCTCTGCAACTTAATACTTGTTTTCTCTCTTTCCTAGTTCTAATGAAAAATATCTAACATGAAATTTTACTCTGTTTCTCTTCTCACAGATGCTACCTGACCCACATTTTCTGTTTTTTATTTCATGTTTCCAATGTTTAAGGTTTTTATTTTAATTTTCAAGTATGAAAATCCAGGTAGGCTTTCCAGTGAATACCATGGGAAGCTGTGTGTTTCAAGTGAAGTACTAAGAATGGAGTCTTTGCTCTGATGTTTGAGATGATTGTGATAAATGTTCCTAAGCATTATATTAACAACAGTGAAATGAGATATATCTGGTGACCTGACCCATATGTGTCCCTCATTCAATGTTAGGCTTGATCCAGTCCACCTCTCACAGAATGCCTGTGGCTGTGGCTCAGTTCTCAGTGTCCTCCCAAACTCTTTGCTGCAGCTCTTCCATGAGATAAAGTAGGATACAGACGGTGAGGGGGCTGTACACAGTGGCCATCTGATGGCTGCAGAAGGCCTCTTCCACTGTTTCTAAATGTATCCAATCATCAGAATGGAAAATATGAAAATCAAAGCAAAAAATAATAAATTAATTTAAAGCCACATTCAATGTATGAAAATTACTGAATATATTAAGACCAATTAAGTAAATTCAATAATGCAAGCTATTTGGAACAAAAAGCAAACTGCTGAAGGAACTCAGTGGGTCAAGAGTTCTGATGCAGGGTCTTTACCCAAAATGGTGTCTATCTCTTTGCCTTTATTTTGCTGCCTGATCTGCTGAGTTCCTGCAGCAGTTTGATTTTTGCCCCAGATGACAGCATCTGCAGTCACCTGTGTCTTCAGTACAACCAACTTACCTTCTTAGTGAAGGTACTTGAATGAGATAATGTTAGATGCATCAGCTATGCCTGGCATGAATATCAAGTGCCAGATGCGAAGTGCATCCTGTGCCACCAGCATTTCTCCACTGAGTCTTGTATTTTGCACACTACAGTTCACAGGCGACAAGGTCAGGGATGTTCTGAGATGACCCTTGCATCCAGCCACTGCTTCTTTACAGAATCAATGGTGAGCCATTATTATGATCCAGCCTGTCAGTTGAAAAGTCATTGCTATTTATGGGAGCTTCCTGTGTGCTATTGGCTTCTTATTTTCTGAAGTTATATTATCTTTGAGGAGTGTTTCAATATACTCAAAGGGATGTGAAAGGTGTTAGCTAAGTATAAGTATTTTTTTCCTCTTTCATCTTCGGCTGGACCAACTCAATGATCAAATGAGAAAATAGAAGAAATACTCTGCAAGTCAGGCTGTAGCTATGGAAAGGGAAACAGAGTTAATGTTTCAGGTCAATGACCCTTCATCAGAACAGGAAATCAAACAAGCTTTAAGTTGTAGAGAAGAGAGGGGGTGGAGAGAATAAATGGAATATCTGTGGTAGGATTGAGACCAAGAGAAGCTGAATGATACAAGTGCTGGTGGTGCTGACTGAGAGAGAGCGGTGAAGTTTTCTTTGTTACAACTGATCCATCTCGAGATATGTACATGGAAAGAAATGAATGTTTGAGTTGAGAGGAAAGAAAATAATGATGAAATACAAAAAAAATCTAAACAACTCAGATGCTGGAAATCTGAAATGAAGGTCAACGGTTGAAATATTCAACAGGTCAGGCAGCATCTGTGGAGGGAAAAGCGGGTTAACATTACAGGTTCCTGGGTGTCAACATCTCAGAAGATCCATCCTGGGCCCAACACATTGATGCAATCACGAAGAAAGCATGCCAGTGGCTCTACTCCATTTGGAGTTTGAGAAGATTTGGTATGTCATCAAAGACTCTTGCAAATTTCTACAGATGTACGATAGAGAGCATTCTGACAGGTTGCATCACCGCCTGCTATGGAGGTTGCAATGTGCAGGATCGAAGGAGGGTGCAAAGGGTTGTAGACCTCAGAATCAGAATCAGGCTTATTATCATTGACATATATTGTGAAATATGTTACATCATAGGCACAACCCTCCCCACCATCAAGTACATCTTCAAGAGGAGGTGCCTCAAGAAGGCAGCATCCATTATTAAGCACCTTCATCATTTGGGACATGCCCTCTTCTCATTTCTTCCATCGGGGAGGACATACAGGAGCCTGAAGACCCATACTCAGTGATTTAGGAACAGCTTCTTGTCCTCCGCCATCAGATTTCTGAACAGTCCATGAACCCATGAACACTACCTCGTTATTCCTCTTTTGCACTATTTACTTATTTATTTGTAATTTGTAGTGAGTTTTATGTTCTACACTGTACTGCTGCCACAAAGCAACAAATTTTACAATATATGTCAGTGATAATAAACCTGATTCTGATTCTGAGGTTGATGACCTTTCATCACAACTTGTAGGTGCATTGTAGCATTTGTACTTTGTTAAAGTCTATTTTGACTACTGCTTGGAGTCTGAGATCAGTAGTGTCTCAATATCCTGACTGATTGAACCTTCCATTCTAATGCTGGGCAAAAATTCTTACATCCATGTGCTTGCACACTTGTAGATCTTTGCAGGCAGTGACATTTGGAAGGGCTGAACTATGTGTTTGCAGCATTCATGTTCTCTACAAGTCAGTTAACATACAAAAGATCTATAGGAACCTTGGATATATTTTGCAACCTGCTTGACAGTGCATAGGCCTATGCAAATACTGGTCGTTCTGCTGTAATGTGATAGTTGTGTTCCTGAGAAATTTTGCATAATAGAAAATTGCGTTATAAAGACAAGGCATTAGAGAGTTTCGGATTCACAAAAACACATTTATTTTTCCTGAAGGATTTTCAAACATAAAGGTGTTTTAATAGCCCTAAGTTTATTTTGTTATTGTAAGGTATAAATATTAAATATGTTACATTGTTTAATAAAGTATCCTTACACAAGTATCAATAGAAGTGATTGCTTGTCACTTTCCAATGGCCTCTCGCAGCCCATGTTCTTAAGAAGCAATGGTGCCCTATTACTACAGGAAGGTTACATGTAACCATTTTTCCCAAGACTATTTTTTTTTGCAAGACAGCTTTTTTTCCCTGCTTATCAATTTCTGAAGTAACTCTTAAGTAGTTCTCTAGTTACCAATCAAAATTGCGTTATAACCAATTTGGCCCATGTAATAAAATAGTGTTCCCTAATTCATCACCATGTTATATTCAATTTACATCATGGAAACACATGTTGTAGTAGAACTACCTGTACAGAAAAGTAGAAAATAGGTCACATCCTCTAGACTGTTCCATCATCCAATAAGATCATTGTCGATCTGTGTTATAACCCTGACTTTTCCTAACAATTTTGTATTTAAAACTGATAATTGACCTTGCTTCTGTAGCTGATTGTGAAAGAAAGCTCCAATTCTTGGCAACCTTTTGTGTAGTTCCTAAGTTCATTCCTGAAAAATATCTCTTATTTTGAAATTTTGTCCCCTTAGAATCATCAACTACCAGAAAGAGGTTCCAAACCTTTCAGATTGGAAAAGAACTTTGAAAACTTCGTCAAATTATCCATTACCTTTCTAAATTCTAATGAGTACATCCTAAGATATTTGTAACCTTGCTTTATAATTTAATCCTTGGTGTCCAAGTCTTAAAAACTTTTTTCTACCATCTCCAAGGCCAATATATTCTTAGTAAAGTGTAGTGTCCAGAACTGAACTCAGTACTCCAGGTGTGAGCTAATGAGAGGTTTGCATGAATGTAGCATAATTTGTTACCTTGTGTTAAGTCTTCAAGCTATCCCATATTATTAGCCTTTTAATTATTCTCTGTATCTGTTCAAGGCATTTTAACAATTCCTGTATGTAGATCTTCAAGCCTCTGGACTTCCACTATCCCTAGCTTTTCATCATTTCATTTGGAATTCGAATTGGAATTGGTTTATTATTGTCACATGTACCCAGCTACAGTGAAAAACTTACCTTGCATACCATCCAAACAGATCAATTCATTACACAGTACATTGAGGTAGTACCAGGTAAAACAATAACAGAATTCAGAATAAAGTGTAACAGCTACGGAAAAAGGGCAGAGCAGGTAGACAATAAGGTGCAAGGTCAAATTGAGGCATTTTTAACCTTATCTATCCTTTCAATAGGCCTATTATCATCCCACCAAGTAATGCAAGTTGCCCATATTCTTCAAGTATTTTTCCCTAACTTTGCAGTCCTACAGCTCGATGACTCTAGCAGGAATTCCCACCTCCTAGTCTGGATACTTTTGGGTCCGGCCCCCACAACACCAAAGTCGGACACTGACCTCGCCAGGTCATGCTCTCTACCCATCTCCAACACCTGTTAAATCCACAACCAGCAGAAGGAGGGGAGAACCTGCCTGATGTAGGTAATTTGTCTCACACCTATCCTCCAGAGTTCAGATTGAAAAGTAAAAGCAAGACAAGGCTCACAGATCAGCACAACCCAAAACTCTTTCATAAATTTTAAAAGGTGCAAACCTTACAAAAAAAACACATAACTGCAGATGCTATTAATATTATAAGGTATAATATGAAATTATCAACATAAAATTCTCCAAACTATTGTACACTAAAAGGGCCACTACACTCTGTAGCTTATCCTTAGCCCTTAACTGTACCTGCAGCACCTACCCACATGTATATCTCTCTGATTTTCCCTGCAGCTCACAGCAGCAATTACTTGGATGTTCGCAATTATATGCAGGTGACCAACTCTGTCTACAGCTCCTTGCAAACTGTGCTTTAATTTTAAGTATTAATCATATGTTAACTTCAGATGATTTTGAACATCACTCACCCTGGTGATCACTGAGAATGTGTACAGGAATTAGTCCTGTCCTCAGCTATCTGTATGTTGCTAAATTATTTCCTAATCCTTCCTCAAGTTATAATTCAAAAACTTCATCTGTGAGAATATGATTGATGCAGCCTCTTTTGTATCATTTTTGTCTGCTTGCCTGCTACAGAATTAGAAATGTTAGAAATGTTAGAAATATTTGACCATCATCACATCTAAAATGCTTTAATAGGAAGATGTTTGAGTATCCTGAAAGGGTTTTTCTTGAGTGACAATCCGGATGTTTACCACTTTCAAAAGTTTGTTTGTGACAGAACTAGACATACCAGGTCCATCATTGTCACGAACGTGCTGAGCTGTAAAACTTTGCCAATAGCCACATTGCAGGGATCAGAGGAGGCTTTTGTATATTTTTAAACAGGTTATTCAACATCCACTCTTAGTTCATAGTCAGTTTCAAAAGTTCAGCACAGACTCCCTTGGTTCCTCATGACATGCTGGTGTTTTCCAGACAACTTTTAGCTCATGTAAATTTACCAAGAGTTAGGTGCTACGCTGAGTCTGCTCCATCGACATCCAAGATTGGTCTCATCCCCAGCTGCTAGATAGCAGGAGAACCTGAGAAAGAATGGTAGGGTGCATAGAGATGGGAAGGAGGAGAGACAGAGGGATATGGGAAGAGAGGAAGAGAAAAGAGGGGAAGAGGGAGGAAAGGAGGGAACGAGAGAGATGCAAGGAGAGAGAGTGGAGAAATAGAGGCAATTGGAGATAGAGATAGAGGGAAAACAAGGAAGAGGTGTGAGAAGAGGGGAAGGAGTGACAGGGAGGAAACTGCAAGAGACAAGGAAAGGGATTGAGAGGTTGAAGGGAAGAGGGGAAGAAGAGTGAAAGGGAGAAAGAAGGAAGGGGAGAAAGAGTTAGGAGCAGATGAATGGGGGGAATGGAGAGAGAAGGAAAGGTGACAGAAGGAAGTGGTGAAGGGAATAGACAAAGGAGGGTAGAAAGAGAGAAGAGGGAGATAGAGAGGGGGCAGGACAGAGAGAAAGGAGAAAAGGAGAAGGGAGAGAGTGGGTGAGCTAAATAGAGAGTACGAGGAGAGGAGGAGTGTTAAAGGAGAAGGAAGAAAGAGAGAAAAGATGGAGCAAGGAAAAGGGAAGAGAGAATATGGGGGTCGAGAGTGAATATGGGAAGGGGATAAAAGAGGACGATTGAGTGAGCGAGAAAGAGAAGGGGAGAGTGAGAAGGCATAGAGAGGGAAAAGATGAAAGGAAGAAAGAAGAGGGAGGTAGGAGTGAGTGAAGGAGGTGAGGGAAAGAATTTGGTGGAGAGAGATGGGTTAGAGGAGAGAGAGGTGGGAAGAGAAATAGTAGAAGGAGGTACAATGGAAAAGGGAAAGGGAGATGGAACAGGAGAGGAAGAGGAGAGAGGAAGGGAAGGAAAGAGAGAGGGGGGATCAGGAGAAAGAGAGAAAGGAGTAGGTGGAGAAAGGGGGGAGAAGAAGGGATGGGGCAGGAGATGCATTGAGGTCCTGACCTCTCCAAGGTATAAAGTCAGGGGTCTTTTGATAGCACTCCCACTCATTCCTTTATCACCCCCTCCTTATTTTCCCCACCTCCCCATCCATCTTCTCCCACACTTCTCTCTACCTTTGCTCCCCTACTCTCTGTTCCCTCACTTCTGTTCTTTCTACCCCTTAGAACATAAGAAATAGAAGCAGGAGTAGGCCGTCTGGCCTGTAAAGCCTGCTCCGCCACTCAATAAGATCATGGCTGATCTGGCCATGGACTCAGCTCCACCTGCCTGCCTTTTCCCCATAATTCTTAATTCCCCTACTATGCAAAAATCTATCTAACTGTGTCTTAAATATATTTAATGAGGTAGCCTCTACTGCCTCCCTGGGCAGACGATTCCACAGATTCACTACTCTCTGGGAAAAGCAATTTCTCCTCATCTCTGTCCTAAATCTACTCCCCTGAATCTTGAGGCTATGTTCCCCAGTTCTTGTCTCACCTACCAGTGAAAACAACCTTCCTGCCTCGATCTTATCTTTCCTTTTCATAATTTTATGTGTTTCCATAAGATCCCCTCTCATTCTTCTGAATTCCAGCAAGTATCGTCCCAGGAGACTCAATCTCTCCTCATAGGCTAGCACCCTCATCTCGGGAATCAACCTGGTGAACCTCCTCTGCACTGCCTCCAAAGCCAGTATATCTTTCCTCAAGTAAGGAAACCAGAACTGCATGCAGTACTCCTGGTGCGGCCTCACCAGTACCCTGTACAGTTGCAGCATAACCTCCCTGCTCTTAAATTCAATCCCTCTAACAATGAAGGCCAACATTCCATTTGCCTTCTTGATAACCTGTTGTACCAGCAAACCAACCTTTTATGATTCATGCACAAGCACTCCCAAGTCCCTCTGCACAACAACATTCTGCAACCTTTCACCATTTAAGTAATAATCTGATCTTCTATTTTTCTTTCCAAAGTGGATGACCTCACATTTACCAACATTGTACTCATCTGCCAGACCCTTGCTCACTCACTTAACCCATCTATATCTCTCTGCAGACTCTCCGCATCCTCGGCACAATTTGCTTTTCCACTCAATTTAGTCTCATCAACAAACTTAGATACACTACACTTGGTCCCCTCTACCAAATCGTTAATGTATATCGTGAACAATTGCAGGCCCAGCACCGACTCATGCGGCACCCGCTCACCACTGATTGCCAACCAGAGAAACACCTATTTATCCCAACTCTCTGCCTTCTATTGGTTAACCAATCCTCTATCCATGCTAATACATTACCCCCAACTCCATGCATCCTTATCTTATGGATCAGTCTTTTATGTGACACCTGATCGAACGTCTTCTGGAAATCCAAGTATACAACATCCACCTGCTCCACTCTATCCACTATGCTCATTATATACTCAAAAAACTCCAATAAGTTTGTCAAACAGGATCTGCCTTTCCTGAATCCATGCTGCGTCTGCCTGATGGAACCATTTCCATCCAGATATCTTGTTATTTCTTCCTTAATGATAGCTTCAAGCATTTTCCCGATGACAGACATTAAGCTAACTGGCCTCTTGTTACTTGCCTTTTGCCTACATCGTTTTTTAAACAGTGGTGTGACATTTGCTGTCTTTCAATTTGCCAGGACCTGCCCAGAGTCCAGAGAATTTTGGTAAATTATTGCAAGTGCATCTACTATAACCTGCACCATTTCTTTCAGTACCCTGAGATGCATCCCATCAGGACCAGGAGACTAGTCTACCTTTAGACCCACTAGTTTGCTCATCACTACCTCTTTAGTGACAGCGATTGTATCGAGGTCCTCGCCTCCCATCGCATCCATAACATCTCTCTTTGGCACGTTTGATGTGTATTCCACCTGAAGACTGACATAAAATAGTCATTCAAAGCTTCGGCCATTTCCACCTTACCCAATATTAATTCCCCCTTCCCATCTTCCAAGGGACCTACATTCACTTTAGTCGCTCTTTTCCGCTTTATATAATTATAAAAACTTTTACTGTCTGTTTTTTATATTTTGTGCTCATTTACTTTCATGATCTATCTTCCCTTTCCTTATTGCTTGCTTAGTGGTTCTTCGTTGCTTTTTAAAGTTTTCCCAATCTTCCAATTTCCCACTACTCTTATTGACATTGTATGCATGAGCTTTTAGCTTGATGCCTTCTTTTATTTCCTTAGTTATCCAAGGCTGGCTCTCCCCATCCTTACTGTCCTTGCTTTTGACTGGAATATATTTTTGTTGAGCACTGTGAAAAATCTCTGAAAGTCTTCTACTGTTCCTCAACTGTCCCACCATATAGCCTGTGTTCCCAGTCTATGCTAGCCAACTCCTCCCTCATCCTGTTGTAGTTTCCCTTGTTTAGGCATAATACACTGGTTTTAGATTGAACTATTGCACCCTCCATTTGTATGAGAAACGCAACCATACCATGGTCACTCTTTCCAAGAGGATCCCTAACTTAATCTCCCTCTCCCCACCTTACTGCCTCTACTCTCTCTAGCCCCACTATTCTCCACGCCTACGTTCTCCTTCATCCTCCATTGCTGGACCCTCTAACCCACATTTTCTCCCTGTCCTTCTCTCCCTCCCTCTCAAAATCAAAGCAATTTATTTTTACATTATTAAAACATATTGGTATTCCATTATTATTTTTCAATTCAGTTTAACTTCGACTAACTCAAGCTCTTTTTATAATTACAAAATTAATCATGGTTAACTTTTTAAATCATTCAACAGCCTGAATTACAATGTAATTATGTTAAAGATATTAATAATGTTATATTTTTGTTGAAACATTGTAATGTCAGTAATGAACCTTATAACTGATAAATTATATTTTTGCAATTCCAGCGAATAAATTTATCAAAGTTCTGTATTCTATTCAATCTATTTTTGTGTTATGATTTTGGGCTATTGTTATACTTTAAGATGTGTTTGTTTTGATTTGTATCCAGATTTCTTAAGGGGTGGCAACATATCTTAAGGTTTGAAAGCTCACATGTACATGTTGGGCTTCACAGGTAGTATAGATGATCTCATTTTTGCCTGTATTGAAATTCACTTGCCCAATTCTATTCATTCTTTAATAATCACATTCTGTTTGTTCTCCTTATTCTTTGTCTCCTGCTACATGGGTGACTTCCCAATCAGATCAATAAGTTGTCATTAATTCTATGAGGGTCACCATTAGATTTTCATGTCTTCTGTATGGCTATTGAATAGCTGCTGGAAATTCAGATAAGACCAATATATTCAAGTTGTGCTCTATATTGTGATAAACATAGGTTGTTTGAGTCCAGAATCTTACATTATTTCTGTTGGGTGAGCACAGAGTTTAGATCTACACTGCCTGTGAGTATCGGTGCAAACTAAAAACTGCTGAACGTAGCCACTTAATTTGTAATCCAGTGCGCCTTTAATCATAATCATTCATGTCAATTGTACTGGTGACAGGTGGCACAGCTAAGCAGAGCTGCTGCTCCATAGTTCCAGTGATCTGAGTTCACTCCTGACCTCCGCTGTGTGTGTGGAATTTGCAGGTTCTCTGTGTGACTCTGTGTGTGTGTTTCCCATAGATGCTCTGGTTCCCTCCCACATCCCAAAGATCTGCTGGTTGTTAGATTAATTGGCCATTGTAACTTGCCCATAGTATGTCAATGAGTGCTAGAACCTGGGTGGAGCTGATTGGAGTTCGGAGAGAATAGATTAGAATAAAATTTAGTGGGAGAATAGGATTCTTCTGTGAGTTGGTGCAGACCTCACAGAGTCATAGAGTCAAACAGCACAGAAACAGGCCCTTCGGCCACCGATTCCACACTGACCATCAAGCAACCATTTATATTGACCTTGCACTGATACCATTTTTTTTCTCCCCACATTCCCATCAGCTCCTCCCAGATTCTATCACTCACTTACATATTAGGAACAATTTACAATGGCTGAGTTTTGAGGAGAACAACATGCATCTTCTTGTACAAATAGCCTATCCACTTGAGAGTGAACTGTTTATGTCTCTATTTAAGGTTTTGTTTTTGGATTTGAATGGGTGATTTGCTTGTCTTACTTCAAGTGTGCAGAGCTCATAAAATATAAATTATGTGCATTTTGTTTCAACAGGTACTTAACTATTGTGAAACACTGACAAAATGATGACCTGGCATTTACTACTAAGTACAGCTTTAGTTGTAATCAGTTCCCACAAGGCAGATCCTTCAAATGCTTCAGATAAGGAAGTGTGTGAGCAGCTGTGTTCCTGTGAAGAAAGAGACGGTTTGCTGCACATAAATTGTCAAAACAAGGACATCACCAAAATATCTCAAATAAAACCACCACAGACATATAACTACAATCTTAACCTACAAGATAACTTTGTGAGTGTAATATATCGCAACGATTTCATCAGCTTCAGGAATGCTTTGTCACTGCATCTTGGCAAGAATCATTTGCAAAACCTGGAGGCTGGGACTTTCACTGGCCTTAGTTCTTTGAAACGCTTGCATATAAATGGCAACAATTTGGAAGTTCTGCGTGAGGGCACATTTCGGGGATTGGACAATTTGGAATTCCTTCAGGCAGATAATAACTTCATCCAAGTTATTGAGCCTGGTGCATTCAGTAAGCTTCACCGGCTGAAAGTGCTCATCCTGAATGACAATGCAATCCCCTTTCTCCCCACCAACATCTTTCGTTTTGTACCCCTGACGCACCTGGACCTTCGAGGAAATCACTTAAATTCACTTCCATACGTTGGTCTGTTGGAGCATATTGGCAGAATAATGGAGCTACAGCTGGAGGATAACCAGTGGAAATGTGATTGTGATTTAGTGCCACTCAGATCCTGGCTGGAAAACATGCCGCCCCAGTCTAATATTGGCGATGTTGTTTGTATGCACCCATTTAGACTGAAGGGTAAAATTTTAACTAAAATACCAGTTATGGAGATTTGTCCTGCAGGTTCTGGAACTGACTTTGAGGAACCCATAAATTCAATTCATTTGGTAGTAACTCCAGCTGGTGATAATACTCATATCAACATCCATAGTGTGAATAAGTCAGTTATTAAAGAACCTAAAAGGGATCCGTATATTCTACAACCTGATGGACAGGATGATGGTAAAATTGCGACAACATGGCCTGTGATCTATCCAAAATCGCCCTGCATGACCACTTGTCATTGCAGCACACAATCAAATGTCGGGCAGATAATGAAATGTCAAGAAAGAAACATTAAAAGTTTGTCAGACCTTGCACCCAGTCCACCAAAGCCAATAAAGCTTTATTTGACAGATAACGTTATCGAGTATGTTACAAAATTTGATCTACTCGGTTATGACAGCCTAGATTTACTACATTTAGGAAATAATCGAATAACAGTGATTGAGGATGGTGCTTTTGCAAACCTCACCAATCTTCACAAGATGTACTTGAATGGTAACAGTATTGTACGATTAAGAAAAGAAATGTTCATTGGTCTCAGTTGTCTTCAATACTTGTATCTGGAGCACAATATAATCAAAGAGATACTACCTGGGACATTCAGTGCACTACCACAGCTCAAGGTCTTGTATTTGAACAACAATCTTCTTCATAGTTTGCCCCCACATATATTTGCTGGTGTTCCACTCTTACGGTTAAACCTTAAAAGTAACCACTTGATGCATCTTCCTGTGAGCAATGTAATAGATCAGCTTGAATTCTTGGTTCAGATAGATTTAGAAGACAACCCCTGGGATTGCACTTGTGACTTGGTAAGCTTGAAGCAATGGATGGAAAAACTCCATAAAAATGTAACTGTCAGTGAGATTATGTGTGAGTCCCCTGAAAAGTTTGCCAAGAAAGATTTGAAAATGCTAAACAATGAATTGATATGTCCTGGATTAATAAGTATTCTAGACCCACCGACAGAGGCCAGTAATATTGACTCAACCATGGCAGCTTCTAGTACTGTCTCCAGCCTCCTGGGTTCCATCATGGACACGGTCCCACTTTCTGTTTTGATCCTTAGCTTGTTGGTGGTATTCTTATTGATTGTATTCAGTGCAGCTGGGATGGTGGTCCTTGTGCTTCACCGTCGGAGAAGGACAAAGAAAAAACATAAAACTACTCCAGTGCAGGACTGCAGTCCTTTGCAGGTTCAATACAGTGTATACGGACACAAGAGAACCCATCATACTGAAGAAAGACCAGATGGAAATATATATGAGCAGCACACGATTAATGCAATAGGTCCAGTCTGCAGGAGCCGTTCTTATAATATGAGGGATGTGGAACTGGACAATGAGAGCAAAGATGGGAATGAGCCAAAAATGATTTATAGGAGTCACATGATAAGAGAAAATGACCCTCTGCTCACAAATCCCAACATCAAATTCAGTACAATAGAGCAAGCCCCAGAATTTATGTCCCTCCGTGATCCTACTTCAATGTACAGAAATATTATTGAAAAGGAAAGGGAGCTTCAGCAAATTGGAATCACAGAATACCTGAAGAAAAATATCTCACCATTACAATCAGATCTCGACGTTCGCTACCCATCCAGACATGAAGAGCTGAAACTGATGGAAGCAATCATATACTCAAGACCTAAAAAAGTTGTGGTTGAAGAGACAAAAAATGAATATTTTGAACTGAAAGCAAAACTACAAACTGAACCTGACTACTTAGAAGTTTTGGAACAGCAGACAGCCTTGAACCAACCATAACTCCTTCAAGGGCATTGACATTTTTAATTCGCCTGTTACATTGTGATAAATTAGCCTATTTGCTGTACTAAGACATTAGTGCCTTTACAGATGATTCTCTTTTTTCTGCAAACAATACAGCAGTAATCCTTATTTAACTCAGGGATCGATAGACAAACCACTGGGAATAGCCAATAGAGAATGTAGGTACAGGTACAGTAACAGCCACAGGATTTCTTTCACAGTGTACAGACAGTGCATTGTCAAGCACAAGGCTTTATTAAGCGTCAGGACGATCATTTTATAGTTGTAGAGACAATCCTATTAAAATAACCTTATGATGCTGTCAGGTGAACCAATGGTGATCAAAAGAGGGTTTCCGAAGGAGTGACTGCTACCTGTATGCACATTTATTGGGAAGCCTTATTTTCAAGGCCACAGGTTTGCAGTTTTCATGGAACAGTGGATGAAATCATGGAATGTGATCCCTAAAAAAAAGTGACAATTCCTTGTGACAAAACAGAATCAGATCCATGCAATTGATGTAAACCTGTGACTTTTTTTTCATTTTAATTAATACATATACTCTCACGATCTTCTGTAATGCTTTCATTGTCTAATATGGGAGATGAGTTACATGATTTCTGACAATCCAATTTGTTGCTGCTGGATTTTAAATTATAGAGAATAGTCTGAACTTGCAAATCTGCAAGTCTTGAAATAACTACTGTAAGGAGCAGACCCAAATGTGGCTGCACATTGTATTTAGACTGAGTCATATTCTCTTTGCAACATTTCTTTCATGTCAGTTATATCACAAGGCATTCCCAATTCCTTTAAGCCTGGAACTACATTCAAGGCAGTTATTTTTAAGAAAAATTGAAACTAAAAAAAATTGTGCTTTTTTTGGTAAACCTTTCATTCACAGAAGGTTTAAAAACTGAGATGTATTGGGAAGAAAAGCACACAAAGACCAAGATGTTGAAGGATATGATTTGTTTCAAATACAACACAGAATTCTACAAGTTATTTTTTCATTTACAAAATTGTAAAATATTCCTGTAAACTATTTATTCTGTACAGTTTTGCAAATAAAGCAGGGGTGCCTTTCTTGTAAAAAAAATATGTGCACTGGACTTTTAGTTGAAATAAAGTCAGGATGCAAGACTTTCTCCTCTCACTGTGCATTCCCATCTTACTCCATTTCTGTTACTGACCCAGGCTTATTCCTAGTGTTCATTTCTGCAAAATATTCTTTTCTGGGCCTGCACCCATTCCACTGACATCACGTTGATATATTAGGAGCTGTATTTGTGTGGAAAAGCAGGGCATCCTGCAACTGTGGTCCAGTTACAACAAATAAGGTGAAGGATCTTTCAGATAATCAGCAGCACACCATTGTTTTATATTCCACACCAGCTATGCACATTCATATATATCACTGGTGAGGTAAATGATCAACGTCAGAGTCAAGTTTAAAACTATTGTGGAGAATATGTTAAGCATGTCAATCACTTCGTGCTTGTTAGTACCTGCTCTGTTAATTTTAAATAAGCTTCATCAGATATTTGCACTGTTGTCAATTACAGAAAAGTCTTAAATGGAAACCACAAAAATGGCTAATACGACTATTTTTTGACACCAAATATCATTAGCAGTATGATAGTAGCCTAACAATCTTCAGGGTAGATTACTTACTTTGATGCTCTTGGAATATACCATGAATGCTCATTGAGATATTGTGCACCCCCAGTGTATTGTTTTCCATGTTTTTGCTGGAAGTGAAATGCTTCCCTTTAATTCCTTGTTTGCCATTATAGGTTGGATATGTCTAAAACCCAGCACCTAGTTACTGAAGCCATGCTGGATTTCATTTGTCCTAGATTTTGAACATAATATTTTGGGGGAAAAAAAAGTTTCTGAACAAATACAGAACAAACTGTGCCTTCCTTTTGCAAGATTACTGAAGTAACCACTGGCTTTTCTGGCATGATTTCAATGACAAGGAAGACAGAAGCCAGGTGGGGTTGAAGCTTGCTTCTGGCAACTTGGAGTGCAAGAACTGGGTCAGCAAGCCACTGTAAACAAAGCAGTGAAGCTAATAACCAGTTGGATGTGCACCAACATCTTGCATCTTGCTGAAGGGTTGTCCCAGTATTTCGATAATGTCTAAGTTTCAGTTAACTATCAAATGGAATATTTTCAAAATTGCCAAGAATTTAGACATCTATGGTTTTTGGGCAACCAGATTTTGGACATCTCATCTGATTTCAGCTCAGAAACAAAACTCATTATTTTTTAAAAAATAGAACAGACAGGTTTCCAAATTAAATTAAAAACAAAATGAATTACAGCATAACCATGAGGAAATATCCCAGAAAAAACTAGCAAATATAAAATAACAAGTCAGCAGTGGTAGAAGGAAGTCCCTGGGTTACATTCCTGAGAACTACCTGTTAAGTGAATTTCCTATAAGTCAGAATTGAACAATTTTCCCCAAAATCAAAATATGAAATCTTTAGCCTTGACAGCCCTTGGAGACTTATTTGCAAAGAGTAGATAGGGAAACATCAGTGTAGGTGATAGGAGTTGTTGTCAGCAGGGAACTCTTGACAAATGTTTGTCTGAATGCAGCCCGGATGGAGAGACGGAGGGAGCTGATTGGCTAATCAGCAAGAAAACTACCGACATTTCAATAAAAGAAAGTGTGCACTAACGACAGGTGGCTTGGGGTTTGTGACATTAGATCTTACCTGAAGCAGAATTCGTAGAAGGCATTGGCTTTCTCTATGGCTGATCTTCGCATTGCTTCCTGGTGAAGAGATTCAAGTTCTATTCCCAAGAACAGAGTCTGAGAGTGTTTGTGTAAAGTTGGATTTTCGTAAGTCAGGTCTTCTGTAACCCAGGGACCCCCTGTATATGTTTAAGTAAAAGTTGGATAACGTGTGGAATTTTGATAAAATAAAGAAGTTACATTTTGTGACTTGTCTATCATTGTGGGAAAACATGTAACAGTAAGTCAGTGCGAGGTATCTCAAAAATAATATCATGTGATATAGAACCAGTTTAAACCTCTCAAGAACAAAATGCCACAGATTACTAACGCAGTAAGGGAGAACATAAACTACAAAAACATGCAAATTTGTAAATCCTAGCACAGCTCCTGGTGATGAGGAGAGATTCAAAACCTAACAGTTGATGAAAACAGATATGCGGAACTGCAGAAAGAACTATGAAGAAGGAATCTGCAAAAGGGTATCAGAAAAAAAATCTTACTATTACATTGGATAAAAGAGGGTGCCAGAAGACTTGTTGACTCTTTAAAAAGCATAATTTGTGATGAGCAATATTAAATAATTATCATCATTATTTATAGAAGAGAATATTGGTTTCTTCCAGGAAAGCAACATTGACAAGGTTGCTGATTCAGTGAAATTAATGGATGTAAAGTAACAGTAGTAAGGAAAATTATGGCACTAAAGCTATAAGATACCAGAGACCAGATGGTACCCACCCCAGGGTTCTAAAGAAAGAAGGTATGACATTACAGATGCCCTAATTATAATATTCCAAAGTTCTCACAATTCAGGAACCGTTCATTAGGTTAGAAAATTATGCATAATTACCTCCTTAATTAAGAAAGGTGGGAGAGGGAATGAAATGAATTATAGACCAATCATCTCATTGTTCAGGAATTGTTAGAATATATAATTAAAGGTAATGTGAATAGCTCGAAAACTCCCAGCTGATCGGGGAAACCAGCATACATTTGCAAAGGGCCAACCGTGCCTGTTAACAAGTAATCCTGATGAAGAGTCGACCAGCATCTTCTATATCAAGACCTTCCTATTTTTCTTTCTGAATATCTTTCTTCAGCATGATTTACAATAAAATCATCCCTAAAAGAAGGAGCTAAAATGACCTGTAACTAAACTGAAATAGGAATAAATAACAGTGACCATTCACAGCACAGAGGAGCAACTAGTAAAACTGCTGCCTGGCAGCTCCAGTGACTTGGGTTCAAAGCAGATCTCTGGTGCTGTCCACATGGAGTCTCTATGTTCTCCTTGTGACCCTGTGAGTTTCCTCTAGCTTCTCTGGTTTCCTCCCACATTCTAAATATAGAACCATAGATGACTACAGCACAGAAAACAGGCCATTCAGCCCTTCTAGTCTGTGCTGGAACTTTATTCCACTAGTCCCATTGACCTGCACCCAGTCCATAATCCTCCAGACCTTTCCCATCCACATATTTATCCAATTTATTCTTAAAACTTAAGAGTGAGCCCACATTTACCGCGTCAGATGGCAGCTCGTTCCACACTCCCACCACTCTCTGAGTGAAGAAGGCAGATTAATGTGTGTTGGCAGGTTAATTAGTCAATGTGAATTGTCTCCAGTGTGCAGGTGAGTGGCAGAATATTGGGGGGTTGATGGGAATGTGGGGAGAATAAAATGGGATTAGTGCATGATTTGTGTAAATTGGAGCTTGATGGGTGGCATGGATGCAGTGGGTGAAAGGACTGTTTCCATGCCATTTGATTTCATTGAGTTGGAAATCCTCTTCCACGGTACAATTATTATGTGCACACAATGGCATTTTTACATGAACCCCAATCACAAAAAGCAATTTGACTCTTTATGCTCCAGATTTAATAATTTCCCTGCCCCACGTTGAAATGATGGGCTTGACCTCCACAGAAACTGAAATGAAAAACTATTTGCATCTTAGGTTCACTGACAGAAATAGTTAATATTTAATTGAAGGCTGCATATTTTGTCATTTTATCAAGCTGATACATGGCTATTGAGTGTATTCTTGCCTGCTTTAATGTACTATTTGACTTCTAACATTTGCTAAAGTAAACAGACACAGTTACCTCTGGGGAAATCTTTTCCATTGTCAAGTCATAACACTCACCTGCCACATGCTTTGTGATGCCATCTTTTCTTGATATCTTCTCATGCACGTTTCCGATGCTCAATGTCAGGAAGCCGTTTAACAAGATAAAATATTCACATTGCTGTTTGCATTAGGCATTTCTTATAACTGTATTACATAAAACAGTTTGAATTGAGTGTTGATATATTCACAAACATTCCTTTAATAGAAACTACCATTTCTTTGCTTTAGTCTGCATACCATTGAGAAGATCTTTTAAATACTGAGATTCTTTTTTGTTTATCTCTATCTCTGCCAAGAATATACAGCATTGATTGGCTCCTGATTTGCTTCTAGCCTGCATCCCCATTGAATTTATTTTCAGAAGTGTTTAGTGTCCTCTGCTTGCCAAGCCTTCTGATAAAATGGATCTGTTATTTTGTGGAGTCCATTTTTATGACGTGACAAGACTCAGAGATGGTTAGTAGCAGTTTATGTAGTCAAGAGGTGTGTTTCAATGAAATCGCCCCAGAGCTATTCTTTTTAATTTTATGAATTTAGTATTTTTTTCCTTTGCAATGCTGTCTTTTCTGCTCATATTATTGTCATAGTACTGTACCATTTTATGTTTGAGGGGTTTTGCGTGTCGCAAAAAGGAAGATTTTTTTTCAAGTAAATGTAATTTGAATGCAGTACAGTCATCTCATTTGTGACCTAACCCCAATGTTCCAGGTGGTTCTGGACAAGCCCTGGTTGTAAAAGTATCTTTTATCCATGATTTCTTCGTTCTTGCTGTCAAAGGGATACACAGATCTGATATTAGCCACAATCACTTTTTTTCTGCATGCTGAAGAGAATACCTAATCTAGGCTCATTGACGTGCATGAATCTAACATTTATAATATTTCAGAAGTAATCGTTCACAAAGAACTATCCTATGGAAAAGTTTGTAGTGCAGGTATATTTGGCAGCCATTTGTGTAGCTAATCTCCATTTTGATTGCTCTATATTGTTTGACTGCCTTGTACAGAAAAATAATTTTTTTTCCATATTATCTTAAAAGAATTTTGGAGTTGCCCTCAAAGCCTATTATCACCAGTCAACAATCATTCTGGAGCCAACAGACAAAAGTAACTGTTCAATAAATCATCAATGATATCTCAGTACCTCAGAATCAAGTCTCAAAAATCAATTTATTGTTGAAGGTCAATGTGGAAGTACTTCTGTAACTATTAACATTTTGAGGATATTAGTAAAACTTGCGATTATCATGACTATATTGTCAGTTTGTGCTTCTGTGCACTAGAAAGCCACTTGCCAATCATTTTATGGACAAATTTCCATCATTACATGGTTTTATTGTTGTGAGTTTATGGATCAACTCTGAGTCAGAAATGCACAGATTTTAGTCACGTTCCAGAGACTTAACCATACAATCTAGTCTGATGGCCCAAGGCCATATTAACAGAGTATTCACCTACCATATTTTGAATGTGAAGCTAAATTTCTGTCCTCTCAGCTGAGCATGAATGGCTCCATGACAGAATTCTGAAGAAGAAGAAAGAAATGATCGCTGGAGCCCTGGTCAATCCCTATCCCTCAGCCAACAGCACCAGAACACTTAACCTAGTCTTTATCACATTCTGTAAGCAAGCTCTTGCAGTGTACCAAATGACTGTTGTATTTCTTGCATTACAACTGTAACCATAAAGTTTTTTGGATCATCTGAGGTCAAAAAAGTTGATATACAAGTTCAGGTTCTTTCTTTGGTGCACTACCTGTATTGCATTTTTAAAAATTATTTTTATTTTTAGACCAAAGCATCATCAGTGATTTCAGATGGAATCATATGTGCTTTGGTTGTACAGGTCTATATGGTATGCTTTGTGCTTATACATGTCTACCTATTATTTATAATTCAATTCAACACATGTTTATAAAGATTATTGAGCCTCTTGTTCCAATTAGGTCAAGCTATATCCCCACAGAGAATCACTTGAATTGCAATCACATGCCAAGCAATGTTTAAGAACAAAAGGGGAAGCCTGACTCTAAAATAAAAAAAAATTGTTGTTTGTTCCTTCTTCTTTAAACATTAATTGGGGTGACACAGTGGCACAAAAGTTAGCGCTGGCACCTCACAGCTCCAGGTATGCAGGTTTGATTCTGATCATGGGTGCTATCTGTGCAGAGTTTGCATGTTCTCTCTGTGACTGCATGGGTTTCCCCCAGGTGCTCTTGTTTCCTCCCACATCCCAAGACATTATAGGTTAATCGAAAAGTGAATCAAAGAACAGTTGAATGACATTTGTGTGAGAACAAATTGCAGAAATACATGGAAATAAGAGAGGGAATGCAAATTAATGGGATTGGTAGCTGGAAGCTGACGTGGGCACAATGCACCACATGATCTCCTTCGATGTCATTATAAAGATAAGGTAATTTGCTGAATACTGAATTCAGACTTCATTTGTTCCCATTGGTTTCACCAAAACGTAGCACCAAACTAACAGCAGCCTGCTAACTAATGGTAATTCCTGTCATCTCCTCCTCCCTCCTCACTGCCCATGATGCAATGAATCTAAACTGTGCCATGAACATTGGCTATTGATCTGACTTTGAATTAGCACGCAAGTCCGACTTGCTAAGTTATAGACGCAATCTCCACAAAAACTGGTTGGGGTCTATGAGTGGATCCAACAACATATATCAAAGTGTGTTCACTTTCAGAAACAATTTCTTGTTGCATATTCTCTACAGTTTCCCTATTTTGTTATGGAAACTTTGTTGCATTTTTACGTGGCAGTTTGACTCCTTTTCTTAGTTCTTCGCACTTTGTATTATCTATCCTCTTACACTCTTGTTCTATAATCGATTTAATCCATGGCTATGTGTGCCTTTTCCTCAGTTCAGACAGTTCTTTCCTATTTCTTTTATATTTAAGTTGTTCCATTTAGTTTATCTCCAACATCAAACCCCTTGACTTCCTCCCCAGCCTGTTTCCACTCCACCTTGCAAGTTTAAGCCTTTGGCAACTTCCCTGTTGTCCCTCAATGTTAGACCACTGACTCTATTCTGCTCCCTCTTCACATTAATGGATTCTTCCACACCCATCCCAACCCCTTTCTAAATTCCTCCATATCCTTTAATTTGAAACTGACTGTTAGTGCTTTTGTTTTGGCTGCAGAGAATACCACTTTTCCACCTAATTACAGAATCCTCTATTATTTCCATAGTTCTCTTCTTCTGTACCCATTTTGGACAGTCTGATGTTGAGTTCTTCTTATAACTATCTTCTATATTGGTTTCAGCCATAATGCTTAAATTGCATCTGTATGAGAGAATAAATGGCTGCACAAGCTCTTTCCCATCTCTCCAAATTTCCTATTGCCTTGCTTCCTGGCAGTCACAGCCACCTGTTCTTGCATCTGTCCTTTTCATTGGACTGTGACTAAATTAACTTATCAGCAATGACTTCCTCCAACTCACTGAGTGTTTTTAACTTGCAGCCGGGATAAATGACGATGATCTAGAATGACTGAAGATGAAGGCATGTCCTGAAGAGTTGAGAACCTTAGGCAGGTTTACTTTTCACAAACGTCCTCTTGATGTACTCCATAAAGACCCCACCATTTCTCTGTTTATTTACTGAGTGACTTAAAATTTGGGTTATCACTTTTCTTTACTCACTTGAGAACAAACAGAATTATATGGCACATCAAGCTGCCATTCTCTGATGATGTTGCATCCAGGTTTTGTTTCAGCTGAGGTGATGGGATGCCACTGGAAAATTGTTTGCTTTTTGAAACTCAGTTTTAGCTTTTTGTTTTTGCCCCTTACATTTTCTTTGTCATAGTTTGTTGATGGCTAGTAACATTAATGTCTTGTTTCAGGTGCTTCATCATTTATTATATATTACAATTATTTATTCACAATATGACTGACAATATCACTTGAGTTAACAACTTCATTGAATCAAAGGCAAGTCTACAATATTATATGCATTAACAAGTATTTGTCTTTGAGTCTTAACAGGTCACTACATTATATCATGCTGGCTTAGCAACACTCAAGGACTTCTATGGTTATATTACAGAGATGGTTAAGTCCTTTTCCCTTTTATTCTTTTTCTCCCCCACTTTTTTTTCTCAGTTCATAATCAGTTTCTACTTTAACTGCCTTTGTTGGCATACTTGATGAGGGAGTGGTGTAGTCATGTCAATCATTTTTAGTTGCAACCATCATTTCAGTTGTCATATTACAAAAACATATCCTTACTTATTTCAATTAATACTGTTAATTTCCCAGATAGTTGACTCAGCAAGCCAACTGTGGGACCTCTTCTTTCTAACTCTCATCAAGTTTAGCAATAGCCACCCAGGACCAGTTTTTCAGCACGTACTGTATGTGCTTTGCCATTTGAAAGTGTCTAACTCCATTATTTCAAATTTAAACTGAACTGATTTTATGTATAGGGCAAGCATGCACACTATGGAAATTAATGAGATGTAAATGCATGTGCATATGTTTATTACAGTATTTCAATTAGCACAACAGATCAATGTAAATAAAAAAGATTGTGATGATTTGGTTCAATTATCCCTTGCATTTTTACAACTCCTCGCCTGGAGAGGAAAGAATTTTAACTTAAACCTTCACTATTTCTTGATTGATGCTACTGGTTTTTAAAATATTGATCTTTACCTAGCTTTCTAATTGAGCATCACAACCAACATACCATTGTTATTGCTATCTTTATAATCTTGCAAATGCTTGAGCTACTGCAAAGGTAGCACCTTAGGCCATGTTTCGGTTAAAACTGGGAATGTCTGATGTTGGCCAAGAGCTTCACTCCTTCTGCAAATCTTTATGCTTTATGAAAACAATAAATGTAAGATTTCATTACTGATCAATTATGTCCTGAATATATATTGGTTGGCAGATTTTAACCAACTATATTATACCTTTTTGGAATCTATTACCTATTTTCTCTGTGCATTGAATGAAATACACTGCTGTGATAATTTTTTCTGCAATAGCGAAGAGGCCCTTTGGTTCAAGCTGATGATCATTTTTGCAACAATTCATTGTTGTCTATATATCATCCACCTGGCATTTGTAAGTCCTTTACAATGGTAAAACTATTTTTTGACTGATACAATGTCATGACCCTCCCAACTTCCTTAATAACTATTTGTTCACCCATTATATAACCTCTAGACTATTTCCAACCAAATATTGTCATGCTTCCAAGACCGGAGGAATTCCTGAACATGGCACCAATGATGTCATTTTTGTATACATTCATTATCCTTCACAACCCAATGGGGGATGGTAATGGTGGTGGGGGTGGAATTGCTAATGCCAGTTTATTCTGAGGAGTGAGACTTTATTCCCTTGAGACTGGGGTAGCATCTTATCTCACTGACTGAGATGATCCTGCTTAAAGCATTTTGATGATTATCTTCAAGATCCATTTGAACCCTTTCACCACAAATGATGATTGTTGATAGCAAAATATATCCTCTCATTTAAGCATTAGCTTGTGCTATGTATGAAATAAAGTAAGCTTTTTGAAATTAAGTAATTCTGTCTTGCACCAAATTTGAATGTTCTGTTCAAATCCAGTCGATTAAAATTGTAATGTGTGCGCTGCCCAAGAAACTAATAGACTTTGGCCACAACAAAGAACTCAAAGCCAAGATCAATGGAGCTGTTGAGTACGTCAATACAGGCAGTAGTAACCTGAGGAGATTGTACACCAGGTTAGAGTAGAGGAGCTTGGAGGTTTGGACTGGTGAGGGGATACTTTATCTAAGGGCAGATGATGCTTGAGCTGTAGTCATGAAAGAGATGAAAAAATGATCATGGATGGTAGTGTTAATGGCAAATACTTCAATGTATTGTAATGATCAAAACTAAAGTGTTTGACAGGATGCTTACATCACCACAACATTGAATGAATAAAATTGTCAGATGATTCCATGGATATACAATTAAAGTTTTCAGCAGAAGTGGAATGAATGCATATGAAATAACCAGATAAGTGTTCACAGGTGTAGAAGCAGCACCAATGGAAATGTTCTCTTAAAATAAATGGAGAAAAGGGCCCAAAATTATTATTTTTTTGATTACATAAATAGATAGAGGTTAAAAAAGAGAAGATTACATTATATGTTTTGGAGATGTTGAGTGACATTAAAATGAATACCGAAGCTGACAGCATACTTTTACAACTCTGACAACTAATTGGACCCCTGAGGGAAAACGAAGGCATGTAATTCAGTGTTTTATTTGAAACTGCTGTCAGGGAATGGAGGGGGCGGAAAAACTAGTGATTTTGTTTTTTGCTGGAGGTTCATTGTTTGATAAATGTAAACAAAACTGTACTGTATCTGCATACATCCTTTGATCCATTAACGGTTAGCAACAATTACATGGCAAATTATGATTTACCATTTATAAGTGAATGTAATTATATATAAACAATAAGACACAAGAACAAACACCATCACATTCTGTATGAAAAGTCAATCATGTGGATTTTTGACACATCTTCATCGAGTAAAATAACACCTGCCATCGTTGAGAATGTCCTCATTGAGAATGTCACATTCATAACCAAACTGATATCTCATCAGAATTTATCTGAAAAACTAATAATCAATATTAGAAGTGGGGGAATTTAATAAAATAAAACTTGCATTTTATTGTTCTTTTCAGATATTACAAAACACGACAACAAGTGAAATAACTTTGAAGTGTCATCACTATTGAAATCTGTAAAATATGTATCAACATCAAACTCCCATAAAGAATAAAACAATCGGAAGAAATTGCTGGATCATCCAAAATAATCTGCATGTCAGGCAGCATCTGAGAAGAATGCTATGGAAGCTTTAATCCAAATGAGAGGACTGAGTGTGCATTTGGGTTTACAGTGTGTCAGTATTACATCATGCAAATCAGCTCTGTCACAGCTTCCTGATGAATTAAAGCCTCCATAGTCATTGCATTTCAGGTAAGTTCACTTAAACCTTGCATTAGATACTTTTATGTTAGAACAGAAGTAGCTGAAAAGCCCACTCCACAGAAGACATGTCATGCCTTGACTTGTATTTCTGTGTTCTTTCTCTCTTTCTTGGTTTGTAAAGAGGTATGCCAATGGATATGCCCACTGCAATAAATATTGAATTGTTTTTTTTAAAAAATGAATGAGTGAGAACATTCCTGTGAGCACTCTACTGGCAGAATTTAACCATAAAGCAAAATTCAGGAGAAATATTAACATTACTCCTGTCCCTTTAAATGTTCTTCTTTTGAAATCTGTATGTAAATAATCTATAGTGCACAAGCTGTATGGGTGAAATTACAAAATTATGCATCAAACCCAAATATTGCTTTGACCTCTATTGTGTTTAATAATTTTTTTGAAGTTCCTGTACATTTCTGCTGGGACTTGTTTGCCATTGTTAAATGAAAATATAAATCCAATGGAAAATGTATGGAGCTTGAGTAATATTATTCTCTACCTATTTGCTTACTCCATTGTGAACAACTTGCAGCCAAATACTGGTACCATAGTATTACGCAAGGTAAGTTTCTGTTGCTTAATCGCACAACATTTCCAAAATCAAGTTTTTGTTTGGGTTCAAGTGCCGAGAAAATCATTTTTTTTTGAAGCACCAAGTGGTGCAACTAGGATTGGATTGTGCTACAATCATGTCAAGTCACACCCATCAGGAAATAAGCCCAGGCATTTCAGTGCACAATTCATAGCAGGGCTGCTTACATTTTTCTAACACCTGTCAGTCATTTAATGACACATCAAAAATTTCCTTTTTTGTTCACTTACATTGGAGCTTTTGGATGCACTTCACCCACAGGATTAACTGCTGAACATAATCCAAGAGAAATATTACCTTTACTCCTGTCCTTTTAAGTTTTCTTCTTTGGATGTCTGAAGCTTGAAAATCTATAACTCACGTGCTATGTGGGTAAAATTATGAAAATTTATACTTTGGATTAACATGGAGCATATTATGCTGCAGATGTGTAGTTAAAAGGACACGTTGTTGACATTGGAAAACCTGACAGGTGGGCTTCATAGATCCACTGCAGGCTATTTGTAGGCTTTCAAGGATCAGAGTGTGCTAAACCTAACAGGGGTGTTTCTTTCTGAGTTGCTGAGATACTCATTCAATGGGTGCCCCATTAGTAACACCACTGGCACCACTGCATTACTCAAGGCATCTGTATGGCAATGATTGTTCATGCAGGGTGGGTTGACTTTGAAGCACAAGAATAAGCCCACTGATGAAGAGCCTACTCTATACCTCTGAGGTATCTGGCATGATGTTGGATGTATGGTGTGGTGAAGCAATGCATTTTGGGAGGATTAATAAGGCTAAGAAATACAAAATGAATAGTAGGGTCCAAGGGAACATAAAGGAATAAAAGGACCTTAATAACTTACAGGTACCAGGTAGAAGAAGGGATATGGGATACTTGCACAGAATGGGGAGGATATGACATAACTTCATAAAACATTGGTTAGGCCACAGGTGGAGATTGTGTAGCTCTGACTGCCGCACTATAGGATGGATGTGGTTGTACAGCAGACAGTGCAGAGAAGATTCAACAGCATGTTGTCTGGAATGAAAAATTTCAGTTATGAAGAAAGACTAAATTGGCTGAGGGAGGACTTGATTGAGCTGTGCATAATAATGAGGACAGTTTTTCACTCAGAGGATGGTTAGAATCGGGAACACATTGTCTGAGGGGTGATGGAGGCAGGCACTCTCACAGCAATTAACAAGTATCCAGATGAGCATTTGAATCACCAAGACATAGAAGGCTATGGGCCAAGTGCTGGAAAATGTGATTAGTATAGATTGGTCATTGATGGTCAGCATGGACATGGTAGGCCAAAGGGTCTGTTTCTGTGCTGTATGATTCAAGGCTCTATGACTCTATGACCACCGGCCATGCTCTTAAACATAGCTTGCTCTCTCCATGGAGGTCCCTTGGCTCTTGTTAGGGATTATTCAGGAGTTCTGGAATTATGTGTATCGCAGCCATTAATACAAATAAGAATGAGTCTTCAAAAAAAAACTGTTTAAAGGTTAGGTCCCATGGAATCCAGGGAAAACTAGTTAGGTGGATTCAAAATTGGCTCGGAGGGACGAAGCAGAGGGCGGTGGTTGAAGGTTGTTTCTCGGAATGGAGGTTGGTGACTAGTAGTGTGACACAGGGGTCAGTGTTGAGACCCTTGTTATTCATTATTTATATCAATGATTTTGCGAATGCACAAGGCTTAATCAGTAAGTTTGCGGATGATATGAAATTAGGAGGTGTTGTTGATAGTGAAGAAGGTTATTGTAGGTTACAGAGGGATCTTGATCAGTTAGGGAAGTGGGCTGAGAAGTGGCAAATGGATTTTAATACAGATAAGTGTGAAATGATGCACCTTGGAAAGTCAAACCAGTGTAAGACTAATGAATGGTAAGGCGCTAGGGAGTGTAAAAGAACAGAGGGATCTTGGAGTACAAATGCATAGTTCATTGAAAGTGGTGTCACAGGTAGACAGGGTGGTGAAAAAGGCATTTAGCATGCTAGTCTTCATCAATCAGGGCATTCAGTACAGGAGTTGGGACACTATATTGCAGTTGTATAAGTCATTGGTGAGGCTGCACTTGGAGTACTGAGTACAGTTTTGGTCCTCCTGTTACAGGAAAAATGTGGTTAAACTGGAAAGAATGCAGAAAAGATTTACGAGGATGTTGCCAGGACTAGAGGGCCTGAGTTATAGGGAGAGGTTGGTCAGGCTAGGTCTTTATTCCTTGGAATATAGGAGAATGAGGGGTGACCTTATAGAAATGTTTTAAATTATGAAAGGCATAGGTAAGGTGGATGGTAACAGTCTTTACCCCAGGGTAGGGGAGTCCAAAACTAGGGGGAATAGATTTAGGGTGAGAGGGGAAAGATTTAAAATGGACCTGAGGGACAACCTTTTCACACAGAGGGTGGTGAGTATATGGAATGAGCTGCCAGAGGAACTGGTTGAAGCAGATAAAATAGTATCATTTAAGAAACACTTGGACAGGTACATGGAGGGGCGGGTCTTAGAGGGGTATGGGCTGAGCGCAGGAAATTGGGATTAGCTGGGTGGGTACAGTGGTCGGCATGGACTGGTTGGACTGAGAGGTCTGTATCCATGCTGTATTGCTCTATAACTCTATGATTCTAAATGTAAACTACAAGCATTAATCCTTTTTGAAATTAAAAGGGCAGCTTTATAAACAAACATTACTCTCCGCAGAGCACAGGCTACTGACCCACAGCAGGAAGATGGCTGCTCAAGAGATATGATTTGTAACATTCTCATCTGCATCAGCCAAACATAAGACAATGGGGGTGATGTTAATTGACCTACATCAAACCAGGCATCAGACACTTTCAGCAAAGTTATTTTGCACCATTGTGACTGAGATCGAGGAAGATTCCAGACCAGATTTATTTTGGCACTTGGCACATCAAGCATGGTCATAGGCACGTTTGCCTTATTTGTCAATAATTGGAAAATTTGTGACTAGGGAGTCAGCCCTCACAACACTAATTTTGGGTGTCTGTGTTCCCTGTCCTTGAAAGATTTTAGACCACCTATGCGAATTACTTTGTCCGACAAAGATGCTTGTTCATTCAGAGGTGTCTTGTCAGTTCCAGTGTGCTCCTATTTTAAATATGTAATTCAGTGGAACCATTTGTCGGACTTAAAATATTGAAGTAAACAATATCATTGTAGCTGAAAAACACGATGATGCTGGAGGAACTCAGCAGGACAGGCAGCATCCGTGGAGAAAAGCAGGTGGTCAACGTTTTGGGTCAGGACCCTTCTTCAGGAAAAGGGGAAACCCAATATATATGAGAGTGAAAAACAGAGCAGTGATAGTTGGATGGAAGAGGGGAGGTCGGGTGGGGTGGCACAAGGTGGTGGTAGGTAGATGCAGGTAAGAGATAGTGACAGGCAGGTGTGGAGGAGGGGAGAGCAGATCCACCGGGGGATGGGTCAAAGGTAAGGAGAGAGAGAGAAAAAGGAAGTAGAGAAAAAAGAGACTAAGAAAGGGAAGACAAGAAGAAGCAAGGTGGGGTGGGGGTTGGGTGTTTGTGGGGAAGAGGGTCGGGATTACCTAAAGTGGGAGAATTCAATATTCATGCCATTTGATGTCATTGTATCTATTCATGTCATCATAGCTATTGAAATTCTACTGAATCACCTGCTATTATCTTGTTTCTTGAGAATATAAAAACTCAATGTACTTTGAGTTCAGGGAGATGCTACTGAAAAAGTTTCAATGAGAATGCCTGCTTGTCGTGAGGAATAAAGACCTTTTACATCCATCAGCTTCAGTCTCCAGTGACTCAGTCACAGTCACAATATTGCTTTCCCACAATAACTTTCTAATCAGCCAATAGACAATCTTTTCCACACTTCCCAATTTGCTGCTTGTCCCTCATCAAGACATTGCCCAGGCACTGAACTCACAGAAGATGTTTTCGTCTACTTTCATTTCAGTGATGATGAGATGGCATCCAGGGCATGGAGACTGGCCGGCATTGCTGTTTATCCCAAGTATAGACTGCACATGTACCATAAAGACTACAATAATTCACCCAAACCTTCTCATCAACAGTATGTTTCACACTCCCTCAAAGTTCAGATGGTTGCAGACCATCAAAAGATATTCCTGATAGTAAATGACCTGTTTCCAGAAACTATACATCTCAAGGAAAATAAATCCTCTGTTACATTTTCTGTAATGGATTTTAGGATACTAGGGATAGCTTCTACTGTCCTGGCTTCTGACATAAATTCACAGTTATACCACTGCTGCTGAACACTGTTGTAAGAGACAAGAACCAGAATTGTTATGGAAAATGCCATTGACTTGAAAATAAGATTCTGGTGCCTATACAGAAAGAGGCACCACTTTTGCTAGTTGTGTGGTGCACAATCTGAAGTCAGCAGCCATTACTGGAGCAGGAGTAGCAAGCAGACTTGGAGCCTGTGAGCATGAGATGCAGGCAGAAGGAGAACAGGAGCAAGTGGGGGGATGAGGAAGTGAACCAGAAGGAATTCCCAGCAGAACATCACCAGCTTCATCTCCCCCAAAGCAGAAGAGCATGGAATTAACTGGATGGATAACAAGGGACTACACACAAGTGTTTTTCATAAGGAACCTACTAAATCATTGTTCTCAATACACACAAAATGATCTTCTCCACACTTCATTAGAGAGATAAAGCATGGAAACAGCCCCTTCAGCTCACAGAGTCTGTGCCAACCATCAGGCAATTGTTTGTATAGTTATCCAACCCAAAACCATTTTATCCTTCCTTAACACCAACATCAAACAGCAAAGAATAAGATGACATATACTTATCCACCACATCCTCCTTGCAGAATCTGTGTTAACATATCACGCAAATGAATGAATCTCTGATTCATTTATTGAAAAGTCTCACTACAACTATGTGCAATGGTGAATAACTCACTCTGACATAACTTGTGAGGACATGAAATTTATCACTGCATCAGTTGCCTGAGTGGGCCTTCTGAGCCCTGTGGGAGACAACTGTAGTCACCTCCTACCAAGATCTTCCTATGTTGTCCCTAATGGGTTTCCTGGCCTCCAACACAGAGGATCTCCCACTTGACATTTATCTCACTGATGAGAATACCAGGTCTCTTTCACTAAATATGGTACCTTTCTGATCTCTGCTGCATTCTCTACCATGGCAGCTATTGTGCATGTTGCTGGAATCTGGCTGTTATGGCTAATGTGCCCTTAAGGTTTGATGGTATCTCAAATAAGCCAATTTGGCAGGACTATATTGAGTTGAGCTGGAACCATACAGGTTCCATTTTAGTGTATGATTTGGCATGTAAACCACCATAATCCTATTTTTAACATTTTCTTTTTGCATTAGTGCAATGCACATCACATGGTTAGTTCATCAATAATCCAATTTCCAAACCAAGCTTTTGTTTGTTAAGTAAATTGATGGACAATTGTAGCTGGTCCACCATCTATCCTTTTGTGCCATGAATTTTGCACAAACTTTCAGCACAAACTAATGGTTAGTTTGTGAATTGACACCCATCTTTGGAAAGGTTAAGCAGAGTTCCATTGGTCCATTTTTTTTCAACACGCCTGTCCTTTGTTGATGGATCAATACTGGGTACCAGGAAGCAGTTTATAAATAAGATGATTCTGAAAATGAATTGTTCCAAATAATTACATGGGGATTTAAAGATCTGAGGACTCACAATGGTAATGGTAGAGGTTGAAACTCATTGCCATGATTTGCACTTGTGTTGAATGTGGAGCTACTCAGTTGTATTGTGTTCTGTTAATATTCAGAATTAAATAAAAATGCTGTGGTTAGCAATGTACTTTAAGATTATTCAAATTTCTAATCACTTCATCCTATTAATCCTTTTAGTTGTTGGCAGTATCCCAAGCACAATTGTTACAAAACTATTTGCTTTTTTAATGAACATAGTTAAAATTTCCCTCTTTCCAGTTTAAATATTGAAAAAAGAGAAATTGTAAATCTACTTATTAAAAAAGCAATACTGATACTGTTGTTATTATTGTAAGTTCAGTGGAAAATCTGTTTTAATTTGGACCTTATATTGCATGCATGCAGTTTAATACTGGATCCAATTTCCTTCTCAAATAGTTTATCACTTAGCAGCTTTATGTTCATTTTCATTTTTGGGAGAAGTGGAATTAGTAGGGGCAAGGAATCCATTGTCAAAGGAGAATTGTCCTCTGCAGTCATCTGGAAAGAAATATTCCATAATCTCCTCTGAAGTTTACTCAAGCACATTGTTGTTATATCATCTGTCTGCTGAATGCTTGGCAGAGCATCAATGAAGGAGAATAGACAGCTCTATAGCAACTGTTCAGCTATCCCTGATCCCACAGGCATTGCTTCTGTTTAGAACTGCATTCTGTTTTGCAGCTATGTAAACAGGTCAATGTACTTCCTAGAAAAAGGAGAATAAAAAGCTGCAGTTGCTGGAAATCTAAAATAAAAATGTAAAATGTTGGAAACACTCAGCAGGTTAGGCAGCATCTGAGGAAAGAGAAAGAAAGTGAACATTTCAGGTCAAAGGCACTTTGTCAGAAGTGAGAAAACAAGTTGCTTTTAAGTGCAAAGAGGGCAGGAGAGAGATTGGATAAAGGGAATATTTCCAATTGAATGAAGCTGGAGTTGCACTGTTGATATGCTGTTTAGAAACTGTGTCTTTGATAATGAGATTGAGTTAGAGAGAAAGAAAATCAACAAATAGACATATAATAGCTGTAAAAAGCAGGTCAAAGATGTTGCAGAAAACTGAAGACCAAAGGAAGAATATTGGAGGTCAGACCTGTGGAATGAGAAAAACTAAGCTAATATCACACGTGGATAATCTTACAGCAGAATTATCCAGACAAAGTGGGTTATCTGAAATTATTAAACTCAAAGTTGAGTCACAAAGATGTCAAAGACAAAGTTGAGTTTATTGTAATATGCACAAGTACATGTATGCACAGGTTCACTGATAAACTTACTTGCAACAACATCACAGGCACATAGCATCAATACACAGCATTGACAAGAAAATCAAAATTAACAATAAATTTTACACAATTTTAATGAAGAACATAATTTTTAAAAAGTCCATTTTAGTGCAAAGTGGTCATAATGTTGCTATACTGTAGCGTTTAGGGTTGTGCTGGTTGGTTCAAGAACTGAATGGTTGAAGGGAAGTAACTGGTCTTGAACCTACTAATATGGGACTTCAGGCTTCTATACCTCCTGCCTGATGGTAGCTGCGAGAAGGTGGCATGGCCTGGATGGTGGGGATCTTTACTGATGGTTATTGCCTTCTTGAGTCAGCGCCTGCTGTAGATACTTGCAGTGGTGGGGAGAGATGTGCCTGTGATGTATTGTGCAGAGTTCACTCCTCTCTGCAGCTTCTTATGTTCCTGCACATTTGAATTGCCATACCAGACCATGATGCAACCAGTGAGGATACTTTCAACAATACATCTGTACAGAGGTTTGTTAAATGGAAGGAGAGACACTGTTTCTCAAGCTTAAGCAAGTACCATTTGAACAGAGCAGAATGGGATGGAGAATTAAAGCAGCAGAAAAATGGAAGCTCAGAGTTGCTCCATGGACTGCACCAAAGTCATCACCCATTTTGTGTTTGGTTTCTCAAATGTAGAGGAGACTATACTGTTAACGCCGAATGCAGTCATTAGGTCGGAAGAAATGCAAGTGAATTGTCCCCTCACTTGGAAGGACTGTTTAGGTCCTGGCTGGGTGGAAGTGATGAAATAAAAGAGCAGGTATCGCATCTCCTGTGGTTACATCAGAAAGTGCCATGAAGAAGGGAAGGGAATGACAAAGTGGCTGGAAGAGTGGTCCAGGGATTGTAAACAGAGTAGCCCCTTCAGGATGTTGAATTGGCAGGGAAGGGGAGGGGAAGGTATCTCTGGAGGTGGAATTTTGTTGATGCATTGGAAAGTTCAGATGATAATTTGTCTGCCTGTAGAGGCCATAGAGGTATTGGAGTTGAAGGCCTGAGGATCTCAATTTTTTTTCTGGGGGTGAGAGCTGAGGCTCAGGTAATAGATGAGATACAGCTGAGGGCTCTGTCAACTATGGTAGAAGGGAAGCCATAGTTAAGGTATAAGGAAAACATCTCAGAGGCACCTGTGCAGAAAATCTCTTCATTGGAGTAAAGGCAATGAACACCAAGGAACTGGAATTCCATACAGGAGGAAGGTTTTGAGGAAGAGTAGCCCAGATAACTGTGTTAATCTGTTGACTTGTAATGGATATTGAACGCTAACCTAATCCCCGAGATAGGCATAGAGCTATCCAGAAAGTGAAAGGAAGCGTCAGAGATAGACTCCTTAGACAGTATCTTCCAAACCCACGACCTCTACCAGATAGAAGGATAAAGACAACAAAAACATGGGAACACCACCACCTAAAAGTTGCCCTCCAAGCCACACACCATCCTGACTTGGAGGTATATTGCCCATCCACCATCGCTAGGTCAAAATCATGGAACTCCCTCCCTAACAGCATTGTGAGGTATACCCACAGCTCAAGGACTGCACCGGTTCATGAAGGTAGCTCACCACCACCTTCTAAAGGACAGCTCGGGATGGGCAATTAAATGCTGACTCAGCCTGCAAAGCTCACATTCCTTGAATGAATGTAAAAAGAAAGATAGACTATGTGAAAGTGAGAGCAGGATAGTAATTGACAGGAAAAGTAACAACAAATTCAAGTTCTGCATGAGTGCAGCAAGTAGCACCAGTACAGTCTTAATGCATCAGAAAAGGAGTTGAGGGAGGGGACCTGAGCAGTACAGAAATAATAAACTTTCCTACGTATCCCACAACAAGCATAGCCTGGGCCCACTTCAATTCTCAGATATAAAGGTTAGATCTGGAGAAAGTAATTGGAGTTGAAGTAGAAGTTGTTCAATGTAAGAAAAATTAACCAAGTGAATTGGTGGTGGAGATCTGATTGAAACTCTGTTCAAGGAAGAAGTGGAGGGCCCTCAGACTATTCTAGTGTGGGACAGGGGTGTAGATGGATTGTACCTCCATGGTAAAGATGAGCTTGTTGGGATCAGGAAATTAGAAGCTGTCAAAGTAATAGAGTGGCAATTTAATCCTCCAGTCCACTCCCACTTTGACTTATCTGCCTGTGACCTCCTGCAGTGTTATAACAAGGCTTGAGAAACAATGCCTCACCTTCCATCTGGGCACATTACACTTCTCTCCGCTGAGTACTAAATTCAACAGTTTCAGGTAACTCACTTTCAGAATTGCATATTCTGTTGTAGATTATCCACCTGCAATATTAATTCAATTTTTCTCTCTCCACTAAAACAGCCTGCTGGGCATTTCCTTCTGTTTTGCATTTTACAGCTTTTATATGTTCCTTTATTTGCATTCTTTCTCTCTAACTGCTCCCTTTAACCTATTAACCAGTTATTACATCAACAGCTTATCAATATAGCTATCCTGCCAAAGTAAAACACATTTGTTTTCTCCTTTTACAGTTTACTTGAAAGGTCTACAACCTCCTTTCAAGATAGTGACCTGCTGAGTATTTCCAGCTTTTTTTCTTGAATTTAAAATGTTGGCTCAGTACGCGTCTATCTAATTCAAACAACAAATAAACTTCCCTTTCAAGAAAGGAATCAACTTTATTAGAGAGGAAATCTGTCCTTTTTATATAATAAATGCGTGCTTGCAGATTTGTTCAGGAGCTTGGATCATATCATGAACCAAGGTGCCAATATCTTTATTTTAAGGCCTCAGTGAGGCTAGTCTATGCCTGATACAACGATGCAGTCTCCTGTGTGTAAATTAGTTGCTGCTCTGTCTATATTACAACAGTGACTAACCTTCAAAAGTATCTGATGAACATTTATGCATTTTGGACAATCCAATGTTTATTAGAAGTGCTATAGGTGCAAGCCCTTTCAATGTTTCTGACCTGTTTTCATGTATATTGGGTCAGACCTTGCTGACTCAGTTATCGAGGTAACGCATCACTTTACTGATATGCAAATAATAAACACTGCACACTGGTGCAAAATGAATAAGTGCACTATGAAACATGATCACAAAGCTATTTGTGATGATTTCTATCATTAATCCTCATGTTATCGTTTCATTTGTTCTGCAAATATGCGGCATGCAAATAATATGCCATATTTTCATCACCTGTTCCTTGTTGTGTTCTTTTAAACTTCAGTCAACAGTGGAATAAAATGGGCATCATTGCTATTTTCCTGTGTCAACAGAATACTTGTTGGGAACACTTTGTCAGCCATATTTTTGGCTGAAAACAAACTGACCAATATGAAGAAAACAAATTTACTTACTGTATTTAAAGATCAGAGAACATGGAATTTATATGTCCAGCTAAATGCAGCTAGTGGAGGAAAGTTACACACAGATTGTGTGAATAAACTATTCAAAAGATCATGGTTGATCTGATTTATGATGTCAAATCCATTTTCCTGTCAGGAAATGGCAGAGATGTGTTTACTTTCATAGAAAGTTATGAAGGTTTGGTATGTCACCAAACACTCTAACAAACTGCTGCAAATGCTCTGTTGAAAGTATCTGACTCATTGTTACATAGCCTGGTATGGCAATTCAAATGTGCAGGAATGTAAGAAGCTTCAGAGAGTAGTGGACTCAGCCCAATATATCATGAGCACATCCCTCTCCAACATCAGTCGTATTTACACGAGGTGCTGCCTCAAGAAGGCAACACTGATCATCAAAGATCCCCACCATCCAGGTCATGCCATTTCACAGCTACCATTGGGCAGGAGGTACAGAAGACTGAAGTCCCACACCACCAGATTCAAGAACAGCTACTTCCCTTCAACCATTTGGTTCTTGAACCAACCAGCACAACTCTAATCACTACCTTGATAAAGCAACACTATGACCACTTTGACCACTTTGCACTACAATGGACTTTGTTTTTGTTTTGTTCCAATTGTGTTCTTTTTTTTGTAAAAATTGTATTTAAATTAATTTATGTCTAATTTATGTTTTTCTTGTGAATGTTATGTATCTGATGCTATGTGACTATGATGCTGCTGCAAGTAAGCTTTTCATTGCACCCGTACTTACATGCACATGTACATTTGACAATAAACTCAGTTTTGACTTTGGCTTCAACTTTGACTTTGACCATATTTCTTCAGTAGTTCAAAAATGTGTTTATCTCATTCCTGAATGTACTTAATAAGTCACCATCCACTACTCAGCATCCAGAATCCATTTCACAGATTCACAACCATCTGAGGGAAGAAATCATTACTTATCTCAGTATTAAACCATTAACCCTTTATTGTGAGACTACACTTCCCAATTTTTGATCCACCAGGGAAAACGTGCTTATTGAATGCATCCTGTCAAATCCCATCAAAATTTTATAGTTTTCAATGGCATCACCTCCCATTTGTCTAAACAGCAGAAAGAATAGGATTATTCTGTTCCATATTTCGACATAAAACAATCCTGTCATTCCAGGAATCAATCTGGTGAGCCTCTGTAGTAATACCCCGCGGGCAGATATATCCTTCTTTAAATAAAGAGACTAAAACTATACACAATGCTCTGCATGTTGACTCATCAACCCCTGTAAGGTTCCAGAAACGTGTCTTTAATCTTTTGTGCTATCCCTCTCGTAATTAAACCCAACAAACTATTTGCCTTTTACTAGAAGTAATTTGTTGTGTTTCATGCATGAGGATAATTTTTTCTGATACCAGTCTTTTCACACTATTTAAATAATACTTCGCTTTCCTACTTTTCCCATAGAAGTCCCCTCAGAAGAATGTGCAGGAAAGATTTGAGTACAAAAAATGTTGTGGAAAAAAATAATTGGAACCATAAATAAACAAGCAATGATAATTATGAGGAACTAATGTTTATTAGAGAGAACTTGAAAATAATGGAAAATGTTGTTAACAATAAGCAAGGCAGCTGAGCAACAAACAGAGAAAATTTTGTTTTTCTATAATAAATGGGCTCCACACACAACAGAATACGACCCAATAACCTTTGTTTAGGTGGTGTCTGGGAAATATGCATAGGAAGTACACAAGAGTTAGATTCCCTGCTCTTCTTTGATAAGGGTCAGAATCTTTTTACCTGAGAGGCCTCAATATTATCCAAAAACAGCACCACTAACAATGCAGCACTCTCTCTGTATCTTACTAAAGAGTTGACTTGGAGTATATGTTTGTCGCTCTTGTTTAGGATTTGAACCTATGTTGTCAGATTCAAAACAGATCTCCATCATAAGGATTTATTCAATTTCAAAATTTAATGAACTGCATTATTTCGCATTATCCAGCACAAGGAGTGGATTGAACATAGAACATAGAACCTTACAGCACAGTATTAGCCCTTCAGACCATGATGTTGTGTTGACATTTTATCCTGCTCTAATATCTATCCCTTCCTTTCAACATAGCCCTCCATTTTTCTCTCATTCATGTGTCTATCTAAGAGTCTCTTAAATGTCCCTAATGTATCTGCCCCCACAACCTCTGCCAGCAGTGCATTCCACACATCCACTACTCTCTGTGTAAAAAACTTACCTCTGACGTCCCCTTAAACCTACTCCAATCACTTTAAAATTATGCACACTCTTGTTAGCCATTTTCAACCTGGGAAAAAGTCTCTGACTGTCCACTCAATCTATGCCTCTTATCATCTTGTACACCTCTGTTAGGTCACCTCTCATCCTCCTTCTCTCCAAAGAGAAAAGCCCTAGCTCACTTAACCTATCCTCATAAGACATACTCTCTAATTCAGACAGCATCCTGGTAAATCTCCTCTGCACCCTCTCTAAAGCTTCCATATCCTTCCTATAATGAGGCAACCAGAACTGAACACAGTACTCCAAGTGTGCTCTAACCAGAATTCTATACAGCTGCAACATTACTTCGTGGTTCTTGACTAATGAAGGCCAACACACCATATGCCTTCTTAACAACCTTATTGACCTGCACAACAACCTTGAGGGATCTATGGACGTGAACCCCATGACCCCTCTGTTGTTCCACACTGCTAAGAGTCCTGCCATCAACCTTGTATTCTGCCTTCAGATTTGATCTTCCAAAGTGTATCACTTCACACTTTCCCGGGTTGAACTCCATCCGTCACTTGTCAGGCCAGCTCTGCATCCTATCAATGTCCTGTTGTGATCTACAGCAAATTTCTACATCCACAACACCACTAACCTTTGTGTCATCAGCAAACTTATTAACCCACCCTTCCACATCTCATTCAAGTCATTTATAAATATCACAATGAGCAGGGGTCCCATAATAGATTCCTGCAGAACACCACTGGTCACCGACCTCCAGGCAGAATATGCTCCATCTACCACCACCCTCTGTCTTCTATGGCTGAGCCAATTCTGAATCCACACAGCCAAGTTTCTGTGGATTCCATGCCTCCTGACTTTCTGAATGAGCCTTCCATGAGGAACCTTATCAAACACCTTACTAAAATCCATGTATACCACATCCACTGCTCTACCTTCATCAATGTGCATTGTCACATCCTCAAAGAATTCAATCAGGCTCATGAAGCACAACCTGCCCCTCACAAAGCCATGCTAACTGTCCCTAATCAGCCTATGCTTCTCCAAATGCCCATAAATCCTGTCTCTAAGAATCTTCTCCAGTAATTTTCCCACCACTGAAGTAAGATTCACTGGTCTGTAATTCCCAGGGTTATCCCTACTCCTTTTCTTAAACAAAGGAACAACATTTGCCACCCTCCAATCATCTGACACTACTCCTGTTACCAGTGAGGACACAAAAATTGTTGCCAAAGGTGCAGCAATCTCTTCTCTCACTTCCCGTAATAACCTTGGATATATCCCTCTGGCCCCAGTGACTTATCTATCCTAATATTTTTCAAAAATTCCAGCACATCCTGTTTCCTCATGTCGACATGCACTAGCATATCAGTCTGTTGTACACCACCCTCACAAACATCAAGGTCTCTCTCACTGGTGAATACTGAAGCAAAGTATTCATTTTAAGGACCACCCCCACCTCTTCTAACTCCAGGCACGTTTCCTCTTTTATCCCTGATCGGTCCTACCCTCACTCTAGTCATTCTCCTATTATTCACATACGTGTAGAATGCCTTGGGGTTTACCTTAATCTTACTCGCCAAGGCCTTCTCATGCCCCCTTCTAGCTCCCCTGAGTCCATTCTTAAGATCCCTACTGGCTACCTTGTAACTCTCCAGAGCCCTGTCTGATCCATGCTTCTAAACCTTAAGTTCTTCTTTTTCCTCTTGACAAGATATTCTATGTCTCTCGTCAACCATGGTTTCTTCACTCTACCATCCTTACCCTGCCTCAATGGGACAAACCTATCCAGAACCCCATGCAAGTACTCCCTAAACAACCTCCACATTTCCACTGTGCACGTCCCCAAGAACATCTGTTTCTAATTTACTCTCCCAAGTTTCTGCCTAATAGCATCATAATTCCCCCTCCCCCAATTAAATAATTTCCCATATCATCTGCTCCTATCCCTCTCCAAGGCTATGGTAAAGGTCAAGGAATTATGGTCTCCAAAATGATCTCCCACCGAGAGATCTGAAACCTGATCAGGCTCATTGCCTAGTACCAGGTCCAGTACAGCCTCTCCTCTAGTCGGCCTGTCCACATACTGTGTCAGGAATCCTTCCTGGACACACTTAACAAACTCTGCCCCATCTATCCCTTTTACACTAAGGAGGTGCCAATCAATATTAGGAAAGTTGAAATCACTCATGACAACAACCCTGTTATTTTTGTACCTCTCCAAAATCTGCCTCCAGATCTGCTCATCAGTGTCTCTGCTGCTATTGGGGGTCTGTAGAATACTTCTAATAGTGTGATCGCTCCCTTCCTGTTTCTGACTTCCACCCACACTGACTCAGTAGATGATCCCTCCAGGATTTCCTTCCTTTCTACAGCTGTGACACTGTCCCTAGTCACTCCCCCACCTCTTTTACCTTTGTCCCTGTCCCTCTTGAAACATTTAAGCCCCGGGATATCCAGCAGCCATTCCTGCCCTTGTGACAACCAAGTCTCTGTAATGGCCACCACGTCATAGTTCCACGCACTTACCTATGCTCTAAGTTCATCAGCCTTGTTCCTGATACTTCTCACATTAAAACAGACACACTTCAGCCACAAGGGTACTCTGCACTACCTGCCTACTCTCTTTCCTCCTCCTGAGAGTCACCCAGCTACCTGCCTCCTGCAGCTTAGGAGTGACCGCCTCCCTGTAGCTCTTATCTATGAACTCCTCATTCTACCATAGGAGCCGAAGGTCATCCAGCTGCATCTCCAGTTCCCTAACACGGTCTGCAAGGAGCTGCAACTGGATGTACCTCATGCAGATATCGTTATCAGGGAGACTGGATGTCTGTCAGAACTCCCACATCTCACAAGATGAACAGACCACTGACCCTGGAGCCATTCTAACTACTCTGGCCTGGCACTGCAGGAAAAACCAAAGCAAGAAAGAAAGAAATGCACCAGATACTTACTTTAGCCTCCTCTCGCCAAAGCCCCTTGAGCCAAAGCCTCAGTCCCCCACTTTAATCCTAGTCCACTACAACAATGGCCGCCCCCAAAATGGCCACTCTACTACCTTCCTTTTATTTGCTGCTGTTTGCTCCCGACTCTGCAAGGTGAAACTCACAAGCACATGCACAGACACTCACCTCTTTTCAGAGCTCCTGCTCCAAACCTGGCTCCAACTCTCGGCTCTGCAAGGTGAAACTCACCATAAAGATAAATGTTTTATTGAGAAGATTATTTGTGATATTGATATGCAGAACAGTGATTGAATATTCAGAAACCTGCTGTGTACAGAGTAGATTACTACAATTACTCATAAAAAGATTTAATAACATGTAAAGCTCAATACAGAGCAAATTAAATGCTCAGAAGTATTGTGCGGTGCCATTTGACTGCATGAAATTGTTAGGTAAATGATTCCGTATTAATGCCATTGTGTACCTAATGCTTGGCACATGCATGTCATCATTGAATAATCTTCTAATTCTATCCCTAGAGTATTCAAGTTCATGATTTTTCTTCTGTTTAGAAAATAAATGAGTCCTGAACAGGCACAGTGAGTTCGTTGTTATCTGAAAAGAGATGACAGAGCCTTACAGCAACTAAAAGTCCTTTATTGTAAAAAAAATTGGACAACATTGTAGTTTGCACATGTTCTTTTTTTATCTCAGTAATATTTTTAAAGGTTCTAGCAAATTTAATTACAACATGATTACAACATAAAATAAAGAGTGAAATATTGCTGATGCTAGGAATCTGAACAATAAAAGAAAATGATTTAAGTATGAAGCAGATAGCATGACATCTGTGGAAAACAGGGAGGGATGTTTCAAGTGTATCAAAGATGAGGAGCCATTGCACTCACCTGAAATGTTGTTCTATCGACTTCAATGACTCAACAATCACTGAGTTCAAAGTCAGGGCTATCATTTCCAATAGATATATGACTCTGAAGGCTTTGCTGCCAGTTAATAACAAAGCTATTAGAAATGACAAGTAATAGTACAACCTTAGATTTCTTCTTATCCTCTCGACTGGGATTCTGTGAGCTTCTTCATTGAACTCTGATATTAAAAAGGTTCAAGTCATTTTTTCCAGTAAGAGGTGCCGCATTTGAAGAGTTCCATCTAACATGCAGCCAGATCCACTAATCTGTTGGTCAATGATCAGGAGTGGGAACTTGGCAACAGAACTCTGGAGTTAGACACATGTGGGAGTGTTCTATAATAACTGCTCAGTGGAAGGTCATCTGCGGCTTCATGATGAGAGGGGTAGCCCAGTGCTTCCATTTGATTGAAGATTGAGAGAGTGGTGAAGTAATACTGTCATCTCTCTTGCTGCAAGAGTAAATGAAATAGAAAACCTCAATTAAAGTGATATACACGAATGTTCAGACACCAGCATACAGCATACAGTCAGTATGATGATATAGAAATGCAACGTTTGTTGGTATGATTCTTTTGGACAGAATTCATGAAAGAATAGAACTAATGAATAATGAATCAATTATAAATAGCATCCTATTATTGCATGGTCATTCATTTCCACTTTATGTCTTGACCCCTACAAAATGTAGCACCTTTCTGTGTTCAACTGATGTTTGATCGTTCATTCATAACAGTTTTAGAGATCCACTCTTAAAATATAATTAACAGATTTGGTCACACTATCAGCATTAATTCATGATTTCCAGACCCATTCAGAATTTATGTAAGACTAGGCTAACTTTAATTGAATCACATGAGGTGGCATCCTTCAACTGAACTATCCAGATGAGGTTTTGTTTTGCCTACTGAAGATAAAAAAAAAAGATCTTTGGGTATTATTTCAAAGAAAGCATAGCAACTTTTTACTGTAGCTTGGCAAACATAGTCAATGTTCAACTAAAATTAGATTAACATGAATGTTAACCAAACACCAATACGTGCTCTGGAGATGTGAAATGCTGTATATAAATATAGTCCCCTTTGTGTAGAAAATGTAGTTAATGCAGCACTAGATATTATAATTACACTGACTTTAACTGGTTAATAAAACAGCAAATGCAGTAAACTTTCAGCAGGTCAGGCAGCATTGGTGGAAGGAGAAACAAAGTTAATGTTTCAGGTTTGAGTCCATTCATCAGAATGGTAACAATTAATACTAATAGATTTACATAAGTTTATAGTTAAAATAATTGCAAGAAATAGCAGCCCAGAGTGAGTTTTATTTTTTATGTTATCTCATTTAATAATTTGACGAACGTTTATCATTTCTAAGTTTACGGATAAGGACAACATAATGTGAATATACAGGGGCAGTTTTTAAATTTTTCATGAACAAGATGTCTCAAGGGCAATAAAACCCCAAAACTTTGGAAACGAATTTGATTTTAAACTGACTTGGCAACAGAATCAGATAATGTCAGGAAGAACTTCCATCTGTGCAATTATTATTATGCTTTTGTATAAAGCTGTCATTCTTGTAAAGCTGCATAACATAAATGTATAAATGAACATAATTTAGCATAAATATTTTAAAGGTGGTTTTCCATTTCGAACCACTTTTCCCTCACTGAAGCTGTGAGGATAGTGCAGGCCAATTGAAGTCCCAATGTTCACCTTCAAATGTTCTTTTATTCTACTTGTTTGAATGCATCCTACTGAAAATTTCATATGGTGTGTATTTATATGTTGTCATTGATCCAAAGTACTCTGTATCAACATATATCTGTTGGAAGATATATGGGTTCCTCTGAGCATCATAGGGAGGATTTTGATCATTTCTGTCCATACTATTGGAAAGTTCTGTTGTAAATAGCAGATGGCTGCAATCCTCTCAAGAACCCATCACTCATGCTCCAGGAGAAGACTTCAGTGTCCCAGAGATAATCAAAGATATGGGCAGAGATGAGAAAGTTAAGGAACTGAGAAATTATATATTAGATTTGCACAGAATGCAACATCGGTGTACCTGAAATCAGTCTGAACTCTAAATGTTAATTACTAGGAGAAATTATACAAGATAGAGTTGCACTTTCTGGAGTTTAGAAAGTTAAGGGGTTGCAGTTGATTCAATTTTTCAGTTAAACTAATAGAATGGGCACAGAAATGTTTCTCCTAGTTGGGGAGTGTAGCATTAAATGATATAATAGATTTGCATGGCATGCAAAAATCCAGAACATATATTTGTTTATAGGTCAATCATTAATTTTAAATATGAGATTGATAGATTTTTTTAGCCAAAGATGTGGAATTTTAAAGTTTGTGTAAAGTTAGGTCATAGATTTACCATGATCTTATTAAATGGCAGAACACTCTTCAGGGACTAAATTGTCTTCTTCTGTTCCTATTTTCCTATCATGTTTGTTACATTAGTTCTATGATCATACTATATCCTGTAAAACCCCATAGAATAGTACAGCATAGGAACAGGCCCTTTGGCCCACGATGTTATGCCGATCTAATAAACTAGTAATTAAAAGCATAACTAAGCTAGCCTCTTCTGCCTACACAAGTCCATATCCCTCCGTTCTCTGCACATTCACGTTCTATCTGAGTCAGCGCATTCCAGGCACCTATCACTCTCTGTGTAAGAAGAAAAAACTTGCTCCACATACCTCCTTTGAACTTACTCCCTCTCTCTTAAATGCATGCTCGCTAGTATTAGACATTTCGCCTCTGGGAAAAAGATACCAGCTGTCTACTCTATCTATGCCCCTCATAATCTCATAAACTTCTATCAGGTCTCCCCTCAGCCTCCGCCGCTCCAGAGAAAACAACCCAAGTCCGTCTAACCTCTCCTCGTAGCACATGCTCTCTAATCCAGACAGCATCTTGGTAAACCTCTTCTGCACCCCCCCAAGGTCTCCACATCCTTCCTATAATGGGACGACCCATTTTTCAACCTTTTTGGCTGTCTAACCGAATCTTTTGCTCTGTGCATTGGTGCTCCCTCTCCTCGTTTATAACACTTTAATATTAAAGGCAAGGCTGTTGTAGCGGCACTGCTTTTCACACTAAAAGACAAATAGGAATTCTATTCCCAATTAGTCCATTCTAGGCTCTTATTTCTACCGCTCTAAATGATGCTCTGCACAAGACTGAGGAATTTAAAATTCTAGCTGGACTTTTTGACTTAAGTCAAGATAAGGTGTTATTGTGTGGACTGTCATCCACCCTGTTCATGGAATGCACCAATCCAAAAAGTCCAAACATCTTTTTCTTTTTAATAATTATTTTAAATGGCATTTGACAAATGAGTATTGAACAGTATTATCTTGGTTCTACACAAATTTTTACTCATCTTTCTGGAGTATTAGTTTAGGTGTCAAATTTTGATACATAGAAACATAGAGAAATAGGAGCAGGAGTAGGCCACTTGACCCTTCTATCTTGTTCTGTCATTCAATATGATTGTGGCTGATCACATGTCTCAATACTATATTCCCACTCTCTCCACATACCACTTGATACCTTTTGTATCTGGAAATGAAGCTACCTCCTTCTTAACTATATGCAGTAACTTGACCTCCACAACCCTCTGTGGTATTAATTTCCATAGGTTCACCACATGCTGACTGAAGAACATTTTCCTCATCTCAGTCCTAAATGTCTTACTTTATTGATCTCAACTTTCACATAGATTGAAAATGCTTCAGGTATGCCAGGATATTACTCGTAATATGTGGAATATGTAAATTATAGCATTGCATCATCCCTATCATGAATAATATATTTAAATACAACTCTGAAAACTGCTGCAGCAATAGTCTACATTTATGAAAATGCTTCCTTTAGGCTTTTAATGAGAGCAGCTTTGAAGTACGTGTGCATGATTTAAATTTTTGTCACAGAAATTGGTTAATTGTGGTTCTTATATACAGAGTTGAAGTACAAATTAATCATACCATTATGTTGTGACATAGTCTATTGTCATTTTGGAATTTGGATTGGATTAATTATGTTATAATGTTCTAGTAGCTTCTTTTTCACTGGTGCCTGATGGGAAAAGGTGCTTAGAATATTTGTGGTTCAGTCTTTTGCTCCAGACTCATGGCAGCTTTATCTTGAAAGCAATTAATATTTTTATAATACATCTCAGAGGTTTGTCCATTCTACGAAGAACAAATTCTAACTTCCTGATGTTATGACACAATTAAATGCATTCGGTTTACTAGCACAAATTATCGCCATTATCAATTGAATAAATATCTTCTCCAATGAAAGTTGTATCTTGATTTTTATTAATAAAAGAAAGTCAGTTCACCTTCTGTAAGTTCTTTTTTTCTAATAACCTCTATTTTTGTGGTCTTTTTCTCAAAAAAATCCCAGATGTTGGTGAGATCCATGCTAGCTGGCAGACTCCAGCTCCTTATCCATGTGACTGTTTTGCCGTAGTGAGAACGTGGACAATGAGAGGAAGGAGGCTTAGCAAGAATGACTTGCATTATTGTTGAGACTGATATTGTCTTCATGCATCCTCCAGAGGAAGGAAATACTGAATTCAGTTATAAGCACATCATGTTCAAGCAGAACAAATAATAACTGTACATTGCAAATTGATGGATCTTGAAAAATTGGAAAGAAAGTAGCATATTGCATATGTTGCATATTGCATATGTATTGCATATTGTATATTGCATATGTTGAAAGTAATATATTGCATATGAGAAGTTGCATATTCTACATAATATAGAATTTTGTATTCTCATGTGTCTGTCTACAAGCCTTTGCTTACAAGGGACATATGTTTAAAAAACTTTTCAATTACAAAGTCTACCCTCCACATGCATCATTAATTAAATTCAATGTTGCGTCTGAAAAAGGGAAATGTAACATAGTTACCAAGATTCTAGATCTTGGTGTAATTTATTTAGTGTAATAAGGCATAAATTGAAGACAACAAATGTTTAGAAATCACATCAAAAAATTGCAGATGAACAGTGGGAGGTATTCAATAAAGAATTCAGCTAAGTGCAAAGACTATTATGTATTCTGAAGAAAAAAATCCTCTATTTACCACCTAAAGCACCTGTGATCGTCAAAAGAGATGAAGGATAACATAAACCTAAAGAAAATATTATCTTCAAGTGCAAAGGGAAGGGTATATAGAGGACATTGAAAGCCAGAGAATTTAAGTGAGGTCTTAAATGAATACTTTTCATTTGTATTCATCACAGAGAAGGACATTGTTGCTGGAGGATTAAGAGAAGGTGTAGATAGAATTCTAGAACAGATTCCACAGAAAAGGTGGAGGCATTGAATGTATTGGTGAGCTTAAGTGTGCATAGATTCCCAAGACTTGATGAGGTGCATCCCAGACTGGGATAGGAGGCTACATTGTTGGGGCCCTGACAGAAATCTTTAAATCTTCTCGAGCCACAGCACAGGAGTCTGATCACCAGAGAATATTAAACACAGTAACTTTAATCAAGAAGAGCAGTAGGGATAGACCAGTTCATTACAGGTTGGTTGGTGAGTCTCAGGTTAGTGGCAGGGAAGTTCTTGAGGGTGGCAGGTTAGAGCAGCTGATGTAGTTTACATGGACTTCAGGACCTCTGAGATGATCCCAAATGGGAGACTGGTCCAAAAAGTAAAAGCCTATCGATCCAGGGCAATATAGAAATTTTGACCCAAAATTGGTGATGGGAGGCAGAGAGTAATGTTGTGGATGCATTTTGTGATTCAAAGCCTGTGATCAGTGGTGGATCAGTGCTAGAATCATTGCCACTTGTTATATACATGAACAATCTGGATGTAAATGTAATGGCTACAGTTAATGAGACCTCAGATGATGCAAAGATTAATAGTATTATATGTAGTTGGGTGGGGGGTTCTTCACGTACAGAACAATATTGGTGAGTTGATCAGATGGGCAGAGAAATGGCAGATGGAAACTAAATCTGATAAAAGTAAAATGTTTTTTGGGAGCATTGAGAAGGCTAGGATATACACAATGAACGGTAGGATCCCAGGAAGTACTGAAGAACACTATATGACCAAGGATCCCTGAAGGCAGCAGCAAAGGTAGATAAGGTCATTGAAAAGGAACACAAAACAGTTTGAAAATTATATTAGATAATTAAGTGCAGTCAAGGATAATGTAGGTCCATTTAAAATAGATGGGGATATTATTGCATACAAAAAAAACAGATTTGCCTAATTACTTTGTGCACGTTTACAGTATGTGAAGAAAATAACATACAAGATGTTTCAATGAAATGGATAATATGCTGGATTATTCTAATGTGGATGCAGTGATTATATGGATGTAGAAGTTAGGAGCAAGTTGGAAGACTGATGCTGGTGCATTGCTTCCCCTCCACCACTAGACTCAGTACTGAATCTGAGAACAGAGCACAGATGTGCTAAGCTTAGGGACTGGATGCAAGTCACATCTGTATCCTCTGCTTCATTCCATGGGTTCCAGCCACTGTCGTAAGGAGTAAGGTAAATGCAGCAGTGATTTATTTTTTTCTTCTTCTTCATGTTATTTAATCTTAATGTTTTAATGATATCTTACGCTCAATTCTTAAACATATTTTCACATATTTTGCTCTGTTTTAAATGTCTCTGATGATCAAAGTTAGTTAATAGTAGTTTAAAGGCCTTTGATTGAAGCTAAAGGCCATCAGGACCATCTGGGGCAGGACATTAGGATCACAGCCTTAGGCCTGCTGCTAGTTGTGGGATACTTTGGACCGCAGAAGACTGCAGTACTGACCCCACAGATTGGTCAAACTTCAGGTCTGCTTAAGTAAGACTGGCTGCAGGAATAGTGTGGGAGGAAAGAGTGAGTGGCTTGTAAGATGGAGCACAATCCAGCAAAATAAATAAGGGCTGGCATTCATTGAAGTTAGTTTAAGCAGGTGAGCAATGAATCAAAACAGATGCACCTCCTATTTGTTTACATTTAAGATGAGGACATTAAGTCTTGTGTATTTATTGATTTTAAGTCCGATTTATTTCCTCTGTAATTTTTCCTAAGGCAACATCGTTAAACATTCATTACTTTGGTTCTCAATTATCTTAGGAATGTACTTTTTGAGTTTTATAACAAAAACATATTAATAAAAACATAACTTAATGTGCTTACTGTTTCCTTGTTGTCCATTATATTTTCTCCTGTCCCTCTTGTAAAGGTTGCACATTTATTTTCACTCATCTTTATTTATTTACATGCCTATGAAATGTTTCACAATCCATCTTGATGTTTCTCATTACTTTCATATTCTATTTTCACTTAATTTATAAATTGTTTGTCCAGCCTTTGCTAAGTACTCACAATCCTCTGATGGTTTACGTTTTTTCACAATCCTTCTCTGGCTAGCCATGGCTGAACAATGTTTCCCATGCAGTTTTATTCCTCTTTTATTAATTACAAATCATAAATAATTTGCTTGTATTTTGGTCATCACTTTTCTCTTAATATACGTACTTTCTAACCTAGTCCTACAGTATATCTTCAAATCTAAATACCTTGCTTTGTTTAGATTTAAGATCATTGTTTCTGAAGTAACCAAATCAGTCTTAAACTCAACAGGAAATTTTATCATATTATGGTCATTCTTCCTCTAAAACTTGTTGGCTACAAAGTGATTGATTTGGAAACAAAGATAGGGATAATTGATGCTTTCAAAGTGGAAGGAAGTGTCTAATACTATCCTGCAAAGATCGGTGCAGTTCTTAATTGTTTATGATATTTACATATAACTTTATTAATAACATGATAGAAAGTCTTTAATCTATGTTTGTTGATTCATGAAGATTAATAATATAATAAATAGTAAACGTAGGTGGCAAAATTACAAAGATACTTTGTTTGATATCGTAGGAATAACAAGATAAGTTCAATTTCTTTGCAGGTCTGTGTGAGGTCATTTATTCTGCACTAAAATAAAGGATATATCAAAATATTATTTAAATGCTTAAAAGCAAAGTATAATAAAATTCTTAAGAGATTTAGGTGCCCTTACACATAAATCACTCCAGCAACAGTCAGGTATAAAACTAATAAAAAGGACCAGTCAAATATCATCCTTCATAATTAAAGAGCTACAATAAAAAGGAGAGAACACTTTACTCTCATTATACAAATTGTCATTTAGACTATGTTAGGAGCACTGAACAGTTCTGGACATTGCAATTTAAAAGAGGATATATTAATCTTGAAAGAGTACATTCTAGATGCACCAGAATATTTCCTTGTTTATGGAGGTGAGATTATGCAGAAAGATGGAACAGACAAAGTATATTCTCTGGAAAATAAAAATACAGTAGGATATTTCATTGAATTTTTTTTGATTTTGAAATAAATTGATAGAATGGATAGAAACAAATGCTTTTCCCTGGTGAGGATCAGGAACATGGGGATATAATCTGAAAATCAGAGTTAAAAGATAGAGAGCCTCATGGCATGATGTCATGACAACAACCTTTTCCTCAATGTTAGCCAAACAAAATAGCTGGTCATTGACTTCAGGAAGCGGGATGGAGGAATAAAACTACAAAGGAAATATTGTCTGCATCAATGGTGCTGAAGTGGAGATGGTTGAGACCCTCAGGTTCTGAGGTCACCAATAGCTTGTTTTGGTCCAACCATGTAGACACCATAACCAAGAAAATGCACCAGCATTTCTACTTCCTCAGAAGGCTAAGGAAATTCAACATGTCCCCATTGACCCTCACCAACACCAAAATTTATAGCTGCACCGTAGAAAGCTTCTGAGATCCAAGATTTTGAATTCAAGATTGGGGAGGGCATTCTGACTGCTTGCATAACAGCCGGGTATGGAGGTTCCAATGCATAGGATCGCAAGAGGCTGCAGAGGGTTGTAGACTCAGCCAGCTCCAACACAGGCATAAGCCTCTCCAACACTGAGGACATCTTCAAGACGTGATGCCTCAAGAAGGTGGCATCCATCACGAAGGATCCTCACCATCCAGGACGTGCCGTCTTCTTGTCACTACCATCAGGGAGGAGGTACAGGAAACTGAAGATCCTCACTCAATGATTCAGAAACAGTTTTTTCCCCTCCGCCTTTAGATTTCTAAACAGTCAATGAACCCATGAACACTTGATATTCATTTTTTTTTGCACTATTAATTCATTTTTTTAAATTTACAGTAATTTTATGTCTTTAAACTGTACTGCTGCCACAAAACAACAAATTTCACGTCATCTAAATCAGTGATATTAAATCTGATTCTGATTCAGAATCCATCTGCACCTTTTTTTTTGGTGGGGGGGGGGGGGTGTGGTGAGTGGATATAGCATTGACAGAGATTCCAGTCTCACTTTGTACCATCGGCACTATTTCCTGTGGAAGACCCAACATTCAGGAAACTGGACTAAATTATTCCTGTTGCAATTCGCACTAAATCAGATGCAACTTCCTGTTTGTTTTCTGTGCACATAATGATGTCATTAACATTCACAACATGGACTATTTATTTAGTGGCGAAAATTTATCAAAAAGTCGCAAATTATAGCCTGCATGATTACAAAGAAACAGAGTACAACTGTTTTGTTGCAATCATGCAGGCTGTAAATTCTGTGTACAAACTGGAAGCAGTCAAACCTGTGTGATTTAAAATGCATGCCTCCCTCCCAGTGAATGTCATTCTTATATATGGAAAATCATACCCTATATTTTTTTATTTCCACTAAACTTGATTGCCCAGCCCTAGGTATAGATAGATGCTTCTGTGAACTGCAAGTTCAGTCAGTAGTAAGGAAGGCAAATGTTATATTAGCATTCATTTTGAGAGGATTAGAATATAAAAGCAAGGATTCACTGCTAAGGTTTTATAAAGCGTTGGTCAGACCATATTTGGAGTATTGTGAGCAGTTTTGTACCCCATATCTAAGGAAGAATGTGCTGACATTGGAGATGGTCCAGAGGAGGTTTACAAGAATGATCCCAGGAATGAAAACGTTAATGTATGAGGAGCATTTGATGGCCTAGGCCTATACTCACTGGAGTTAAGGATGTAGGGGGATCTCATTGAAACCTACCGAATATTGAAAGGCCTGGATAGAGTGGATATGGAGAGAATGTTTCCAGTAGTGGGAAAGTCTAGGACCAGAGGGCACAGCCTCAAAATAGAAGGGCGTTCGTTTAGAATAGAGGTGAGGAGGAATTTCTTTAGCCAGAGGGTGGTGAATCTGTGGAATTCTTTGCCACAGATGGCTGTGGAGGTCAAGTCATTGGGTATATTTAAAATGGAGGTTGATAGGTTCTTGATTCGTAAGGGCATCAAAGATTATGGGGAAAAGGCAGGAGAATGGGGTTGAGAGGGAAAAATAAATCAGCCATCATTGAATGGCGGAATAGACTCTAAGGGATAAATGGCCTTATTCTGCCCCTATGTCTTATAGTCTTAGGGTCTTATGGACGTCTGCAGTTTACAGTTCTCTTGACATACGATCCATTGCTGCCAAAGACCTCGGACCACAAGGGCTGGGAATCACCCTGGGAATTACCAACAGGGCTGTCCATGAGGCACAAGGGTGGTTCCAACCATCTGTGCTCATTGGCAGGGATCTGCCCAACCTATGCTCAAGGAAGATCTCACCCAAGAGACCCATGTACCAGTGCCATCTCCCCTTCATTTTGCTTCTTCACATTCCTGTTATTTGTGACCACTCCACCTCTCATTTTACACTATTCTCCTCTCCCATTTGCCCTCATCTTCATGACAACCTGAGACTGCCACTTTAACAGTATTGAGCTATTTTCTGTGAGTCAGATCACAAATGCCATCGTTGTTCTTTGCCTGGTAAGTGACAGTGTGTTTGAAATGTACAGGTTGGATTATAAATGACAAAACTCCAAATAAATGACTGCATTTGGACATTGTGTATATGTGTCTGCTCTCCTGACCTAAACAAGGATATCCTTGAAGTTGAGAGAAAACTTGACTAATTCCTGGGATGCCAGATTTTGTCCCATAGGAAGGGATACAGCACGCAAGGCCTGTACCTTTTTTTGGGCAGAAGAATGAGAGATTATCTCATCAAAACATATAAATTTGTTACAAGGTAGAGTTGATGTTTCCTCTGTCAGGGATCTCAAGACCCTGGGATCATAGTCTAAAAATAATAAGTTGGACATTCCATACAGAGATGAGAAGAAAGTTCTTCATTCAGAGTGTGAAGAAAGTTTGGAATTCTCTACCCAGGAGGACTGTGAGATCTCTGTTGCTGGGTATATTCATGACAGAGAATGATAGGTCTTCAGACATTAAGAGAATCAAGTGATATGGAGACAGTGCAGCAAAGTAGCATGGAGGTAAAGATCAGCATGACCTTATGAATGGTAAAGCAGTGACAAGGGCTGAATGGCCTACTCTTGCTTCTATTTCCTATGTTCTTATATTCTAACATTCTCTTAAAACAAGCATGTCCCAATTTCAAAGTTTGTTGGTAATTACAATGTGGCAGTTGAGTTAACAGCACATCTTTCGTTTCACCTATATTTTTTTCTTCTTTTCTTTGCTTTTGTAACCTTACACTCAGTAAAAACAAATACTACTAACAAAATTAACAAATAGTTAATGAGACCGGGATCCCTTGTGTACAATCGTGTATAATGGGAACCTTTCACAGTTCTGTAAAGGTGCATGCAACTAATGGTAGCTTAATCCCAAAGGTGAAAATAATAAACTCAGCCACATTATGAATTCACATTTTATTAAATTATAATTGCTGCTATTTGCTTCAATTAATTTTGGAAATCACTGTAGTCTTTTGGAAATATAAGCAAAGATTCAAAATTAAATCTAATGTGCAATGTGCATTCTTTGTAATGTTAATTATATTACATACGATTTAATCGGAAAGAAAGGACAAGATTACATAAGTACAGTTATTTTTAACTGACACTGTTCTTCAGTTGAAAACTGCCTCTAGAAAATGTTTTTTTTTAAATTATATGCTTTTAAATTTCTCCACATAAAAGAAATATCAGAATTCTTCCAGTGCAGAATACAATTGTGCGATAGCCGTGTAATATAATAGAAGGAAAATGTTGGAATCACTCAGCAGGTCAGGCATGCTCATCACCGAGTTAGAGATATATTAAGAGAAGCAGGTATAGTGGGAGTAGGCATCTTGGGAGAGGCCATTTTCTGAGAGGCTGTAAGGTCTAAGTGCTGCCATTGAGGTCAAAGCTGTGGGCTGTGGTGAGTGTTGAGCTTCAGAGAGGAGGGTGAGTAGTGATCAAGTAAGGTGTTTCCTTTTCTTCTCTTTCATTCTTAGTCGAAGTGACAGGGAGAAAGGATATGTAAGGCAGGGTAGTGGCATGCTCCACCTGCAGGACGTGGGAGGTCAGGGGCACTTCCAGTGTCCCTGGTGACGATACTGGTGGGAAGTGTGTTCAGCTGCAGCTCCTGTCATACTGCATAGAGCAGCTGGAGCTGAGGTTGGACTTACTATGGAGCATCTGGGATGCAGAAAATGTTGGAGATGGCATATTTTGTGAGTTGGCCATGATGCAGACACAGAAAGAAAGGAGATGGCTGACCACCAGGAAGTGCAATAAGTGCAGGCAGATAGTGCAGGGGTTCTAAAGTCACATGCACAAGTACATCTATGCACAGGTGCAATGAAAACTTACTTGCAGCAGCATCCTAGGCACATAGCATCATATGAGCAGTATTCACAAGAAAAGACTTAGATCATAGATAAATTATGCACAATTGTCACAAGAAAGAACACAACTTGATAAGATAAGATAGCTTTATTAGTCACATGTACATTGAAACACACAGTGAAATGCATCTTTTGCGTAGAGTGTTCTGGGGGCAGCCCGCAGGTGTCACCACGCTTCCGGTGCCAACATAGCATGCTCACAACTTCCTAACATGTACGTCTTTGGAATGTGGGAGGAAACCGGAGCACCCGGAGGAAACCCACGCAGACATGGGGAGAACGTACAAACTCCTTACAGACAGCAGCCTGAATTGAACCCGGGTCACTGGCGCTGTAATAACGTTACACTAACCGCTACACTACTGTGCCTAAAAAAGTCAATTTTAGTGCAAAGTTATCAAAGTGGGTCCTGTTGAATCCAGCATCAAATCCTGACCACGTCATTTACAGGTCTTCAAATGCACATCTATGTTTTGTTTTAAAGTGATGAGGATTTCACACACTGAGTTCCCAACCCCTGCTGTCCTCTCATTGAAAACATATTTTCCTCATCTCCCTTTCTAATCCTTCTGCAAAGTACTTTACTTACATTCCCTTTGGTTTTTGGCTCCTCTGCAAAGGAAAATATGTCCTTTCAATTTACTTTGTCTTGGCCCCTTATACTTTTTTCACATTGATTAAACCTCTCGTCATCCTCCTTTGTTCCAAAGAAAACAGCATTGGGTTATGTAACTGTTACTCAAACCTGCAACCTACTAGCCTTGACATCATTTTCATAAATCTTTTCTGAGCCTACTTCACTGCAATCACATCTCTCCTGTATTGTCGTGATCAGAACTGTGGTCTAGCTGGTTCAAACTGCTCAATATCCATTCATTTATTGAGTATTCCCTTGCCTTGTAACACCTTCACAAATGTATTCTCTGGATTAAATTCCACTTGTCACTTCTCTGCCCAACTGACCAGACCTACGCCTGCCACAGTCTAAAGATTTCGTCTTTCATGTTAATGGTTGTGTTTAACATGCATCCTCCATTTAAAGTCTGTCATTATTACATATTGCAGATAGTAAGGGACTGAAATCCGAGCTGTGTGGAAAATTACATGCAACTAAATTACAGTTACAAATAAAAAAAGTCAGCCATTTCCCTTTGCCTCCTGCTATTTAAACAAGTTAAAATCTAATTTACCACTTTCCTTTGGATCCCATGAACTTCAAATACTTTGACCAGTCTTCCACATGCAACCCTGTCAAAAGCCTTGTTCAGATCCATGCACATTGCATCAGACACACCATTCTCCCTGTCGTCTCTCCAAAAAATCCAAACATACTCATACATTTCTCCTGGAGATGCCATAAACAGTAAAGGTCTTATGATCTTGCGTAACTGGGTGTTAGAAGGTTTTGCTTGTCTAAAACTCTCATTACTACCTTTAGAAATTCTGAATGAAGTTCTGAGATTACACTCATGTGCCAGCACTCCTCTAAAAATGGAGTCCAGTCGTGCAATGGAAGTACATGTGTTTGGTTTCGTCCTATCTTGGGACCTGCTGGAGAGTTCAATACACTGAAAGATGCTGCATTACTGAGTACTGAGTCAAATAAAGTCAGAGTTTCCTTAATTTTTTCACAGACTTACAATCACACCTCCCAGATGTGGCATCTCCTGGAAGATCCTCCTCAAAACCTATGCATAACTTGGATATTCCACAAACACCCTTCTTTTCAGGTAATCAAAATCCCATGATTTTGAAACCATGTTCAGCCTCCAAAGGAAAGAGGAGCAGATTATCCAAATCGCAAATTTTGTATGTAGTTTGAATCAATCATTGCACCAGTCTCTTCAAAATCTGCTGGTACATATCTAAAAGCATAAAATTGTTTTGTATGACTTGATTAACTTACCATATAAATGGCCCTTCAATTGCACATTTAAATTGTTTATTATCTTTTTATATTTGAAATTAAAAACATGTACAGGCATAAAAATTAAGACACCATTCAAATTACTTGTTGAAATTAACAATTTTGTGATACTTCTACTGGTAATCGGAGCCAGTTTTATTGATGTTTACTGAAGAAGTCAATGTTTTGCTCTTTATTCTTGTTAGTTTTTCTTTCAGTTCCATTTGTACTCACTCCCATTTCTACTGTCAGAATAAAGCTTTGCCAGTTGCTGTTTTGCATTAATACAGATCCAACACTGGAAGTCTTTATGAAGCTGAAATGAGTAGTGGGTAATTTGTAGGTCAGGGTGAGGCAATAAATGGAGTGGAGAAAAAAGATGGGTGATGAGGATATAATTGAAATTATGCCGTATTTTACTAAAGTATTCAGTGTGAACCAACACAGTGTGTTAGTCAAAAGTCTTTCATTCTGGAGCTAGTTTCAGATCAAGGCCAGGTTGATAGGAAAAAAAATCTTGTCTATTTATATGTTGTATTGAGTTTTGGCAACCTCAAGGCAATTGATAGTCAGTACAATTGCTTGATACAAAACTACTCAATTTCGTATTAACGAGGAAATATACAAAAGCTGGCTCTGAAATTTCATGCAGTGAGTTGTGTCAGATTTGTCCCAGTGAGTAATGTCTGGTGCATGCAGATGATGAATCTGCCAAGATTTTCTGTACCTGCTCATTAGCACATCAGTTGGATAATCTCTAGTATAAAACCCATGTAGAACGTAAGTATTGTGCTTGAAGGTCCTTTAAAGTGCAGTCTTTAAAGAGCCAAGTAAGACTTAACATTCCAACAGCAAGCTGAGTTATAAGCATGTAAGTAGGAAAATATTTCTGCCCCTTTTTGTAAGATAACTTGACAAGATTAGTGGTCAGATTAGTGATCAACTGATCTTAAACAAAAAGAAAAAGTGCAGAAACTCTCAACAGGTCAGGCAACATCAGTGGACGGAGAAACAGTTTATGCTTTAGTCCAAGACTTTTCATCAGAACTGGGAAGGAGAGAAATGAAAGTTAGCTTTCAGTACAAGAAAAGGTGGGGGTCAGATTCTGACATTGTGCCCAATTAGTAGATTGACACTAACTCAGTCAACAAGTTATGGAGAGGGCCAAAAAACAATCAGAAAACCGAGGGATTTGATTTTTCTGGTGTCAACTGGTAAAATAGCTTCTGCCGCAGCTTACTTCACAAAATAAATACATAGCCCCAATTAAATACAAAAAAAATAAATTGCATGAATCAAGAAGACATTTCAAAACTGCTTTGTGAAATGTTTATACTGGTGAAAATGCGAGAGACTAAAGGGACATTCTAAAGAGGGTTGTGCTTTGCATGAACGTTGTTATATGCCAAAGTCCATTTACCACAACTGGACCAGAATGAAAGCATTGGAGCCTCAAGAGGGTTCCCCAGAGGACTATCAGCCATCAACATTCTGACTCTGAGGGCAGAATGCTAGAATGAGTCAATGTTGACACTGTCACAGCTCAGTGAAGATTATATATTAATTGAAAACATGTAATACATTTTTTCATATTATGAAGTTCTTTTTTTTTACTTTTTGGACCCAGCTCCATGGTTGGATTAGAAATTAAAAAGTTATCTGTACCCATGTGATAAGCAGAAATAGCCAAGCGGAAAGTTTGGAGAAACTTAGTATTGTCAGTTGACTCATCTCACACTGATGATACCTTTCACTGATGTTCCCATTGCATTGCTAAAATCTAATGCTGGGAGTCACAACAAAACAGAGAAATAGACTTGTCCATCAACTTCAAGTTCTTTCATCTGGGGAAGAACATATCAGGGGAGGGAAATAAGGTGAAAGAATGTATGATAAATAGTAGGGCACAGAGAAACATAGATGAAAAGAGGCACCATGGAGTCAATTTCTTAAGATCCCCGAAGACATCTATATAAGACATTTAAGAAGGCAAACAAAGTGTTTGTTTTTATTGAGTGAGGCACCAAGTATAAGAACAGGGAGACTTTGCTAGAATTGCTTGGACATTGGTTAGGATACAGCAAGAAAACTGTGTGCAGTTCTGGTTACCACATTTCAGAAGGGACACAATAACATTGGAGAAAGTGCAGAGGAGAATCATCAGGAGGGCTGGCCTGCTTTTGTTATGAAGAAAGACTGGCCTGGCTGATGTCTTCTTTGTGACAAAAGAGACTGAGGAAAGATTTAATTGAGGTATATAAATTTATGGGTAAATTGCAATGATCTGTTTTCCATAAGAGAAAGCAATGACTAGGAAATATAAGTTCAAGTTAATTGGTAGAAATAGTTGAGTTTTAGCCTCCCCTAACTTTAGAAAATGAAAGAAATATGAGAAAATATGATAATTTTCAACCAAATAGAATTCAGTGTTTGGATCTCACTGTTTGAAAGATGGCAAAATAATTCATTTGAAAACAATTGGATGAGTACATGAAGAACAATAACCTACAAGGTCATGAACTAGTAAATGGGGAAATGCTGTTGATGTTCTTTTGGTGGCATTGACATGATGGTCTAAGTGGTCCCCTTCTGTGCTATAATTGTCTATTTATCTGATTCCATTGGAGTATATGACAGCAAAAGGACCTCAAACAGGAATACAAATCTGATAAAGGCATAACAAAAATGAAGAATAGTCTCTGATCTTTCTTTCCCATTTTATTTGATCTTCATTCATATTCATATATGTGTAATAACCTTGGTTAAGTATTTTTAGGACTGCTAAACCATTTAAATGATTTCTGATCTATTTAACAATGTGTTAATACTGCATAATTTGATATTATCCAGATATGCTGTGTTGTTTTACAGCAAATCATATTATTGTAATAAAATGAACTTTCAAAATGAAACGCAAATTATGAAAATCCTTCTTGTATCTTTGATTGGCAATCTCAGTATGTACATTTGGTTAAGTGCATGTTTTTGCTTCATGGAAAAAAAACAATAGTCTCAATTATAGGTAAATATGTAGCCTGGTTCATTAGTAGTTGTTTCAAATTAGGGAAATATTTCGCAATATCTGGAATTTGCTTTATTGTTTCCAGATGTTATCAGCAATTTCAATAAATATTAATAGTTCTGGATTATATTGGATCCTGTGAAGTTGATGATTTTAAAAAGACTTTTTAATAATAATTGGTACTTCTGCTTTGTGGGAGCTATATTGAAATTGGTTCACCAGACCTTAATGAAACTATAACATCATTTTAATGTTATAACTTGCAGCTTCTCTGTCAGTTTCCACTGAGTAAAGTAAGAACATGAGAACAAGGCCTTTGATGAGTAAGTTCTCCTTTGCAAGACAACTAAGCCAAAATTTTCAAACTAATGTCATAAATAGCGTAAAAACTTGTTTTTAGTTTCTTCCTTTCAGTCATTTTGCCATGGAAGTCTTTCTGTTAAAGATGAAAACATCTTATGTCTAAAATATTAAACTAAAGCATGTGCAGCTTTGTTGGAGAGTTGTACTAGCATTCACTAAATTGGAATCACTCCTAAGAGAATAAGGGACCAGACCAAAGTTGTTGGATCATGGAATCTTTTGCCACAGCAAGATTGTGATACAGAAGCTATGGAATCTTTTGAAATCAACTGGATAAATATTTGAGGGACAAGAAGGTATAAAGAGATGGAGAAAAGTGGGGCTTTTTGCAAAGTTTTAACATATTGAATTTAACAATATTAAAGTAGCACAGTGAGTAAAAGAATGTATCAGCTTAGAAACCCTGAGTACAATTCTTATTCTAATCAATGCTCACCCGTTTAATTGTTATCTTGCGTTAAGGAGATCACATTAAATATAAAAACACCATAGATAAAGGAAAGCACTACATTTCTTCTCAATGCTTTCAACCTCAATTGTATTTGTCTTAAAAAAGTTCCCTATGGAGGTTTGGCTTAGATAGGAAACAGTTGTGGTTTCTTTTTACCATTATTCTAAACACCCGTCAGTAAATTAATTGATTTTAATTCAGGCAGTCAGAGGCCTTATGTTTGCATTGTTCTATAGTCAAAAATAATCAAATCTAGAATAAGAGTTGAATATTCTGGTATTATCATTGAACTATAATGAATTTTATTGTGCAACAGACAATAGCATCAGTGGCATTAATTATAAATGTTCAATTACTCATGTCATTTTGTCTTGTCTTCCAGGGCACCAATGCTCAATACAAGAGGGCATAGCTTTAAGTTAATGGGTGGGAAGTTCAAGGGAGATATCAGAGGGAGCTTTTTCACCCAGAGAGTGGTTGGGGCATGGAATGTGCTGCCTGGGGTGGTGGTGGAGGCAGATACATTGGTCAAGTTCAAGAGATTGTTAGATAAGCATATGGAGGAATTTAAAATAGGGGCATATGTGGGAGGAAGGGGGTTAGTTAGACTTAGGTGTGGTTTAAAGGTTGGCACAACATGGTGGGCCAAAAGGCCAAAAAAAATTGTGCTGTATTGTTCTATTATTCTATTTTTCTTATAAGACAGTCCCCTGTGATTGAGGGTGACTTGTTCCTACTCCTCTGTGGATTCTGATATGGCTTCTGAGGTTAATGTGACATCATGGGTAGAGCAGGACATGCATGTTGGAATGCGTGGGTAATATGAGAGATGATATGTTCCTTCTGCCATTTTCACTGGACTACTTGACATTGAATATCAGGATTCCTTGCACCATATTTAAGAAAGTTTTTTTTTCCCTCTAAATTGAATGGCTAAAGGCCAGCGAATTCCACAAGCCATTGGTTACATTTTTGTCAAGGAGACCTTGTGAACCTCTTTGAAACATTTGCCATCCACCTGGTGATTGCTTGCCACGAAAGAGATTAGAGTAGAGCACATGGTTTGGGAGCCTGGTATCAGGATGTGAACAATGTGATGCACCCATCAGAGCCAACTCAAAGTAACAAAAATCTCAATATGGGGGATGTTGGCCTGGAAAGATATTGATGTTGGTTCACTTAACCTGCCAATGGACTTTGAGAATTTCGTGCTTTGAGGTTCCTGCTGCAGGCAGTTTGTGGCTCTTCACTTCACGGCAATTCCAAGAAAAATGCAGGGAGCGGCATCAACATTTTCTTCATGCCTTTGCAAAAACCTTTATCAAAATATTGCTATATTGGATAAGTATTGAACAAATTATTGTAATCAAGTAAAATTTCGGAGTGTATTATTTAAGACAAATTAGGCTATTTTAAATAAGTTAAATTTTTTGTTCTTCATATCACAAAATGCAATTTCAATATGCCGTTGCTGTTTGACTTCAATTTGTTGTTTGGAAAAACTATTCTGCTTAACGCAAAACTAAACAGCAAAACTGTTAACTTAACTTATCCACAGCTAACAGACAGGCTTGAATTGGATGTCCAGTTTACACTCAGTGCTACTTTATGTCATATCATTTCAAACAAACACATAATTAAACAGGGTGTAATATGGGGTCCAACTGCTGGCTTAAAATAGGTGGGAATATTTTGAATTACATTCAATATTTAGAGTCTCAGTAGATAATAAATATTAATTGAGGTTGCCCAATGTTAATAGGTTTATTATTGTTACATGTACTGAGGTACAGTGAAAAAACTTTGTTTAGCATGCATTCCATACAGATCATTTCATCATATCAGTGAATTGGGATAGTACAAGAGTAAAACAATAACAGAATGCAGAACAAAGAGTTACAGTTGCAGAGAAAGTGCAGTGCATGCAGACAATAAGGTGCAAGGCCATAACAAGGTAGATTGTGAGGTCAAGAGTCCATTTTATTGTACTAGGAGACCATTTAATAGTCTTATGACAGCGGGATAGAAGTATTCCTTGAGCCTGGTGGTACGTTCTTTCAGGCTTTTGTATCTTCTGCTCGATGGGAGGGGGAGAAGAGAGGATGTCCGTGGTGGGTGGGATCTTTGATTATGTTGGCTGCTTTACTGAGGCAGCAAGAAATGTAGACAGAATCCATCAAGGGAAGGCTGGTTTCTGTGATGTGCTGAGCTGTGTCCACAATTCTTTACATTTCTTGCGGTCTCAGACAGAGCAGTTTCCAAACCAAGCCATGATGCATCCAGATTAGATGGTTTCTATGGTGCATCTATAAAAATTGGCGAGGATCAAAGGAGACATGTCAAATTTCTTTAGCCTCCTGAGGAAGTAGAGGCACTGGTGTTCTTTCTTGGCCATGGCATCCACGTGGTTGGACCAGGTCAGGCTATTGATGGTGTTCTCTCCAAGGAACTTGAAGCTCTCAATTGTCCCAAAACATAAAAAAGAAAATTAGATAAACACTCAGTGGGGGAGAAGCAGAACAAAGTGATGGGAACAATGGCATTACTCCTTCTATGAACTAGCATATTCAGGATGGCAAGAATGGCCTCCATCACTGTGGTGTAATTAAAATGTATCATTTTTAACTGTTAATGTAAATGAATACCAGCATGACAAGTCTTTCCAAACAATGAGTTTTTACATGGACCAAAGGACTACTACAGAATCCATTTTAAATAAAATGTCTTTTACATAATCTATCCTTGAGAGTTTTTGCAGCTGGTGTTTTGTGTCCAAGGTATAAGAAAAAGTACAAATTCATTAATAATATTTTATTAATTGTGGCTGTCCATTATAAAAAAAAGGAAATTCATAAAATGAATCTGTCTCTGAGACTATAAAGTGCTAAAGTTATGTTTGGGAATTTTACTGCAAGATAAAAGTTAATAACACTGCTCAAATATGGGAGAAATGAATTTTAAACAAAATGGTAAGCATTTATGTGAAGGTATTTTGGAACATAATTTTTGAATTAATTGTATTAAAATTCCCCCCAAAAATATGTGAAGGAGGATACTTCCAAAAATTCGATCATTGTATAGCAGACAAATTAGTTTTGTCACAAACCAGCAACAAAAGAAACACACTGAGCATGATTCAGTGTTAAAAACTATTTTTAATCACTACTTATGGTAATACGTAAAATAAAAGTAAAAATGTTAGTATGTTAGAATTCAAAAATGTTAAACCTCGAACGTTAACCCCAAAACTAAACTCTTCGTGTGTGTGTGTGACAAAGTCCAAAACTCCCAGTTCCTGAATGGTTCTTAAAGTTCAGTTTCGCAAGCCATAAGGTGAAACGTGAGCAAGGGCTTCTTCAACAACCACCGTTGTCTGAAGATAAGATGTAGATGTAGAAAAACATAGAGAGAGTACATACGAAATCCAAATGTTCCACGATGGAACCCAAACGACACTTCAGTGTTTACTCGGTAGTGACTTCCTCACCCCGAAAAGCATCCGAACCGTGGTCGTCCACACACAAATACCTGTTTCCTTCTACAGGTCAGCAACAAAGTGAACTCCACCGGATTACTTCCAACTTCCATACATGGATTTCAGTGGCAAACACCGTTATTGTTTCTCATCCATCGATAGAGAAAACAAGCAGGCTGGTGTCTCTCTCCCTTCTCTCTCTCTCTTTCTTCTTCTTCTGACTTCTTCAACAACGTCATTACGTCCTTTATCTTCTATTGACGTAAGCACGCCCCACACACACATACACACACACTCTCTATCTTAAAGGGACTTTCACTGAGTCCATAACACCTCCCATCTAAAAATCGAATTCTATTCTAGAATTAAGTGAGAGTGTGCAGTCATTTGGACTATAGTGTGTACGTAGAACGTAGAACACTACAGCACAACATAGAACACTACAGCACAGTACAGGCCTTTTGGCCCACAATGTTGTGCTGACATTTTATCCTGCTCTAAGAGCGATCTAATCCTTTCCTCCCGCATAGCTCCCCATTTCTCTGTCATTCATGTGGCTATCTAAGAGTCTCTTAAATGTCCCTTAAATTTATGGGAAAGGATGTTCTGTGTTCTTAAAGTAAATGGAACTGAGTTGCTGTACAATTCATTACTTACAAGGTAACTGATTTTAAATAAGAAAAGTGGATGTCCATAGTTCATTAGCACAAAATATTCTGTGGAATTGTGTCATTGCACAGTGCTCTGTCTCTGAAATTCATTTCAATGAGGTCAATGGAGGGAAGCTTGTAGGAGAGAACCATATGCTGCCACTACAAGAGTGAATTTCTATGCAAGTTAGGAGAAATTAAATAACACTGGAATATGCCAATGTACAATTAATTCATGTTCATTTTACCCAGTGCAGAACACACTGAAAACTGAAGCTCCCATCTCATTATAAATATTTCAGCATACAGTCAAAGCTAACTGCCATGAATAAAGCCTCGATGCATCTGGGATTCAAATGTGTGCGCAGCCAAAATCAGTTGAAAGCTTCTCCGTCCCCACCAGTCCCTGTCCCATGGCACTGCAACCTACCCATGCAAGCAGAGGAGATGCAACACCTGTCCATTCACCTCTTCCTTTCCCACTATCCAGGGCCCCAGACCATCTCTCCAGGTGAAGCAACAATTCACTTGCACTTCGTCCAATCTTGCGTTCTACATTCAATGTTTGCATTGTGGTCTCCTCTACTTTGGAGAAAATAAACGCAGACTGAGTGTTTGCTTTGCGGAGCACCTGTGCTCAGTACACAGAGATGATCCGGAGCTTCCTGTTGTGTGATGCTTTCATTCTCAATCGCACTCCCAGTGTAGATGAAAGGTCTTGACCGAAAACATTGACTGTTCATTTCCCTCCACAGATGCTGCCTGACCCACAGAGTTCCTCCAGTAGTTTGATATTTTGCTCCAGATTCCAGCATCTGCAGTTTCTTGTGTCCCCATTCTGACGTGAAAGCTCTTTAAGTCTGCAGTTAAGCACCGGTGAGAAGTGAACGCAGACGATGTTGACATGAGGTGCAGTGCCACAAGCAGCTGAATGGCCTCACATGTAAATCAAGGTCAAGAAGACATTTAACTTTTTTACTTTACTTATACAGCATGGTAACAGGCCCTTCTGGTCCAATGAGCCTGTGACACCCAATCACCCCCATGTTAACCAACCAACCTGTACGTCTTTGGAATGTGGGAGTAAACCGGAGCACCCAGAGGAAACCCACGCAGTCACGGGAAGAACGTAAGAACTTCTTACAGACAGTGGCAGGAATTGAACCCCGATCGCTGGCGCTGTAATAGTGTTACGCTAATTGCTACACTAAGATAAGATAAGATATCTTTATTAGTCACATGTACATCGAAACACACAGTGAAATACAGCCTTTTTGCATAGAGTGTTCTGGGGGCAGCCCTCAAGTGTCGCTCCGCTTCCGGTGCCAACACAGCATGCACACAACTTCCTAACCTGTACATCTTTGGAATGTGTGAGGAAACCGGAGCACCCGGAGGAAACCCACACAGACACGGGGAGAACGTACAAACTCCTTACAGACAGCGGTGGGAATTGAACCCCAATCGCTGGCTCTGTAATAACATTACGCTAACCGCTACACTACTGTGCCTACCCCTTGCACGAACACCTCAAGGCCTTGAGTATGATGTAATATGCACCATCATTTCAATTCATTTTGAATCCCTTTCAAAGAAAACAATTACATTTGAACATCTAACATTTCACTTGAATGTACCGAACCTGGTTAAAGGCAATGACCTCAGACAAGATAATCTCACAGTTGAACAGATGTCTAGAACATTCCCTCTGTCTGCTAGCCCCATGTACCACCTGCTTGGAATCACTTCCAGTTACTTGGAATCCCTTCATCACATCATCATCAAATTCCATTGCTAAGCAGCTATCTCACAGGCATCCTATGCTGACCCACACTTTACACACACATTACTCACTTAACAAAAATCTCTCTCATTCAACACTTGTATGCAATATGCATATTCTCTATCACACTCTCACATGCTTACCAATATAAGACAAGATAAGATAGCTTTATTAATCACATGTACATCGAAACACACAGTAAAATGTATCTTTTACGTAGAGTGTTCTGGGGGCAGCCCGCAAGTGTCACCACACTTTCAGCACCAACAGAGCGTGCCTGCAACTTCCTAACCTGTACGTCTTTGGAATGTGGGAGGAAACCGGAGCACCTGGAGGAAACCCACGCAGTCACGGGGAGAACATACAATATTCCAAGCTTTACACCACATCTCAGATTTCACATACAGCCAAATTTTAACTGTGACTGAGACGTCACCTGGACACATGGCTAGTTCTCACTAAGGTAATTTCCTCTTCTGCTGGTGAGAATGGAATATTATAAATGCCAGTAAACTGGTCATGACTGTCTTGTGTTCATCAGCTCACTGATCTGAAGCAGAAGCTGCTCCCCCATATTGAGCATTTGCCACTGAATCATTGGCTCTTTATAACACAGAAAGCACTGAATATGCCAAATCTTCGCTTCTCAAGTCCCAATTATCTCTTCTCACTTGCAAACTGGAGGTGGGCATGACCACCTACTTGACCCTGCCTTCACCTAAACCTGATCATTATTCTTTACCTCTTATGGATAACCAGGAGTTCACATCAAGCCAGGCTACAGTATCTGGGTAAGCAGGCTTGGTGCAAGTTCACTCCGTCAACAGATACTGGAATTCGCAGAGCCATGTGTAAATTCTTTCCAGTATGAAAACAATGGCCAGCTCTATTTCAATACTTTGCACCTATTATCATGGACCTTTCTGTAGCTGACGTCTTGGATTCCATTGTAGCCAAGCAGAAGCCATCCAACATCTGAGTGCTCCAGTGGAAACTTAGACTTCTGGCATACTGCCATCATGGCTTTGGGTGTCATTGATAAAAAGGGGTCTTTGAGGGTGTCATGGCATTCCAAAAATCTTCCTGAGCAGATTATTAGGATTGCTGAGGCAACGTATTGGCAAAGCAGCAGTGATTCTATGGAGCATAGCTTGCTCTCCCTTCTCAGGATGATGGTATTCATGATCCTACCACTACCACCCCTCCAGTGTCAGTGCAGTTGGCCCATCACTCATGAGGAGATGTTGCAATATAAAGCTGGGTCACCAAGGCTCAGAGAAGCTTGGGATCATCGGGCAAGACCTGCAGCCTCCATTGTTGAAAATGAGCAGTTTTCTGCAGCCATGCAGTGGCACCTGGACACTCCAGAAATAGCCATGGTCTTCAATTGAAATTGGGAGTTTTCATTGATTGCAGTAGCAAGGGAAGCTTTTTAATTTGCATTTACTTTCTTAGGTTCTGTTTAACTCTCTGAGAAACTGAATGGTGTTCACCAATGAAATTAATAAATGGTTTCGTTTTATTTTTAAGTTATTTTCAGTTATTCTGAAGCAGGTTATTCACAAATGGAGGTTTGGACTCATTAAGCAACTTTATTCTTGCTGGCAAATTTTCAGCTGATTTAATATAAGGCATTAGGTGACCTTTCTTAAATACTACAAGGAATACCTAAAACAAATGCGAACACTGAAATAAAAAAAAAGTGCAGGTCAGATGATACCAGACAAGAGAGAAACAGATTACACTGATTCTTGAAAGATTTGACATTTGTGTCAATGCTAATCCACCTCAGCAGAAAACTTGAAGTGATAAGAAGGGTAATATATACAATGCCCAAAGTGTTGTATGGATTATAACTGGCATATTCAAATGCAAAGACTGCAGTGGTCTCCCTGCAGAGGAGAGACTGTAGGGAAATAATGGTGGGGGGGGGGGGGTAAATTGCTCAATGCCAAAGGAGATAATTGGCGAGGGAAGCATGGGGAGAAATTTATTTACACTGACACAAGTGCAATATCTTTCAGGGACCAGTGTAATCAGTAGGTGTAATAAAATGTAATGATTCTAATTTATCATTTTGATTAAAATGTATTCCTTTTTAATTAAAACATTAACCCCATGTCTCTCTCCTCTGTTGTTATCTGACCAGCATTTTCTGTTTTTATTTCAGGTTTTGCTTTTGCAAAAGGTATTTACGAAAGTTCACCTGTAGTAGTTGTATTAACATAGTTAAACGCTTGCCAGCAAGAGTAAGGATGTTTAAAGATTCCAGACATCTAATACGCAAAGCCCAGAGAGTATGTGGGACTGGGAGAAGATACAGATGGGGAAAAGATCAAAGTGGCAATACGGAGAAGGCGCTGAAGAGAATTTTGCGAAGAGGGAAAGGTAGGAAATTGTTGGAGCCAGAAGGAGGTTTTAGTGTACCAGAGAGAAGATCAGAGGGAAGAAGCAGTGAGTTGATTGATGGGCTGGAGAAGAATAATGGAAGGCTGGATATGGATGATATAAAATCAGACAAGGTCAATTTACACTGTAAATAAATAGTTGACAAAGCACATGTCAGGAAGTATTTTCGCATCTGTGTGACATTTGCCTGGAGAACTGCAATAGAATTTTTTCTGCACAGTTCATAAAGTTAGTGTGATGCCTTGAAGAATTTCTCGGCTGAATTCTAATCCACCCACTGCAATTTTAGGTGTTGTTTCATGCTGTTTTCCGTATATAAAATACTCAGTCAAATGGAAAAGATTAACCTGAAACAACACCTGTGTAAAATCACAACTGTGGATCCAGAAGGCTAAAATATAATGTGATATATTGCAAGCTGTATTCTCAAGACCTGAGTACTCTCTTCTCCAGTGAAGTATAAAATAGTTTTGCTCTCAGCATGCAGATTTGGTAACTGGGAAGGTATGGGATGGGTCACAATTCAGGAATGCAGCTGGATCTGCAAAGCATTCCTGCCAAAAGAGCACAGTGCAAAGAGCTGGAGATATTAGTGCAGTTGGTCGTGAGGCAAAACTGAAAGATTGTAAAATTGCCCAGTGCATGGAGGAGGCAATGCAGTCATGTTGAGGACCATTATAACTGACATCAGCCTGAACAGAAGAGATCCAGACACACAGTGAAAGGTATTATTCAAAAATCAGAGAGAAATATTACACAACATGGAATAAAAAGTGGTGATTTATTTATTTGAAATGAAGGTTAAAAAATAGTTTATTTTATTTTATTTACTTAAGTTAATTGAAATGAATGTAATAGCTTTTAAATATGTGTGTTTTTAGAGTTCAAATTTATTTAAAACATTTAATTTATTTTAAGAATATTTTTATTCTTTCATGCGTCCTGTGGATAGCGAGCACAGTAGTCAAAGGATACAGCAGGATATAGATAAGTTGGAAATATGAGCAACAGCAGATGCAGTTTCGGACAAGTGTGAGGTGATGCACTTTGAGAGGTCAAATGTAAGAAGAAAGTATACAGTAAATGGTAGGACCATTTGGAGTATTGATGCACAGATGGTTCTTAGGATGTAAGTTCATAGCTCCCTGATAATGGCAACACAAGTACTTAGGGTGGTAAAGAAGGCATACAGCATATTTGCCTTTATTGGTGGAGGGTATTGAGTATAAAAGTTGACAAGTCATGTTGCAGCTGTATAAAAGTTTGCTTAGGCCACATTTGGAATATTGCGTTCATTTCTGGTAACCATGTTATAGGAAGGATGTGGAGGCTTTGGGGAGAGTACAGGAGCGGGTCACCAGGATGCTGCCTGGATTAGAGAGCATTATCTATAAACAGAGGTTGGACCAACTCCGATTATTTTCTTTGGAGTGTCAGAGGCTGAGGGGCAACCTGACAGAAGTATATGAGATTATGAGCGTCGTAGATAGGGTAGTTAGAGTCTTTTTCCCAGGTGGGAATGTCAAACACTAGATGGCATAGGTTTATGGTGATGGGGGAAGTTCAAAGGAGATTTGCTAGGCAAGTTTTTGTAGAGAGTTGTAGGTGCCTGAAACATGCTGCCAGGGGAGCTGAAGGGAGCAGATACAACAGCAACATTTAAGAGGCATTTAGACAGACACATGAACAGGCAGGGGATGGAAGGATATAGACCATGAGTAGGCAGATAGGATTAGATTAATTTGACATCATGGTTGGCACAGTCGTCATGGGACAAGGGGCCTGTTCCTGTGTTCTACCATTCTATGTTCGATGTTCTGTGTTTGTTAATGTCAGACATCCACAAACATTTGAGCAAAAGATTTTAAAGGTGAGCCTAGGGACAGAGACTAACCAGCTGTCAAAACCATTCTGGGACAGTCACTGCCCACCTGTGATCAGTGAACCCTCACATTGAACTAGCAGTCTTTGTGCTTGCCAGTCTTTTGGGATCTTCAAGGGATGATGACGATGGCCTAGCCAGCAAGTGGAAGATTTTCTCCAACATCTGGTCTCAAACTCAGCTTCATACAGAGAGCCCCGGAGGCTGTTCCCCTCAGTAACAAGTTTTCTGCCTTGGAAGCTGTTGAGGGGGATGACCTGCAGGGGCCTAGCTGCAGTTACTAGGTCTCTGGCACTGGGACTGGTACTGCTGCTCAGAAGGGAAGGGTGGGAAAGAGGCATGCGGTAGTGATAGGGGACTCGATAGTCAGGGAAACAGACAGGAGGTTCTGTGGCAGTGAGGACGAATCCCGGATGGTATGTTGCCTCCCAGGTGCCAGGGTCCAGGATGTCACTGATCGGGTCCACAGAATTCTTGAGTGGGAGGGAGAGCAGCCAGAAGTTATGGTCCATATTGGCACCAATGACATAGGTAGGAAGGGGGATGAGGTCCTGAAGAGTGAGTTCAGGGAGCTAGGCAGAAAATTGAGGAACAGGACCTCAAGGGTAGCAATCTCGGGATTGCTGCCAGTGCCACGTGATAGTGAAGGTAGGAATAGGAGGAGGTGGCAGATAAATGTGTGGCTGAGAAGTTGGTGCAGGAGGGAGGGTTTTAGATTTCTGGATCATTGGGATTTCTTCTCGGGAAGGTGGGACCTGTACAGAGAGGACGGGTTACACCCGAACCAGAAGGGGGCCAATATCCTTGCGGCGAGATTTGCTAGGGTGGTACAGGAGGGTTTAAACTAGTTTGTGAGGGGGAAGGGAACCAGAGGAGTAGGTCAGAGGAAGAAGGGAATGGGGAAAAGTTAGATCAAACAGGTAGAGAGGCTTTGGGGAAGGAGAAGCAGAATACAGGCTGTAAAAGTAGTAAGGTAGATGGACTGAAGTGTGTTTACTTAAATGCAAGAAGTATCAGGAATAAGGGGGATGAACTGAGGGCTTGGATAAGTATGGGGGACTATGATATCGTGGCTATTACTGAGACGTGGCTGACGTCAGGAGAGGAGTGGATATTGAATATTCCTGGTTTTTGGTGTTTTAAGAGGGATAGGGAAGGGGAGAGAAGAGGGGGAGGGGTGGTGATACTGGTCAGGGACACTGTTACGGCTGTGGAAAAGATGGATGTTGTAGAAGGATCATGTCTAGAGTCCGTATGGGTGGAGTTAAGGAACAAGAAAGGAGCAGTTACTCTACTAGGAGTATTCTATAGGCCCCCCGGTAGCAGTAGAGATATAGAGGAGCAGATTGGCAGGCAGTGTTTGGAGAGAAGCAGAAATAACAGGGTTATTATAATGGGAGACTTCAACTTCCCAAATATAGACTGGAACCTGCTTAGTGCCAAAGGTTTAGATGGGACGGAATTTGTTAAGTGTGTCCAGGAGGGATTCCTGACGCAGTATGTTGACAGGCCGACTAGAGGGAATGCCATGTTAGATCTAGTTTTAGGAAATGAACCGGGACAGGTGAAGGATCTATTGGTGGGTGAGCATTTGGGGGACAGTGACCATTGCTCCATAACCTTTAAAATTGTCATGGACAGGGACAGGTGCAGAGAGGACAAGAGGTTTTTCAATTGGGGAAGGGCTAACTACGAGGCTATAAGGAGAGAACTTGGGAGTGTAAATTGGGATGTCCTTTTTGAAGGAAAATGTACCATGGGGATGTGGCCGATATTCAGGGATCTTATGCAGGATGTTCGGGATAAATATGTCCCAGTGAGGCAGAGAAGGAATGGCAGGGTGAAGGAACCGTGGGTGACGAGAGAGGTGGAACGACTTGTTAGGGAGAAGAAGGTAGCATATGTGAGGTATAAGCAGCAAGGTTCAGACAGGGCCCGTGAGGAATATAGGGTAGCGAGGAAGGAACTTAAGAAAGGGCTGAGGAGAGCTAGAAGGGGACATGAAAAGGCTTTGGCTAGTAGGGTTAAGGAAAATCCCAAGGCCTTTTTCAAGTACGTGAAGGGTAGGAGGATGGTTAGGGTGAAGGTAGGTCCGATTAAGGACAAAGGTGGGAGAATTTGCCTGGAGGCGGCAGAAGTGGGAGAAGTTCTGAATGAGTACTTCTCTTCAGTATTCACCAGGGAGAGGGGTCTTGATGATGCGGAAGGAAGTGCTGGTAGGGGTAATGTTCTCGAGGTTGTTGATATCAAGGGAGAGGATGTGTTGAAGTTGTTAAATAATATTAAGACAGATAAATCTTCGGGGCCTGACGGGATTTTCCCCAGGCTGCTTCGAGAGGCGAAGGAGGAGATTGCTGAACCGCTGGTAAGGATCTTTGAGTCCTCGTTGTCTACGGGGGTGGTGCCGGAGGATTGGAGGGTTGTGAATGTGGTCCCCTTGTTCAAAAAAGGTAATAGGGATAGGCCAGGGAATTATAGACCGGTGAGTCTCACGTCTGTGGTGGGTAAGCTGTTAGAAAGGATTCTAAGGGATAGGATTTATGAACACCTTGAGAATCATGGACTGGTTAGGGACAGCCAGCATGGCTTTGTGAAGGGAAGATCTTGCCTCACAAGCCTGATAGAGTTCTTTGAGGAGGTGACCAGGAAGATTGATGATGGCAGTGTGGTGGATGTGGTTTACATGGATTTTAGTAAGGCATTTGATAAGGTTCCTCATGGTAGGCTTCTTCAGAAGGTCAGAGGCCAAGGGATCCAAGGAAGCTTGGCTGTGTGGATTAGGAATTGGCTTGCATGTAGAAAGCAGAGGGTTGTGGTGGAAGGAGTGCCTTCGGATTGGAAGGCAGTGACTAGTGGTGTCCCGCAGGGATCAGTTCTGGGACCTCTACTTTTTGTGATATTTATAGATGACTTAGATGAGGGGGTGGAGGGCTGGGTTGGTAAGTTTGTGGACGACACTAAGATAGGTGGTGTTGTGGATAGTGTGGAGGGCTGTCGGAGCTTACAGAGGGATATTGATAGGATGCAGAGCTGGGCTGACAAGTGGCAGATGGAGTTCAATCCGGAGAAGTGTGAGGTGGTACACTTTGGAAGGACAAACTCCAGGGCAGAGTACAGGGTAAACGGCAAGGTACTTGGCAGTGTGGAGGAGCAGAGGGATCTGGGGGTTCATATTCACAGTTCATTGAAAGTTGCCTCACAGGTAGAAAGAGCAGTTAAGAAGGCCAATGGGATGTTGGCTTTCATAAGTCGCGGGATTGAGTTTGAGAGCCGCGAGGTTATGATGCAGCTATACAAAACTCTAGTTAGGCCACACTTAGAGTACTGTGTTCAGTTCTGGTCGCCTCATTATAGGAAGGATGTGGAGGCATTGGAGAGGGTGCAGAGGAGATTTACCAGGATGCTGCCTGGATTGGAGAGTATTGAATATGAGGAGAGGCTTAAGGTGCTAGGGCTTTATTCACTGGAAAGGAGGAGGATGAGAGGAGACATGATAGAGGTATATAAAATATTGAGAGGAATAGATAGAGCAGACAGTCAGCGCCTCCTTCCCAGGGCACCAATGCTCAAGACGAGAGGTTATGGCTTTAAGGTTATGGGTGGGAGGTTCAGGGGAGATGTCAGAGGGAGGTTTTTCACCCAAAGAGTGGTTGGTGCATGGAATGCACTTCCTGGGGTGGCGGTGGAGGCAGATACATTGAACACGTTCAAGAGCTTGTTGGATAGGCATATGGAGGAACGCGAGATAGAGGGATATGTGGGAGGAAGGGGTTAGGTAGTGTGAGGGTGGTCTGATGGACGGCACGACACGGTGGGCCGAAAGGCCTGTTTTGTGCTGTATGGTTCTATGGTTCTATGGTATATTTGCTTTGGTTATAAATACCATAATGAATGGGTGAGGTGAATTCCCAGATTTTCCCTCCCTGGCTGAAATGGTGCCTCTGGGCATCATGCCTGAATAGCCAGCTCTCATACCAAAGTTATGTTCCATTGTCCTTGACTCTTTCTCCAGAAGAAATAGAATTTCCACCCTTGCAGTTTGTCAAGGTGTTCCTATCTTTGAAATATTCCTACTTGAGGGGCCAGGACAGAGAAAATTAGAAGGAACAAGCTCCGTTATATGGGTTAAAAAAATCAGCAGATGTGGTTTTAAAGTAATTTGTAGAGGATGAGAGAGGGGCTGAGGGAAGCAACTTTCATGCAGAAGGTGATAGTACTCTCGAGCTCACTGCCTAAAGGGTAGTTGAGACAGAAACACTCATCACATTTAAAATGTACTTGGATGATGTAATTATTGAAGAGCCATATTCTGCAGAGCTGTAGGCCTGATGCTGGTAAGTGGAATTAGATTGGATAACTGTTTCCGTAGACATGATGGGCTGAATGGCCCCCGTCTCAAGAATTTTCAATGACTCTACAATTCTACTTTGAAGTTGTAAATGCCATTCTGTTCACTGAGGTGGAATAGAAATCAATTCAATTTAATCAACAGATTCAATTTTCTGAGAAGAATTTTATGTAGCCAAGTTATAACCTTTAAAACCTAAGCAATATAACTATTTTATGGATTTTACTTAGAAAATACTCTTATCAACTTACTATTGTAAACAGGACTGCATAATTCAGCACAATATAAGTTTTAGATGAAGCAATGTATTGAAACATTTCTACCATTGAAAAAAAACAGAGCAGGGAATTGGATAGAATTCTTCTTTTTGGGCAGTCCTTTGGTATTGAGGATGATTCATTTCCATTCAGTTTTTGTGGGTCCTGAGGTGGCTAATGAGGCAATGTGGGAACCCTTGAATCTTTGGGAGATGGGACAGGTAGTAGCTGACAAGGTGGGTAATTTGTGAGTTGGTCTGTCCCTCCACTGCTTATGAGTCTCTGTGTACTCCTGATACATGGCCTTGAGGTTCACAATACCGTCCTGATGGTCCTCCTCCACTCTGAGTGATCATAAACCAGAAGTTCTCAACAATCAGTGGACAAACTGCATTTCTTCTTTGAGCACATACTTGGCTAATCTTCAGAACTGATAGGAAACTGTTCAACAGATGGCAATGACACTCTAAGGCCAAGATTACCCAAATCTCAATAGTCGAGCAAAAAATAAACTGCTCGAAGAAACCAGAAGGCTTCCACAGATGCTGCTTGACCCACTGAGTTCTTCCAGCTGTTTGTTTTTTGCTCTAGATTCCAGAATCTGCAATCTCTTGCATCTCAATAGTCGAGCTCCAGTATGCAGACAATAATTGTGTTTGTGCATGCTCAGAGGCTGAGCTCCAAGTCATCATTGACTAAGTAGAATAATAAACCCTCAAATCTAGTCTAATCATTAACAAGACTCTAAGTATTTTAATTCTAAATCTGATGTTAGGAAAATATTGAAACAGATTTATTGAGATGTCATGAAGATACAGGAAATCAATTACTATAAATCTGAGTTACTAATAAATTTATTGCAGTTATACGTCAAATTCTTCAACATCTGAATTTATTTATGACATTTGGAATTTTCCCTTTCTTGACTGTGATAAGCTTGAATGTAAACAACAATCATCAACAACGATGCTTTTAATTGCTTGACTCATGCCCTTCACCACAACTGGAAATATTTTGTGCCTTGCAATATTAAGGAAATGATTTATTATGAGTCCAATTTCATATAATTGGATAGATTCAGCACCGCCGATCTCAGCCTGCAGCTCCCTTAGACAGAATCCCTAAGTGGGGATAAAGCAATAATATGACACCTGATTTGCAACATCTGCTCCAGGTTAAGTGGATCATGTTCTGAATATAATTTTTAGCAACAATATAACTGATTTAACAATCCAGATTAAAACACCTGCAAACATTATGATGTTGTTCTGCAGGGTCTGCAGAGAGTGAAATAATGGTGGAAGTCAACAATCATAGAGAAAAGAGCAGAATGACACTATTCCTGCCCCTCCTATTTGAAATAGTGGTCGCCTGTTGCACATGGGCACATGCAAGCAGCGAGTCCCTTTTGAGTGACTCATGCTTAATACCAAGAAGACAACCATGCATCACGTCTGATCTTTTGAGTATTTCCCTTACCTGCACCATACCAACACAAAAATATCATGGACAAAGTTACTTCACTGGCAAACTGGCACATGAAATACATTTTCCACAGAAAGAGGTCCTATCCGGTTAAAAGGGATAAGCTATTGATGTTTGCCACACATCCAGAGACACCTTAACCTCTTTTGTGGATTCTCTTTAAACTTCCTGCTTCACTGGTGGAAAGGGTCAAGGGAAAGATGAGGGCAAAAAACACAAAAGGCAGGCCCAGGCAGGACTAAATTGCTCCTTAAATCTGCTCTGCCAGTCAATAAGGTCATCGTTGTCACAATCTTAGTCTCAACATCACTTTTCTGTGTTCACCCCATACCCCTTAACTCCCATGAGCCTGAGAAAGAAAGATGCCATTCAGCCCAGCATTGCTCTCCACAAATCCAGATGAAGGTTGTTTTAAAGAGCATAGAGTTTGGATTGGATGTCAGCCATTTCTTAACTGCATCTTCTCTTGGAAAAATCTGAGAAGAGCAAACCCAGCAGAGGACCTTGAGCAAAGGCATAACACATGTTTAAGGGGAACATCAGGGATGTCTAAACTCTGAATTCCCCTCCCCATCAAAACTCCAATTAAATGTTTTGAGCATCCCTGAGGCACAAGTCAAAGCTAGAGAGTGGACTGATACAAAGCAATTTCTCACCCATTACATTTGAAGTGATTTAAAAAGAAATCTACCTGAAGATGCACAAGGAGTGAAATTAAATTAGGACTGTCCACTTTTAAGAACTATGGAGTGAATTAAGGTTCAAAAAATGAACAGTCCCAACCTAATTTCACTCCCTATGTCTTTTACTCCTTAAGGTAAATTTCCTTTTTAAATCACTTCATCTTAATGGGTGAGAAATAGCTTCTCATTGAGCAATTATGCTCTCTCTCTATAACTTTTGCCTCAGGGATGTTTGAAACATCCAACAAAATATTTGGTTGGAGTTTGATGGGAGGGGCAGTCAGAGCTTAGCTTCCCTAATATCTTCCTTACACATGTTAAGCCCTTTGCTTATGACTGTCTGTTGGATTTGCCCTTCTCAGCATTTTCCAAGACGAGATGCTGTGTGGCAAATGGCTGTCATCAACTACAAATTACATGCTTATCAATCGTGTGTACACTTCGGGCATGAAGATGCTGAATGATTTCTTGTTAAAGAACTCAATGTTTACAGTTAACATCTTCTGGAAATACATAGGCTAAGCAGATTTACACTTCGCGTTCAGCTGCTTACGAATGAGGATTACATTTGAGTGACAGTACCCCTTCCCAAAGTCTTGTTTGAACAAGTCTTAGTTCAGAGAATGAGCCATTAGTAGACAGACTGCTGGCAATCATTGTGCAATAGCTCTCTCTTAACCTATATCAAAACACATGTGCTAAGCAGTATAAAGGGCCCTCAATAACTTAAAGAACAGCACTTCAACTTCCACCTTGCTTTCTGGATTCAACCATATCAAATAATCAATGCTTCTGGTATTTTTAATTCACATTTCCTGCAATCACTTCACATTCCTCTGGAAATTTTAGTTCATTAACCTGGTTTTATACCTCCTCCAGGCTTCCTTTTGTTCCCTAATTCAAATCTTTTCCATTTTATGCTTTCACACCTTTTGTCATTTAATTTCTCCTATCTTCCATCCTGTCACAACCCATCTTCATTCTCTACTGTCCTCTCCCCCTGCTCTGCATCTTAAAATTTGTTTCAAGCTCCACCTTAATTCATTTAAATGATCTGCCACCATAAACCTGCTGAGTATTTCCAGCATTCCCTGTTTTTGTTATTTTTGTTATTGTTGGATGCTTCCGGCATTCCTGAGGCACAGGATGTTTCTTTATTGTTCCTATTGTCTGCCACATTTCCAACATTACCACAGTAACTCCAATTCAGAAGCATTGTGTTGGCTTTCAAACTCTTCAGAATGTCAAACAAGTTAACTGTTATAACTGTCATATATTGTTATAAGCTGTTATAACAAGCAAAAGGGGAGAAGATTACTTAGAGTTACTGTGATATATTGGCGGAAAATGAATCAGAATCAGAATCAGGTCTATTATCACAGACGTATGTCATGAAATTTGTTGTTTTGCGGCAGCAGTACAGTGCAAGACATGAAAATTTCCATAAGTTACAAAAATAAATAAACAGTGCAAAAGAGGAATAACGAGGTAGTGTTCATGGGTTCATGGACTATACAGAAATCTGATGGTGGAAGGGAAGAAGCTATTCCTGAAACGTTGAGTGTGGGTCTTCAGGCTCCTGTACCTCCTCCCTGATGGTAGTAACGTGAAGAGGGCATGTTGCGGATGGTGGAGTCCTTACTGATGGATGCCACCTTCTTGAGGCACTGCCTCTTGAAGATGTCCTCAATGACTGGGAGAGTTGTGCCCATGATGGAGCTGGCTGAGTCTATAACCCTCTGCAGCCTCTTTTGATCCTGCACATTGGAGCCTCCATACCAGGCTGTGATGCAACCAGTCAGAATGCTCTGCACCTGTGGAAATTTGCAAGAGTCTTGGTGACATACCAAATCTCCTCAAACACTTAATGAAGTAGAGTCCCTGGCATGCCGTCTTCATGATTGCATCAATGTGTTGGGCCCAAGATAGATCCTCTGAGATGTTGACACCCAGGAACTTGAAGCTACTCACCCTATCCACCGTTGACCCCTCAATGAATACTGGTGTATGTTCTCCCGACTTCCCCTTCCTGAAGTCCACAATCAGTTCCTTGGCCTTGAGTTAACACTTTCCATCCCCTCAACAACATTTTTCACTTTTGCCTACTTTTGCAAGCTCATGGATCAGCGAACCAGATTTGCAGCATTAAAATAAATCAGAAGAAAATGATATGTGTCACAAATCATCACAATTGCACATTCTTTGATCTACGATCTATTAAAACGAGAGTCTGGGACAGAAGCGCTGCCATGTAAATTTAATCCTCATATATAAACAGCTTAATGTGAAATACAAATACATTCAAGTGTGATACTAACATACTGTATAAACACCATTTGTGAAGGGTTAACATTTAATCTGGTGTAACTTGAACATGAGCAAAAATTAATCTTTGAGACTTTGGCAGAAATTTTCTTCTTGGCTCTTTGTACTTGAGGTTTCTCTTCAGGCATTATGTTGTAACAAGTTTGAGGTGGAGGCATCATAATGAGCCAAGTGTAGGCTACATTAAGATTTAAATTTCAGATGGAACTGAAGGTGATTATAATATAGTTAACATGTTGTTTGCACAAAGATGGATCCAATATTCAACTTATCATTGTATCTTTGAGGCCAGTGGGGAGTTAGGTTGAATCAGTTTTGAATTTAGAACAAACAGAAACAAGTACCCTGAAAAGCAGAAAAAATACAACCAAGATAATTCTGGAATCTGAAATAAAACAGAAAATGCTGGAAATACACATCAGGTCAGCAGCATCTTTCTTCAGATGGCTTCTGATGGAAGGTTAGTAGCCTGAAATAGTATTGCTGCTTCTCCCCCACAGATGCTGCCTAACCCACTGAACTTTTCCAGCATTTTCTCTTTTTATTCCCCTCTTTCGTTGTGTCTGCGGTACTGAAGTATCTCAAAGTAGAAAATTACATCCTGGAAGGGAAACCTGATTAGGATCATTGTTCTGTTCCCTCCATATATTCAGACAAGGTTTTAATGAATAATTAAGTAGACATTGGTGAGTCAGGGAATTTGATGAGGCAAGAGTAACAGTGCAACTTTATATTTAAGTAGTAAAATAAATAAAACAAAATAAGTGAATTAACTGAGGCAGGCATGGCAAGGTAGGTGATGTGATCCAAATGTGGGAGCTGATGGAAACCATTGTGATAAGTGGCAAGAATACATGCAGAAAGAGTCTGCAGCTCAAAGAACTTCAGCTCAGAACTGATGAGCTGGATTCCAAGACTCCTCACTGCCTTGCATCAGGAAGGGAGAAAGTTACCTGGACACCTTGTTCTAAAAAGAAGTCACACTCCTTACACTGAGTATGATGGAGTACGATTGAGAGAGAAAGAGAGAGAGATGCAGTAGTGATCTGGGACAGTATAGTTGTGGGGAATAGATACTTTTCTCTGTAACTGTGACCTTAAGTCTTGAAGGCTACTTTGCCTGTCCATTGCTAGGGTTAAGAATGTCTCTTGAGGGATGGAAAGGAACTTGGAGTGAAAAAAAATGGGAAAGACCCTATTATTATGATCTATGTGAGAATCAATAACATGGGATAGGACAAAGAAGGCGATTCTGCTGAAGGTAAATGAACAGCAAGACAACAAAGATAATAATCTTTATTAGTTCCTGAGCCACATAGAAATTACATAAAGTCAATCAAGTCAGAGGGTTGAATGTAGGGCTCAAAGATTGTTAGGAGAAAAATGGTTTTCAATTCATGGGGCACTGGCACCAGTATGGAGGAACAAGTGAGTGGTTCCAGTAGGATTGACTTCATCTGTATTGAGCTGGAACTAGATATATTAATAAATAGAGCTGTGGTTAAGGCTTTAACCTAAATGGTGGGGCTGAGGTTTCCAGTGAGTGTGTGGTTAGAAAGTCATGGGGCAAGGATAAGATGACAGTGCAAGGTTGCAAATTGGTTGACAGTAATTAGAATCCAATGCAGAGGAAGAGAGCCAACAAGTTTAGGAATAGGCCTCAAAATAGACTCAGAACATGAAAAATGGTACAAAGCAAAATCAAGTTTCTTTATCTGAATGTAAACAACATTGAATTTAAAAAAGTAGATGCATTGATTTGCACAATTTGAACTACAATCCAATTGCCTCTTCAAAGATATGATTGTAAAGTAAGTGACCAAGGCTGGATATTAATTATTCCAGAATAGTTAACCATTAGAAAAATTAGCAAAATGTAAAAGGTGTAGGGGTAATCCTGATAATTATAATGAATCAAATGAAAGTAGTAGACAGCGATGATCACAGCTCAGAAAATTAAGAAATAGAATCAGTTTGGATGAAGCTAAGAAGGAATAAGGGACAGAAAACTATTTGGACTCACCCATAGACCCTCAAATAGTGATGGTATTGTAGGCCATTGCACATATCAGGAAACTAGTACTTGTTGCAATATGCAGGATAAAATAGTCATGGGTACTTTGATCTACATACAAAAGGGTAAACCAAATTAGCAGTAATAATGTGGAAGATTAATTCATGGAATGTAAGAGAAATATTTTTCTAGGTCAGTATGAAGGAACCAAGCAGGGAAAAAGACAATGTTACATCCAGCATTGTTCAATGAAGGTTTAATAAAAAACAGTAAAAGAGCCTTCATGGAAGAATGATCATGATATGATCGAACATTATGTAAAGATTGGAAGCGATGTTGTTCAGTTTGAAAGCAATGTTTTAAATCTAAACAAAACAAACTGCCAGAGTATGGGACAAGAGCTGGCTATGGTGAAGGACACTTAAGAAAGAGTAATGGGATTCAGCAAACTCAACATGGATCTGTGAAAGGAAAATCATGTTTGACACATCTGTGAGTTTTTGAGATTGTGAGTTGCACAGTGAGGGGCAAACAGTGGATATTGTGTAAGAATTGATCTGGTGGAGGAACTCAGGGGGTTGTGCAGCATGTTTTCTGGGAAAGGAATTGTTGACGTTTTGGGTCGAAACCCTTCCTTTTGGCTGGGAGGTTGCCCTGCAGATTGGTGCTGGGATGCCAGCTGTTGATAAACAATAACAGGTCAAACATGTATAAGTTTACTGATGAATAAAAGCTGTGTGTCAATATGAATTGTGAGGATGAATAAAGGCTTCAGGGATATATAAATGGACTAAGTGAACAAGTGAGTGCATGGCAAACAAAATATGACATGGAAAGATTTGAGGTCATGAAGTAGAAAAATAAATAGAAAAGAATGTGTTTTTAAATGGTGAGAGATTGAAAGATATTGGTGTTCAGACATGTTCAGAGGGACCTGGATGCCCTTGTACTGAAATGTGCAGGTACTGCAAGCAATTACAAAGCCATATAATACATTGACCTTTGTTGCAAAGGGATCTGAGTGCAAGAGTAGAGATGTCTTGCTTCTGTTATGTATTGCACTGGTGAGGTTGTAACTGGAATATCGTGTACAAAGCAATCTTCCTTATATGCTTACCATGGAGGGAATGCAATGATGGTTCATCATAGTGATTCCTGGGATGGGAAGCATTTTTAATTAGACTTGGCACATACTCTATAGGATTTAGAAGCATGAGAGGTGATCTCATTGAAATGTACAAAATTCTTATTAACAGGGTAGATGCAGGGTGCTTTCCTTGGCTGATTGTCTATAACCTCAAAATAAGGGGTTGGTCACTCATGACAGAGATGAGACGAAATTTTTTCACCTAGATGGTAGAGTTCTCTGATCAAGAAGACTGTGGAGACTCAGTCACTGGTTGTATCCAAGACAGAGATTAAAATGTTTGATGTATTAATGGAATCAAGAATATGGGTTTAGTCCGAGTAGGTGGGGTGAGGTAAAAGATGCTGAGGTAAAAGATCAGCCATGATCTCAATGAATTGCATGAGAGGTTGAATAGCCTATACCTGCTTCCATTTCATCTGTTCTTATATTCATAAATATTTAATCTCATTCATACATAGGGAGCAGATTATACTTCTTTTAACCGATCTGACACAACTGGGTATATTTTAGATGCACTTTATTCTGCATTCTGTTATTGTTTTACCTCGTACTACCTCAATGCACTGTGTAATGAATTGATTTGCAGGAACAGTATGTAAGAAAGTTTTTCACTGTACCCCAGTACATGTAACAAGAATAAACCAGTTACAATTCTAGTTAAGCCATTTTTGTCACTAGTACTTCACTGGAAACAAAAAAAATTCAGAAGATCAAAATTGCCACTGTCCAACATTCCCTCAGTAACAATTTACTATAATCATGGACTTTGCACTCAATGAGAATTAATTCTTATTTTAGCTTTATTTAAAGTTCTCTCTCCATAGAACTTTATTGATTCGTCCTCTGTATGTCTTTTCTGAAGAGGAAAGAAATTACAGAGAAACTCATATTCACATCTAAAATTGAACAGAGCAAGGCTCAATTATTTAGTTCACACATTTAAATGCAAACCAACACAACTTGTTAAGAGTCAAAGCCAAAATGGATAATATTAGCAAACAAATGCTTATTATAACACTGTTTCCTTCACGATTATAGAACAAGCTTCAACCTGTTAATAACTCTGCCAACATGACTCAACACAATGTTGTGCACATGCATTAGGCTTCAATCCACCACTATTACCCACAGCAATATGCAGGACTGATTGCACATTGATTCCTGAAACCACATTACATAAACAGAAAAATCATCCAGATAATGAGAGAGGATATCAATGAGATACAGGTAATTATCTTTCAGAATTCCACAAGTACAAAATCTATCTCTAAGAATTGAACTATAATGAATCATTCCCTGTTTTATACAATTAATGTTGAGGTATCCACTGGTAAGGGGCCAGCTGAAGTACAAAAGGGATAAGTGTTTCTGATTATGGTTATTCATAGGTGATTTAGAGAGCCTAAGGAAATTGGAGAAGTCAGAGGTGAAAGTAGAATCTGACAGTAGAGAGTAAAGGCTCTACACAGGTTAGAACCTAGCCTATAGCTCAGTGGAACTTATTTTAAACTTACTGAGATACTGAATGCACATCACATGTACATGAAGACATTGAACATCAAGCATGAGAGATAGAAACAAAGGCAGGTATCACTGTAGGGCCCTTTCATTATTTGGGCTAATATATTAAATGCATTTGAAATAATGAGGTTTTGCCTGAAGAGTATCAGGAACACCTGCAGCTACTGCAACCCCTTCAAAAAGGGCGGCCATCAATCAAGTCACTCCTCCTTTGCAATCATTATGTTGGGGATTATACACAGAATTGCTACTTCATCTCTCAGCACTTGGAGCTTTCTAATGGTATGGTTGAGTTAGTTTTCATTCTTGCTTATCCTCATCTCTGGAAGAACATGTGAATTTCTAATCTGTGCTCTTGGACACCAACCAATGTTGACATAGTGCACAATGACAAGTGGAGCCCTGGTTAAGTATTGAGGAACAGAGTGACCTTGATATATAAGTCCAAGGATCCCTGAAGTTAGCAGTACAAGTATATGTGGTGGTGAAGAAGCATACATGATACTTGTCTTCATTAATCTGGATACAGAATATAAAAGCAAGAAGTTTATGGTACAACTCTATGAAACATTGGTTAGTCCACAGTTGGAGTACTGAGTATTCTGGTTGCGACACTATAGTAAGGATATAATTGCACTGGTATCCGGATTACAGAAGAACAGGTGCTTGCTGTTTTAAGGTGAATTAGGGTGGATAAATCCCCAGGGCCTGATGAGGTGTCCCCTCGGACCTTGTGGGAGGCTAGTGCAGAAATTGCAGGGGCCCTGGCAGAGATATTTAGAACGTCCTTAGCTATGGGTGAGGTGCTGGAGGACTGGAGGATAGCTAATGATATTCCGTTGTTTAAGAAAGGTTCTCAGAATAAACTGGGAAATTATAAACTGGTGAGCCTGACATCAATTGTGGGTAAATTATTGGTGTCTACAACCAGAGGGCAAGAATTTAGGGTAAAGATTAGGAGGTTTAGAGGCATTGGTTGAAATCTAGAACACACTGTTTGACTGGGTTGTAGTGGAAGATATTCTCACAAAGCTTAAGAACACTTGAATTGCCATGGCATAGAAGGTTACTGACCAAGAGTTGGGAAATGGGATGAGTGTAGTTGAGTACTCGGGATTGGCACAGACATGGTAGGCCAAAGCACCTGACTCTAAGACTCAATGACTCTGTTAGAATATCGAGCTATCCATGCACTTAAAGTCCTTCTTGTCCTTCTTTACAACACTGCTTCTTACAAGGTTGCTGTAGGATTTAGAAACCTCCCCAGTTACCAAACATCACACTGTCAGAACAGAGTTCACCCTCACTTTGGAAACCATAGTCCTTACTTTGCATCTAAGTACAGATTGCATGCTAGTTTAGGAATAGCACAGAAAGTATCAGGGTGAAGTATGGTGAGAATATAAAATATTTCATCTATGATAATAGCTGCATGTTGAAAAATGAACTAGGCACAGAGACTGGTGTTTGAATTAATGATTATTTATTGTTAATGTTTTGGTTTTATGTTTTATTGTCAGTTGAGTTATTCAAATGGAAAAGAATTGTAAAAAAATAAGCAGAACTATTTAGACAAGATGTTTGCATAGAAGTACTGTATGTTTGGTTAACTGTGTGTAACAGTGGTAATATAGGGATAATTCTTTCCTTTATTGATAACAGAGTGCAATAATCAGAGGTTGGCAAATTCATATTCAAATATTGTCCTGCAATTTCTGAACTCCTTTGATGTGCCCCTTTCCTGGCTCTTCTCATCTTCAGCGATTTTCAGAGGGAGATCCACTATAGAGCAAAAGTTGCCCAGCATTACAGGTAGTGCTTCAAATTCAATACATATAGACAGGTTTGTACTGCAAAATTCCTGATTAGAGGATGCATTTGGAGCATCACTAGAAATTGTCAAGAATCTGTACTTCTTAGTGTCTGGAGACCTGGCATGGGTTTCATTACCTCTTTCTTTACAGCTTTGAAGGTGATAGAGGCAGGACCCTTTCGGCAGAGTGGCAGAGTACAGTCCTTGCCAAATGAATTTTTCTTCCTGTCAAAAAGTAGACCAGAATTCCTCAGAATTGTGTCGTTAAAACAACTTCTGATTATTAGAAGTATATGGAACATGTTGTTAATCATTTGGTACCTGCAATTAAAATTGCAGGGGTTTTCTGCAGTAAACCTAATGCAAAGGTTCATGATGCTCTAGGGAGGAAATTCTTCCTTAACTTTATCTGAAATGGTGACCTCTTATTCTGAAACTAGACCCCTGGCTCTAGATAACCCACATAAGGGAAACGTCCAACCACCATCTACTTTTATAAATGTTTTAATAAGATCAACTCTCATTCTTCTGAACTCCAATTTGTATAGGACCAAGTTGCTTGGGCTTTCTTCATAAATAAATCCACTTCATCCCATGATTCAACCAAATGAACCTCTTCTGCACTGTGTCCAATCTGAGCAAATTATGGGGGATGGTATTTTATATAGGTTATTATACTTCAGGGCCATAGTTGATTACAAAGCTAAAATCTAAAGGCTTCCAATGGTGGCAGATGAAACATAACGTGGTAAAATGTGAAATTTTCCACTATGGAAAAATGAATGAAAAAGAATAACATTCATTTATATGGAGGATCTGGGGATGCTAGTACATGAAACACAATAAATTAGCATGGTACGGCATGTAGTTAGTGAGGTTAATGGAATGTTGGCTATCATTGTGAGGGGTGGGACCATAAAAGCAGGAGAGTTGTGATGCAACTTTACAGCCTGTTGAACTTTACACTGCAACTTTACACTGCACCTGAAGCATTGTGTAGAGCTTAATCTCCATATTTGCTTGGATTGGACACAGTGCAGAAGAGATTCATTTGGTTGATTCATGGGATGAAGTGGATTTATTTATGAAGAAAGGCCAATCAAGTTGGTCCTATACAAACTGGAGTTCAGAAGAATGAGAGTTGACCTTATTAAAACGTTTATAAAAGTAGATGGTGGTTGGATGTTTCCCTTATGTGGGTTATCTAGAGCCAGGGGTCTAGTTTCAGAATAAGAGGTCACCATTTCAGTTAAAGTTAAGGAAGAATTTCCTCTCTTAGAGCATCATGAACCTTTGAAATTCTTTACCCTAGAGAGTAATGAAGGTAGAATAATTAAATATGTTTAATGTGGAGACTGACAAACATTTAAAATTTAATGGAGTTAAATGGACATTGTGAAAGAGCAGGAAAGTGGTATTGAGGCCAAAATTGGATCAGCATGATCTTATTGAATGCAGAGCAGGTTCGAGGGGTTGGTTAACCTATTTCTTTTTCATAGATTCATAGAGTCACACAGCATGGAAACAGGCCTTCCGGCCCAGCAGGTCCATACCAACCAAGATGCCTCATCCCAAGCTAATTTGCCAGCGTTTGGCCCATAAACTTCTAAACCTTTTCTATCCATGTACCTGTCCAATTGTCTCTTAAAACTTGTTGTTGTACCTGCCTCAACCACTTCCTCTGGCAGCTCATTCCACATACATACCACTCTTTGTGTAAAAAAAGTTGTCCCTCAAGTTCCGATTAAATCTTTCTCCTCTCACCTTCAACCTGTGCCCTCTAGTTCTTGAAACCCAACCTCTGGGAAAAAGACTAAGTGCATTCACCCTGTCTATGCCCCTCATGATTTTATACACCTCAAGAAGATCACTCCTCAGTCTCCAACACTCCAAGGAATAAAGTCCTAGCCTGTCCAACCTCTCCCCATAACTCAGTCCCTTCTGCTTCTGTTTCTTGTCTTATGCCTTTATGGTAACATTCCAAAAGTTATGAATGTCACTGACCTGAAGAAAAAAAGAGCTATGAAGACAGTAGACTTCAAACTTAGTGAAGTTACAGAGGTAAATAGTTGCTTGCTCAATTTATCCCCTAAAAACTGAAGGTCATAGTGATAGTCATCTGCATAGAGAGTAGATTGAATTAAGTTTGTGAATATCTTTTGTACCATTGCTGTACAAGCTGAGATACTGGGAAATATCCTTTCCCTCTACAGTATCAATTGGCATTGTTAATTGAAGGCATGTGCATACAAGCTCAGGAGAAGACAGTGCACATTTCAACATACATATTACCAGAAGCATGCAGCATGTGCTGTGCAAAATATAATTCTTTAAAGAACATTGGGTCAGCACATCAGTAAGTTCCTGTTTATTTTTATTGGCTTTGAACGTACCTGAACCGTAAATTCCTCGAAAATAATATTGTTTTGAATTAGTCTGAAGAGCTAGAAAATAACTTGCAAAGATGCCAAGACTACGACACCAATCCTGAATTCATTCAATGCATTTGTGAACCAGGTAAGTTGCAGACGGGAAAAGCACCTCTAGAAACATTGCTTAAAGTTAACCATCTGCATTGTTATTATTTGTACATCTCTTTAGAAATGGTAATTTAGTACTATTTCTTCTCAATGTGCAATTATGTAAATAATAAAAAAGCAATTTACAGTCACACTGATATTTTCAGACATTCGTAAACAAATGTTTTAATGGGTCATTACTGCAAATTGGAAGCTTATATTGTAAAATGATTATTAAAAAGTCATCCTTAAACTAAACAATACATTATAAAAAAAGATTTATATTTGAACCAGCTGAAATTAATTAAAGTTGTTGTCCCACATGCTGGTTAACTTTCTTTTTTGTTAGTATTGTGCAGAAGTACCGCTAAAGAATTATATTCCAGGTTAAATGTGAAAATAACTATTGTTTCTGCAGGCAAGCAATATTAAAATCTTCCACATGCTAATAATAGACCTTTAACCAACATGTGGTTAAATATAATTCAGGCGTTTGCAAAATAAGATCACAAGGAATGATTTCCTGACATATGGCATCCACATTTCTCCCACATTTACTTGCTCTTTTCAGCTATGGCACAGATTTCAAGCCTGTCTAATTATAATGTAGGCATAGTTTAACTCATTCACTGCAATGCACTGCATCCAGTTATCAATCCAATTCCTAAACTAAGCAGTTCCAAAAATATCGACACTTTTCATGTATTTAAAACTAATCCAAGAGATACTTTGTCAGAATTTGCTTCTCATCCGCTTATTTTCTCAGTCAGCAGAATGGGCATACAATTTTACTCAAATCAATTCTGCCCACTTTAGTTGTTTGGCAACAAAGCAGTAGTTTTGATATCCAACCAAATCATATCAAATCTTCCTTCCAAGATTGAAGTGAAGGTGGTGACAATAATCATCTCCCTTTTCTTCCCTTTATGGGAACAGAGTAAAAGGAATAGGCCATTCTGCTGCTCTTGTTCTGCCATTGAAATACAACATGGTTGACTTGAAGCTCAATTCCACCAATCTACCTTTATTCAAAATCTTTATCAAGTAAAAACAGACCAATTTCAGTTTTGAAAATTTCAGTGAATTTAACTTCCAAAATACTTTGCAGATGAGAGTTCCATTTTTTTTCCAAATTGTATTTTCTAATTTCAGTCTAAGATTAATTAAAGGTTGTGGCTTCTTGTTTTGGTTTTCACCAACAGAAGAAATAGATTTTGTGAGCCTCTTGATATCAATTACATAACAAATGGTCTTGAAATTCAACCAATGCTATCTAATAATGTGAGTGACAGGAAGCACATGCTCACTGCACACCAGTTAGAATCAATGCATTTAGGAAAACCAAATGTTCACGTTCAGCTGCAATGGCAGCTATTTTTAAAAAATGTAATTCATGGTTAGGTTACACTGATATATATCTGGCATAAATGGAACTCAACAGTGCACAAGGTTTACACTGAAGTGAAGTGCTACACACTGAGTGAAGAATAAAAGCACACTGTCGGAGGGTTGAACTGGAGACTGAATTTATTTCAACTTCCTACGCTAGCTTTTTAAACCCTTTAATGTCCCGCCCTCTCTGGGCGGAAGTGACGCCCGCTGTGCGTCACTGAACTCTTCCCGTGTGTAGGCTTTCTCCCCTTGCTGTTGAAGAAGAAGGCCCGGCTCCATTTTGCAGCTGGCCTTCCTGCCGACGCGCGCTCCGACTTCAGAGCCCGTTTGCTTGTCTTGAAGGTCGGTCGCCACATAAACCCCCCCCCCCCCCCCCCCCCCCCCCCCCAGAACCGGTCATACACCCCCCAAAGTCTACAGTCAGGGGCAGTCGCTGTTTGGGCGGTCTGCCCCTGCGCTGTGGAGCCTGAGCCTTGACAGTCTGCAACAAGTCCACGTGGGGTGGTTCAATTTTCAATTTCCTCTTTCCCCCCAATGTCCAGAACGTACGTGGACCCGTTGTTCCTCAGCACTTTGAACGGCCCCTCGTACGGATGCTGTAGCGGTGTCTGGTGTGCGTCCCTTTGAACAAAGAAAACTTACAGTCCTGCAGGTCTTTGGGTACGCAGGTCAGGGTTCGTCCATGTCGTGAAGTCGGAACGGGGGCCAGGTTGCTGAGCCTCTCGCTTAGTCCATCTAGGACTGTCGCTGGTTCTTCTTCTCGCCCCCTTGGGGCTGGTATGAACTCTCCTGGGACGACCAAGGGTGTGCCGTACACCAGCTCAGCCGACGAGGCATGCAGGTCCTCTTTGGGTGCAGTGCGGATTCCCAGCAGGACCCAGGGGAGCTCATCCACCCAGTTAGGCCCTTTCAGGCGGGCCATGAGAGCTGACTTTAAGGGGTGGTAGAAACATTCCACCAGCCCATTCGACTGTGGGTGTAAACGTGCTCCCAACAGGCTGGCCACAGTCGACCACAGGCTGGAAGTGAACTGGGCGCCTCTGTCGGAGGCAATATGGGCCGGTACCCTGAAACGTGCTACCCAGGTTGCAATCAGCGCTTGGGCGCAGGAATCGGCGGTTGTGTCAGTGAGTGGGGCCTCCTCTGGCCATCTCGTGAACCGGTCCACCATAGTGAGGAGGTACCGCGCTCCTCTTGACACAGGTAGGTGCCCCACGATATCCACATGAATGTGGTCGAACCTCCAGTGGGTGGGTTCAAACCGCTGCGCCGGGGCCTTGGTGTGCCGCTGTATCTTGGCTGTTTCACACTGCACGCAGGTGTTGGCCCACTCGCTGACCTGTTTGTGAAGTCCGTGCCACATGAACCTACTGGAGATCATCCGGACAGTTGTCCTAATGGATGGCTGTGCCAAACCGTGGATGGATTTGAAAACTCGCCGCCGCCAGGCTGCCAGGACGATGGGGCAGGGTTGGCCGGTAGCTATGTCGCATAGGAGGGTCCTCCCACCTGGGCCTACCAGGAAGTCTTGCAGCTGCAAACCTGAGACTGCGGTCCTGTAGCTGGCAACTCATCATCCGCCTGCTGCGCCTCCGCTAGAGCTGCGTAGTCCACACCTTGGGACAGGGCCTGGATAGCTGTTCTGGAGAATGCATCGGCCACGACATCATCCTTCCCCAAGACATGCTGGATGTCCATCATGTACTCAGAGATATAGGACAGATGTCGCTGCTGACGGGCAAATCAGGGATTGGACACCTTCGTGAATGCGAAGGTCAATGGTTTGTGGTCTGTGAATGAAGTGAATGGCCTGCCCTCTAAAAAGTACCTGAAGTGCCAGATTTGGAACTGGGCTTCTGCTTGGTCAAACTACAGACGTGGTCGCAGGGTCCAGAAAGTTGGCAGTTTAAGTGAAACTGTGTGAACAGCTGAAGGGTCGATCATCTTCGCTCCAAATCCCATTTGGACTGTCGGGGTCACCGATGAAGCGAAGTGCTACACACTGAACGAAGAACAAAAGCACACAGTCAGAGGGTTGAACAGGAGACTGAATTTATTTCAACTTTCCACACTAGCTTTTTAAACCCGTTAACATTCCGCCCTCTCTGGGCGGAAGTGACGCCCACGGTGCATCACCGAACTCTTCCCGCGTGTGGGCTTTCTCCCCTCGCTTTTGGAGAAGAAGGTCCAGTGCCATTTTGCAGCTGGCCTTCCTGCCGACGCGCGCTCTGATTTCGGAGCCGGCTCGTTTGTCTTGAAGGTGGGTTGCCACAACACATTAATTTTTTTTATTCAAGCTTCTGCTTCAATTGATTTACTGCAAGTAAAACTTTCCACAAAATTAAGCAGCATTTTAGAACAGAATTATTTTTAAAGTGTCTTTGTGTTGAAAAATATCCCTGGTATATTTAAGGTACAGTTTGATTAGAACAGCTGAAGATGGGCTTACCACAAAAGAAACAAGCATTTTGTGTCTAGTCCACCATTTGATTTCATCTTTTTTTTTAGATAACTCAAAGGAAACATGACAGAATTAGTTATTGATTCACTGACATGCACCAGTGAGGTCTTCAGCAAATTTAAAGTAAAATTGGCTCAGAACTGGATTGGAGTAGATCCTGCCAAATGAAAAATTGGACTGGGAACATCATAGCATGATTCACCCAAACACTGATGACATTACCACATCATACTTAGTGCTTGTAATGATATCATCAATGTGTACAGTGCATTTTATTTCTTTAACAGCATAAGTTGGATCAAAAAGCTGAAATTTACAACCTATTGTATAAGCAAACAATTCAACTAAGAGTACATCACGTTGAAAGGATGAACGGGTCATCACTAAGACTTTATATTAAATAAAGGATTCACTGTTTCAACGGAATTTTATGTTCATAAAAATATTAATAACTAGTAGCATGCAGTGGGATTGCAGATCCTGGCTCATCCCCTTTTCAGTGATAGGTGATTGCAGAACCATGTGCTTGTCCCATTTCCTTGCCCACTCTGCCCAATAATGGCTGATTTTGGCACTCAGTCCTTGTTTGTCCAACCTCAGCTCTCTGTCTCTGCTTCCTGATTGCAGCTGCTCTATTCCTCAGGTGATGTGCATTTGAAATTTCCTTCCACTCAGTCCCTGGTTACTTTCCCTATTTCCCCCATCCCCACTGATTTCCTTCCTCCTCACCTCGATCTCCTGCCTTATCTCCCTGTTTCCCTTACCATGTGTCCTCCCCCAATTGCACCTCTACTCACGTTCCATCAACTTCATGGCAACCTGCCTGGCTGACAAAAAAAAATCTCTTTAACAGTGCTGATCAGCTTCCTTTCAGTCAGTGAGTGTACATTATTGCTGCTGTGAGCCCAGTGGGTAGCTGTCTGTGTCAAATGCACAAGTCAGGTTTTAACTTTGCTTAAAGTGTATAATTAACACCAGTGCTCTGCTATGTCCCAAATTTTGACATCTTTGGTGATTTCAGATCTGATATTAGTGTTAGCTTAAATGTACCTTTAGTGCACCAAAAATCCAATTTCTAGATGTCTGAATTAAAAAAGGAACAACTTAATATTGGAACAAAAGGAGCTTGCTATGTGATTAGTTAAGGCTGGCTATGAGGTCAGTTTTGTTGAACTGGAGAAAAAGACAAAATCTGACTTCTGCTGAACATAAAATGCATCCTTTGCACTCATTTAATCAAACTGCTCTGGAAATAACAATGTAACATGTCAGAAACTCTATGGGCTGGAAAATGGTGCATGTATCTTTTCACAGATGGAAGGAGCAATGCAATGTGAGGTGAGGAGATGCTTGTGTCCATTCAGAGAGAGATGTTGAAGCTTCATTGTTCTGCTACTGTCAACACAAATATGCGAATGAGAGTGATGCCTGACATCATGTAATACATAATAATATTGCATTATACAGGGAAGTTCTAGACTCATGTCTGCTCATATTGGTAAACAAGTCTGAATTAATATTTGGCTTGGAGTGGGAACAGTAATGAATATAAGTATATCATCTATCAATACATCTCCATGAAAGGTAACAGGCCATTTTGTATTGTTGAATCGTGGATGGACAGATGTTATCGAGCTTCACCTGATGAAGAACTAAAAACAGAACTTTTTCTCAAAGTTTACAATGGGTAGCTGGAATTGAAGCTCACGGTGCATTCCACACGATTACTGCAATCATCAGAATGGCCTCCTGTTTCCTTCCTTTGTCTTCTCAAAAAAAGTTTGATCTTTTTCTTTCAGTTTTTATTGTTTGGAAATGGGAAAGATTTTTTTTTTAATGGGAATGAATTTTCCTTTAATGCAGCCGCTCATCCATTATCTTAAACGTTCACAGCTTCATATCTCGTCACAGTAGTAGGCTGTTGAACCAGAATATGGAACTTTGAAAATCTGGCAAATTGAACATTGAATCCAGGAAAAGCAAATGAGAACTAAGCACACAGTTCCAGAGACATACAGAGATTTCTAAAAAAAAAACAAAAGCCATATGAATTGGAGGAATGCATCCTGTAGCTATCATGTCAAAACATTATTCTGACAGCCTTCGAGGTTAATGACTAAGTCAATTTTCTTGTGAAACCTGTCATACTTGCTTGCAGAGACATACCTTAAGTTGAATGGTGTGGTTATGTTTGCTCTGAATGAAAAATAACATGAGCATTATTAAGATGCTTCAATTTTAACAGATGTTGCCCAGTAATGGTTTTTGGCATGTAAGGTGATGTTCGAATGGAAGATTTTTCCTTGGGATTTTATCTGCTTTCATCTCAAATTACAGTGGAAGTAAAGGATAAGGCTGAGTTGTGAAGCCCAGCATCATTTCTCTGCCGTGGTTGGTCATTTTTCCCTCCTTCCTGCCCCACCAGAACCACCACAGACTGACCTTTCCTCAGCTGATGAACACTATACATTTTTTTGTGTTTGCCAATATTACTATTGTATCCTGAGGCAGCCAAGATAAAGGTATGGGAAGAAATAGCATGCGTTTGGAGGCCTCCAATGGAGGGAAATGTAAAAAAAGACTTTCCTCACCTGTCATCTGTTGATGGCACTTCTCTCAACCAAGCTCTACGCCATGACATTCCTTTAGACCATTGTGGTGTTTCTCTGAGGTTTACTAGTTCTACAACAAAATTTCCACCATTGACCTGTTCTGCTTCCACCCCGGGCTCCCTTTTTACAGAGGCCATCCCACTACGAATCAGTCTTGCATATATTATAATCCATTAATAATAATAAGTATTTTGTTATATATAAATTATCCAAAATATAATTTAATTGCTCATATAATTGATTGGTTTGGTGGTTCCTGGAATTATTTGGTTATATGGAGGTTCAGAAAGTTGACTCAGTATTTTTATTCCACTGTCAGAAGTGTGTGGATTGTGGGCCTTGGTTATAGAGCTGCCCAAGATAATGAGAAGAAATCTTCAACAACTTCATGATTGAGGCACAGCAACCTAAGATGGAGCTTTTGCAAAGGCTTTTGGAAAATACTTCTTACTACTACTTTCTGCTGGGTAGGAGTTCTAAAATGGTCCATCAATCCTTTCACGTTTTTTTTCTATCCTTTTACAAGTCACTAACAAGGCCAGCATTCATTACCCACTCACAATTGCACTTGATGTGCCATTGGTGAGCAATCTTCTTGAACCCCATCAATTGCCTGCTGAGGCTATTTCTACAACACGGTAGCAAATGGAAAATCCAATGATAAAGGAACAGTTATGCTTTTCCAAATCAATGTGATCTGTGACTTGGAGGTCTTTTATACCAGAGATTTCTACTCCTTCCACCACCCAGACCTGAAATGCACAGGGAAGAGATGTGTACTTTGTTTTGGGATGATGATGAAGTGCTCCAAGGAGCTTCTGAGATAGAAACAGCAGCCTTTCCTGATGGTAATGGGAATGGGAATAGGAATAGGAGTCTGATTATCTGTGACCAATGGGAGAATGAATCTTACAGAATAATGAAGATTCCTAAATTCTTGAGAAGGTCAGCTAAATATCCTTTTGCCTTTCCAATATAGATTTCCACACACTGAAATCAGATTAACATTGACCTCTCCAGTAATACTCATTTCTGAAGGCCTTTATTTGTTGTTAACTTATTTGGTGTCTGTCCCATGAAGTGTGGGAGGGATTGGAGATGCATTTGCAACAGGGCCTTCCTTCAATAAAAACAAAAAATGCTGGAAACACTCAGTGTCTATAGAAAGAGAAGAGTTGAAGTTTCAGGTCTGACACCCTTCATTAGAACTGAAGGGTCCCAGATCTGAAACATTAACTTTCCAGCATTTTCTGTTTTTATTTCATATCCAGCATCCTTGATTGTCTTTATGCGGTTCAGCAATTAACTAACTATCCCCCTCAATAGTACTCTTCAGTATTATTCTAGTTATCCAGAGGTCACACAGAGCTTCATTTTGAGTGTGATGTTCTGTCAACATCCTCTTCAGATCTCACATTTGCTCTGTATTTAGGGGAACACTACAACTTTTGCTTCCATTCAGTTATATTGATCCCCCTTTCTTCATCTCCTTCGTTCTGCTTATTTTTCACCTGCTCCATCTGCACCACCATTTCAGTAGATGCTGAGTTCCAGGGACACAGTGATTGATGAGGTGGATAAGTGGTCACCAGAATTGTCAAAGTTGGAAGGGGCACCAGCCAGCTTTTACAGTAACTCCTGGATTGAAGTCCCTGAAGAGAAAAACAGTAGCCTCAACTATTATTCTTTCATAATCCATCACAACATAGCTCTGTAAGGAATAAATTCATAACTGCAGAAAAGATGGAAAAATGCATAAAAACATTAAATAAGTATTTTCACAAACCCACTGAAGGCACGGAGAGGCACATTTCTCTGGTTCCAGCTGTCAGGTGAGAATAGAAGCCAATTATTGTAATTGGTTTGTTTACATATGCTGTTAAATGCCAGATGTTGCCAAATTCTCTTCTCTGCTGCTGTCTGCTGTACTTTCCTGTAGTATTCTTTACCTGATGGAGTCTCTTGGCCCTGCAATCACAATCAGTCAGAGTTCATTGAGTAGATGTGAATAATTGTAGGTATAAGAGAGCAAAGTTCAAGTAAGTATGTGAGACTTCATTGATGGATATGAGTGCATTCTACTGAGTCAGTGGCATCTAAAGGAAATATTTACACTTAGAAAATCCATTTTATAATTTTAAGAGATATCAAGCATTTTGTACACAATGAAATACTTTCAAAGAGCAATGTGTCCAATTGTGACTTCACTTCAAACAGATCATTGGCTGTACAGATCTTTGCGGCTTTGTAAGGCCCTGAGAATTAATATATTACAAACAGGTCTCTTTTTCGTTAGCTGAGGGAATGTAACAGTCTAACAGCGAGATACCACTTACAATGGTGTTACAAATGTTCATATAATCTGATTTTTAGGTATGATGTATAATCATTGGCTAATGTATTGGGACAATGTATGTAATCCTCACTTTTGAGTAGTGACATGATATCTTATATCTACCTTTGAGGGCAGGTAAGCCTTAGTTTCGGTCCCAACTGAAAGACACTAACACCACTGCTTTGGAGTGTACCGTAGGATTGTATGTTTGACGTCATAAAATCATACAACACAGAAATGGGCCCTTTCAGCCCACATTGTCCAGTTCGACTGTGATGCCTATTTGTGCTAATCCCATTTGCCTGCTTTAGACCCATGTTCTTCCATAACTTTCCAATCCAGTACCAGTCCAAAGATCTTTTAAATGTTGAAATTGTATCAGCCTCCACTACCTACTAGCAGCTTGTTCCAAATATTCACCACTCCCTGTGTGAAAAACTTACCTCTCAGACTTCTTGGAGGGAGGATTTGAATCTACAACCTTTCGCCTTGGTGGATGGATTGTGAATCCTTCAAGACTATATTGATTAGAAGTACATGGAGTTTAAATTTTTCAATTGCCTCCAATCTGTTGAATAATATTTTATTAGAAGCATGTTTAGATAATGGCAAGAAAACTAGTTAGGTACCTACTGATGGAATCCTTGGGAGATATTAATGAAGTCATTGCAAGTTCTCTTTAATGTATTCCAAATGTAATGTCATCAGCTAAGATTGACCAGTGCTCTGTGAATTGGCCAAAAAACAGAAATGTAATTCACAAGAAGTTTGGATGATTATTCAAGCCAATAATTATCCCCATTGAATAAACTCTCTCTCACTGCCACTGGTGTCTCAGTTCCATAGAACCATAGAACCCTCTAAGAATATTTGGCATAGACAGCTTGTGGGACTGCAGCAGGTTTTTTTTAAGCAAATTAGAAGTCTTTCAAAGTGTATCTTGATTTTAATCTGAATTGGTTCCATAAATTTAATAGCTTTGACAGATAATTTATTAATCTCAGTTTTGCAGTTTGGAATTTACATTTTTTTTAATGTAAATTGAAATACTTGTGTGGCAACACAAGTAGATAGGATGGTAAAGAAGGTGTATGGCATGCTTGCTTGCTTTATCAGTCAGGGCATTGAGTATAAGAGTCTGAAGGTCATGTTGCAGCTGTATAAAACTTTGGTTAGGCTGTATCTGGAGTATTGTGTGTCGTTCTGGTCGCCCCATTACAGGAAGGATGTGGAAGCTTTGGAGAGGGTGCAGAAGAGAGGTTCATCAAAATGTTGCCTGGATTAAAGAATATTAGCTATAAGGAGAGGTTGGTCAAACTTGAATTATTTTCTCTGGAGCATCAGAGGCTGAGCGGAAACCTGATAGAAGTTTATAAAATGATGAGGCGCAAGGATAGGGTAGATAGTCAGAGTATCTTTCCCAGATAAAAATGTCAAATACTAGCGGGCACAGTTTTAAAGTGAGAGGGGGAAAGTTTAAAGGACAAGTGCTAGGTTAAGTTTTTTTTACTCAGAGAGTGGGAGGTGCCTTGAATGCATTGCCAAGGGTGGTGGTGGGAGCAGACACAATATTGGCATTTAAGAGGTATTTGGACAGGCACATGAAAATGCAGAGAATGGGGGGGAATATGCATCATGTGCAGCCAGATAGGTTTAGTTTAAATTGGCATCATGATGAGCATAGATATAGTGAGCTGAAGGACCTGTTCCTGTGCTGCACTGTTTCTTGTTCTTGTTCTGAATTCATTCTTAAGCTTTGGGCATTGCTGGCAAGGCAAACATTCATTGCCCATCCTTAACTGCCCGTGAGAAGATGGTGGATGAGCTGCCTTCTTGAACCATAGCAGTCTTTCTGATGAAGGTATTAACACATTGCTGCTGAATAGGTAATTCCAGGATTTAGACCCAGTGGCAATGAAGGACTGACAATATATTTCCAAATCAGGATGGTTTGCAACTTGGAGGGGAACCTGCAAATGGTGATGATTCCATGTACCTGCTGTCCTCCTTGGTAGTAGAGGTCATGGATTTGGGAAGTCTTGTCAGAGTTGCATGGTGAGTAACTGCAGTGTAATTTGTAGATGGCACACACATTTGCCACTGTGCTATTGAATGTTAAGGTAGTTGGCTAGATTGTCCAATTGGAAATGGTCATTGCCTGGCACTTTTGTGACATGATTATTACCTGACATTTATCACCCCATTGTCTAGGATTTGCTGTAAGCACACGAGTTGCTTCATTCATTGAAGATTTGCTACTAGATTTGAACACTGTGCAGTCATTGGCAAACATCCTCACTTTTGACCCCATGATAAAATCAAGGTCATTGATGATGTATCTGAAGATAACTGGGGGTAGGACATTGCCCCAAGGAGCTCCTGCAGTGACATTCTGGGGCTGGGAGGCTGTAGCTCAAACGAAGCAGAACAACCTTCCTTTATGCAAGGGATGACTTCAACTACTGGAGTGTTTTCACTTTGATGTTCATTGATGACATTTTTACTGGCACCACTTAATGTCACGTTTGGTCAAATGCTGCCTTGATGTCAAGAGCAGTCACTCTGATGTGATCACTGGAATTGGCTCTTTGGCCCATTTTTCAATCGAGAATGCAATGAGGTCTGGAGCAAGTGATCCTGTTGAAACTCAATCTGGGCAATAGTGAGTAGGTTATTGGTAAGCGCGACTTGATAGCACTGTTGACGACAGCTTTCATCACTTTGATAATGAACAAGAATAAACTAATTGGCCATTAATTAGTGGATTGAATTTGTTCTGCTTTTTCCAACCAGTACATACTGTACTGCCAAAGCTTGTCTCAAGGTACAGCTAGTTCTGCTGTGCAGGTCTTCAGTAGTTCATCTGGAATATTGTCCAGTCCCACAGCATTTGTTGTATCCAGCATTCTTTGACTTTTCTTGATATTATGTGGAATAACTTGAATTGGTTGGAAATTGGCTTATGTGATTGTGGGGATCTCAGGAAGAGTGGCAAAGGATCATTTGTTCAACACTTGATTAATATGGTTACAAATGCATCAGTCTTTACGTTATCATGCACATACTGGTCTCATTACAGATGGGACTGTTCTTGAACCCACCTCCTCCCAGAAGCTGTTTAATCTTCCATCACATCTCTCAAGATTCTATAGGTATATTAGGAGTAACAGCTTAGCTAGGGAGAAAATAGATCCCCTTAAAGATAAGCATGGCCATCTATGTGTGGAACCAAAGGAAATGGGTGAGATTTTTAATGAATATTTCTCTTCAGGTTTTACTGTGGAGACAACAGTGGAAACTAAGGAAATGGGAGAAATGGGTGCTGTTGTCTTGGACCACATATGAATTTGCAGGGAGGAGGTATTGGAGAACTTGAAGTGCATTAAGGTGGAAAAATGCCCAGGGCCTGACGTGGTGCATTCTCAGACTTAGTGGGAAGCTAAAGAAGTTATTGCAGAGGTTTTTGCTTCACTCTGGTCACAGGTGAAGTTCTGGAAGACTGGAGATTGGCTAATGTGTTACCATTGTTTAAAAAGAGTAGCAAAAACAAGCCAGGAAACTACAAGCCAGTGAGTCTGTTATCAATGGTAGGTAAATTGTTGGTGGGGATTCTGAGGGACAGGATCTACCAATATTTGGAGAGGCAGGGTCTGATTCAGGACAGTTAGTACGGCTTAGTGCACGGGAAGTCGTGTCTGACAAGTCTCCTGGAGAGTTCTTCGAGGAGGCAACTAAGAAGATAGATGAGAGTAGGGCAGCGGATGTTGTCTATATGGACTTTTGCAAGGTCTTTTAAAAGGTTCCTCATGGGAGGCTAGTCTGGAAGGTTATATCACATGGGATCCCAGGGGAGATAGGGGATTGGATTCATAATTGGCTGAATGGTAGGAAACAGAGTGATGTTTGAGGGCTGTTTCTCAGACTGGAGGCCAGTGTTCTGTGGTGTGCCACAGGGGTTGGTGCTGGGACCTTAGTTGTTTGTAATTTATAGAAACGATTTGGATGTCAATGTCCAAGGCGTGGTTAGTAAGTATGCGGATGATACCACCTTAGGTGGTGTTGTAGATAGTGTAGGAGGTCATGAAAAATTACAGGGGGATCTTGATCAGCTAGATATGTGGGCTGAGGATTGGCAAATGGCTTTCAATTCAGATAAATGTGAGGTATTGCATTTTGGAAGATCAAACCAGGGCAGGACTTATATAGGGAATGGCAAGGCCCTGGGGAGTGCTAAAATGGCATCACAGGTAGATAGGGTGGAGAAGAATGCATTTGGCATGCAGGCCTTCATCAGTCAGGGCACTGAGTATAGGAGTTGGGAAGTAATGCTGCAGTTACTGTATATAAGACACTGATGTGGCTGCACTTGGAGTATTGTGTACAGTTTGGGTCACCCTGTTATCGGAAAGATGTTAGTAAACTAAAAGGAGCACAGAAAAGATTTACCAGGATGTTGCCTGGACTTGAGGGCCTGAGTTACATGGAGAGGTTGTGTAGACCTGGACTTTATTCCCTGGAACGTAGGAGATTGAGGGTTGACCTGATAAGAGGTATATAAGTTAATAAGGGGCATAGACGGGGAAAGCACAGTCTTTTCCCCAGGGAGAGGGTGCTAAAAACAAGAGGACATAATTTTAAGATCAGAGGTGAGAGATTTTAAAGGGACACCAAGGACAGCTTCTTCATACAAAGTGTGGTCCATATTTGGAATGAGCTGCCAGAAATAGTGGTTGAGGCAGGCATATTAACAACATTTAAAAGCCATCTAGATAAGTACATGGATAGGAGAGGTTTAGAGGGCTATGGGTCAAACTTGGGCAGATGGGACTAGCTTGCTGGGCAACGCAGTTGACATGGACAAGATGGGCCGAAGGGCCTGCTTCCATGCTGTATGACACTATGACTCTGGCAATTTTTTCAGTGGGGATATTCTGGGTTTCCCCTGCATGAAAACATGCCTCCTAATATCACCTATCTGGCCTCACTCCAACTTCGTTGTGCTCTTATTCTGGATTTCCAATAGAGGGAATACTTTATCACCATCCACCCTTTCAAGTGATTCAAATGAAGTACATATCAGAGGGCAGTTTTAAAGGGGTGCAACTTCTGAGTGTAATGGATGTGAATTTGGTGAGCAGGAATAATTGGTGAAATGGTGGGAGTAATATTACCTGGTATCCTTTAAACAGTCGAATTAATAAACAACAAAATCAGTCAAGATCTTCAGAGTTATGTAAGTATTGATGTGGGAAAATAATTAGAACGTAAATCTTCCAGTAAAAACAAGGCATAGCAGGGTTCCTCAGTCCCATAGATGTTTCTGATATCATGGGTAAGCACATGTACATGAAGTGTTGTCAGCTAAAACTCAAGTTCCAGATTTTGGGTTTTTAACAACAGCTGTTTTCACTCCAGTTCATTCATGACTGAATGTTTCAAGAATAGCGCATTCCAGGAAGTGGTCATGCTGCAGTTTAAGCAGTTACAGACTATAGGGAAATGAGCGACCACTAAACAGAGCAGGAGAAATGGGAAGAAAATGAAGGAATGATCTGAACACAATAGGCTTGATCACCAATTCACCTCTGAATTCTGGAGAAAACAATGTTTTCTCAGAGGAGTGGAGTTGGAGTCAGGCCATAGAATCATGGAGGCAAAGAGCATGGAAACAGGCCCTTCGGCCCACTGAGTTCGTGCCAACCATCAAGCACCTATTTACATTAATCTTATGCTGATTCCATTTTATTCTCCCTGCATTCCCATCAACAGCTCCTGGATCCTACTACTTACTTACACACCAAGGGAAATTTATAACAGCTAATTATCCCACTAACTCGCAAACCTTTGGGATGTGGGTGGAAACCAGAGCACCCAGAGGAATCCCAAGCAGTCACAGGGAGGAAGTGTAAACATTGCACAGAGTCCACACAGACAGCACTGGAAGTCAGGACTGAACCCAGGTCACTGGAGCTATGAAGCAACAGCTCTACCAGCAGTGCCACTGTACAGACATGGCAATAAGATTGATTCAGCTCTGCAGAGGCAGGGTAGAAAGGATAGATGAGCTATGGTGACAGGGGCTTCAATGGTTAGTGGTTCATAGAGGAGTTTCTATGGCTGCAAATGTGACACCAGTCAGGACATTAATGACACCACATATGGAGTACTGTGTACAGGTTTGATCCACTCATTTAAGAATGGCTATGTTTGCATTAGAGACTGTTGAGAGAAAATGTGCAAGATTGATTCCATGGTAGAAGGGATTGCCATATGAAGAAAACTTCAGCAGGTTCGGCCTATTCTCATCATTTAGAAAAATGAAAGGGGAATACATTGAAACATAAAATTGTGAGGAGGTACTTTTGAGAGGATGTTTCCCCTTGTTGGATAATCTCGTGGCTTTGCAGCTTCCTGTTTAAGATGAAGATGAGCAAAACATTTCTTCTCTTGAACACTTGTGAAAGTCTGGAATTCTCTGAGAGTTGCAGAGGCCAAATCCTTGAATATATTTAAGGATGAAATAGACAGTTTGGGCTTTAGGGACTTCATGGGTTTTGGAGAAGTGTTGCATGAAACAGTTCTTTTGGAATCTTAAAGGTAGAGGAACTCTGGACAGTCTTTGTAAATTAAAAATGGTTTATTAACAAAAACAAACGTGGGGACAGAATGAATGGAAACAGATGCACACTCACACACACACGCAGGAAACCGTGAACGTGAGGGGGAAATCGCAACAAGCATGAGATACACACACACACACAATAAACTTATCGAGGGATAAACACTTCAATGCCTGAATACCTTGACTCAAACAAGCATTGGCCCTAACACTCCCTGGAATCTGACTAAGATGCTCCCAAACCACATAGTAGTGCAGACTCTTACCAGTGGTCTCTGCAGTGTTGTCTCACTATTCCTGGGACAGTCAAAGGAGGGAGACTAGGGGATTGCAACACTCTTTATAGTGCTGGAAGGCCTGGCCAGGTGATTTAGACAGGCCAATGGCTTGGAGGTCAAGGACAAAGGTGCCTGCCAGAGCCAATAGTCAGGCAGTTTCAGGAACAAAGGTGTTCTCCCAGACCAATCCCTATGCCCACACCTCATGGGTGGGGTGGAGCCAAACCTCGATTAACGGTGGCGTGACTTCTGACCCAATGAGCAATGCTGTCATCCAACCAGAGGGGTCACTGTCATCACTGTCATGTGACAGCCATGTGCTTTCATACTACATTCCACCCCTTCGGAAGTTACAGTACTCGTCAATCGTTACATGGGGATGACTGTTTCTAAATCTACAATTATATGTCAGTATGTACAGTACTAATGGGAGGCAGAAGTGGCTCTAATAACTTGACAAGCACAACACAAAATACAAAAACTATAACAACTAAAATGAGGATGGTGGCCTTGTGGGCAACAGTTGCCCACCATCCCCCCAGTGACCCAAACGGCCACCTGTTTCCCCAGAAGGTGCCGTGCTGGAGAAGCTGGTCCTTTGCTTTTGAATTTTGGCCACCGAGTCCCTAACGTGAGTAGCCAGTCTGGTGGTGTTGCTGGATTCATCAGGGATAAAGGTGCAGTACTCCTTACTAATCACCGCACACGTACCACCATCAACAGCAAGTAGGTAATCCAGGGCAGTCATTCTGCAGGGCTCAGCCAGCGTCTGGGGCATGCTGGTCATTTGTATGACCTCACAGGACAGTCAGGCCATGCCATACATGGGGTAGGCTATCATCCAGAACCTCTCTACCTCCGTGATGGCCCTCCCGTCCCTGTGGCCGCTGTATGCTGGGTGCTCCCCAAGTTCATTGAGAGCGTGGATATCAGGCACCCCGAACACCAGACAGCAGCAGCTGTACCAGCTCATGGGGAGCCACAGGTGTACACGGTAGCCGCAAATCTAGAGGGTCCCATTCAAAGTCCAGGGAGCCCCCAGCTTAGCAGCACCATTGGCAGTGGTCACTGAGGCACCTGAATACCAGTTTCGCTCACACTCACTATGGCCAACTGAAATGGTGGAACTGTGCTCATTGTGGAGTCTGCACCAGCATTCCCTTGGCTTACTCAGCATCTGTGGGATGACTCTGAGGGTCGGGACTCGGATGGAGGTCAAATTGTAGGAAGGGAAATACCAGCTCCTGAAACACCCACCCCATTGGGAATCTCTGGAGGGACTGTGCTGCAGTGGTGAGGGGAGTGGTGGGGAACTGCCGTCCGGCCCCCACCGAACCGATATACCGAACCTGATCAGTGTTAAAAGTCTGTGTAAGCAGTTCATTTGAAGATTATCCAGGGGAATCATGGTAAATGGCAGAGCTTCACTGGAGTGTGCTGGGGTCCGCGGACAAATCCAGCAGTCTGATATATTAGAGGTGCTGGAGAATTCATAAGCAACTTTGAGGAAGATGTTAGCAGACACTTCGATGCCAATCATCGCAGTGAGCAGGAGGATGGAGTGGAGTAGTGCCATCACCTGCCAGAGGCTCCATCCGGCGACTGTCTCACCAGTCGAGACCTGCAATTCAAAAGGGACACCTGCCTGACGGGCAGCAAGTAGCAGTGCTTGTCCCACAGCTTGCTTTGCTGCTTCAAAAGTAGCCTGTTGTTCAGGTCCCCGTGTGGATGTATGTGGCCTCAGGTCCCCCAGGCGTGGAAGGGTGATGGAGCAAACGCACTGGGTCCCTGGCCTCCATCCTATGGGAGGGGGGTAGAGGTCTGCCACCCTGTGGGTGAGGGTTCTTGCTGGTGGAAACGGGCCATTTCCTGTCACAGCAGGTCCTGGAGCTGAGCCACGAGGGCGGGGGAGACTGTTTCAGGTGGGGGAGGGCGGAAGCAATATCAGTGTCTGCAGGGGCAGCCCATATGGTCCTGCGGCTAGGGGCACCCTCCGTGTCGGGCTTGGACCTGGGGTGGCTGTGGATCTTCCCGCGGCCGGGCTTGCCCAGCAGAGCTACTTCCAGCGTGCGTGGACAGCGGAAGTCGGGACCCTTTCTATGCTGGCGTTGTCCACCCCTGCGCACAACAGGTCTAAGTATAACTGCTTGCGCGTGGGACGGGGGGGGGGGGGGGGGGGGTCGTGTCCCCAGCTCTCGTCTCCACTCTGCGGACCTTGGTGGGCACCCCCTGCTGCATGTATTCCAACTCTTCCAGGAGGGTGATGGCTTCCTGAAAAGTCCTCCCACTAACCGGTCCCATGAGAGGCAGGACCACTGGCCTCAACTCGAGGTGCGTGGTGGCGACCAGGTAACCTGCGAGCGCGCTGGTCACCGTGGTGTCCTCCAAAGGCTCAAGGTCACCGTCCCTCTCATAAATGCCGGTCACCAGCGCCCATTCCCTGATGATCCTGGTGCCCTCACTGACCGTGCTTCACTGCGGTCGCCCTTATAAATCCCATTCAAGGAGGGTAGGGTACCGGACACTTACTGCAGTCAGCACCGGCTCCCACAGAGTAGTGTTATCCCCTGCCCCTTCATGTGGCACCCGCAGGGTATTGTTAATGCTCTACTGGTCAGACAAGCTGCCCAGGGCACTCGCCTCCAGGTGAGAGGGGCTCACGATGGGGGCCCCCTCATCCCACAGTCGGAGCAACCACGTGGTCAGGTGTTCGCCTGGCCATTGGCGGTACCAGTCCACCAGCTGGGTTAGGTCCTTGATGGAGAAATCTCGGGTCTCCGTGGTCTCAGAGGGGCTCCGTGTACTTTCCCCTGCGGCGGTCACATCCCCGGTCCCCTCCCTTTCGTGGCAGACCTGGGACCATGTTTGGATGGGTCGAGCCTGCAGGGGCTCGGGTACATAGGGTGGAGGGCAGGTGCGAGGGGGCCCCTGCTCTTCGGGCACCCCCTCTTCGTCTGTATCCATCCATATATTCCCAATCCCCCAGCCATGTGTCCAGCTTGTCGCCGCGCCGTACCAGGGCTCGAATTTTAAATGGGTCTGGCTGCCAGACCTGCATGCGGCTTTTGTCTGCTGTGCTTTGATCAGCCAGCAGGCGACCTCAGTACCCCTGACCTCGAGGTCATTGGCTCAGGTCTGGGCAGTTTGAACTGCCTCCCACAGCATGCAGCATCGTTGCCAGAGGGCCTCTATCTCCTTTTCCTCTGCAGGCAGGTATCCTGCAACTGGCTAGTAATCTCAACCTGGTGCCTCAGGAGGGATGCCAGGAGACAGAGGGCACCCCTTTGACTCCCTTTGGCACTGGGGAACCCTGACTGCTGGGAGGAGGGCCACCACATGATGTTCCAGTTTCTCACCACGTGGATCTAACTGCTCAGCCCAGTCCACTGGCTTACCATGGTCTGCCAGCATGCTGGCCAAACTCCTGAATCCCTCACTCTCATCCATCCACCCAGGGATCCTCTCCTTTGTGCCTGCACTAGCTCCTTTCCACCAGTTCCAAAACATCCCCACCCCCCCACCCCCGGCATCTGTGCCCAGCCAAGACCTTCAAGACCCTGCTCGCAGCACCAAATGTTGTGTGAAACAGTTCTTTTGGAATCTTAAAGGTACAGGAACTCTGGACACAGTCTTTGTAATTTAAAAATGGTTTATTAACAAAGACAAACACGGGGACAGAATGAATGGGAATAGATGCACACTCACACACACACACACACACACACACACACACACACACAGGAGACCGCAAACATGAGGGGGAATGACAACGAGGATGAGATACACACACCAAACACACACACACACACACACACACACACACACACACACACACACACACACACACACACACACACACAATAAACAAGGTACCGCTTATCAAGGGATCAACACTTCAATGCCTGAATACCTTGACTCAAACAAGCATTGGCCCTAACACTCCCTGGAATCTGACTAAGATGCTCCCAAACCACATAGTAGTGCAGACTCTTACCAGTGGTCTCTGCAGCATTGTCTCACTATTCCTGGGGCAGTTGAAGGAGGGAGACCAGGGGATTGCAACACTCTTTATAGTGCTGGAAGGCCCGGCCAGGTAAGTTAGACAGGCCTATGGCTTGGAGGTCAAGGACAAAGGTGCCTGCTAGAGCCAATGATCAGGCAGTTTCAGGAACAAAGGTGCTCTCCCAGGCCAATCCTTATGCCCACACCTCATGGGTGGGGTGGAGCCAAACCTCAATTGACAGTGGCGTGACTTCTGACCCAATGAGCAATGCTGTCATCCGACCAGAGGGGTCACTGTCGTCACTGTCACGTGACAGCCATGTGCTTTCATACTACAAACAGGCAGGAAACCAGAGCTGAGGTGGGTCAGATCAATCATGATTGTATTGAATGGGAAAACATGCTCAAGTGGTCAGATGACTTACACCTGCTTCTATTGCATCTATCCTTATGTGTATAAGATTGTGCCAGCAATAATGCAAAATTTCCCTGCAATAAAATGTGGACAATGAGTTTGCTCTTGGAGTTACTTATTCAGCTGGATTCCCTCAGGTGCCTTGGTGTGGCCAGGCCTGCAGTATGAATGCATTTAACTCAGATAAAACCAGCATTAGAAGCATTGTCTGACTATACAATAACGGCAGTTTTGTAGCCTTCATACATTAACTTGACCCAGCTTCATGCCCCTATCTGCTGTAAGGAACCAACAGGATGTTTAAATTAACCTTTTAAAACAGGCTATGAAATGAGAGGAATCTGGAAGTTACTCTCACAGAGAAATGAACATGATGGATTTCAGACTAACCCAAGGGAAAGGAGTGTTGGACCATATCGAGATGCATACTCACCCCTGAACCTCTCTGGTCTGTCTGTCCACAAGACTTACAACTCTGAATAGAAGTACCAAACATGGTTCCAAAACAAGTCTGGACTCCCCCACAAGAAGTCTTTGGGAATGTTCATTTACAAAGCCTTCTGGAGGTGAATGCGGGTTTGTTGGAGTGAAATAGATTCACCTGTCTTTCAAAATCCTAATAAATTCAAAACTCATCCCATCAAAACACATTTTATGTGGTAATATTCAAAATATCAAATAGGATAATCTCCCCTCAGAGGTCAATAATTTCACTGACACAGGAATGAGAAGGAACTGTTTAATAGACTTACAACAAATAGATAAGACAAGGATAAAGATAGTCCAGTCAAAAGTAGGTGGGTTGGGGGAGGGGTTTGCGGTTGCATCAATCAAATTGTCATGAATGTAATTTTAGTATTACATATATTGCAGAGGTGATCACTTGCACAGCTATGAACTGAGTCCACTGAGCGATCACAGGGACAAGTTGTGTTCAAAATCATTGTGGATTAAAGAAAATTGCCTACGAGTAATATTTAAAGTTAAAGGAAGATTAATATTTGTAGAGTATTTGTGAAAACAATAAATTATTAACAGAATATTGAGTCATACAGCTTTTGGGAGCCTTGACCAGTTTTACCTTACCAGGACAGGCTTAAGTCAAATGCAGGAGTTATAGTATTGGAGGTGAAGGCAGGTCACCTACATGCAGATTTATAGAAGCCCAGTAATGGGTCTGATAGGAGACAAATGGAAGCCAGGGTAGAGCGGTACTTAGGTAAGGAGTTACCAGTGAAAAGGAGATGTGTACAAGTGATTATAGTTATGCATGATCCTATAAAAGAGTCTGAGGAGTGGAAAGAAACCCCAATGGCTTAAAAGAAATTGAAAATGGATATAACAGCATGGCTGTTCGCGCAGAGCATATCAGTTAGCATTGGAACATCAGCAATATGGAGATAACTTGCAGGAGAAGGATGCAGGAACAATGAAATTGGTAAAAGAGTTATTGGAGGCCAGACAGAAGAGGAAAGGGAAAAGGCAGAGACAAATTGCAGCTATTTCTTGAACTATAAGCAGTTGATTTGTAATATCATTATGGATAATTTACAGTAAGAAGTGGATAGGGAAAGGAAAAAAAATAATTGAGTATTTCAGGAGGGCAGCATTCCTGGTGCAATGAGAGCAAATAAAGGAACTTGAAAGATGCATTGTTCATTTGGGTATAACAGCCATGGAAGACTGATCACAGATTTAACAACAGAAGGAAAAGTACATGGGCATCATGTACCATGGCCTATTCAAGGGATCCATAAAGCTCTGCTTGGTCTAGCGATGAACCTTACACTCTGGGAGGAATTCTGGAAAATTTTCCAGCTGGGTATTGTTTCAAAACCCCTGCACCTAAAATAGGAGTATTTGAGACATTGGAAGCATGCCTATTAATGACATGGGATGAGGAGAGAGGAGTGTTAGAACCAGACAGTATGAAAGTAAACAGATTGTGATAGACTCAGTTTTAGCACAACATATTTTTCTGGATGGTTTGTCTGTGGTTTCAGCAAAAGGAGGCATTCCTACAAAGAAAATTAAAAACAAAATGAACTGCAAAGACTGGGTCTGAAATAAATACACCCAGCAGGTCAGGCAACAGCTGTAGGAATAAAAACAGAATTAACTTCTTAGGTCAAGGATTCTTCATCAGACTTGAGAAAGAGAGAAAACATATTAATTTTTAGTTGAACATAGAATATAGAATATAGAACAGTACAGCAAAATACAGGCCCTTCAGCCCACAATATTGTGCCGACCTTTAAACCTCACCTAAGACTATCTAACCCCTTCCTCCCACATATCCCTCTATTTTAAATTCCTCCATATGCTTATCTAGTAATCTTTTGAATTTGACCAACGTACCTGCCTCCACCACCACCCCAGGCAGCACATTCCATGCCCCAATCATTCTCTGGGTAAAAAACCTTTCTCTGATATCTCCCTTGAATTTCCCACCCATTACTTTAAAGCCATGCCCTCTTGTATTGAGCATTGGTGCCCTGGGAAAGAGGCACTGGCTGTCCACACTATTTATTCCTCTTAATATTTTATATACCTCTATCATGTCTCCTCTCATCCTCCTTCTCTCCAAAGAGTAAAGCCCTAGCTCCCTTAGTCTCTCCTCAAAATACATATTCTCTAAACCAGGCAGCATCCTGGTTTATCTCCTCTGTACCCTTTCCAATGCTTCCACATCCTTCCTATAATGAGGCGACCAGAACTGGACACAGTATTCCAAGTGTGGTCTAACCAGAGTTTTATAGAGCTGCATCATTACCTCGCAGCTCTTAAACTCAATCCCTCGATTTATGAAAGCTAACATCCCATAAGCTTTCTTAACTACCCTATTGACCTGTGAGGCAACTTTCAGGGATCTGTGGATATGGACTCCCAGATCCCTCTGCTCCTCCACACTACCAAGAATCCTGCCATTAACTTTGTACTCTGCCTTGGAGTTAGTCCTTCCAAAGTGTACCACCTCACACTTCTCCGGATTGAACTCCATGTGCCACTTCTCAGCCCAGCTCTGCATCATATCAATGTCCCTCTGCAATCTTCAACAATCCTCTACACTATCCACAACACCACCAATGTTTATGTCATCTGCAAAGTTGCACAGAAGGTTGGGGAGGAATTGATAAGTGAAAGGAAATATTTTGGATAGGGAGAGACTAAGATTGCCATGAGGATAAGTAGACCTCTCCCAAACAGGGATAATAAACTTGTCTTATCCATTGTCCCCATCCTTTCAGCAACTTAAAACTGACATATGTTCTGTTTTTACCAATGTTGACAAAAGGTTTTCAACCTAAAACATTAATATTAACCCAGTTTCTCTTTCCACGGATGCTGCCTGACCTGCTGACTGTTCCTGGCATATCCTGCTTTTATGTTTTATTGCTGAAAAGAAGCCTGGAGTGGGATAGGGCCAGAGAAAAATAAGAAGGAAACATATTTTCTAAATGGTGAGAGGTTGCAGAGTTCTGAGATGAATTTTTTAGTGCATGATTAATAAAAGGTTGGTATGTGAGTATTGCAAGTAATTAGGTAAGTTAACAGAACAGTGCCATTTATTACTATGAATTAAAAATGAAAATAAGGAAGTCATGTTTTAGTTAAATAGGGTATATGTGAGACCACATCTGTGTGCATTTTGTTTTCTCCTTATTTAAGGAAGGATGTTACATATAGAAACAGCTTAAAGAAGGTTTACTAAATGAATACCTGGAATGGGCAGGTCATTTTATGAGGAAATGTTGGGCAGGTTAGGCATCTATCAGTTGAAGTATAAGAGAGTGAGAAAGAACTTGATTGAAATATATTAGATCCTAAGAGTTCTTGACAGGGTGGATATGGAGAAGAATCTAGAACTTGGGGTCACAGTTTAAAAATAAGGGGATGCCTATCTGAGGCATTGATGAGGCATTCTTTTTTCCTACAGAGGGTTGTGAGTTTTTGGAACTTTTGTTTTCCTCAAAGGATGGTACAAGCAGAATCTTTGACTATTTTTAAGGCAAATGCCTGTTTGATAAGCAATGGGTTGTAAGGTTACAGTGTTACAGGAATGAGGTGAAGTTATAATCAGATCAACAGTGATTTTATTAAATTGCTCAAGGGGGTGTGGCTGATACCCCTGCTCCCAATTCATATATTTGTGCGTTCATGTGTTCATAATATAGGGAAGAAAGTGTAAAGGGGAGGGGATTTGTCTAAAATAAACATAATCTGCTGGATAATAGAGGTAGTAGCAGTATGCAGGCATGGTAGTCTAGCTGTTAGTGTAACGCTATTACAGCGCTATTACTGCGCCAGCGACCCAGGTTCAATTCCTGCCACTGTCTGTAAGGAGTTTGTATGTTCTCCCCATGTCTGCGTGGGTTTCCTCCAGGTGCTCTGGTTTCCTTCCACATTCCAAAGACATACAGGTTAGGAAGTTATGGGCATGCTGTGTTGGCGCCGGAAGCGTGGCGACACTTGCAGGCTGCCCCCAGACACTCTACGCAAAAGATGAATTTCACTGTGTGTTCCTATGTACATGTGACAAATAAAGATACCTTGTCTTATATGAAAGCTTCATAGAAGCAATACAATGTCTCCAAAAAAGCAGAAAGGGACTTGGAGGTGACAATAAAACCCTTTCTCAATGAGTCTTAAGACCTCAAGCAACACAGGCTAATTGACCATTCTGGTTTGTAAGATTCTGGATGGATCAGAGGATGACATTTAATTATAATCTATTCTAGCGTGTGCCCAAATATCCGCTGCTGTTGTAGATTTAATTAATAGCATACCAAGCTCTAAGGCAATATTTACAGTGTTGGATATTTCTAATGAGTTTCAATTTATTTTGACGGGAAAAGAAGACTAGTATAAATTTGTTTCCACAAGCCAGGAATCCTTCCAAACACTCAAGGAATAGTTACAAACAGCTTCAGATTTGGGAATGACAGAATTAAGCAAGATTTTGACTGGAAATTAGCTTCAGTTTAATATGTTAGACTATATGAAATTTTAGCTGGTGATATACTCCGCTTGGATATTAACTCCATTGAATATACCATACACATTTTGAGATCTATTCGTTACTTGTTGTGTGGTTAAGCACTATGCTGCATTTGTGGGAACCACTGAGAACTGGGTGGTTCCCAGTGAGATTTTTGTCAATGGGAGAATCAAAGAAAGCACAGTGTCCAACAACATTATAAGGAGGTGGGCTGTGTTATTGGGATCATATGATTTGAAGGTAGGATCACAGACTCTTTTAGCAAATATGAGTTTTATATGGGAAAGCCGTTTCAATGTACAGTGGAAGGGGTGCAGGAATTAGAAGGAGGATTTAAGAAAGACATTTATTCACATGGGAGAGATGTCTTTGCTATTGGATGCAGTTTCTATATAAAAGAGAGAAAGGCTGCTGAGATGTGGAATTGGGAATTGTTTGCTCCTGCATATACACTAACCCATCTAACTGAGTTTCCACCACCAGCTGTCTGTTCAGAATCCATGTTCTTCTGTAATTCATTGACAGAGTTTCCGGCAATTTAGGGTCTGTGTGAGTGGGGGGGAAGTGCGGGTGAAACAGGAATTTAGATCAGCAAATAGGAAACCAGTGAAGCCAGAGTTACCTCATGCTCAACAGGGTAATCTTCTTGTTAATGACAGGGAGACACAGGAGAATGCTGGTAAACTTATTAGTACCTGCTGTGACTGAAAGACAGGAGGAAGAAGTATTTCAGGTCAAATTTGTGAGAGATTTAAATAAACAGAAGAACTCTATGGACAAACTGTAGAGAATACTGGCGGAAACATCAAGTAATTTAGAGCCAAATAAACCTCAGGAATGGGACATAAAGGACCAAATGATGGCAAGGAATGATGCACAGGTAGGAATGTTTGAATCATTGTTTAGGGATCATGCAATATCATTGGGGGAAAAAAAATCATAGTCCAATGTTTTAGGTGACACAACTGCCCAATATGGTTAAAAAGAGTTTCACATCAATAAAATAAGGTTTTATAAACTAAAAGGGAATGACAGTGAGAATGTCATGAGCATGTTAAAATAATGGACCGTGGAATATAGTGATATATCCATGGTAATAATGTTGCAAGGATAGACACAAAAGTCATCAGTATTAGTCTTTGAGAAAATACCATCAGGAGATACTTATAGGTAAGGAGGGAGCCCAAGGGGTTGATGTAAAACTTGAGGAGCCATTAATGCTAAGGGCATGGATGTGCTTTTTAAAAATTAATAAGTTAATCGTATTTTCTTTCAAAACTATTTTTGAAGAAAAGGAGTTTGGACAATATAGAACTAAGAGAAGGAGTTTAATGAAAATTTAATAAGATTAATGAGATCAAGTTTCAGGAGCTTATATGTAAGAAACAATGCTTCTTTAAGAAGCTTTGTGAATGTGAGAGCTGGGTAAAGTTCTAGATGCTTTTCTTTTTTCTTTATCCTTCAGTGTGATTGTTTCACTTTGGAAACTTAACCTTTTCATTCTGAGTTTATTATTATTTCCAAAAGAAAGGGTGGATTTTGTTTTATTTTTGTACATGTTTGAAGCATGTGGTCTTTTGTTCCTACTCGTTACCATACTACTTTAATTAATCAAATTTTTAATCTAAATTATTAGTGGCAAAAATAAAGACCTGAATTCCAGAATGGTCATTCACAATTCCAGATAATGTTGTGAATTAAATTTGAATTTTTGGTACATGATTTCTACAATTCAAGCACTGGTTATTTTGCATATGTTTTGAGATAATTTGATGTAATCTCAAATATGAATTCTTAACAGGAATTAATTTCACAAATGAGTTGGCCCTGATGTTATTCATGATTTCTTTCCTCGTTCTAACTGCCTTTTTAAGGCTAAATGTGAAACAAAAAAAGGGAAAAAAATTAATGAATTAAGAATTGATGAATTAAATTGAATTATGTTTGAAATACAAAGTAGTAGTATTTTCTATTTTGACTAAAGAATTGTCTTGCAATTCTGTGTAAAAATTAACAGTTTGCATTCCAAAGATCAGATTCAACCTTAAGACATTACAGGCTACAGTTGTGAACTAGGGACCAGTCTGCAAGCAATTGAGTTTTCTCTTTGTTTTGATTCAGTTCCAAATAAGAACTGTTTTTGTTGCAAAGTCAGCAAATCAAAATCAATTGTTTACTTGGTACCAAATGGAACATTTAAGAACATGAGAACATAAGAAATAGGAGCAGGAGTAGGCCATCTGGCCCTTTGAGCCTGCTCCACCATTCAATAAGATCATGGCTGATCTGGCCATGGACTCAGCTCCACCTATCTGCCTTTTCCCCATAACCCGTAATTCCTCTACTATGCAAAAATCTATCTAACTGTGTCTTAAATATATTTAATGAGGTAGCCTCTACTGCTTCCCTGGGCAGAGAATTCCACACATTCACTACTCTCTGGAAAAAGCAGTTTCTCCTCATCTCCATCCTAAATCTATTCCCCTGAATCTTGAGGTTATGTCCCTTAGTTCTAGTCTCACCTACCAGCGGAAACAATTTTCCTGCCTCTATCTTATCTATCCCTTTCATAATTTTATATGTTTCTTTAAGATCCACTCTTATTCTTCTGAATTCCAGTGAGTATTGTCCCAGGCCACTCAATTTCTCCTCATAGGCCAAACACTCATCTCCAGAATCAACCTGGTGAACCTCCTCTGCACTGCCTCCAAAGCCAGCATATCTTTCCTTAAATAAAGGAGACCAAAACTGCATGCGGTACTGCAGGTGTGGTCTCACCAGTACCCTGTCCAGTTGCAGCATAACCTCCCTGTTTTTAAATTCAATCCTTCTAGCAATGAAGGCCAACATTCCATTTGTGTTCTTGATAACCTGTTGCATCTGAAAACCAACCTTTTGCATTTCATGCACAAGCACTCCCAAGTCCCTCTGCACAACAGCATGCTGCAGTCTTTCACCATTTAAATAATAATGATCTTCTATTATTCATTCCAAAGTGCACAACCACACATTTACCAACATTGTACTCATCTGCCAAACCCTTGCACTCACTTAACCCATCTATATCTCTCTGCAGACTCTCCACATCCTCTGCACAATTTGCTTTTCCACTCAATTTATCAGCAAACTTAGATACGCTACACTTGGTCCCCTCTACCAAATCATTAATGTATATCGTGAACTCATTGATGAATCGTTATTGTTATCGAATCATTATCATTAATGAATATCGTTTACTGATGACTAAATTTTTGTATACTGACCTTCAAGCAAAGATAACATATTTTATGCTTGCACACGATTTGATATATGACTTATACAGCTAACTATTTTGCATTTAGCCTGCTTATGTGGTATTGTTAGGACATAGGATCTTACAATCATTACACCAGAGAAAAGAAAATCAAATTGACGTACCTGATCAACTTTCTAATTTGAACATGGAAGAAGCTGTTGGAATTTGGCTGTGATAATGATTTGCTTGAACCTGATATTCTGGCTAAAATAACTAAACTATTAAAACATGTTAATATTACTCATCAATTAAAGCAAAGGAAAAGTGAAGTGGGGAAGGGTATATAAAACATCAACTTATTTCAGGTGACAATTATGCATTGGGGTCTTCAGCTGGGAACAGTCCTTGAAGAACCATGCCTCAAGTGCTGGTTTTGATCCAATCGATTATTGTGATCGATTTGCTGTATCTGGCAGTGGAAGGAAAGAGTTACTGTAAGAGGAAGTGGCAAAAGCTAATGTGCAACTTCTTGGTTCAGCAAGAACAGGAAAGTTGATTTGAAAGTGACTGCATTTATGTAAATCAAACTGTGTATCTGCCTTTTCTGAATCCCTCTGGTCTGATTGTCCACCAGATTGATGTGACAACTAAAATTCCACAGGTGTGGATTCATTGCTAAAATGTTAACACCCAAACCATTCAACATGCTCATAAGCTCAGATCTTGCCCAAACAAAATACCCTTGTGTATGAATGGTCTGAACATCAGACAGGATGGCATTCTTGTGAGAAGAAAATGGACCAATTCACTGACATTTGGATGAGAAAACTATGTCACAGGTTACAGTGAACAATCAAGATTGACCTAACAATGGTTCGCTCAAAGGAAGGTGGGAGTTAGGGTTACATCAATCAAATATTCATGGGTGTGTTTTAGTATTGTGAAGGATATTCAATGTAAATGATAGAAAATGTATTACCTGTTCACATGGGAACAGACTCCTCCAATTGATATCTGTGGTAATTTAGGTTCAAAGTTATCTGGAGTTTAAGAGAACTGTACATGTGACTAACATTTAAACTCAAAGGGAAAAGCAGATTTGTATTTGAAAAGTATTTGTAAACACAATACACTGAAAAGTACAGTGAGCGCTACAGTTTTGTGAGCTTTAATTAGTTCTCTCCTATCCTGTTATTGTATCAGAAGGGAACTGATGGTCACCTACAACTGGAAGATCATCATAACAGAAGTTTTCCATGAATCTCAAGATACACAGGTCTGTCAATATTTTGCTGGCATGCAGCCAAAAGTCAAACATGACATTGGTTTGTGCAAGATTCCACAAGAGGTTACATGATGCCATTATAATGAGGCAGTTTTACAGTTTAGACTTTCTCATTCCCCAAGCAGACTTAAAGACTGTGGTGTGTGGGAAATAAATGGTAGCAGCTTCAAACTTGCCTCATGTCCTTATGAACAACCATACAAATGTGACACAGATTAGTTAAAATCAGAGACCAATGACCACCAAGTGTATCATTAAACAAGATAATAGAATGCTGAAGATGTTTTCCTTATGCCAAAAAAGGGTCGACAGACTTCAATTATCTCGAACAACTGAAGGAACTTAGTGTCACATCTTGTTGTTCCAAGAGACCTGCTTCTTCACTACTTTTTAAGATTCAAATCTGTGGTTTACATCATGTTTACTTTCATGCTACAGGCCATGTATTCCCAAGGAATATATGGAGGATTGTACACCTGTGACTGGTGCTGCACCATAAGTACATCCGGTTTTCTTGCATCTATAACAATATTCATCCCTGTTGATTCTTGTAATAATTTAATATTTAGATTAATTTCATTTGAGAAGTCAACCTCAGGGAAGATTTGATAAGGTGTACAAAACCATTAACAATTTTAGTTGTGTAAGTATGGAGAAACCTTATGCATGGCAGAAAGATCAGGAACTGTTGGATATTCTTTAAAAATTAATAACAAAAATAAATTGGGAAGATGAGGAAATTGCTTTTGCACGTTGGTTTATTTCAAACCGGTACGTACTGGTTAACAGCACCGTTCATGAGAGAATTGGGTGTATATTTGAAGGGTAAATAATTTACTTGGCTACGTGAGGAAACAAAGCATGGAAGAAGGATTAACTGGAGAGTTCACCAAATGGTAAGCTCAAGGTTATTGTGCTGATGGTTCCCTTTTTGTGGTGTACCATCTCATGATTCAAAGGCCCTCCAGTTTGGCAATTTTACATATGGTGAGTCTTCTCCAGCTGTACAAGATTGCACAACAAAGCACACGGCTAAAGAAGAGCAAAGGAGAACATCAATCATTTGCAATGTTCAGCCTTCATCCTGTCCATTGGATTCATCAGATTATGTTGGAATCAGCACATTCATGAGCAGCTTGCAGTCAGGAAACCCAGAAGTCCTAATGAAATAGTAAAATTGAACTTAGATTGCAGATTTTGACCCATTCATATGACTTCTAGATTTTGATCATACAGCTGTTCAGAAGCCACCTTCATAACACTGGTGCTAACAATTGTCATGAGCACAGAATTCACAATTACTGGGACAAGAAAAATGCTACGTCATATTATCACAAATGGAATTGCATTGCTGCTATATGCCCTGTAATATGCCCTATTATTCATCTTGGCATTTTCTCACCTTTTTCGATCCAGTGTACACCATTCAAGATTGGAAGGAGAATTGGGGCAACAATTGCTGTAATCATATACAGAACAATTTCCTTATACAGAGGCGGTGCTGTTGAATGTAATGGCTTCTTTGCTATTACTTTACTTGCTGTAATTTGGACCTGCAGCATTTCTAAATCATGGAATTTAGCTACCTGCCTGTATTTTCCATTCCATGGCAACAACTATTTACTTCAGTCTTTCAAGGCTCTTTATTTTAACATGTGTGCAGCTTACTAAATAGGAAGGCAGGACTTGGACCCAGTCCCATTACACCACTCCAACACTTCTCCCAGATGTGTCGGACTGCTACTTGAAAGACTCCTGTCCTTGTGCTGAGAACTTCTGCATGCAAGCATTTGCAGGATCCCATAGGAATTTAACTACTTGCTTTCTTCTCTGTATCCCTGTGGTGTGGCTGTTATCAAGATTTACAAATCAACATTTATAAATTACATTGTTCCACCAAGTCTGGAATCAATCTCCAACTGCCTTTGAAAATAACAAACATCAGAATCATGTCCAGAGAAAACCCATTTGCCAACTTTTCAGAATGCTGATAAACTCACACCTTTCCCCTCAGAACATTTTTGTTGTGTTGGTGGTCAGATATCAAACAGAATGTCATTCCCGAGTCAACTGGTTTATGAACTTTCAATGAACAAACAGGTTAAAGATGCTGCATTAAAAGTTGGGGAGTCAGAATGTCAGCCAAACTGTCATAGGTGTGACTTTTGAATCATAAGTTAGGGATAGTTCAGGACAAAATTTGGCAACTTGCAAGATGTTGCTGTCAGGTTTGACACCTTGAAAAGACACTTCCAACAGATTACCAAGATCAATGATGTTCAAAAGCATCTCAAACTGAAGTGAACTGCACATGGGAATTATATTTTAACCTAAAGCACAAGAAACTGATCTCTTGAATGCCTGAGGTCAGGCTTCTTTGAGTGATCACCAGAGTCAAAGCTAGAGACAAATACATGCGAGTAGAAGTCACAGTTATAGTTAAAGATTAAAGCTGTTTTGGGTTGTTGAAGTATAGAAGTCATTACAGTGCACAATTTTTTTTAGTATTTTAAATTGTATAGTTTTAGCAGTTTTTTTTCGTAATATCTTAAATTATATTATTTGTAGTGAAAAACAAATAAAGCTGCCAATGCGGGAATCTGAAACAAACACAGAACTGCTGGAAGAACTCAAGCAGCACCTGTGAAATGAGAAAACATTTAATGTTTTAGGGTGAAGACCCTTCATCAGAACTGAGAAAGAAAGAAAGCAAGTTGGTGAAAGTAGCTGAGCAGGTAGGATAGGGCAGTGGGTGGAACAAAGGGAATGACAATAATAAGGCGAAATGATGTATCTATTGAATGGACAGTTGAGCTTCTTTGTCTGTGTAATGTCTTGTTAATTTTGTGAAGTCTGGGTCATGTTGCATCATCATATTATTTGTAATCCTTGATTTGCATTATTTTATTGTGGCATTTGCTTTGTTTTAATACTAGAAGGGATCTGGATTTTGCTACTCTATGAATCTTGATACCTGGAGAGGTTCAACCAAGCCTGGAGGATAGATGTAAGAGTACAGTTGTCTGACCAATATTAATTAAATTATCTGACAATGGGACTTCTGATGTGTGAATGTTACCTTCTTTAGACCTGTTTTATCAATTGATGTATCAGAAGGTAAAAAAAAGACAGTATTTTCTAATGTTCTATCTGGTTCCAGCAATTTAGAACATTAATTCTAACTGCATGACCTTTAACTTCATCGTGGACCAAGTGAAATGCTCTGAATGTTTCTGCTTCCTTAGGAATGGTATGACACCACAACATTTTATTTTAAAGGGTGGTACTCAAGCTGTCACAGTGATGTTAATACTATAATTCTATTAACTATTTATTGGTTTTACATTGCTGTAAAATATTTCAAAAAATTGTTTATCTTTTGCTTTCTCTCCTGATGAACAGAATCCATTAAAATGAAATAATAAAATGGATAGATCAGTCACAAAATTCTAAGCATTTTCATCAGAGAAATAACAATTACCGAAAACAATTCATTTATGCAGTACATATTTGATTTTATTTTGAAAACACGATTGGGTTATTGAATTATAATCATCAGTATCCATGACGTATTTGCATAAAGAGGCATTGGTGTGGTTGAGTGATGTCAATCGACAAACAATGCCTGATTGATATCATTGACAAATTTGTACCTTAGTTATGTGTGACGTGGTTACAGAAGACCTTCATTCCACAGTGAAAGCCATTTCATTCACTGGATAAAGAGCTCATCCTTGCCTAGATTTCTGTTAGAGGGTCATTCTTTACTTACATGGGTAAATGGGGAGCCTGAGTACCACCATTTCCATGGCCACAACCAACTCATCACTGCAGAAAAAATCTGCTCTGAGGTCATCTGAATAGGTCAGGCAGTGGTCCAGCTGATAATTGCCGTTAAAGAATTCTTGTCATATATTCAGAAATTCAACATCAAAATCAATAGATTTTTATACACCTGGCAACACATGCCCAAGTGGTCATTACACTGTTGGCTAATGCAGGTCCCCAGCAGGAGCAAAAGTTAAACAATCTCCCCATGACTATTTACCCAGTTCAATTGTATGCTGGCATTATGGATGCAATCTGACTTTTATTATCAGCAGAAGCAAAAAATAATCTCTGAAAGCTGAATATACATTTAATTTTAAATTCTGATGCATAGAGCCTGGCATGAGAAAGTGTAAATTATCTTCAATCCCCTTTTAATACTTCCTTTGCCATCACATTCTACTGCTTTTTTTCTCAGCCTGTTCTTTATCTTTAGTGAATTCACTTTTCAACATTAATCCTATTCAACATTTTTATTTACCTGAACTAAATTAATTGTAAGTTATAGTTTTTATCTTGACAGCCACCTGTCCTGAAGGAGACTGCAGAACTGTTACCTTAATGCCAATATAACAGATCCATAACCAGTTTTTCCCTCTCCGTTAGCACAGCCTGATTTGCTGGGCAAGTACTGTAGCTTGGCATTGTGCAAGTTTTACATTTCTTTGTTTGTAGTCTCACTCCCTAATTTCCCTCATAGCACAGTTATTATATTCCTTTATTCAGGTTCTCTCTCTCTAACCACCCATCAATAGGATGGCTTCATTTACCCCGTAGCAATTTTGGCTTTACCCTTGTAAAGATATTCCCTTTGTCTTCTCCATCCTTCCAATCTTCACTACAATTTAAAACCAATTTATTTTCTCCATTGATCACTTCTGACAAAGGGTCTTCGATCTGAAACTGAACTCTGTTTATCCTTCCACAGATACTGCCTGAACTACTCAGTGCTTCAAACACTTCCTGAATTGTAAATGGGATTGGGTCCTTCATGTACATGTCGTACATTGACAGAAATTACATGTCGTGCAAACACTGGGCATGGAAAGGCATGTCAAATGGCATGCAGTTTCTGTTTTGATGTCATTTGTGTAAAATTCTTTTGCATATTCATGGCCTGAAACCAGCATGGCCAGTTCACAGAGCTGAACACAGTTCACAGTTAAAGGGAATGTTGTGAGTGCTGAAATGAGCCACATGGAGGCTGTAGCTGGGATATATAAAGGGTCTTTACACAACACAGCAGAACTTCTGGAGAATCTATTTCTCCTCTCTCCACAAAATGTTTTATACTTTTTAAACACAATAAATGATCAACTACAGTTTCAATGGCTATAATTACCTACTTAACTTTAACATTTTGAATGCAGAGTTAACTTTGCAGAATTACGTATTTACAATGGCAGCAACTCCCAATTAGCAAAACCCCTTTGAATATTCAAATACTGGTGGCTGGTTTGAGATCTTCTGAGCACAAACTCTGGACACCCAAAATATATCTCTTTTGTTACAGTGTTGAGGGATGGCAACTAGCCAGAATGTTAAGTGACAAAACAGACATCTGTGCAGGGAGATGCCTTTAACAATGCAGGAGATGGCCACTTAATGGCTTCCTTGATCTCATCATGAGGGTTTCAATGAGCACCAATTAACATGAACATTCATTTATTGTCTTCCCCTGCATAGCTACAGTGGTACAGAATCAGAATGTCCCATATTAAGTGATTGGTTTTGATGACCTTGAAGTATCAGTTGAAGCCAAATTGTGAGCAGGTTTTACTTCCTGAAGGATGAAAAAACAACAAGATGCTGGAGGAACTCAGCAAGTCAGGCAGCATGCATGGAGAAAAACAGATTATTTTTTATTCCAAAATAAACTTTATTCATAATAAAAAACAAACTATATACAATTATAAAACCATGCAAGCCTTTACATTCTTGTACAGACCAATCATTAGTCTTACCTTTTTATATAAAAAACACAGCACTGATGCCACGCATGTGGCTCCCTGTGGGCTACCCAGTCCCGTATTGACAATATTTAAGGGGCTTTCTCGCCTGACCCCACCACTCCCTCTCCAGTGGCAGAAGAACCCTAAACTGTAGTCCTTCCCCACTGAGCTTCAGTGCGTCCCTCAGCACGTACTCCTGCAGCCTGGAATGTGCCAGTCGGCAGCATTCCCCTACGGACATCTCACAGTGCTGGAAGACCAATAAGTTTCAGGCAGACCAAAGGGCGTCTTTCACTGAGTTGATGACCTTCCAGCAGCAGTTGATGTCCGTCTCAGTGTGTGTCCCCAGGAACAGCCCGTAGATCAGAGAATCCTCTGTTACGCTGCTGCTGGGGATGAACCGTGACAAGGACCCTTGCATCTTTCGCCACACCCTCCTTGCAAACCCGCAGCCCGCAAAGAGGTGGGCGACCATCTCGTCCCCAAAGCAGTCTTCCTGGGGGCAGCGCGCATTGGGACTGATGCCCTGACCATGCAGGAAGGATCTGACTGGGAGTGCCCTTCTCACCGCCAGCCAAGCGAGGTCTTGGTGCTTGTTGGTGAGTTCTGGCGATGAGGCATTCTGCCAGATGGTCTGGACAGTCTGCTCAGGGAACCACCCTGCGGTGTCCATCGAGTCCTTCTCCTGCAGTGTCTGCAGGATGTTCCGTGCTGACCACTGCCTGATGGACTTGTGGTCAAAGGCATTGGTCAGGAAGAACTTTTCCGCGAAGGACAGGTAGTGCGGTAGTGCAGCAGTGCCCAGCTGACTGGGACGTTGTGTGGCCACGGGGCCAGGCCCATCCTTCGCAACAGCAGGGACAGGTAGAACAACGTTTTGGGTCAGGACCCTTCTTCAGGATTGAAGATAGAAAAAGGGGAAGCCCAATATATGGGGGGGGGGGGGGGGAAGAGCAGTGATAGGTGGACAAAAGAGGGGAGGCGGAGTGGGCACAAAGTGGTCATAGGTAGATGCAGGTAAGAGATAGTGGTAGGCAGATGCAGGGGAGGAGGGGAGTTTTACTTCCTGAAGACTGGTTTTCATTTTAATTAACAGCTGCTATCTGCAATTTCATAACTACAGAATAATCCCTAACAGGGAAACACACTTACCTGATCCTCTGTCTGGGACTCTAAGGCCACTTTCTTCAGGTAGGGAAGGAGGAGCAAACTTGGTCAGAGATTGGTCTTGGTATCAAAGTATCAGATGACACTGGAGGACAGGGCTGTAGTAGACAACATTAGAGATTGGCGCAATGGAGTAGGGATTGGACACAGAATCAGACTGGGGCCTGCAATACTGGGATTGGACTGTCAAACCTGCAGCAAGCTGAGAATGCTGCAGAATTTTCTGTTTTGTTTAGAGATCTCTTCCCCTTCTTCACAGCTTGTTGCATGTTTGACAGATCAATCCCACCCATGCCCTGCACACTCCAGTTCTTATATAACTCTTTCCCATGATTTACAGCTTGCTTGATTTCCTTAACTAATTTCGCAGAAGCAAGTACTTGTTTTGCATTTATAGTAAATAAGGTCTACTCTATTATGTGCTGTGCTTTAGGCCTGATGTGCAACTAAAAAAAATCCTGCATGCCTCACACAAAACTGGACTAAGACCAGTGGGCAGCTTAAATTTAGTTCGCGAATTGTGGCATTTCAAAGTTCTTATTCTTATTCTCAAAATATGGTATTTAATTTTCTTTTACATTGTACTACATCTGCTTTCTATTCATCTATCATGTTAACCTAGCAACTTTCTGCATGATTTATAAAACTACAGTTTTGTTGGCTTTGAAAAGACTTGTATTGAATGATATGAAATAGTTGAAATAAAAAGATAGCTCAGTTGTAAAGCATTGCAAACATTGCTCTTAATTAATTATTTCTATGCAATGATACAGCATTACATGATTCTGAATTACAAATTCATTTAACTAAATGTGTAGTGTCCAAAAACCATATTTCTAACATGAGTACTGTAAAATAAAAAAAGATAAAATACAAAGAAAGGGGAGAATGTACATTAGACCAGGTTTTCCCTCAAAATAAACACAATTGTCTGTTCAATCTTGGACTAAAGCCAAAATCGTTCTAGGATTAGTAATGCTGGAATGCAAAAAAAAAATAATTTTATAAACCTTTTTCCTTTCCATGCACTACAGAACTGAGCCTTTCACGGAAGCCACCTGTTATTAGTTTAAGCGCAAAGCCAGACCGTATATTTCCAAAGCACCTGTGATGCATAAATTGCAAACATGACAGACTGAAACAATTTAAATGCTTTAGCATTTTTAATAAAAGTTCAATGAACTATAAACTTAATCAAATATTTTCAAAGTTGTAACTTTTGTGAATGTAACCATTGTAAAACAAATATTATGAGCAAATGTGTCTCTATAATTAATATAACTTATTAATCAATTCAAGAAATCTTTTAGTTTGACAGAAGAGTGGATAATTGCTACATTTTCCCTCAGTTCAGAACCACAAATCTAAAACAAAGTGATGCAATTGGGCCTCAGAATGTAGACATGATTGTCAAAAACATCAGATAGGACTTTTGCTGTAGGTTTATTTCAATGCTTCATTCCATCTTGAGGAGATAGACACTCACTTTATTCAAGTCTCAGGCCCTGGACAACCTCTTAATCTGCTCTAAAATCACAAGAGGAGAAATTCAATTTATGATCTAAGGTCTTCCAGCAAAGACTCAGTGAAAGGCCACCAAATTTTTATGTTCACCTACTGCACTTGAACTTGGCCAGAAGTGTTCTGGATGTTTTATCAAGATGATTGACTTTTAATTACTCAGGATACCTACCTTGATACTTTAAATTTGCTAATCAAGGTTCTGCATTGGCAGTAGGATCCCAAGCATGAATTTAGGGTAGAAATGGATGAAGATCACAGTCTGTAAACTTCGTTGGTTTACCCTGGCATTAAATGGCCCAGAGAGCAAATGTTAAAGACCACTAAAAAGAATGGACCAGGCTAATTTCAGTTTTAATTTTTCTGGAACCCAGGTTACATGTGTCATTCCAGTAGCTACAAAAAATATTATTGTCATTTGACAGTATGATCAGGAAACCACCCTTCCTCAATAAGCTGGAGCTGGGTAAGCTGTTGGAAAGGATTCTAAGAGATAGGATCTATGAGCATTTGGAGAAACATGGACAGCCAGCATGGCTTTGTGAAGGGAAGATCTTGCTTCACAAGCCTGATAGGGTTCTTTGAGGAGGTGACCAGGAAGATTGATGAGGGTAGTGCAGTGGATGTGGTCTACATGGATTTTAGTAAGGCATTTGACAAGGTTCCGCATGGTAGGCTTCTTCAGAAGGTCAGAAGGCATGGGATCCAGGGAAGCTTGGTCGTGTGAATTCAAAATTGGCTTGCCTATAGAAAGCAGAGGGTTGTGGTGGAGGGAATACATTCAGATTGGAGGGCTGTGACTAGTGGTATACCATAGGGATCAGTTCTGGGACCTCTACTTTTTGTGATACTTATCAACGACTTAGATGAGGGGGTGAAAGGCTGGGTTAGCAAGTTTGTAGATGACACAAAGATTGGTGGTGCTGTGGATAGTGTGGAGGGCGATAGAAGCTTACAGAGGGATATTGATAGGATGCAGAACTGGGCTGACAAGTGACAGATGGAGTTCAATCCAGAGAAGTGTGAGGTAGTACACTTTGGAAGGACAAACTCTAAGACAGAGTACAAGGTAAATGGCAGGATTCTGGGCAGTGTAGAGGAGCAGAGGGATCTGGGGGTTCATATCCACAGATCACTGAAAGTTGCCTCGCAGGTGGATAAGGTAGTTAAGAAAGCTTTTGGGATGTTAGCTTTCATAAGTCGGGAGATCGAGTTTAAGAGCTGTGAAATGATGATGCAGCTTTACAAAACTCTGGTTAGGCCACACTTAGAGTATTGTGTCCAGTTCTGGTCACCTCATTATAGGAAGGATGTGGAAGCATTGGAAAGGATGCAGAAGAGATTTACCAGGATGCTGCCTGGATTAGAGAATATGGATTATGAGGAGAGACTAAAGGAGCTAGGGCTGTTCTCATTGGAGAGAAGGAGGATGAGGGGAGACATGATAGAGGTATACAAGATATTGAGAGGAATAGATAGAGTGGACAGCCAGTGCCTCTTTCCCAGGGCACCAATGCTCAAAACAAGAGGACACAGCTTTAAGGTATTGGGTGGGATGTTCAAGGGTGATGTCAGAGGGAGGTTTTTCACCCAGAGAGTTGTTGGTGCATGGAATGTGCTGCCTGGGGTGCTGGTGGAGGCTGATACATTAGACAAGTTCAAGAGATTGTTAGATAAGCAGATGGAGGAATTTAAGTTAGAGGAATATGTGGGAGGAAAGGGGTTAGATAGTTTTAGGTGTGGTTTGAAAGGCGGCACAACATGGTATTGTGCCGTATTGTTCTATGGTTCTGTGGTTCAATGGCATCACCTCTGGCAATGCAGCAACCCATTTGCCAAACATGAAGCTGGATTTATCTTGGCTCTCAGGTCAAACTTGATTTAAATGTAGAGCTACAGCCACATCTTCCTGCCCAGACGTACAGTGAATTTGATGAGTAATTTTTACTGAAGTCGCAATAGTGACAAGTAAAACTTTCAAGCATTTAATTGGCCGTAAAGTGTTTTTCAGCATCCTTGGGTTATACAAGGTACTATATGAAGGCAAGCTTTTTTCATTTCTCAATAATCTTATGGAAGTGCTATCTTGTTTATGTTTCAGTTGTTTAGTAAAATCAGAACCACGGAGTTAAAACAGAGTAATGCCAGTAAGTCTCTGTAGCACTTAAGTGGATAACATACAATGAAGTCCCACAACATTGCAAGGGTAGAGAGTATAAAAGTAGGGAGACCAAATATGAAGTGCTGCGTATGGTTTTGGTCTCCATATTTAAGGAAGGATATCCTTACTTCAGAGGCAGCACAGAGAATTCCTTGGGGCATACATCATCGAGGACTTTTCCTGGGCAATACACACCTCAGCTCTCATTAGGAAGGCACAGCAACACCTATCTTTTTTGAGGAAAATGAGGAGAGCCAGACTGTCTCAGAACATTCTGCTGAACTTCTACCGGTGTGCGGTGGAGAGCATCCTGACATGCAGCATTACTGCTTGGTATGCCAGCTGCACTAGGAAGGAGCAGAAGGCTCTGCAGAAGGTCATCAAGACGGCTCAAAACATCATTGGGACTCAAGTTACCAGTGATGGAGGACATCTACCAGGCTCAATGTCGGAGCAGGGCTTTAAACATCATTCGAGAACCAGCTCATCCTGCTCACTACCTTTTTAAACTACTCCCCTCTGCTAGATGATAGAGGACAATACATGCACGCTCTACACTTCTGAAACACAGCGTTTTTCCCAAAGCTGTTAAGTTGTTGAACATGGACTGACACCTCCTATACATACATACATACACATACTATGTCTTCCCCCCTTTACTGGCTGGACTCATCATGGTGTTATTTAATATATTGATATTGATATGCTGCTGATTATCTTTATTATTATTATCATGGTTCATTTTCACACTGCCTTTTTATATTTTTTTATACTTTATATTTGTGTAAGTATGTTTGTTTTATTTTATAGTTATAATTGCTCTTATCAATTTACTGTTTTGGTTTTTATTAGGCAAGGGAGTGCCATCGTAATCTCGTTGTGTTGTTGTTGCAACAGTACAATGACAAATAAAGAAATAAAGAAAGAAAGAGAAGGTTTACCATACTGATTTCAAGGGTGAAGGGATTAATGTATGAAGAAAAGATGGCAGGAAGAGCACATTGGGACTATACACAGTGGAGTGTAGAAGAATGAGAGTGACCTTACCACAACATGAATGATTCTGAGGGGGATTGACAGGCTAGATGCTGGGAGGATAATGCCCCTAATGTGGGCATTTGGAACAAAGGGCAGAGTTTCACAATAAGGACCCACCCATTTAAGATAGAGATAAGACCATAAGACATAGGAGTAGAATTAGTCTATTCGGCCCTTCAAGTCTGCTCCGCCATTCGATCAGGGCTGATTTATTTTTCCCTCTCAACCCCATTCTCCTGCCTTCTAAGATGAGATAAGATTAAGATACCTTTATTAGTCAAACGTACATCGAAACACACAGTGAAATGCATCTTTTGTGTAGAGTGTACTGGGACCAGCCCGCAAGTGTCGCCACGCCACGCCAACATCGCATGCCCGCAGCTTCCTAACCCGTACGTCTTTGGAATGTGGGAGGAAACCAGAGCACGCGGAGGAAACCCATGCAGACACGGGGAGAAAGTACAAACTCCTTGCAGACTGATCCCAGGTCACTGGCACTGTAATAGCGTTATGCTAACCGCTACACTACTGTCTGTGGCAATGAATTCCACAGATTCACCACCCTCTCACTAAAGAAATTCCTCCTTATCTATGTCCTAAAGGAACGTCCTTCTATTCTGAGGCTGTGCCCTCTGGTCCTAGACTCTCCCACAACAGGAAACATCCTCTCCACATCCACTCTATCCAGGCCTTTCAATATTCGGTAAGTTTTAGTGAGATCCTCCCACATCCTTCCTAAACTCCAGCGAGTACAAGCCCAGAGCCATCAAATGCTCTTCATATGTTAACCCTTTCATTCCCGGGATCATTCTTGTAAACCTTCTCCTTCCTTAGATATGGGGCCCAAAACTGCTCACAATACTTCAAATGTGGTCAGACCAATGCCTTATAAAGCTTCAGCATTATATCCTTGCTTTTATGTTCTCGTCCTCTCGAAATGAATGCTAACATTGCATTTGCCTTCCTTACTATTGACTCAACATACAAGTTAAACTTTAGGAATCCTGCATTAAGACTCCCAAGTCCCTTTGCTCCTCCGATTTCTGAATTTGTTTCCCATTTAAAAAATAGCCTATGCCATTATTCCTTCCACCAAAGCGCATGACCGTGCACTTCCCTGCACTGTACTCCTTCTGCCACTTCTTTGCCCATTCTCCCAACCTGTCCAAGTCCTTCTGCAGACTCCCCACTTCCTCAACACTATCTGCCCCTCCACCTATGTTTGTATCATCTGCAAACTTGGCCACAAAGCCATCAATTCCAAGATGACTAGCAACTCCTTCTCCTTGAGGCTCCTGAGCCTTCAGAATTCTGGAAATGTGGAGACAAATTCATTGAATATATTCAAGGCAAAGACTGACAGACATTTAAATGAGAAGGAAGTCAAGGAGTATGGGGAGAGTAAAGGAAAATGGTGTTGAGGTCATCCTCATGATGACTGGGTCATCCATGATGTTATTGAATGGTAGAGCAGCCTCGAGAGGCCAATGGACCTTCCCCTGCTCTCGTTTCTTATGTTCTGACTTACTGACCTTTAGACTATCCCAGTCTTATCTTTCATGCCCAAATTCCCCCACTTATGAGCACTGATTAGTTTGATTGCAAACTGACCAGGACTCACCATTTCCGTGATTTTTATTTTTTCTGTTCTAATCCATAAATCTCGTGTCATAACAGTTCACAATCCTCTTGTTTCTTCGTTGATTTTTAGGAATTAACATTTTCTTTTCAGCCTGTTTATTTGAAGATGAGTTTTACTGCTTCTCTTTCAACTTTGTTTCATCATTTCTGTTCATCTCGTGCCGCAACATTGCAGAGAACAATGGTATCTGCAAAACTAGACACTGTGCGCTTTTTTTGCCCAATACCTTCATCTTCTTGTTGACTGGTTAGCAAGATCATAATTATTTTCCTGTGAGTTTGTAACTTTCCTCAAACCATAGTTTAATATGATGATAAATAAAACAACTTAATCAGGTATATTTTCTCAAAGATCTCCTGCTTTAATCAACTGAGGCTGTCTGCAACACATCCTGGGACTTTACTATTGCTGTAGTACTGTTAAACGGCATGAAGATGGCAATTTCATGTTGAATTGCGTATGCTTTGAACATTTGACTGGAATGTTCGAACAAGTGCCAATGATACATAGAAGATATTCTTAAAATCCAGAAATGTAATGACATAGGACAGCCCATTTCTTCCATATTTCAAACTAAGTATGTGACCAGTTGTTAACATTCTCTTCACATAGCCATTCTTTTACTACCTCAATTGGTGGACCACTGCTCTTCAACAGCTGTCTGTTGTTAAGTTGTGCGGATGTTGGTGTGAGTATTATTATCCTGCTTTTTATTGTAAGGCTTAATTATTATTTCCCCGGAGTAATAATATAGTACTAACCTTTGAAGAATTCATCCAGATTCTTATAGTTGATTAAAATATAGCCATGAATGTTACTGTTGAAATCCTTACAGATTTCAGAATGCTGTTATATCCAGAACTTTTTTCTAATGTGGTTAGCACACTGACATTATTTGGTTCTTCATAACTAAATGGACAAAATCAAGTTGTAGTTCTGAAATATGTTCACGTGGTAATTTCTCGTGTGCTATGGTTGGTTCTTAACACAACAACTTTTCAAAGTGAACCCTGCACTGCTGGTTCCTTGTTTCTGCATTTATTAGTTTCAAGGTCATTGAGCTGTATGATTGATTAATAACCCTGGATTATCAGAGGAACGGAACAGAACAGCAGCTGTGTCAATCATGTACTCTGTGAAAAGTTAGACTTACTCCAAAACTATTTCATTGAATGAAGAAGAAGACCAATAAATTTAAACACAATATGCTTGCAAGCCTTTTATTTTTCATACTTCAGTTACCAACTTTCTACTCAAGCGTAACAAATCAGTGAATGTTAATAAAATGGGAAATGAGGAAAAGAAATCTCTTATGTGGGATGAACTCAGGATGGAATTGTTAATATTCCAAATTATAGCTTCCTGAATGTTATTACGACTCGGTAGTATGTTTTCCAATGACCTCAATTATAATGTTGAAACGATGTTTAGGGAATGCTATTGTTGAGTGAATGTGTCCAGTCATAGAGCACAGAAACAAACACTTCAACCCATTGAATCGACCACCAAGTGTCCATTGCACTGTCTATCTTTTTTCTCACATCCCCATCAACTTCCCCCAACCCCCAGCTTCCCCCAAACCCCACCTTACCCCAATCCCCTTCCCTGGATTAGGTTTCCAGTTACAATGTTGCAGGTATTGCAAGCTGATATTTTGACCTTTATCAAAAGGACAGACAATACCTGTCTGGCCTGCAATGAGTATTAGTTTCTATTTATTGTTGCTAAAGCTTAGGAGGCTTTTTTGCTTCTAATAAATGGGTGTAGCTTGGCCATATTTCAAGGCGTATATTCTCCAATTTGGTGTGGCATTGGAGCTCCATTGATAATTAATATGAATTAAACATAGCATCAATTAATCAACAGACATAGTTACTAATGTGTGTGATTATTGTAGATGAAAGTGAAAGAACATCTTTTACACTTTAACCATGTGCATTGATGTCAAAAAACACAGATCAAATAATAAACAAATACATTCCGTACTTGCTGGCTTCATGTCACATTTTTAACCAAGCAAATAAATGCTGGTCACATTCGGAACATGTACCCAGACAAGGCAGGCTTCAAGCAGACTTGGATGGAGTGTAGAGGTAATTTCAGTAAAGAACAAAAATTGAGCTGAGTCTTCCACCTGTTGACACACTGCCTGAACTTGATGCTTGCCTACCCTTGAAGCATGTATGTTGTCTACTGCTGGGAAACTTGCCCTGCATTGTTGATTCTTGCCCCATTTGAGTGCTGAGCTTCCAATCGAACTCACAGGACCTGCCCTCAGTATTGTTTTGAAAGTGGGTGAGAACACATACCCACAATTACCAACTGTCAACTCTGTCAAGAAATCTGAAAGTTTCTGGCTAAATTACAAAAGGTTAGTAATACTATTTTTAAAAAAATTCAAAAATCAAACAAAAATACTTAAAAAAACAAAGGAAATAATTGAAAGCAACAAAATGCACTCAAAGCAACTCAATTGACAACAAGTTGGTTAAATTGATTAAATTAGTTTATTATTGTCACATGTACAGAGGTATAATGAAAAGCTTTGTTTTGCATGCCATCCATACAGATCATTTCATCACATCAGTACATCAAGGTAGTACAAGGAAAAACCAATAACAGAATGCAGAATATAGTGTTACAGTTGTAGAGAAAGTGCAGTGCGGGCAGATGTGATAGAGACATTTTAAAGGCTCTTAGATAGGCTCATGAATACTCAGAGAACAGAGGGATATTGACCATGTACAGTAAGAAAGGATTAGGCGTTATTAGCTTGATTAGTTCTGCACAACATCATGGGCTGAAGGACCTGTTCCTGAGCTGTACTGTTCTATGTTCTACACGCATAGGAGGGGTTTAGAGGGATATGGGCCAAACATGAGCAAATGGGACTAGCTTGGTGAACACCATGGTCAGCATGTACGAGTTGGGCTGGTTTCCATGCTGTATTGCTCTGTGACTCGATAACTCACTTTCTGCTTCACCTCTTCAGTTGCTTCTTCCAATAAAAATAAATGAACTTACAGGTTCAGCCGACGAAGTAGCCCAGTGAGACAGAAGGATCATAGTGGGTGGCACAGTGCCACAGCAATTAGAGTAGCCGTCTAACAACACCAGCCACCTGGGTTCAATCCTGACCTTGGATGCTGCCTGCGTGGAATATGTTCGTTCTTCCTGTGACCACATGGGTTTCCTTCAGGAGCTGTGGTTTCCTCCCATATCCCAAAGACGTGCAGGTTGGTAGGTAAGTTAGTCATTGTAAATGCCACTGAGTATGTAACTGAATGGCAGAATCTGGGGGAATTTGATGAAAATATAAGGAGAATAAAAAAAATGGGATTAATGTAAGATTACCAAGAATGGATGGCTGATAGTCAGCAGGAACTCAGTGGGTCAGAGGGTCTGTTTACATGATGCAAGAGTAAGAGTCTATCTGCCAAATGAAGTGTGGGGAAATCTGTAGAAGAGTGTTCTTCCCAGCTGGAGTCCACAGGAAGCCCAGTCGCTGTTGCCATGAGACTGGTGTGTAGATGAAGGCACATTGAGAAGTCCTGAATTTCCAATTAGTTAATGCAGGTAAAAGCAAGCATCTGAAAGTGGAACAATTGGATTTTAATTGGAAGGTCCTTGCCAAGCAATGCTGTATCAAGCAACGGAAGATGTATGTCACAGAGAGTATGAAAGGCTACCAACACTGTTGCAAACCAATTGACACAAAAAAATAAGCAAGTTCCCACATTACAAACCCTAAGTGAGGAAATCTAGACAAATGAGTTGAAAGCAGAGGAAGGAAAAGGAAAGTAAAGCAAAATAAAATGTATCCAGCGCTAATTAAATTCTGAAGAAGTGGGACTTACATCCTTGTAAAATAAGATTTTCATTGCCTGAGATATTGTTTTGTCTTCATCATGATATCACATCATTATAAACAAAATTTTCCTTGAGGTACCTGCTTTAACTTCATTTTAAACTGTTTATTGTGTCTTCTCTTCTTTGGCAGCTTCTTGGATTTGAGGATGATTAGCTTCCAGTTCTGCAGCTGATGAGGCCAATGTGGGATCGAAAGACTTTGCCATCGGTGGGTCGGGAAGTGCTGGACAAGATATGTGGGTGGTATTGGAGATGGTTCACTTGTTCTGCCATTCTCATTGGGCTTCCCCATGCTCCTGACAAAGAGATTTGAGGTTATCAGTGCCTTTCTGAATCCTCTTCTTCTATTTTCCTCTGTTTTGGTCCAGCCATTAGTATGAGTTGGTAAGGGTATTACATTTTGTTGCGGAGCCATTGAGAACATTCTTAAAAAAGCTCCTCTGTCCTAGTAATGCTTGACATGAGCAGAGTTACCATTTCATGAGTCTGGTGTCAGACATGTGAATAATGCTGATTGCCTATTGCAGCTGGATGAGTGTAATTGGAGCTTTGAAGCTGGGGACATTGGCCTGTGAAAGGACACTATATTTGGTTCACTTATTCTACCCAAGTATTGTAGAAAGACTGTTGATGGTACATCTGCAGTGCTTTGATGCGCCTGCCTTAAGTAGTTAATGCATACAGGATGGCAGGGATCTATACTGTCTGGCAGACCATGAATTTTTGCAAGGTCTGAGGCCTTGATCTTCAAAGCTCTTTTGCTTAAGTAGCTAAAGACGGTTTTGGTGGTCAGGAAGCAGTGGTGAATTTCATCACTGATGTCTGTCTTTAATGAAAGGTGGCTTCTGAGACATGGAAAGTGATTCTTGTTTTCGCTGATGCCATCATTGACTATTATAATCAGGGAGTAGTGTTGTGTGGCATCAGTAAAGGCTTTTAGCTTGCGAGTATCTACAATAAGCCCCATTCTCTCATTTACTTTGTTGAATGAGTCAATGATAACTTGGAGATCAGTGATGAAATTGTTTCTGGCAAAATTATTGCGTTTGCATAAACGAGTTTTGTCTGCGTACTGCAGTGCAATGACTAAATTTTGGAGTAACTTTGGTTCCGAAATGAAGGTACTGATGATAGATGCCAATGATTCCCAGGCTGAAAACTGCCTAATCTGTTCACAGACAAAATGCTGGAGGAACCTAGTGGGTCAAGAAGTGAGGGAAATGGACAGTCGACTTTTTGAGTCAAAATCCTTCATCTGGACAGAGAGACAGAGGGGAGATAGCCAAGTATAAAGAGGTGAAGTCAAGGGGTGGGGCAAGAGGAAGGATGATAGGCAGTTGGAGGAGGGAAGAGTGGAAATATCAACAGAGGCTATAACAGCAACATTGCCACCAGAAAATCATTGTTGAAAATTCTATAGAGTCTGCAGAGAAAAGCTTCCCTTAGACAGTGCTTCATAGACAACCTGATGTTCCAGCCAACAAAAACTGGATAGGTCCTGCCCTGAAGTCCACCATAATTAGTAAATGTGAAGATACTCATGGATTCTCCACCAGGGAGCATCAGAACATGGTCTGATGAGAACAGCTGGAGATCTAGGAGTTAATGAAGCAGAAATGTAAATATTCTTGGACTGAAATCTCCATCACTCCTTAATGGGACTAAAGCAACTCTGCAGGCACCAATGATAAAAGAGTGAGCTCCGAGAAAAGAACGTAAGACCGAAGGACCAGATTGTGGATGGAAAGAGTGCAGAAAATGCAGTAATGTACTGAGAAGCACAATGTGTTTAGATTCTTCAGTACTGACAGGATTACCTGTGCCACAAACACCTAAGGGCTTTATGCAAAGAGCCAAAAACTAGAGAGCATATGACAGGCAGAGAGTTCACCGGGTGTCTGTCAGAAGGAGCATTTCAAAAAATTCTACAAATTAGACTGTGCTCTTGATGGGTGAGTGTCCTTGACACAATTCCACAGAAAATTACTTCGTCCAATTGTGTTACGACCACAGGCTGACAAGAAGTCAGGTAATTTAGCAAATGAAGAACAACAAGTTCTCAGAAGCCAGCAGTGTTCTTGTTTATGTTCAAAACCTGGGGGAAAGGAACTTCTGATCCATTCACAACCTCATCTGTCACAACTGGGAAAAGAACTGAGGAACAATTTTTTTTCTCCCCACACACAGATTACTTCTATGTTCTTGTTCTAAAGAAGGTGGTGAGTACATGGAACAAACTGCCATAGGAGGCAGTAGAGGCAGGTACAATCACAGCATTTAAAAAGCATAGCATAGAACATAACATAGAACACTACAGCACAGTACAGGCCTTTAGCCCACAATGTTGTGCCGACATTTTATCCTGCTGGATAGGATAAAATGTGGATAGGAAAGAAAGAGGGATATGGACCAAATGCAGTAAAATGGGAAGAGCAGAGAAAAGTTTTGATAAGGATTGTTAGGCGTGAGACATCTTTCAAGAGTTATGGGACAGAGTAGCAGCCAGTTAATACAAACAGGAACCAGTCTTCAAAATAACACCTGTTCACATCTATGATAATTTAAGGACATCGAAACTAGCCATATGTGTGGGACATTCTGATTCTGCACCATTGTAACTATGCAGGGATAGACACAAAATGAATACTTATGTTAATCAGCCCTCATTGAAACTCCCAGGACGAGATCAGAGAAGGTATTAAGTGCCCATCTCTTGTATCATCACATAAAGATACTGTATATTCCTTCCACTTAACACATAGTTCGAGACATAGACACAAGAGATTCTGCAGATGCTAGAATCTGGAGCAATACAGGCAAAATGCTGGAGGAACTCAACAGGTCAGGCAGCATCTATGGAGGGAAATAAACAATGTTTTGTGTCCTGGTGAAGTGTCTCGACCCAAAATGTTGATTATTTATTTCCCTCCATAGATGCAGCCTGACCTGCTGAGTTCCTCCAGCATTTTGTGTATATAGTTCGAGACATATTTGTTTTGGCAATTAATACTCTGGCTGTTTATATATCCAGGGAGCCAGCCCACAACACGAAGAGAAGAACTATATTTTGGGTGGCTGGAGTTTTGTGCTCAGATCCCTTTGGGCCATCTGCCAGTATTTGAATATTCAAAGGTGTCCTGTCAGTTGAGATGTGCTCCCACTGTAAATATGTAACCAGACAAAAGTTAACTGTCTGCGCCCCAAATGTTGAAATAGGTAATTGTAACCATTCAAGCTGTATTTAATTGTGTATTGTTATTTTTGTGTTTATAAAGTATAAAACCACATGTACTGCAGAGTTCCTCCACAGTGTCTCCAAGAGAGATACATTCTCCAGAATGCCTGCTTATTGTGCTGAATAAAGGCCCTTTGCATCTACAGTTCCAATCTAGGTGTGGCTCATTCACAGTTACAACAGGCATCTCGGTCACCATGGATGAGTTGGGCCAAGGGGCCTGTTTCTGTCCTGTATGTTTCAATGACTCGATGAGAAAGATGTGCTGGGAATGATCATAACCATCTTCAAATAAGGAAACACATTCAATCACAGTAACTACAGAGGAATCTCCTCACTGTCTGCCACAGGGAAAGTTGTCACACAGATCCTGCTCAATCATCTCCTCCCAGTGCCCAAAAGAACTGCTTCTCAACTCACAGTGTGGATTCCATCCATCAACAGGTACAATGGATGTGGTCCTCATCATATAAGATAAGATAAGATATCTTTATTAGACACATGTATATCAAAACACACAGTGAATTGCATCTTCATGTAGAGTGTTCTGGGGACAGCCCACAGGTATCACCACGCTTCCGGCGCCAACATAGCTTGCCCACAACTTCCTAACCCGTACGTCTTTGGAATGTGTGAGGAAACTGGAGCACCCGGAGGAAACCCACACAGGCATGGGGAGAACGTACAAACTCCTTACAGACAGTAGCCAGAATTGAACCAGGGTCACTGGCGCTGTAATAGAGTTACACGAACTGCTATACTACCGTGCCTGCCTTCTACATAATGTGTTATGGATGCAGCTGTCAAGGTTAACATTTATGGGCTGTCACTAGTTGCCCTAATATGGTTGTGATGCTGAGGCAGCTTCTTGAACCACTGCATCGTCGTGAAGTAACTCTCACAGTGATCTGCTGTGCATGGATCCAGTGCTGACGAATAAATAGATTCTTAAGATCACTCTTTCATTCTCAGTGTTGTTCGACAGCCATAATGTATGTATTCCATGAATACAATTTAATTTTGAAATCATTCCAAATGGTTCGATAACCAAAATGATCAAAAGGTATAATTTAGAATGATATACAGAGCCTTGGACTCTTGGCAGATATGTTGTAAATTACATCAAAAATAAATGCAATAAAGCTTCTCAGTACATTCGATTTTTTAAAAAAAGCAAGACTGTATATGACAACTCAATTGCATGAAGCAACATCAACAATAACACCTAGTCTGTTGTTTATTTGTAAAACCCCTTTTTTTCTGTCAACTGAAAGGGACTGTGAAGAATCCTTCTCCAAGTTGGTTACCCTTGAAAATGTGTCTCCATTTTGTCTTCTACATAAATGGCACAGCAGGCATAAGTCTAGCCAACGGGCCCACAGTAGAGGTGATCCGAGTAGAAACTAGGGTCAAGCAAAGCTGCATCATTGTTACAATCATATTTTCATTCTTTCTTGTCACATTATTACACCTCATACAAGTTTAATGCTGGGTAAATCTCATCTTCAGAAAAATTAAAAACTGCATCTTCTGTTTAATGAGTAACTAGGGAGCAGGTAGAAAAAATTCACACCTCAATCCATTTGAAACATGCAATCCTTCATAAGTCCAAGTTATGGATAAACAGGATACCTGGAAATGAATTCTTCAATGTAGCCCTTTTATCTAATAATCTCCTCAAAGTATGGGCTCGCATATATTTTCATCTGTGAGCATGACAGGAATAAAAATAGAGGCATAATTTACAATATCCAGATAAAACGTATTTGATATAGAAGTTCTGTGAATCATCCTTGACTTCTGCCATGGTCAATGCCTTCCAGTAATCATTTTAATTATTATTCCTTGGGTTATACTTGAGCACTGGCTTTACAGCAGCTTTTTGAAAGTTGTTTTTAAGTTAAGAGCTTGTTTGTCCAATTGTTTTTTGGCAGTATAAAAGGGAAGAAGGCTCTAGCGGAGCAGCCATTTTTGGGAGTGGCTGTGTTTGCGATGTAAGTGCTGTGGTTGAGTGTAAGTGCTGAGGCTTTGGTTCAGGAGGCTTCGGTGAGAGGAGCGTGAGCAGGTGAGGGTTTTCCTCAGAATTATTTTTCTTAGTAGAGCAGCTGGGATGGCAGTTCTGGCAGTGGGATGCTCCTCCTGTGAGAAATCAGGGAGACTGCCAGTGTCCCAGTGACTTCACCTGTAGGAAGTGCACCCATCTGCAGCTCCTGACAGATCGTGTGAAGGAATTGGAGCTGTACGCACTTAATATTGTCCATGATGTTGACAGCATCATAGACAAGAATTCTAGTGAGGTGGTCACACCTCAGGTACTGGCTGTAGATAGTTGGGTGACCACCAGGAGAGGTAAGGGGAAGAGACAGACAGTGCAGGGTCCCCCTCTGGCCATTCCTCTTGGCAACAAATGTACCCTTTGGATACTGCTGGGGGGAATGACTTGAGGGCATAGCAGCAGCAGCCAGGTCAGTGGCACAGTGGCTGGCTCTGTGGCTCAGCAGGGAAGGGTGAATTCAATTGTGATAGGAGACTCAATAGTTAGGGGGACAGACAGGAGATTGTGTGGCCATGAAAGAGACGCCAGGATGGTGTGTTGCCTCCCAGGTGCCAGGGTCAAGGCTGTCTCAGAGTGGCTGCAGAACATTCTCAAGGGGGAGGGTGACCTGTCAGAGGTCGTGTTGCACATTGGCACTAATGACATAGGCAGAAAGGGGGAAGAGGTCCTGCACAGTGAGTATAGGGAGTTAGAAAAATGGCTGAAAAGGAGGACCTCGAAGATAGTAATTTTTGGATTACTCCCTTTGCCACATGCTAGTCACGGCAGGAATAGAAAGATAGAACAGATGAATGAGTGGCTGATGAATTGGTGCATGAGGCAGGGTTTCAGGTTCTTGGATCATTGGAACGTTCTCTGGGGCAGGGGTGACCTGTACAAGAGGGACAGGTTGCACCTTAACTAGAAGGGAACCAATATCCTGGTCGGGAGGTTCACTGGTGCTACTCAGGAGGGTTTAAACTAGTTTGGCAGGGGGATGGGAACCAGAGCACCAGGTCAGAAAGTGGATGGATTGAGGACAAAGTAGATGTCATGACCAGTAAGAACAGGAAAGGTAATAGACTCAATGGTATGGACAGGTTGAAGTATGTGTATATTCAGGCTAGTAGTATTAAGGGTGATTAAGTTTATGGATCAGTATAGAGAATTATAATGTTGTGGCCATAACAGACACTTGGTTGAGAGAGGGACAGAAATGTTCCAAGGTTTCAATGTTTCAGAAAAGACAGAGAAGCAGGTGAAAGAGTTGGGGGGGGGGGTGCGGGGAGGGGAGCTGCATGATTAATCAGGGACGATATCACAGCTGCACTCAGGGGGGACATAATGGAGGGCTCATCCACTGTGTCCGCATGGGTAGAACTGAAAAATTGTGTAGGCAGAAGGGATTAGTTTAGTTGAGTGTTTGATTACTAGTTTAATTAGTTCAGCACAACCTTGTGGGCTGTAGGGCCTGTTCCTGTGTTGTACTGTTCTATGTTCTATATAGTACTCCAGATCGTAAATGATTAACTGCATTTTGACTTTGTGTTGTTTGTTTCCACCATGGAACATTTCAAGACAGTAACTTTAAATTACTGCGTATGGTAAATTGAGTCAGGATCATCTGTTTCAGTTATTACAGCGACTGGTAAAACTAGTGCAGATTGAGGCACAGAGTGAAAGATGATTCCCTTTGTCACAGTTAAATCATTTTGCTTTCTGATGAAATGCCAGAAGTGTTTTTTCAAATTAAAGACCATGTATTTTACGTAAGACTGGTTAACAAGTGGATGTAAACAACCAATAGCCCATAATAATTTGATATACTGATAACTGGTTTCAGAGCTTGCAGTAATTATTGTCTGTCAGTATTGTGATTGCAGCATCAGTTGGCAGAATATCAATGAATGTAGTACTTTGTACTGTACATCCAATGTTTGCAGCAGAGCTTTCAAAACATATAGATTCTGACTTTGTGTGGCATGGTTATCCTGGATTAAAATGATGTGGTTTTTAAAATCGAGGGCTCTGCCGGCAATGAATCAATGTTCCTTCAAATGCCTTTGATTTTGTTCTAAGCGGGACCATTAACATTGTGGAAGGTTCTTTAACATTCACTTTGTTCTTTTGTGAACAATCAATACATGCTAAATAATAAGTTCACCAATGACACTAGGCTACAGTGGAAATTATCAAAAGGAAAATGTTAGGAAGCATCTAATTCTATGGCTAATTAAAATGAGGACTTCTGGAACTGGAAATGGAACTAGATAATTTTACAAAGAATTGGAGGTTATGATGGGTTCAGGGTTATTGTATCCTCCTCATCTATATTTATCTTATGATTGTATACCCTCCTCTGATTCCTATCTTAAAATGACGCTAATTAAATTTCTGGATGTATTTCTAAACATCAAACATTTCTATCAGTTATTTTCCATTGTCATCAGGCAGTTATAAGATGCATTTACACATGGGTTGCAAAGCTTAGGTATCACCTGAGAGAAACAGAATCTCCAGCAATTTTGAGATGTCATTAGATCAGTTTCTCTTGCTATTGTTTGGTTAACCCCATAAAATCCCAGCTCCATGACCTTTATTGGTCATCTAAGGAAGTTTGAGAGTAGAAATACCATTCCACATTGCAGGGAAAGAAATGAAAGAAGTTACAAGCAGTTTAAATGGAGTATCACTTCACTGCAAGCATGTATGAAGGAGCACCAGTCTCACAGTGATCAGCAACAACAAAGAAACACAATGGAGTTGTTGTTGGATTATATCAGGATGAGAAGGGATTGTCAATCTGACACCAAGGATAGGAAGTTCCACAGGACAATGGTTCATGGTGTCCAGTTGAGAATGGCATGAGCAGTTAATAAAATCTTCATCACCCAAAGACTGCAACACTATGCAAGAACAGGTTCAGTTAACTCAAGTTACAAACAAATTAAGTCAAAGTGTTCATTACACACCACATTCTTTGTCACAAGGGTACAGATTTCATTCACTTCCTTTTCTTTCATACTCACTTTCCATTTTTAGCTGATACATCAGAATAACACTGTTTGACAACATCCTCAGTTTCACGAGTGGAAAATGTCACTCTTTTACTACGCATTTGAAGTGCAATACCACATATCGGATCCTGCACGTGAACATCTGTAAGCTGCCACAACACTTAGGCGATAATACCATGCTAACCCTCATTACTCACGCCCTGAATGACTGAAGCCAACTCCTACAGCTGCAGCTAATGATGCCAGTTGGACTTCTACAAGACAGATTTAATAAGGCTCTTGCAACTACATATCAAAGTGGCAATGTTGTATCTGTTGAAGCTTTCAACACCACATGCATTTTATTAATTACTTTTGCACCTGAAAACCTGCCCATCTATAGAATTTGATAGCTTCTACCCTCTCTGTCAATATCACAGGTGCTCTATTCAGGAGAATGTCGCAAGCATTTGCATGACAATTGTGGCAAAGAGCACAATAGCATAGGATCTGTGTGCAAAGAAATTGAAGACAACAGTCAACACAGCAATTCTATCTCCCTTTGCCAACAAGTTGATGAGCCAGCGCTCAGCATATTGCTTTGTGAAGAATTGTTGTCATTTAAGACAATGGTGGTCAGGAAAGTCTAAGTAAGGTTTTGGTCTGTAAATCTTGATGCATTTTTATGTAGGTTGCAAACATACTCAGTATTCCCTCTCCTTAAGAACCTGTAAGCTAGTATAGAAGAGAAACAAAGGACTGCAGATGCTGGAATTGAGATGGTGGAGGAACTCAGCAGGCCAGGCAGCATCCGTGGAGAAAAGCAGGCGGTCAATGTTTCAGGTCAGGACCCTTCTTCAGGACTGAAGATAGGAAAAGGAGAAGCCTAATATATAAGAGGGAAAAGCAGAGCAGTGATAGGTGGACAAAGGAGGGGAGGCAGGGTGGGCACAAGGTGATGATAGGTAGATACAGGTAAGAGATAGTGATAGGCAGGTGCAGGGGAGGAGGGGAGAGCAGATGCATCAGGGGATGGGTCAAAAGTAGGAGAGAAAGGGGGGAAAAAAAGCTAGGAAAGGGAAGAAGAGAAGAAGCATGGTGGGGGGGGGGGGGTTGTGGGGAAGGGGGATGGGGATTATCTGAAGTGGGAGAATTCAATGTTCATGTTGTTAGGCTGCAAGGTTCCAAGATGGAAAATGAGGTGCTGTTTCTCCAGTTTGTGCTTGGAATTCTCCTGCCAGTCAAGAAGGCCGAGGACTGACATATCAGTGATAGTCTGGGAGGAGGAGTTGAAGTGACTGGCAATGGGGAGATGCAGATCGCAGTTACGGACAGAGCGCAGGTGTTCTGCAAAACAGTCCCCTAGTCTGCGTTTGGTCTCCCCAATGTAGAGGAGGCCACACTAGGAGCACCGAATGCAGTAGTAACTAGTATCTTCCAACTTTTTAAGGTCCATCCTTTAGCAGAGGATTTCCATCAGAATTAAATATTCTCATCTAAAGTTGCGCACTTTACAAAAGAGACTGAAGGTAGGATCTAATGTGTTACCTGATGTATCAAGCAGATCAGGTATGATGATTCTTATACATTGTTTTATTGCAGGTTTGAGTTGATTGGCATCACCTACTTTTTCATCAAATGCAGAATTCAGAGGAAATTCCAATCTTCTACCTTCTGCATACTTTAGATATTCCAATTCCAGATTAGATAATGGGAATCATTAAACCTAACAATAATGAAATATATAAAACTTGTAAATTGCTTTAAATATCCTTAGCAATGTACATTAAAAGTAATTAGTTCCATGTCAGGGATAAGGATTGCCACATATATGGAATATCAGTAGTGTTAATTCACATATCCCAACAGGATACAAAATTGATTTATAGCATCCGTGGAACTGGTTGATGCTTTTATTTATGTGCATTAGCAAACCATCTGTAAAGGGGAGAAATAGAGCAAAATCGACCAGGAATATGTTTAATAAAGTATTTTTGTATTCTTTCAACAAGATGATTGAAGATGTAATGTTTATAGGCTTCACAGTGGCCTCTATGGGAACCACTCTGGTAGCATTATCGGAAACTTTCCAAGCAATATTTTCATAGATCCAATGTTTATAAGTTTGATCAGAATTGTTTGGATTGGTGTGGCTATTGCATTGATTGGTATTTCTCAATATTTACTTAACATGATGAAAGAATTGGAATCTCTTCACATTCACTTCTTATTTTCCTGGAAATAATTAGATAATTTGCAAAGAACCCACCTTGATTCTCAGCTCCACAATAAAGAGGTACAGTAAAACGCCAGGAATCTGGCACCCCTAGGACTTTGGTGGTGCTGGGCTAGCAGATTTTCCAGGCTATTGAATGTTACTTCTATAAATACCCCAACACCTCTTTATTTCAATTATTTACACATTGCGTGGTAGTACAATGATGTTTCCAGTGAAGCTAGTGTGTTTAAAAGGGAGCAGGAAATAGAACCAGGTATGTTCCAGGTTGAAACACAGAGGCATTCCTGACCCTGGCATCAGCAGCAAACCTGCACACGATCCTAACTCTCCCTGTCTTCCCAACCTTGGCTCCGGCCACACACCTGGCCCACGACTGGACCATAGCCCCAGCTGCATCCATGCCTTGCATTCCAGACCCAAACTAATTACTGAGCCAGATGCCAAATCATCAGGGTTTCTGAACAATCAACTGCTGGAATATCGGAGTTTTACTGCACTGGTTTTTGAACTGCAATATTTAGAGGTCAATCACTAATCATAAAATAACTGCTATTAGATACAATGCATTAAGTTTGACATGACAAAATTATATTTAAAAACATTAATGTCAAACAGCATTTTTTATATTTCTCAGTTAAGATTCAATACCACATTTTGTGGGGGGCAAATGGTTAAATGTGGGCTGAAATTATAATAGTAGATGTCTACCCAGTTTAAGCCAAAGGTTGGTTGAAACGGATCAACTTTGGGCAGCTTCTGGCAAATATGCAAGTGATGGTAAAGTCTTTTCTTGTCATTTACACTGTCTGGGCAGTGAGAACTTAGTCAGAAGTGGATGTAGTCACAGATGGGGGGGGGTGGTGGAGGGGACGACAGTTTTAACTGCAACATAGATGAACGCCTATTACCTATTGATATCCCACAATCACCTACACTGGTTGAGGTGGACGTCTTTATTTAGTCAAGCAGTGACTCATAAAGAAAGCCTGGCTTCACAAAGGAAACTGACACTGAATTTCGTCACATAGCACAGCAATTTTCACCATACACATTTCTGAACCACCCACTTTGAGGTTAAGATCATTTTTAACTTTCATGAAAAGTGATCATGCCAGATTGTTATTAATAGAACATAAAACAAACATTTTCACAAAATGTTCTTCAAGTGCATTGTTCTTTCCAGCTTCATTGATCATTAATATCTTATCTTAACATGTCAAAGCACAGTTATTTTACTGTGTCTTAAAATGCTCCAATATTTAAAGGTCATAGATGACTCAACAGGACCTATGAATGCTGGAAATACATCTTCTGAAAAGGATACTACTCACCTCAATGTCTTTCTTTCATTCACTAACAAAGATAATGGACAGTAGGCAATTATTTGAATAAATATATTATTTATAGTTCTCAGAACCCACAAAACTGGAGTGACAGCCAGCCAGCCTTGATCCTGAGAACTGCCTATAAAGAAGATTTATAAAAGAGCTTGCATTGTGCAAAACAACATTTCTCCACTGTGTTTATCACTACACAGGCCAACAGCTTTCCTCCAAAGGCAAATAGACTGTTTCTGAAATATTCAATTCTCAGTGTTGCTACAATATAAAACAGAGAACAGTTGGTCTCAAGGTACAATTCTTTGTTTGTTACTGACTATATATTATGAATAATATATCTCATCTTTAATAACAAAGCAAAAGCAAACAAAACATCCCAAGTAACAGTCCAATCCCCATGTGCTTCAGCTTAACACAAATCCTCTAGGTACTTGGGTCAACAGACCGTCTCTCGAGACTAGGTCCTCCTCTTCTGCTTGGACCTCATATGATCTGAGGTTTGGTGCACGTCGAGTCATCACTCCTTCTGTCACATCTGATGTGGATTTTTTCTTCACTGTGATTACAACTCTCAGCGGTGGCCTTTCTTTCGTATGGCTGTTGTATTAGTGTGCCAACCTTTGTTGACTACCTCCATTTGTTTGCTTGCACCTACTTGCATTTTCCTACAGGAAACACTGTCTCACAGTGTAACCCCTTTTCCTCAGACTGGACGCAACTGTTCCATAAAATAATCATCTCTGATGAGCAAGTCCGTTGAATCTGCACAGCTATAGGCTAATAATCTTTTTCTCTAAGAAGTTATCAAAGGATTCTCTCTGTTATTCTTTGTGAATAATGAGATGATAGTAGTAATTGTTTTATTTCTGAGCAAGCTGCAGTGTACTTATCTCATTGGAGGGCTTTATACTGTGGTAAAATTCTTCTCCCCCCCCTACCCTCCCCTTCCAACTAATGTAGTTTAATAATATCTTTCTTCTAATTTATCCACCACCCAGCTCAATAGGTTATGGGCCACATCACTCCATTATCCCCATTCTCTAGATAGGGTATTCATCTGCAAGTCCAATGGCTTGGGCATCTTTATTTGTTCCATCAGGCAATGTCTCAATGGAATCATATCACTAGCTGTCTCTGGGCACAATTCTATGTGTTAGTGCAGTCAGGAGGGATCAAGGGTTTTGCCAACACTGTATTCTAATAATAAGGAAGAGGTTGTGAGTGGAATTTGTTTTGCATGATGCTTGCGGGCAGGGCTTATTGTGGCAGAACCACAGTGAGCCCCACTGTACAATAACAGATACTGGGAGCAGCACAAGTTCAATAGGTCAATCCTTCTCCTGGGCCCATGGAAATTGTATGAAATGAAATATTAAGTTAAGGAGGAAAAATAAGTATGGTGCAGGATCTAACAATTACCCATTTCTAAAATCCGTTCTAAATCCAAAATCTCAGTCCAGTCTGAAAAAGTACATTGTTTTTCCTCAAAAAACTGGTTGCTCCACATATTAGTTTTAAATGGCAAACATTCCTTCATCCTCCAAGGCAACATACTGGACATATTTGAAAAACATTATGATGCTGGAGGAACTCAGCAGGCCAGGCAGCATTCGTGGGGAAAAGCAGGCGGTCAATGTTTCAGGTCAGGGCTCTTCTTCAAGACTGGAGATAGGAAAAGGGGAAGCCCCATGTATAGGAGGGAAAAGCAGAGCAGCGATAGGTGGACAAAAGAGGGGATGTGGGGTGGGCACAGGGTGGTGATAGGTAGATGCAGGTAAGAGACAGTGATAGGTGGGTGCGGGGGAGGAGGGGAGAGCAGATCCACCAGGGGATGGGTCAAAAGGTAAGGAGGAAAAAAATGGGGTAGAGAAAGAAAGAGATAGACTAAGAAAAGGAAGAACAAATGAAAAAAGAGGCATGGTGAGTGTTGAGGGGGTGGGGGTCACTTAAAGTGGGAGAATTCAATGTTCTCCAGCATTGTTTCTCCTGTTTCTCTGGTATTACTGCTGGACATATTTCCTCTGTGCCCACCATGAAAAAACACTGTCATTCCCAGAGCATGCTTTATCTGTGGATCTCTGAAGTTCATATGCATGTGTCTCGCTCTAACAGGATAAAATCTGAGAAGGAAGCAGGGACAGAGATGATTATTCCATGAATTTTGCAGTCCATCGTGCCTGCAACACACTCTCCTGAAGATGCACTTTAAATTGCAGTCTGTATCAGTGAGAGACCAGCCAAGACCCAGGCTGATCCCTGGCCCGGACTGGTTCTGTGTGCAAGCGATGCTGGACCATGGTGCTTGGGCTGGTCCCTGGTCACTCAGATCTTCATGCTGCTGAGGTATGACCAGTGCTGAGGCCCACACTCTTCAAGTTCCTTCTCAAATGAAGCTTCTGCAATTATATATGATAGAAAGGAAAATTGTTCATCAGTTTTTCTTTTACATTTGATATACTTCTTGGCCTCTGTTATAAAACACTGAAAAGTAACTGGGGCAGAATTTCTACTTTCAGTAGAATTATCATCCCAGACAAATCTCCTTAAAGTTTTTATTTCCACTTTTCAAAGGAGCAGAGTTAACAGACATACAAAATCAGGTCTTTTTTTTAATGAAATAGGTGGAGGTAAGTGGAGGCACAGATTTAAACGAGGGGAAAGGCTACAAGGGGAATGCGAAGGAAAACTATTTTATGCAGTGGGTAGTTATGACTGGGAATTCATTGCCGGTAAGAATGGAAGAAGTAGAATCAATCAGGAGTTTTGAGAGAGAATTGGATGGCTATGATGGAAAACAATTTGTAGGGCTTTGGGAAAAGATTGGGGAATGGGATGGATCAGTTGGTCAGCTAGGAGTAAGTGCAGACTTGATGAGCTGAATGACTCAATAATGTGATAAAACATCTATGGATTTATGCCCACTTTGAAAATTGTTTACACTTAAGCTTATTTACATCCCATTGACATTCAACTGATAATTTGGCAAGATTTTGAAACAGCCTTTACAGAAAGATTCCTGACATATTTAAAAGTGATAAATTAAAAGTTTTGTTTTCAATTGCTGATTAAAACATTCCACCATCTCTCAGAAATTCAATGTTAAATTACTGAAATTTCAAAAAGGATACAAGACTATATTCTTTCTATATTTAGGCACATTAGTATGCTTGTTGCTACGTTGAAACAAAAATCACATTTAGACATTTCTTCAAAGTTGCCTCAGTGTTGTAGCACCCAAAAGAACCAATTTAATTTTTAATGCTTCCATAAAGGCCTGCACCAAAGTGCAATGCATTACTCCCAGAAATTAGTTTACTATCAAGGCTTCACTACTTCTGTAGCCAAAATTAGTACGAGAGATCAGCGAAACAGGATTTGTGCTGAATTCAAGCACACTTTAAAATTCTGATTGTCCATATTGTAGAAAGAGAAAAAGCAGAATGGAACAGAGGCTCCTGGCCATAGGCAATAAAGTCAAGGAGCTGCTCCCTATTTGCTAAAAGCTTACATACAGTACCTTGTATTACTTTCTAACAAGCGATGAATCCTTTCTCCACTTCCTTGTTTCCAACAATTTACTCCAGGCAAAACCACAAGAGATGTGGTTTGATGAATTATCAACCACAAACATTTACTCAATTTCTTTCCCCTCAGATGCAACCTGACCTGCTGATTATCCCCAGCATTTTATTTTAATTCCCACTGGAGATTTACCGACACTTCAGATGTCAACTTCAAAGCTTTGATGCTTACGTTAATAGTTTGATCGCACAGCAGGTAGACTTCAAGAATAGTGATTACTTTCCTGCACCTTTGTTCTCTCCCAGTTAATATTTGCCTGATGCCATCAGTAGCTTCCTGTCTTCTGGCTGTCCAGTGTTAATCAGAAAGGAAGCATAAAAATTATACTTCATGTTAGGTTCTCATTATTTTGTTCCGCTGATTTTTCTGGTTGCTCTTCGCAATGCCATCTCATCCAAGAACATCTTCCTGCTGTCAAACTCTTAACAAGCAGTACATGGTACAATCAGATTTGGCTTCTTTATGATGGAAAGTGTTTATATTTCCTCTCTTCTTCGAGGGGTGTAATTTAATGGCATCAACAGCCCTCATGCAAGATTGTCTGCTTCTCGAGCAAGCCATGACAGCTGCATTGGAAACAATTTACTGATCGTTCGTTTCAGCAGAATTGTCAGGATCTGTCTATCTGAGTAGCACTGATCTGTTGTGGCATGAAGAGTCCTTTTGAGAACATTAGGTGCTTATGCTTATGTCATACAAATGTGTTGGGTTGGTTTATTACATTATTTATCAAACTAAGATCCACAGCATTCTGAAATGAATGTGCTTAGCCCTTTTTAAATCTTCCATTACATTGTTATGAACAACATAACAAACTGCATCAACATCAATTACAAGGGAATGAGGATTTCAAAACTGGACTTCATGATAGTAATCCATTAATAATATTAGGCTGGATCTTGGCTCACCTAGTGTTTCCCCTTGATCTCAGTTGCTCATGGTTCCAGCTGTAAAGTTTGGGATCTGCAGGAGGAACAAGGTATAGAGAACAGAATCTTTTTAGAATAGTTCATGGAGGTGGAGGATGAGGAAGGAATAGTGGGGATAGAAGTTGAGGTGGACTACTAAATATCCCAAGGATACAATGATTATTGTGGTTTATTGTGGTTTCCACTCTTGAATATATCTAAGAATCACATTGAAAAGCCAGTTTTCCACTACTCCACTCCCAAATCTACCCATGTTCCTGACACAAAGTAATGCTGCAAAAAAAAAACAAGCCTCAATTTGAGAGTGTACCATTCCTCTCCACATATTGGCCACAGTCAGTTCATTCATTCTTTTTTATCATCACTATTCTAGAAAGATCAATTTTCAGCTTGCAATCAAGAAAGGGCAAGACATAAAAAGGGAGGTATGTGCTTTAGACACATCATTGGAACTACACAGCATCCAATGCACTCACCTCATTCCCACGTACAACTATATATTGAGAGTGGCTCACCCAATGCACCAGCTGTGGCTTCAGCAGAGTTAGAGACAACTTGTTCAAATCCCTGTTGTGAAGTTGCTTTTGCCTGATGCCTTCTGAGTGCTGGAGCACAACAGACTTCTTCACATCTTTGCATGAAGCAAACTTGACCAATAGGAAGTGAAGCAACTGGAGGGATATTGATTGAACAGGGGAGAAACTGGTAAGCAGCAGAAACATTCTAAGTTCTCACTTTCATGTCCAGTTTTACCTTCATGCCCCAGGCACATTTCTCTGCTAATATTGTGGTAAGAATAACTGCGGGTTCAAGGCTGGACTATCAATATTTAAAGAGAATGCAAAAGTAATTGTTGAAAGCTTATGGAACTCCTTCAGCTGCAGTGTTTAATATCCCATGTCATTGGCCACCTTCCTGTGGAAGACATCATTACTTGGATGTTCATGTCATGGAGAGTCCTGGACCTTCTGATATGGACTCTTTGATGCTGTTCCCCTCCACATCATTGCCTTTCCTCGCCTATGAGGTACAGGACACCATGTAAAAATGCAATTTTCACCCAGCTAATTTCTCTCAACTGCTAGAATCTGAAGTGATGCACAGCCCACAAGTTAGCAGTGCGACCTCAGGGTGGCTCCCCTTGACACATCCTTAACATCTTTGATGATTTGGAGCATCTCCTGTGGGTTTTGTGTCAACCCTTTGGTAGATTAAAGACATGAATGAATACTGTGTAAGTGATAATATTTGAAGTTATCATGAAGTATATGTTCATATTTCATAATACAAGAAGTGCTGTATGCCTGAGGCTACCTTTTACCTGACAGGCTCACATCATCTAATTTCTGACACTCACAAGTGACTGGACTCCAGTTCCTCTGCCACTCCAGAAGATTAATTCACTACTTTTGTCTGTAGTTCTGTGCTCTCCTTTACTCAAAGAAAAAATGCACTGGGTTTTGAAGAGAAGAAATACTGGCTTGTGTTGACCTGATAGATAGACAACATTTGAGGAATATGTATAACATTATGTGAACATTAGTGTGAGCTTGGTATTGGTATATTATTGTCACTTGTACTGAGGTACAGTGAAAAACTTATCTTGCATATCGTTCATACAGATCAATTCATTACACAGTGCATTGAGGTAGTACCCGGTAAGAACAATACCAGAATACAGAGTAAAGTGTCACAGCTACAGGGAAGTGCATTGCAGGTAGACAATAAGGTGCAAGGTCAAACAAGGTACATTGTGAGGTCAAGAGTCCATCTCATTGTATAAGGGAACCGTTCAATAATCTTATCACTGTGGGATAGAAGCTGTCCTTGAGCCTGGTGGTATGTGTCCTCAGGCTCCTGTATCTTCTCCCTGTTGGGAGAGGAGAGAAAAGAGAATGACCCAGGTGGGTGGGTTCTTTGATTATGCTGGCTGCTTCACCAAGGCAGCAAGAGGTATAGACAGAGTCCATGGAGGGGAGGCTGGTTTCCATGATGTGCTGGGCTGCGTCCACAACTCTCTGCAGTTTCTTGCGGTGCTGGGCAGAGCAGTTGCCATAACAAGCCGTGATGCTTTCTATAGTGCTTCGATAAAGGTTGGTGAGTGTCAAAGGGGACATGCCAAGTTTCTTCAGCCTGCTGAGGAAGTAGAGGTGCTGGTGAGCTTTCTTGGCTGCGGCATCTATGTGCTTGGACCAGGACAGGCTATTGGTGATATTCACTCCCAGGAAGTTGAAGCTCTCAACCCTCTCGACCTCAGCACCACTGATATAGACAGATACCTGTACACCACCCCCTTTCCTGAAGTCAATTACCAGCTCTTTTGTTTTGCTGACATTGAGGGAAAGGTTGTTGTCATGACACCATGTCACTAAGCTCTCTATCTCCTTCCTGTACTCCGAATCATCATTATTTGAGATATGGCCTACTGCGGTTGTATCATCCGCAAACTTGTAGATGGACTTTGAGCAGAAACTGGCCAGACAGTCATGAGTGTATAGGGAGTAGAAGGCTGAGGACGCAGCCTTGTGGTGCACCAGTGTTGAGAATAATCGTGCTGGAGGTGTTGCTGCCAATCCTCACTGATTGCGTTCTGTTAGTCAGAATGTCAAGGATCCGCTTACAGAGGGAGGTGTTGAGTCCCAGGTCTCGGAGCTTGGTGATGAGTTTACTTGGATTTATAGTATTGAAGGCAAAGCTGTAGTCAATGAACAATAGTCTAATGTAGATGTCTTTACTGTCCAGATGTTCCAGAGCTGAGTGTAGGGCCAGGGAGATGGCATCCGGCTGTAGACCTGTTTCGACAGTAGGCGAATTACAGTGGGTTGAGGTTGTCTGAGAGGCTGGAATTCATGTGTGCCATGACCAGCCTCTTGAAGCACTTTGTGATGGTGGGATGTCAGAGCCACTGGTCAATAGTCATTAAGGCATGTTACCTTGCTTTTTTTTGGTACCGGGATAATTGTGGTCTTCTTAAAACAGGGAGAGGTTAAATATGTCTGCAAATACCCCTCCCAGCTGATCATCACAAGATCTGAGCAGTTCGCCAGGGACACCATCTGGGCCAAATGCTTTCCTCGGGTTCACTCTCCAGAAGACTGATCTTATGTCCTCGCTGGTAACCATGGGTTCAGTTGCTTTGGAGGCTGTTGGGGTGGGTGGTGACAATCTACTTCCCTTCTGTTCAAAACGCCCATAGAATGTGTTAAGCTCAAGAAGGGATGTGCTGTTATTAACTATGCTGTCCGACTTCGTTTTATAGCCCTTTATGGCATGTAAGCCCTGCAACAACTGACAGTTGGTCTGGGACTCTATTTTGAACCGGTATTGTCTCTTGGCATTCCTGATTGCTTTCCAGAGGTCGTATCATGATTTCTTGTAAAGGTCAGGGTCACCTGATTTGAATGCAGCAGTCCTCGATTTCAGTAAGAAGTGGATCTCCTGGTTCATCCATGGTTTCCGGTTTGGGCACACTCGTATTGGCCTCTTTGGTACACAGTCGTCAACACTTGCTGATAAAGTCTGTGGTGGCGGTGACATATTCATCAAAGCTGGCAGCTGAGTCTTTGAACATGGACCAGTCCACTGACTCAAAGCAGTTGTGTAGAAGCTCACCTACTTCCTCAGACCTGTACTACACGACTTTCTGTACTGGATCCTCCCATTTCGGTTTCTGTTTGTATGCAAAAGGAGGAGCACAGCCTGGTGGTCAGATAATGCATGAATAGTTGGTCAAAGGGATATGGTTGGGATTTTATGTACATCAGAGAGGAGGACAATTTGCTATCTTTTTCCATTCACCCTGCCCTATTAAGGTCACCGAAAACATACCTGCATTAGATTCAGAAGCATGCCATTACATTACTATTGCTAACCTCTTCAGCATGTTCTGACCGTACCGTTGTCTCGGCAGCCATTTTCTTCCTCCCACTGCAGTTATTAATCCTTCCTCCAGGTCTTCATTATTTCTCACAGTGAATCCAATGGACTTATTTTGATTCCACTCCAAGATTTACTTATCACTACAAAACTCTAAACCACTTCAACCTTCCTCTTTAGAGTGTCTTTTTGTGAATGCACGATGTTGGTTGTTATCGTGTCCACTGCCTTCACAGGATGGAACCCCAGAATTCAGGTGTCAATAGAGCAGCTGTGTTAACAAGTCCCTTGCAGTATAGTACATACCTTAGTGGATCTTGGCCCCAAAATACATCCACGCAGCGCCTGAACAATCGACATTACATAGGCTAAAATCTTAACCAATATTGCGTGTATCTGAATCGCTAATGCCAGTTAACCACAATGTATGGAGTTCTAGCTGCAAGAATTTCATGCAGTTGAGCATTAGTCTCCACGTTGTCCAAGTACCAGCAAGCAGTACTACTTCTGCCACGATTGGTCTCAAGTGCAAATGATGCTTTTCATACAGCTTTAAGTAATACTCAAAGCTCAAACTGAGCATTTTTAAAAAGGACCAGACAAAAAAGACGCAGATTAGAGGAACAGTACATCATATTCCATCTTGGTAGTCTCCAACCTGACGGCTTCAACATCGATTTCTTTTATTTCCCGTAACCACTCCTCTCTGTACCTCCCCCTTTTGTTTTCCTTCATCCCTCTGGCCCATCTACCCCTTCTCTTTCCCCTTCCCCACGACTTGCCCATCACCCACACCTTCCTCTCTCTGGTTCCCCACTTCCTTCGTTTTATTCCATGGTCTACTCTCCTCTCCTATCAGATTCCATTTTTTTCAGCCCTTTGCCTCTTCCACTTATCACCCTCCAACTTCTCACATCATTCCCACTTCCTCCCCCCTCCCCTCTCTCACCTGGATTTACCTATCACCTGCCAGCTCATGTTCCTCCCCCTCCCCTTTTATTTCTGGCTTCTGCCCTCTTTTTTTCCAGTCCTGATGAAATGTTTCAGCTTGAAACATCACCTGTTCATTTCTCTCTGTAGATGCTGCCTGACCTGCTGAGCTCCCCCAGCATTTTGTGTTGTTGTTCCAGACTTCCGGCATCTGCAGTCTTTTGTGTCAGGTGCATCTTCTGTATTCAAAGGAAGGCAGCTCATGCCTCTCAAAGAAACCTGAAGAAGATGGAGCCAAGCTGACATCCCAATCACAGTACCTCTGGTTGGTTTTAGTAAGCTCCCCAATCAAATGTATCAGAAATAACACAGGGAATCCTGCAACAAGAGAGAGATTCCATGTTCATCAGATAAGAAAAAGAGGAGAAAGCTAATTTACAAAAGATGTGGCACCAGAAAAGCTCACCACCTCCTCAGGAGCAAGCAAGGATGTTTAGGTGACCCTGTCTGAAGGTGAAGGGAGTTTAGCGAGTGCGACCAGAAGTGTCCCGCTCAGGGTGAAGCAACTGGCCCTGCAACACTGGTTCGAATCCCCGCAGGAGCCACAATGGCCAAAGGCCTTGAACCAGAATTCATTCAGTTATTGGGAAGTGTTGACAAAGAATGAGTGCACATTACAGTGATGGGAGGAACATAGCAGAAACATTCCCAAGGGCTGGGGAAACATGCACAGACATCTGAACAGCAGAAGTTGTTCTAAGGGCACTCATAACAGGAAAATAATAAGATATTTATTTCTTAATCACATGTACATTGAAATACAGTGAAATGCATCTTTTTGCATTACTGAGAATGTGCTGTGGGTCAGCCCGCAAGTGTCGCCACTCTTCTGGCGCCAACATAGCATGCCCACAGCTCCTAACCTGTACGTCTTTGGAATGTGGGAAGAAACCGGAGCACCTTGAGGAAACCCCTGCAGATACGGAGAGAATGTCCAAACTCCTTACAGACAACGGTGGAATTGAAGCTGAGTAACTGGCCCTGTAATAGCGTTGTGCTGACCTCTGTAAAGTCAAGAGCGCCTGCCATGTTTTGATCTCTGCACTGCAACAAAGTGTTCATACCAGATCTGTCAATGTAAAAATTGCATTGCTCAAAAACGGAGCGTTCCCATTTGTCTGTAAAAGCCAAAAGCTACAATGGAGCAGTGAATAATTGTGATAGGTTGAATTGTAGCAGAGAGGCAAGGGAAATTCAATCTGGCTAATTACTGTTCAACGAATCTACTCTCAGTCAGTAGCAAAGTAATGGAAGATGCCATCGACAAAGTTGTCAAGTGGATCTAGCACTCTAATGACTTGCTCACCAGTGCACAGTTTTGGTTTCACAAGAATCGTTCCGCTCATTACCTCGTCACAGCCTTGATCCAATTATAGGCCAAAGAGATAATGCTAAAGGCAAGACAAGAGCAACTACTCTGAAATTCAAGGCAACATTTGCATGAGCATGCCATCAAGAATCAAAACAAAAATCTGCAGATGCATGAAATCCAAAGCAAAGGCAGAAAATGCCCAAAGCATTTAGCAAGCCAGGTGGTATCTTGTGGAAAGAAATAAGGCAATGTTGCAAGTCAAGGGCCCATCATCAGATCTCGAAAAGCATTTTAGCAGTATGTCACTGTAGTTAATAGGTATCAAAGAGAAAACACTTCAATGGCTGGAGTCAATTCATACAAAGGAAGATAGTCATGGTTGCTGGTTGTCAACCAACCCAGCCCTAAGGCAAGAGTTTGCTCATTGTTGCAGAATGTTAAATTTCATTCACAACTTCTCAGCAAATGAATGAGTCCTGCCTTCTATATAGCAATACTTATACATCATTTAGGTATGGGCTGAGAAGTGGCAAGTAACATTTAGGCCACAAAAGTGCAAGATCATGACAATCTCCAACAAGAGAAAGTCTTGTCACTTGTCCCTGATATTCAATTACATTACCATTGCCAAGTCCCTCGAACAATCCCACCTTTTACAAGGCACATATCTGATGGTATCCTCCCTGATTACCTTGTCAGGTGCAACTGCAAAATTTAAGTAGCTCTGCACCGTCCAGGACAAAGCTGCTCATCCATCAATGACATTAGTGAGCACAGCACTGTTTGTCTACAATATACATTGAAGTTTCTCATGTGAGCTATTCAAACAGCACTTTCCAAACCTATGACCTTTACCTCCAAGGAGGACAATGGATTCAGGTGCATGGGAACACTACCACTTGCATCCTCTCCTCCAAGTCACACATCATTCTGACTTGGAACTATTATTTGGTCTCAATCTTAGAGCTTCCTCCCTAATACATTGGGATAAGTTTCATCAGAAGGACTACAGTGATTCAAACGACAATGTTCCATTACCATCTTAAGGGCAATTACAGATAAGGAATAAGTGTTGACATTGTCAGTAATACCTAAATCCACCCCCAAATATGTTCTAAGATATTGAACTTTCAGGAAATCAGCAGGTGATAGATTGCATCATTTGGCACTTTAGGTTCCTGCCAGAACACAAAGGTCTTCTCAAATCTAAAGGAGAATCACACCCTGAAGGTAAAGGTTTCAGGTGAGAAAGAAGTTTCTCATGGTCAGTGTCATTCATCCAAGAAGTTTATGTGACTGTCATTCTGAGGAAGTCCACCTTGTCTTCCATTTCTATGTTGCCACATACCCTGAAGGCTGCATCTTGGGAATGAAAGTTGTTCCCTCTTTCCTTAATTTTTAACTCATAATCCACTGCATGCAACCAAATACCTCTCTAATTATAAACATAAAACCATCAGGAACTGAACAGAGAATTTCAGGAGCTTTTACAAGATGCATTTTTGGTCCCCACACTGTAATGGGTATGTCCTGCAGTGCTATCAGATGGCTGTCTTTTGCACAAGCTCACCTTTGCGCTAAACCCACTAACAGGAAGAGGATTATCCAATGAAGTTAACAGTGGGGGGAAGGTCCTGGCAGAGGAGAGCAAAATGAGGTCCTTCTCTGGATTTATTATCAAGCCCGATCTGATTGCCCATCGATTTCTTTAGGAACCTTCTTTATAGTTTCCAGACCCAGGGAAGGAGATGGCTTCAGTTGCCAAGGCTCAGGGTGAGAGGTTGGTGTACACTTTGCTCTTCAACCACAGCAAACCTCACATACAAAAACTCCTGAAAGCCTTGTCTGCAGTAAAACATCCAACAAGTTCTCACAATTCTGACCTTCTATCTTCTGAGCTTCTATTGAAATTCAGAGCATTTCTTAGACACCCATGCAACAATCATAAAGAAATTGAGTTAAAAGTAACATGTTCTTACTTTCTAAAGGATTGTTGCTTCAAACAGCTGCTGTGTGTAAATGGTTCACAGTGAGACAGCAGAACACAGGGTACTGACTCATCATTGGCATCTATGTTGATACCTCAATTTACAAAGAGGAATCTTTCATTCCAATCAATTGGTCTCATTGAGAATAATTATGGATTTCAATCATGTATTCATTACAGTCAACTGAATGGATTGAAGTGTAAACAGCTGAGAAATCAATATCAACAATGCAATTGTCTATCAACCTGTTCATGAAGGGTTTAATCAGTGATTGCTTGAATTTCAATTACTTCACAACTGATTATGCAGCTGAGTAGCCATGTTATTTGAGCTGATGGGGGCTAGAAATGAGTCTATGAGACTTTTACAGCTGAGGGACCAGAAAACTGAAAGACTTTGTACCAAGCAAAAGCTGTAGGTGATCAATGCTATTGTACTACTCTGTACACTAACTCACAATTTAGTGTAGAGGTGGTGCTAAAAACAGTGATGCAGATAATGCAATTAACATTGTTACAAAATTGCAGATTCCTCCCTTCTTGTTACTTTCAAATGCAATGGTGAACTAGAACAGTCTACTAGCACACTTCTGAATTCATGTCCTACTATTTTTACATGATATCAATGTCAACATTTTTCAGCCAGCATTACTAATGCAGCCTAATGCAAGACCCGTACAGAGGCACAGCATATAATGCTAGCTGGCATGATTGCATTGGCTCCCAGTATATTCTTATAGAGTTATTATCCTTCTTTTCTGAATATCTTGGGAGTCTGATGCTGCAATTATTAACACCAGTTTAAGGCAATGAGCTCATCACCCAAAAAGAAATTGGAATTATTTTGTCTTCCATGAAGAAACTTATTACTTGGTCCAAGTTTTGCAGGTGTGAAACTGTTAGATGCTGTGAGAGCAGTTGGGATAAACATGTGTAACTGTTCCTGGCATCAGTGATTAATTGATTACATGTGTTTCTTTTTTGAATTATGCATGCAATTTTCTCCCAAATGCACAGATGGTTCTGTTAGAACAGGTGACGCTTTTTAAGATAAGAGGAAATTCAATAAAAAAGAACATACTTAAAATGCTTCTCAATATGGTACAAACATTCAGCAGCTAAATGTTGATCCATCAATTAAAGCAACACCAATTTAAGAAATCAACTTTGACAGTTGTTGTTATCAGCTGATGGATGCCCAGGAGAGCACTTTTCAAAACACCAGGAGATGAATCACATGCCCAGCTCCTTGATATGCCTGGCTAACTTCAGATCAATGCTGCCAAACTATTCCTTTTACTAAAACATACAAGGCATATCTTCCTGAAATTAGGCTGTGACATATTTGCAACTCATGCTCATTGGGTTTATCACAAATTTCATGTTCTTCATTGATAAATAAAACAAAATACAATTTTAAAGAGGGTAGGTTTATACATCTGCTACAATATCATAGAAATAAATTTCAGATGATCATCATAAGAATTAACACATTGGAAACAAGATTTCAGAGCCATTGGTCTGGAAACTTGGGGGTTACTACATCTGTCTTACAGGTCTATGTCTGGGAGATAGGTATGTGCTAGAAATGTACCATCACTGTAATGATATGGGCATTGTAAGGGTCATTTATTACCTGAACTGGAAATCTTTGCATGCCCAGTGAAGTTGGCAGGTGCTTCTTGATGGCATCTTTACTAAATGGCTTTGCACTGAGTGAGCCAGGAGAATCAGGTCCACATATCATCTCACCGGCCACAACAGGAAAGAAGAACCCTTTCAGTTTTATATTAAAGTCATGGACCCCAGTTGCACCACCTCCAAATGACCATCTCAATCTCCTAATCATTGCATCTCTCTCCTCTGCCAATTGTTACATTAGTCTCTTTCCACTTTTCGCAATTGCTGCTTGCTCTCCCAAAGAAGTATCCATTTACCATGTAATTCCAGTCCTCTTATCCCCTTTGCCATTTACTGACTCAGTCACATAATCCTTCCTAATTGATCCCAGCTCAGATCTAACAAAGAGCTACTACCAGTGATACATTGAAATGGTGTTTATTGGCAAGATGCCTGAAAGCAGAAGATGACTACAAATCTGTCTCGTGTAAACATGCCCTGGGAAACAATGTTGGAGAGTTAGGAATTTTTTAGACCATAGTGTTTTCTTTTTAAAACTCAGTTCTGCAGAAACATTAATTTTCTCATACATTCTGGTGTGCATACCATTATCTTTAAACCACAGAATAATTCCAGGTTCAGCAAGCATGTTATAATCTGTTTGATTCATTGCTCAACAACAAAGAATTATTCATATCGAAAGATAACAAGCAATAAAGAAGATTGTCCACTTTTGAACAAATCATTCATGTAACAGTAACACAATGCAGGTCACTTTTAAATAAAAAGTAGAAATGTCCTGAACACTTTAGGGTTAGGCTGAAGGGAAACTTTTCTCTGCTCCTGGCAGAGTTATCCACTGGACATAACTTTAGATTGGAGAATTACTGAGGTAAAAACATCCTGGATGTAGCATTAGAATTGCCAATATCATCAATCATTTTTTATCTAACAAAACAATCAACAGGAACACAATACAACTCAAAGCCTCAAGGCATGGCACATTGGACCTTAATGGTACATTTTAACACTGTAATAATTAGGAATACAGTAGTCCACCTCCTTTGATTATTATAGTTATCATGCAAACATGAACTTGATTTCCTCTGGCCAAGAATTTGTTGAACTACTGAGCCCAGTGACGAAAGCAAATAACCACGGAACACGATAAGTGACAGATACTGAACATCTTGAAGTGGGAATTTCCTTCCTTACAATGTTTGAGCACTCTGTGTGGTGATACTGACCTATCTTTGTAGCCTCAGGAGATTTATAATGTATGGTCAGCTTGTGGTGGATCTCCAGCACTGATCTGAGTTCACTGCATCATGATACATGAGTTAGGATTCAAAGGATGTGCATGAACCTCAAAAGGAAACTGCAGAATTTTCTTCAGCCAAGATCAAAAGGTAGCATTCCTTTGGAAGAAGGGAACGTTGGTTCTTGGCAGCATTCTTTCATTTAATTATTGCATGGCTTTACTTCCACCGCCTTAGGGTCTAGCAATTTTTAGGCAGTGCCAGAGAGCTGAGCAAGATGGCATTCATGTCATAATTTTCTGCCAGTGTGTATTGTTGCTGGTGGTGAAAGTGTGACCAGAAGTTATCCCAGCAGAAGTGAGGGAAATCTAACTGACCATGAAACAAGATAATCAGCATTCCCACCCAATTTTGACATTTTCCTGCCACAATCCAATCAATAATTAAATATTAAAGTGGAAGAAAGTTGAACCACCTGCACTTCACAACTTTCATATGTCTCTTTGTATGTATTCTCTCTCTCTCTGACCTACCTCATTAGCCTATCAACCAAACAACTTCACTGGCATCTTATGGCTATGTCAACCCTTGCCTCACCCTATTCCCTTTGTCCTGGTTGTCCCCATCCTTTCCCTTCCCCTGCCCCTGCCCCCATCCAGCCTCTGTGTAGCTTGGTTCTAAATTGTTCAGTTCTTCCTTACCAGTCCTGACAAAGAGTTTTCAAACTTAAACGTTAACTCTTTTTCTCTTTCCACAGATGCTGCCTGAACTGCTGAGTGTTTCCAATATTTTAAGAAAAGATATCTTTGTTAGTCACACGTACATCGAAACACACAGTAAAATACATGTTTTGAGCAGAGTGTTCTGGGGGCAGCCCACAAGTGTCGCCACGCTTCTGGCGCCAACATAGCATGCCCACAACTTCCTAACCCGTACGTCTTTGGAATGTGGGAGGAAACCGGAGCACCTGGAAGAGACCCATGCAGACATGGGGAGAACGTACAAACTCCTTACGGACAGCAGCCAGAATTGAACCTTCAACAAAGCCAAGAATGTTCAGAGTATAAAGGACTAACTTTTGTATGGAAGAAAAAGGTAAGTGTCTCGATTGGTATAAAATGGGGAATATCCAGCATCCTATCAAAATTGTGCAATGTAGTGCTACAGAGTAGTTTTACACTAGATCTTGACTTTGTGTGATCATGTAGCCTGGGCTATAGTGAATCTGCAGACTGTTCTATATCTTCTTCATTTTATTTCCATTGACAACTTAAGATATATTCATTTATGTATGCTTGCTTTTCCCTTTGCAACACATCTATTTAATTGACCTTCTACATTCTGATGCCTCCATAATTGCTTGCAACCCCAAATTTAGACAGTTTCTGCATGACCGTTATTCTTTAAATCTAGCAGCATGAATAAAGTTCTTGTATATTCTAACCTATATTTGCACAGCTTTGGGATAAGTTTAACTAAACTTGCTGGCAGCAAGGCCTTGGGATCAGGAGGACTATGAGTTTTACACAGTGCCCAATATTTCTATTCATTAACTTGACTAAGAAAGTTAAATTGGATGAAGTGTAAAACCGGTATTGTACTTAATCATGTCAGTTTCCTCGTAGTCAGCCAGGATAAAATTGGACCCATTACCACTGACCTTGTCCTGATAATGAATTTCCAACATATCTTGATTGTTTCTCTGATATACTTTTTCTCTTAATATAATTTAGAACAGACAAAAGCTTTTCCCATGCTGTTAAATTTATCAGGTGAAGGCTAAAGCAAAGACTGCCTGAATTTTTAGTTGCTAGTAATTGCCTTTCTCAGAAGCCAAGCTGCATAAAGTGAACCTAAACATCACAATGCATAACCTGTAAATAAAACATCTGCACGCTTTTTCTTTTTTAATCTTTGACATGTATTGTCAAATATCTATATTTATAGTTCATACTTATGTTTAATTGCTTTAAAACACACACACCAGATTTAAGGCAGCTACTGAATATTTCTGCACCTGTTTCTAGGAATCATGCCACTGATGTTCTTAGCTCTTCTGAGTAGGAGAGAGTTGAACAGAAATGTTCAGAAAAGTAATTTGGACTTCATAGGTTATCAGTTTGAATTTCTTTTTTGAATGAATATTGGGGGAAAATAAATGTTTCTGTACATCAATTAGACATCTACACAAGATAATTCTATTATTCTGTATTTGCAGCAATGTCCTGTCTTTCCAGTCAAATGAGAGGGTAATTATGGAAGCTGGAATTTTGAACCATGCTTGGTTTTATAGGTATTATAAACAGGAATATGAGAAAGCACAGGACCTTAGGAGTGCCTTTTTTGGATGCCAACTATGCCATTCAGTACCTTACATGGCTTTATTCTGCTGTTGTTTAGTTTTGTCCTTAATTGTCAGTCAGTGTGGTAGATTTTTACTATCAGTATTATTTTGTTTGAATATACAATGTTTGAATATTTTCAGTACAAATTGCTAAGTATGTTGTGGTCTCTGGAAGGTAATTAGCTCTGCTAGGACAAATACAACCAACGCTGATCTACACTAAAACAACCCATGGCTAAAAAATGGATTGCACAATACAGTTTTTAATCACAGACCAAGTTCCCCTATAGCGCACATGGTGGTATTCTCCTTTTCTCAGCGCTGCTCCCCCCCCCCCACTAAAAACAGAAAAAAGTATCCAGATCATAAGGTTTTTTTTAATACAGTAATGACAAAGAGCTACGGCTCTTTTTCAGGCAGAGTTCCCCTGGTTATAGTGATCAAGATTACTGTCACATTGAACTTCTTAGCCCCTAGACAGAGGGAACTGATCAATGGCAGACTTGTCATTTTGCTGCCCACCACAGTATGGTGGAGGTCACTGATCTTTGCATAAGGAAAAGTGAATGTCATCTCCTTTTCATTGAACAAAGGCCACCAGGCTGAGTGGGTACTGGGACTTACAAAGATTGTCAGGTTCCCAAAGATTTGGTTTTCTGCACTTAGGTGGCACTTCTACCTTTGCTGAAGGACTCTCACTCACTGAAGGTAAAAAATTGTGGTTGCCCACAAGGGAATATTCATTTATGGCTGATGTCACGTTTCTAGATATCATGCATGATTCTTTTTATCCTGTGGAAATCCATATTCCTTTCCATTTTTCAACCCATCTCCATACAGAGGGATGAATCTAAGGGGATAATGGCTATTTATACTTCTCTTACCTTCTTACTCGTCTCTGAGCTCCATTGAGTCTGACTATCTATACGATGGTTGCTACAAAGCCACAGGAGCCTTGTGGTGAATGCCATTGGGATCTTCATGATGTGATTCCAATGTCTGCAACACCCTGAAAGGAACATGTTCTCACCAATTACCTACTCACTAATGTTCTGTTTGATTTCCACAATACCACTCAGCTTCAGAACTCACTACACCCTTGGTTCAGAGAATTGAATTATAAAGATGGGATGAGAAGCAACTCTCAATTTAACAGCAGTTGACAGTGAAGTTCGTCAGAATCAGAGCAGTGTTCAAAAAGTCAGACTTCCTGAAAAAGCAATTAGCAATAAATGAGGGCCTTAAGAGTGACACCCCGTCCCCTGAAGGGATAAAATGTATGTCACTGACACACAACCAGAAATATATTACAAAACTAGAATAATGTCTTATAATATAAATCAGCTGAAGGTGTTTTTTGCAATGATAGTACAAGTATTGGCTTGACCCTTATTGAAAGGTAAAATGACAGTACTAGCAAGAGCATAAAGGAAGTCAAGATCTCACAGTACCTTTCAACTATTTCATCAATCATCAGGAAGGCTACACCAGAAGATAATTGAAGTAAAGAGATTGAGGAAATAGAACTCGTTGAGACACTGTTCAAACTAAGGTGTCAATGCTGTTAATGAGTGAGGAAATCCACTTGAAAACATCAGATGCTATTGACATTACTTTGATTCTAACAAAGTGAAGAATTAGCCTTATGGTTATTCTGTGGAAGAGAAGATAAATATACTGCTCCTTGTTAGCCAAAGCACCAGTAACTTGTCCAGTACAGGCTTATCCTTCAAGCTAGATAGTACTACAGAAAAGGTGGAAAGCTAAATGAAAAGGTGGTGCCAACTGTTCCGATCATGGAAGTCAATAACAGATCTCCTGAAATAGATGTCACAGCTTGACTGGAACCCACAATACCATGTGTCTGTCCCTGGATTGACAGATATGGTGGACAGACTGTATGTTTTGGATTGTCCATCTCTGCTTGAATTCCTTGTATCTCTACATTGCCATTCAAGAATTCCCTCAATAGATTCATCAAAAAAACTTCCGTATCTCACAATAGTGTGGCAGACTGAAAAAAAAGTTAAAAATCATTAAGACAGAGTATGTAATCATTGAGCAGTGTGCCAGTGACTGTTTCTGTTTTGAACGTCCTGCTGAAAACTGAACTGCATTACACATTTTGTTCTCTCGGCCCAGAGGGGACGTGAAAATGTGACTACGGGACATGGGTTGGAGGGAAAGAAAGAGGACTGGCAGTCACAAGTGGTTGCTGCGTTGGATAACACCTAGTGTAAGGACAGTGCTGCATTAAATACAATTTACAAATTTGGAGTATGGAGGGTGGAGAAGTTGTTGCATGTGTATGGTGTTGGTTTTGCAGTGTGCTCCATTGGATATCATTTAGGGCTTGGGTACTTGGTTCAGTTGGTCAGGGATTGGTGTCTCATGAGAGGTGGGGGTGGAGATTCAGGAACTGGGAAGATGAGGCTATAGGCGATTTAGTGGGGTCAGATTGCTAGGGGAGATCAGAAGATTAAAGGGGTCGAGACCAAGGGCCATTAAATATCTTGGGCTTGGATTGATACAAAATTATGACCATTTCACAAGCATTCCTTATACCAGTAGAATTTCCAGAGCAACACAAGATGAAGCTGAAATGGTCATCATTATACTTCACTTGGAGAAGAGTGTGTTTTCAACCATGTGATACTGAAATAAACAGCACTATGCAATGACATATTTCTGTGTTAAAAATTCTCTTCAAGACAAGTTGTAATCTTCTGTACTTTACATGGGTAATGTTGGAAATGGACAGGAAAGCCGAGAATCAATGAAAGAATCATAATTTCCTCATTTGAATGAATTTTCAATATCTAAAATGCTTTTCCTGATTTAATTAGAGAACAAATACTGTCAGAAACCAGGAATAAGAGTAATCTTAATTTGTACATCAAGCAGGGAGTTTAAGAGTTTCAGATCATGTTGGCATATGGCCACCCAGATTGCATTTGTAGAGTAATTTCATTGGCCAGAAATTTTACCCAATCAGGGTATTTGCACTAGAAAGTTTTGATTTAATGTTTTCAAACTCAAAAGATATTGTCTACATGTTTTTGTTGTTTTAGCTCCACTATTGAGTATCACTGAGCCTTTTCAACTGCTTGTGCTGTTCCTGCACTTTCTAAGCACTTTGACCAACATTCAGCCTCTGTTTTACCCAGGTGCTTTATATTTTCAAGATGAATGAAAGGACACAAGTTGGAACACTGCCCCCCCCCATGGACACGCACGCACGCACGCACGCACGCACGCACGCACACACACACACACACACACACACAATCATACAAAACTTAACTTAACCACTAATGATGTGTCCAAGGCCCAAACACCTGAGGCTGATTAGAGGCATCTTGACTGGGCTCCCAGAGTCCAGAGTTCTCTGCCCTTCACAAAGCTTAGTCTCCTGCCTCGGGTGATGCCAGTGCCATCTTCACTCCCTTGGTTGGAGCCCTGAAAGTAGACTTTTGCTGGCTGTGGTCCTCGCTGGCCCCTATTAGTCACTTCAAAGGGCAGTGAGTTTAGGTGAAGCTTTGAATGCAACCTTCCAAATGAGGTAGAGGTGGGAAACCCAGGCTGCATGCAGTCTGCCTCTTTATTGTTCCTCTTTCCCTGGACCTACACTTATGTTAAATATTCAATCACCAACTGATGGACCAGCATTGTGGTCAGTAGCACCTATTATTGCCATAGCATTGCTACCCATGAGCTCAGACTGAAGGTCTGGCCCAGCTGGTTTTGTGGATTTGGATTATACTAGTCCAAGGTCAGCTTGGTGAATTTTCCCATGATTTCCAGCTTCCTATACATAGAACGTTGAACATTACAGCACAGTACAGGCCCTTCGGCCCACAATGTTGTGCCAACACTTTATCCTGCTCTAATATCTATGTAACCCTTCCCTCCCACATAGCCCTCCATTTCTTTATCATATACTGAGAAGCTGCTTAGCCACACCAGCCATAAAAATATAAAATTTAATGAGCAAACAGTTTCTTTTGTATTTCAATTTGATCTTTCTCTGACATGAAAGATTGGGAATTATGTATACATGAGATAGCCTTCATGGTGATATCTGACACATCTTGAAAGGCTTACTCCAAATTAAAATTTCTATTTGGATGCCTCATCAATTGCTATCAATAACTCTGGCCATACAATGTTAAAAATACATAAGTAAAAGTAATACTTCATACTTTCTGGTTGGGCTATTCCTTATGTGTCATAAACTTTCTGAATCAGCAAGTAATTAAGTTTCAGATCGATTGCTTTCACAAGAATGGAACTACTCCAATCCTTACTATTCTTAAATGTGACTGGGTAAAATTTCTGCCCAATGAAATTAATTCACAAGTAATCTCCAGGCTGCTAAATGCTAGCATCATCTGAAATTCTTAAGCTCCATGCTTGCTGTGAAGATTGTGATTCCTTTTATACCTGGTTATGCACCAGTGCTTTTTCTCATAGTAAATGCATGAAGGGCTCTTTAGGAGCTGAAAATTCATTCAGGTAAGAAAATTATGATTAGTTCCTTGATTAAATCAAATTTATGCAAAATTGGGTATTAGTTTACCACATCTGTAATTTTAAGTCAGAAAGCCAAGTTCAATGTTGGAATGGAGTGTTTGCATGCCTAAAGAACTTAAAGTGGGCATAGTACTCAAGCAATTGCTATTGATGTACCACTAAGGAATTCACTGTAGCTGGCAAACGTATTTGGATGAATTCTCTTGTATTTATTAACTTCAAGTTTATTTATACAGTGTCATTTGGGGAGCACTTTGGGACCAATGACCATAACTCCATTAGTTTTGAGATAATTATGCAAAAAGATAGGACTAGTCCACAAGTCCTAGGTCGGGGCAAAGCTAATTTTGATAGCATTAGACAGGAACTTGCAATGGTTGACTGGAAGAGACTGTTAATAAAGAAAGGGATGGCTGGCAAGTGGGAGGCTTTAAAAAGTGATGGGAAGAATTCAGGGCCAGAATATCCCTGTCAGAGTGAAGGGCAGGGCTGGCAGTATAAGAGAACCCTAGATGATGAGAGATATTGAACACTCTGGTCAGGAAAAAGGAGGCATATGTCAGGTACAGGCAGTTGGGATCAAGCAAGACTCTTGAGGAGTATAAAGGATGTAAGACTACACTTAAGAAGGAAATTAGGATGGCAGAGAGGGAAAATGAGATATCTCTGGCAGATAAGGGAAGGGAGAATCTAAAAAGATTCCAGATAAAGAACAAAAGGGAGAGAGTAGGTCCCCTTAAGGATCAGTGTGGTAACTCATGTATAGAGCCATGGGAAATGGGCAAGATCTTAAATGAATACTTCTTGTCTGTATTTACCATGGAGAAAGACGCAGAAGCTAATATGTTCAGGGAAGAGAATGGTGATATCTTGAAACATAGCAATATTATGAAGGAGGAGGCGTAGGTAGTCTTGAAGTGCATAGGAATGGAAAAATCACCAGAGTCTGACCAGGTGTAAACTTGGGCATTGTGGGAAGCAAGGGAAGAGATTTCTGGGGTCCTGGCAGAGATTTTATTTCATCTTTGTAACCCATGGGTGAGGTACTGGAAGAGTAGAGGGTAGCTATTGTTGTGCCTTTCTTTAAGAAGGACTACAACGATAAGTCACAGAACTACAGGCTGACAAGCCTTACATCAGTGGTGGGAAAGTTACTAGAAGGGAGTCTGAGAGGCAGGATTTATTTGCCTTTGGGAAGACAAGAACTGATTAGGGAGTGTTAGCATGCTTTTGTTCATGGAGAACATGTCTCACAATCTTGAGTGAGTTTTTGACGTGTTGACCAAGAGGATTGACAAGGGCAAGATATTGTCTGCATGGACAAGGTCTCATACGGTAGGCTGGTTCAGAAGGTTAAAATACATGGGATCCAGGATGAGATAACAAGTTGGATGTAAAATTAGCTTGGTGGTAGGAGGCAGAGGGTGGAAGTGCAGGGCTGCTTTCCAGATTGGAGACCTGTAACCAGTGATGTACCAGAGGGATCAGTGATGGGTCTTGCATTGTTCATCACACATATTGATGATTTGGAAGAGAATACATGTGGCATGATTAGTAAGTTTGTAGATGACATCAAAATTGGTGAGAGAATGGACAATGAAGAAGGTTGCCGAAGCTTATAGATCTCGATCAACTGGGAAAGTGGGCAAGCAAATGACTGATGAAATTTAACTCAGACAAATGAGAAGTGGGGCATTTTGGGAAGTTAAACCAGGCCAGGACGTACACAGTGAATGGCAGGGCCCTGGGGAGCATTATTGAACAGTAAGGCCTTGGGGTACAAATGCAGAATTCCTTGGAAGTGGTGACACAGGTCAGCAGAATGGTGGGGAAGATGTACGGTATGCTTGCTTTCATCGGCTGAGGCATTGAGTATAAGAGTTGGGACATCATGTTACAGTTGTGCAAATCATTACTTAGGCTGTACTTTGGGTATTGTGTTCAGTTCTGGTCACCGCACTGTAGGAAGCATGAGATTAAGCTAGAGAGGATACAGAAAAGATTCATGGGAATGTTAGCTGGACTGGAGCACTTGAATTATAAGGAGAAATTGGATAGGCTGGGGCTGTTTTTCCTGGAGCAAAGGATGTTGAAGGGTGTTCTTATAGAGCTTAGGGGAGTCTAAAACTAGGGGTGCATAGGATTGAAGTGAGAGGGAAAAGATTTAAAGGGGATTTGAGGGGCAGCTTTTTCCACACAGATGGTGGTGGGTATATGGAACCAGCAGAGGTGGTAGCAGTTGGTACATCTACAACATTTAAAAGACATTTAGACAGGTACATGAATAGGAAAAGTTTAGAGTGATATGGGCCAAGTGCAGGCAAATGGGAGTGGAATAGATAGACTTCTTGGTTGGCATGAACAAGTTGGGCTGAAGTGCTCATTTCCAGACTGTATGACTCTATGAATCTATTCAAGTTACACTGATTTTTTTATGTGCTACACAATTCAAAATCAATTTTACCAGCATAAATTGTATGTGTGATAATTTCTGGGGAAATTGTGTCGATCAGGAAATTTTACTGGGCACTTTCAGTTAAATGATTCATGTTTTACCAGGGTTAGGCACATACCTAATGATTTCACTGCCCTCATTTCCTGCCTGTATCTGCATGAATTGGAGCTCAAAGCTCACATAACCAATGTTGTGAAATTTTACAAGACAAGCTCTACCACATTCTCATCTCTGGACTGTTCCCACTCCAGAAATCATGTTGGCAGTGATTCTCAGCTGCTTTTTCAGGTAGCACCAGCATATTTACTTCAGATCCCTCAGTTTGCTGCTCATCGCATTATCAGAGAGGTTGCCAATGTTTTCTACTTATGAAAGACAAGATATCTTTATTAGTCACATGTACATCGAAACACACAGTGAAATGCATCTTTTGCATAGAGTGTTCTGGGGGCAGCCTGCAAGTGTCACCACTCTTCTTGCACCAACACAGCATGCCCACAATTTCCTAACCCGTATGGCTTTGGAATGTGGGAGGAAACCAGAGCACCCGGAGGAAATCCACACAGACACGGGGAGAACGTACAAAATCCTTACAGACAGTGGCTGGAATTGAACCCAGGTCGCTGGTGCTGTAATAGGGTTGTGCAAACCACTACGCTACCGAAGTTCATCTTTTGTAATTTCAATGAGGAAGTAAAGGCATCTCGGTCACTGACATTTGCTAGTACTGTTGACATTCCATGTGTGGAGGTAGCATTGATTCCACTCATATCCATGAGGGTGCCTAATAAAACCTAGAACTTTTCACCAAAGGAAAGTTTCTACACCCTAAATATTTGGCTGGTCGGCATTCATGAGACAACTTCTTGATGGTCATTGTTATGTTCCCTTCCAGCACCCATCTCTCCTTCATCTTACAGAAGACCTCAATGCTGGATATTTTCAATGGGCAACTGTTGCTCCAAAGTTTGGATCCTTGGGGCTTCTACTTCTGTGGTGACTTGCACCTGTTCAAAAGCCAAGGACAGCAACTGAGCACCAATACAACAAGAGGTACCAGGAATTTCCCAGTGTAATACAACCAGCCTCATATCTCAGATGTGCATAAGTGTGAAACAATGACACTTGGTATATAAGGGATTTCCTTATCGTGAGAGGCTTTTCGCCAGAAACCAACTAAGTAAAAGACCCCAGTGCAATCCAAATGACCCTTTCCACTCTTTAATTGTTAACACAGGATAGACTCCAGGCTAGTTAGCTTTATGTCTGTTACAGGGAAAACGTTAGAAGCTGTTATTAAAAACAATATAGCAGGGGACCCAGTAAAATACAAGGTAATCAAGCAAAATCAACATGGTTTTGTGAAAGAGAAATCATGCCTGACCAATGTTGTGGATGAAGGGGAACCAGCAGATGTACTATACTTAGATTTCTGGAAAGCATCAAAAATTATTGCAAACAAAAATAAAAACTCATGATGTAGGAGACAATAAATTGGTGTGGAAAGAAGATTATCTGGCAATTGGAAGTCGAGAGTAGGCACAGATGGGCTGTTTTCTGGATGGCAAATTGTCATGAGTGGTATACCACAGGCATGGTGTCAGGGTCTCAACTATTAACACTTTTTATAAATGACTTGGATGAATATAAAGATTTGGCTGGTAAAGTTGCTGATGACACAATGATAGGTAGGAAAGTAAGTCGTGAAGGTCATAAGAAGGCTATAAAGAGATATAGATGGATTAAATGCGTGGGCAAAGATCTGATAAATGATGGGGAAAAGTGAAATTGTTCATTTTGGCAGGAAAAAGGCGAAAGGAAGCAGGTTATTGTTGCAGGTATTCCCCCTCAATGACAATAATTGACTAGGCACTGGGAGAATCTGTATTAACTGACAAATACCTTTATTGATACAGTTAAAAACAAACATGCGAGTCATACAAAACTAAATATCTGTGCACACACCCACTAGGTTTCTCTGACCCTCCCTGAACAGTCAAAGAATAGAAAAGGTAGTGCCTGGGAATAGGAGTTTACACTGGCCAGGCATTCCTCTTTATCCCAACGTAATCTCCACATTTCCGATGTGGGGGTCACCTACTTCTGCAGGGATTGATCTCCAGAGGTTTTGCTGCTTCTGCACCTGATACCCTCCAATCTTATCCTCTTTTTTTATCAGATTGAACTGTTGTGTTTCAATTTCATTGGCGCAGGCTCATCTGGCTAGCCTGTGTCAGCTTCTCATTGGATCTGGCCCAAGGCGATAAGCAGTATTATTTTATTGCTCTTTCACCAGATTTGTGCCTTATGTCAATTTCTTTGTTCTGTCTGAATCAGACCAGCTCAAACCAGTTGAGCTCAGTCAGCCAAACTCTGGGCTCAGATTACTTCAGGTCACAGGTTGTTGTTTCCATAATCCTGCTATTTCTACCCAACCAAATAAACAGCTTCTTATTTGGAAATGACCTCGGTTTAGCAGATCATTGGGAGGGACCTCATTGTGTCCACTTTCAATTTCTCCGATCAAGCCATCCCTGAGCAAAAATCAGTTCACAAAACAGTTCACAAAATGGTGGCCACAAGAACAGTCTCGCAAAATGGCAGCCTCCATTCCTTCGACTACATGGCTAGAACACAGACATTTGGTTTGTCTGCTTCCACTCTCCTTGGCTCATTCCACTTAGATGTTTTGCAAATTTTAATTCCTTTCTGGTCAACATTATCCAAATGGTGAGAGATTGGAGAGCTGTGAAAAGCAGAGGATTATGGGTGTTCTGGTACATGATATATACAAGTCCAGTATGCAGGAAGCACAATAATTGTAAGAGCTAACAAAATGTTGTTGTTTATTGCTATGAGAATTTATAACAAAAGTAAGGAGGTTATTCTACATTTATGTAAGGCAGTGGTGATATCAGATTTTGAACACTGTACAGTATTGGCCTCCTTATTTAAGGACAGATGTTAATGCATGGAAGCAGTTCAGAGAAGGTTTTCAAGATTAAAACCTGAAAAGGGTGGATTGTCTTGTGAAGAAAGATTGTATCCACTGGAGTTTGGAGGAGACAGAGGGGACATGATTGACACAGATAAGGGGTTATGCTGAAAAATAAGGGGTGGCTCATTTAATACATCATTAAGATGTTATTTTTTTCTCTCTCACAGAGGGTCATGAGTCTTTGGAACTCTCTTCCTCAAAGGATGGCTGAAACAGATTCTGAATAGTTTTAAGACATAGATAGATAGTTGATAAGCAAGATGACAAAAGGTTACCACAGGTAGACAGGGATGCAAAGTTTAGGTTACAAACAGATCAGCCATGATCGTATTAAGTGGCAGAGCAGGCTTGGGTGACTGAATGGCCTAATCCTGCTCCGAACTTCTTTGTTTGTATGTTCATATGTATGCTTGTAGTGAACCAATAATCAGCTGGTGGAGTGTGATGATGCATAAAATCATTTCATATCCTCTGTGCAAGTCTACCTGCACTGATTATGACATCAATGAATGAATCCCTAATCCTATTAGTCAAATGCTTTGCTACAACAGCTCTCTACTTCCTGATGTGTGGCACCTTGCTTCAAGAACTGTTACCACAGTACTAAATGAATTGTTCCTCTCTGTGCATGTAAACATTAGTCAAGAGCTTGACAGCTTTGGACTGCTGCTAAGCATGAGTGCTCTCTAGTTGCAATCGTACCCAGTGGAACAGTGAGTAATGCATATCATAATTAACGGTGCTGATGTACAATGAGTCTGGAAATATCTTGAAGGACTAACAGTTCAAGACAATGAACTCAACCCTCACTCAGTACTGAACAATCCTTCACAGAATTCCATGCAAGGTTTATTTAAAGCCATTGTACCATTTCAAGTTCCACAATGGGAAAGAACTGATGAAGTCATGTTTCACTCAGCTCACAACAAGTGGGCGTGATCAATATGGTGCCATTCTTTCCTGCAAAATTACTTTTGACAAATGCTCTCTCACTTAATCCTATCACTTTCAATCCCATGCATAAGAAGCAGATCTGAGAGAAAGGGAAGCATAGAGCAGATGTCCCCTTTCACCACGTAATCTTGCCTCAATTTCCCTCGCCTTTCAGTGGAGTCAGAGGTTGACTTGAGAAGAAGGCCAAACTGGGGAGAATGATTCTGAGATAAGATTAAGCTTTATTTTAGAGATTATTGCCAGAATAATAAATCAGCTATTGAGTCAATTAAATTATTCCACGATCTTGTGCTCCACTGCAATTAATTTTAATGGAAGCATCACTTAACTGTCCAGTGACTAGCACTTTGATATTGTTTTTTTTAATAGGAGTTAAATAAAAAGACACCAAATTACAACTAATTAAAAAAAGAAGGGATGCAGGATCAGGTGATGTGTTGTAGGTGCATGATGTGGGAGCTGGTGGATCCCATTGTGGTTTCTGGTGACCACATCTGCAACAAGTGTTGGTTGCTCGAAGAACTCAGGCTCAAAGTTGATGACCTGGAACCTGATCTTCAAATACTGCGATGCATCGGGGTGGGGGAGAGTTACCTGGAAGCTGTGTTTCAGGAGGCAGTCACACCCATTAGATTGACTTCAAATTTGGTCTGTGGTCAGGAACAAGATGTGGTCAGGTGTGACAGCAAGTGAGGCAGGTAGGGGGATTCAAGAGGTAGTGCTGGTGGAGCCTCAGCCCTTGAGTTTGTCCAACAGGTCTGAGGTTCTTGCTCCCTGTGAGGATGAGAGTGGGGGCTGTAGGAAGGATGACCAACTGAACCATGGCACCATTGATCAGGGAACCATTCAAGAGGGGGGAGAGAAGAGAAATGTAGTTGGAATTGGGGATAGTATAGTCAGGGGAATAGACACAATTACCTGTCACAAGGATCAAGAATCCCAAAGGCTGTGTTGCCTGCCTGGTGTCCGGGTTCGGGACATTTCATCTGACCTGCAGAGGAATTTGGAATGGGAGGGGGAAAGATCCAGTTGTCGTGGTCCATGTGGATACCAACGACATAGGTAGAACAAGGAAAGATGTTCTGCTGAGGGAATTTGAGCAGCTAGGGGCTAAATTAAAAAGCAGAACTAAAAAAGTAATAATCTCTGGATTGCTACCTGAGTCACGTACAAATTGGCACAGTGTCAATACGATCAGAGATTTAAATGCATGGCTCAAAGATTGGTGTGGGAGAAGTGGGTTTGAATTCGTGGGACATTGCCACCAGTATTGGGGAAGGAGGGAGCAGTTCTGATGGGACAGGCTCCATCTGAACCATGACACAAGAGATTCTGCAGATGCTGGAATCTGGAGCAACACACACAAAATGCTGGAGGAACTCTGCAGGTCAGGCAGCATCTATGGAGAGAAATAAACAGTTTACGTTTCCGGTCGAGACCCTTCATCAGGACTGGCGCGTAAAATCCAGTGGGGGAAGCAGAAGGAGTAGCAGTCAATGGAACACAGGTATCGGGGATCCTTGTTGGGACCAAAGTGGGAGGCCTGGAAATGAAGCTGGAAGTCAGGAAGGACATGTGACTGTGGAAGTAAGGCTGGGTGAGCGCATGGATGAAGAGCAAAGATCACAGAGGGGGAGCAGTGAAAGAGGCCCTCACAGAACTCCCGTCAAAGAGAGGAGGAAAACTTCTTCAGGGTAGGCATATCTTGAAGTGACCTTGCAGTGGAGCAGCAAAGTGGAGATACAAGAGATTCTGCAGATGCTGGAACCTGGAGCAACACACACAAAATGCTGGAGGAATTCAGCAGGTCAAGCAGCATCTATGGAGAGAAATAACCATTCAGTGTTTTGGTTCAAGACCCTTCATCAGGACTGGTGTTGCTCCACCTGAACCATCCTGGGACCAGGGTCCTGGTGAATCGCATAACTAGGGCTGTGGATGGGGCTTTAAACTAAATAGTAGGGAGGTGGGTTCAATAGATTTGAAAAGTATGAATAAAGTAAAAGGCAAAGAGAGTGCAGGAGAAGTTACTGAAGTCTCCAGAATAAAGAAAAAGACAGAAAGTTTAGAGAGGGATAAAAATTTAACTTAAGGCAACATAGAGACAAATTTGAGAAGGGTGGTGAATACAGGACTGAAGGTGTTATATTTGACTGCACGCAGTATATGAAATAAGGTAGATGAGCTTATAGCTCAGTTTGAAATTGGCAAATATGATATTATGGGCATCACAGAGTCATGGCTGAAAGAAGATCACAGCTGGGAGCTAAACATCCAAGGGAACACATCCTATCGAAAAGACAGGCAGGTGGGCAAATGGGGTGGGGTGGCTCTGTAAGTAAATAATGAAATCAAATCCTTAGCAAGAAGTGAAATAGGATCAGAAGATGTAGAATCCTTGTGGGCAGAGTTAAGAAACAGCAAGGGTAAAAAGACGTTGATGGGAATTATATACAGGCCTCCGAACAGTAGCCAGTACGAAGGGTACAAATTACAACACGAGTTAGGAAAGGCATGTAAGAAGGGCAATGTTACTGTGGTCATGGGGGATTTCAATACGCATGTACATTGGGAAAATCAGGTTGGTACTGGATCCTAAGAGAAGGAATTTGTTGAATGCCTATGAGATGGCTTTTTAGAGCAGCTTGTAGTCAAGCCCACTAAGGAAAAGGCAATTCTGGATTTGGTGTTGTGCAATGAACCAGATTTGATTAGGGAGCTTAAGGTAAAGGAACCCCTAGGAGGCAGTGATCATAATATGATAGAATTCACCCTGCAGTTTGAGAGGGAGAAGCTAAAATCGGATGTATCGATACTACAGTTGAGTAAAGGTAACTACAGAGGCATGAGAGAGGAGCTGGTGCAAGTTGATTGGAAAGGGACCCTAGCAGGGATGACGGTAGAGCAGCTATGACAGGAGCTTCTGGGAGTAATTTGGAAGATACAGGAGCAGTTCATCCCAAAGAAGAAGCATTTAAAAGGGAGGATGAGGCAACCATGGCTGACAAGAGAAGTCAAAGACAGCATAAAAGCAAAAGAGAGGACACACAATATTGCAAAAATTATGTGGGAAGCTAGAGGATTGGGAAGCTTTTAAAAATCAACAAAAGGCAACTAAAAAACCAATAAGAGGAGAAAAGATGAAATATGAAGGTAAGCAAGCCAATAATATAAAAGAGGATACCAAAAGTTTTTTTCAGATAAATAAAAAGTAAAAGAGAGGCAAGAGTGGACATTGGACCACTGGAAAATAATGCTGGAGAGGTAGTAATGGGGAACAGAGAAATGGCAAATGAACTGAATAAGTATTTTGCGTCAGTCTTCACAATAGAAGACACTAGCAACATGCCAGAAATTCGAGAGAGTCAAGGACAGAAATGAATGTTGTTGCTATTATTAAGAAGGTGCTTGGGAAGTTGAAAGGTCTGAAGATAGATAAGTCACCTGGACCGGATGGACTACACCCCAGGGTTCTGAATGAGGTAGCTGAAGAGACTGTGGAGGCATTAGTAGTGATCTTTCAAGAATCACCAGATTCAGGAATGGTTCCAGAGGACTGGAAAATTGCAAATGTCACTCCACTCTTTAAGAAGGGAGGGAGGCAAAAGACAGGAAATTATCAGCCAGTGGTTGGTAGGATGTTAGAGTCCATTATTAATGATGAGGTTTCAGGGTACTTGGAAGCTCATGATAAAATAGGCCGAGTTCAGCATGGTTTCCTTAAGGGGAGATCTTGCCTGACAAATCTGTTGGTATTATTTGAGTAAGTAACAGGCAGGATAGACAAAGGAGAGTCAGTGGATGTTGTTACTTGGATTTTCAGAAGGCCTTTGACAAGGTGCCATACATGAGGCTGCTAAACAAGGTAGGAGCCCATGGTATATTACAGGAAAGGTACTAGCATCGATAGAAGAATGGCTGACTGGCAGAAGATTGGGAATAAAGGGGTCCTTTTCTGGTTGGCTGCCAGTGGCTAGTGGTGTTCCGCAGGGGTCAATGTTGACCCATTACTTCTCGCATTACATGTTAATGATCCAGATGACAGAATTGTTGGCTTTGTGGCCAAGTTTGTGAATGATACAAAGATAAGTAGAGGGTCAGGTAGTGTTGAAGAAGCAGGGGGTCTGCAGAAGGACTTGGACAGGTTGGGAGAAGGAGCAAAGAAGTGGCAGATGGAACACAGTGTAGGGAAGTGTGTGGTCATGCATTTTGGTAGAAGGAATAAAGGCGGAGACTATTTTCTAAATGGGGAGTGAATTCAGACATTGGAGGTGCATTGGGAATTGGGAGTCCTAGTGCAGGATTCCCTAAAGGTTAACTTGCAGGTTGAGTCAGTAGTAAGGAAGGCAAATGCAATGTTAGCATTTGTTTCGAGAGGACTAGGATATAAAAGCAAGGATGCAATGCTGAGGATTTATAAGGCATTGGTCAGACCACATTTGGAGTATTGTGGTTGCCTGGTTTGGAGTGTATGCATTATGAGGAGAGACTAAGGGAGCTAGGGCTTTACCCTTTGGGGAAAAGGAGGAGGATGAGGGGAGACATGACAGAGGTGTACAAAACATTAAGGGGGATAGATAAAGTAAACAACCAGCGCCTCTTTCCCAGAGCATCAATGCTCAATACAAGAGGGTATGGATTTAAGGTAATGGGTGGGAAGTTCAAGGGAGATATCAGAGGGAGGTTTTTTTACCCAAAAAGTGGTTGGGGCATGGAATGCGCTGCCTGGGGTAGTGGTAGAGGCAAGTACGTCGGTCAAATTCAAGAGATTGTTAGATAAGCATATGGAGGAATTTAAAATAGGGGGTATGTGGGAGGAAGGGGTTAGATAGTCTTCGGCATGGTTTAAAGGTCAGCACAACATGGTGGTCTGAAGGGCCTGTATTGTGCTGTCCTGTTCTATGGTTCTATGGTATTGTGAGCAATTTTGGGCCCCAGATTTAAGGAAGAACGTGCTGGCATTGGAGAGGGTCCAGAGGAGGGTCTGAGAATGATCCCGAGGTGAAAGGGTTAATGTATGAGGAGCATTTGATAGCTCTGGGCCTGTACTAGCTGGAGTTTAGAAGGATGAGGGTGGATCTTATTGAAACCTACCGAATATTGAAAGGCCCGGATAGAGTGGACATGGAGAGGATGTTTCCAGTAGTGGAAGAGTCCAGGACCAGAGGGCACAGCCTTAGAATAGAAGGATGTCCCTTTAGAACAGAGATAAGGAGGAATTTCTTTAGCCAGAGGGTGGTGAATCTGTGGAATTCATTGCCACATATGGCTGTGAAGGTCAAGTCACTGGGTATACTTAAAGGGGAGGTTGATAGATTCTTGATTAATAAGGACGTCAAAGGTTATGGGGAGAAGGTAGGAGAGGGAAAAATAAACCTGCCATGATCAAATGGCAGGGCAGACTTGATAAGCCAAATGGCCTAATTCTGCTCCTTTGTCTTATGGTCTCATGGATATGGACTGCATAATGCTCGTATCCATCATAAGAAGGACGTACAGGATATGCAGTAAAGTCGGCAACTGCTATGCTCCTGTGATTATCTCTGCACTTTGAAGAATTTTAAATGGTCTAAATGAAAATCCTTTTGCCACTCTCTTCTATCCATAGAATCCTTCATAACAAAGCAAAAGCAAATAGTACCTCCAAGGAAAATCATGACATTCATCTCTGGTGTTAGGCAGCCTTGTGCCTTTTCTATTTCACAACCTCATGTGTGGGTTTTGACATCCCAGCACTATGTCACGGTGTCCTCTGAGTGGCTGCAGTCTGGCTGCTGGAAGTCAGCTCCCTTTCACTTGGAGTCTGCACAAGGTTCCTTAATGACCCATGAGAAGCTCTGATCACCAATGAACCGGCCTCAAAGCCAACTGATAAAGCAGTGGGCTCTGGGCTACATGCTGCCTCAGAGAGATGGTGGGAGGTGACTTTGGTCTACAGTGAGGAGGGTGTGGAGGCATCAACATCTTGAACTGCACACCAAGAGACCTCACAAGGGACTGCTGGCACTCAGACCTTACTTCAACCTTCAGCCCCAGAGCTGAACTGGTTGACAGGTCACAAATCATGCTTATCTGTTCCTACTGCCTTTACTCTTTCTCTTGGGAGAATGTTCCCCTGCAAGGAGCAGAACTTTGCTCACAGTGAAGAGGTGTGTGAGGATAGGATCATGTTAGTCATATCCTTGCAGAAGAGAGATAAGTTTGTTCCCATCACATCTTTTGTCCTGTGGAAGAATGATCTTCTCACATATGCAATGTCTCTTTTCAGGAAAGAGAGTGATCTGCTGACATGCAACACCTCTCAATTCATGGAGAAATCAAACTGCTCATGTCCCACATCCCTTTGTTGCAATGGGCTGTGTTCCTTTATTCATATAGAGTAACCATTTGCTTTCAAAAGGACTTCTGCTACTTAATGAGGACACTGAGCTGCTCCCTGATGACATGCAGTTGTTCCTGAAGAACTTCAAGTTGCTTTCTTGTGGCAGAGAACTAGTTGAATTAGAATGCAGAGCAGCAGATAGATATTTTGGGGCTTGCCTCCGTGCCTCAAAGTGGCTGTCACCTGAGTCAGTAGGGTCTGTGTGATTAGAACATAAAGAGCTGTTGCAAACAACTTTGCATGATTTCCAGAACAGAGGTGAAGATCACATGGCTCTGCACAACCTCCCATGAGACATGGAAGATGGATTCCTCTGTGCTCCTTGTCATCTTTCCTGTCTTCAGCTGGGCACGCCTGACTGCCCATGAAACATCCTGTAGTACTTTGGCATAAATCTTTTCTGACAGCATCCCTGGAGTCCTCTGGATCTGTAAGGATGCGAGATCCTAAGAGAGCTTTTTGTGACAATATGTGGATAGTCCGACCAGAGATGGGGCTGCACTCAACCTTACCTCAAGAAATGAAACTGAGTAAGTGGTGGAAGTGTTAGTGGGAGAACACTTTGGCAACAGTGACCATAATTCTGTAAGTTTTGATATTGCTATGGAAAGAGATAAAGTTGGTCCTCAAGTTAAGATCCTAAATTGGAGGAAGGCTGATTCCAACAGCATAAGGGAAGACTTGGTGAAATTAGATTGGAAGCAGATGCATACCAGTAAAACAACATTTGACAAGTGGAAGTCTTTCAAAAAGAGAGTTGGTAAGAATTTAAGGCCAGCGTGTTCCAATAAGAGGAACAGGCAAAGATTGCAAGATTAGGAAACCTTGGATGACAGGCTTTTGAAGATTTAATCAGGAAACAAACGAAGCATATGATTGGTCTGGGCAACTGGAATTGAGTGAATCTCTTGAGGAATATAGAATGTAGGAGAAAACTTAAAAAAAGAATTAGAAGGGCAAAAGGAGATCACAAAATATCCTTGGCAGGTAAGGTTAAGGAGACTCCCAAGACATTCCATGTTTAGTTGGAGCAAGAAAATAGCTAGGGAAATAGTGGGTCTCCTTAGGGACCAAAGGGATGACCTACATGTGCAGCCAGGGGATGGGGGCAAGGCCGTAAATGAATACATCTCTTTTGTATTCTCTTATGTGGAAGATAGTGAGTGCATTGAGAGGATGTTGATAGTGTGGAGTATGTCAGCTTTAAGAAGGAGGAGGTGTTAGATGTCTTGGAATATATAAGGGTTGATAAATCCCCAGGGCCAGATGAGTTATATCTCAGGTTGCTATGGGAAGGAAAGGCCCCGAGGGGAAGGTTTACATCTCCTTTAGCCACAAGCAAGGAAGGAGAAGAATCAAGGATAGGTAATGTTGCTCCTTTATTTAATAATGGCAGCCAGAATACACCAGGTAACAACCAGCTGGTGATCCCTACATCAGTGACAGGGAATTATTGAAGAAAATTCTAAGGGATAGGATTTTCATACATTTGGGAAAGCAGGGGCTAATCAGGAATAGTCAGCATGGGTTTGTGAGTGGGAAATCCTGCCTCTCTAATTTGATTGAGTTTTTTGAGGAGAAAACTAGAAAGATTGATAAAGGCAAGGTGGTGGATGTTGCCTATATGAACTCTGGTAAGATTAAGGTACATGGGATCCAAGATTAGCTGGCTAATTAGATCCAAAATTGCCTTGGTGATAAGAGGGAGGGGGTAATGGTGGATGGATGCTTTTCTCATTGGAAGTTTGTGACCAGTGGTGTACTACAGGGATCGATGCTGGGACCTTTGTTGTTGGTGAAATATATTAACAACTTGGTTGAGAATGTATGAAATGTAACAATCAAAACGAGTGAACATACCTGGAAGATTTGGCATTACAAGGCGTTTTTTTGCCTATGTGGCTCTTCTACTGATGTAAAAGAACTACAGACAAATAACTTACAGATTCTCATCCTTTCAACATTATATTGAAGCAAAGGAACAATAACTTACAACTGCAGAAGAAATCTTGCAGAATGTTGATACCTAACCTTTGGAGAACAATGAACCTGCTAGGTACATGCAATGTGCACATGCATTTATCATCAGACAGGCTGAGATTCTAAACAGAAACAACTGAAGACTGTATTTGTGTTGCAACACAAAATAACACAGAATAAGAAGCTGAGGAAAAACTAGGGCAGCACTCAGGCATCGCAAGTCTTGTGACTCCCAGGAAGGCAGGAGACAGTGAAGTTAAATGTTTCTAGCATACTAGTACATTCCTGTTTCTTCTGGCTTAAATTGTACTTTCAGTCTCCACTTGTGGTGGCATGATCCCTGTGTATAGAAAGTTAAAGGAATGGTCCACTGTAGATTACTGAAACTACTCAAAACAATTCCAATCAAGATTTTGTTTTACCCTCAGTAGGGCATAGACCATGACGCATATCCACTCTGAGAAAGTGATTCAACATCTGCAAGGTGTGTCTTTACAACATGGTTTCCAGTCCAAATATTGTAATTGTCCAGACATAGCTTAAGAGTCTGATTATGAACAGAATCTGCAGATAGTAAATCACTAAAGCCACATTTCAAATCATAAGCCCTGTGTATGGGACAAATGCAAGAATAAGATGCAACAACATTTCTCAGAATAAACTGGACTCAGAAAACAGGTGTAACTATTCATATGTAATCTACCCACTAATATTTGCGAAAGAAATGAATTAGTCAACCACAAGAAAGAAACACAAAGTTGAATACAGAGGACACAATTGTATTGGTATTCTGAAACTTCTCAACAAAATTACATGCATTTTTTTTACGTGTGATTCATTCCTCTTTTAAAGTGATTATGTAAGATAAAGAAAATCTATTAACAAATATAAGTTAAAAAAAGCACACTGGTATATTGTTTAAATAAGTGCTTGAAGGATGGACGTGAAGTTTATTTACATTCTGGTGACATCTTACAGAGTTGTCCTGCTGCTTTGAAATTTTAATCGTTCCTGTTTAACTCCTATTATTAAACATAGGTGCAGCTTCTTTGCAGCAATTGTGTGTTTGTAATATAGCAGCCCACAGTAAGATTAAACGTGTTTACTCGGAAACATAGAAACATGAGCTTATGAAGACAACAAAGGTGAATATTATGCAAATAAAGAATGCCAAATGTTTTGCTTGTTTTGGTAGGGGGTGAAGGCTTTTGGTTCTGAACTCACTGCTGCCAGGACACACTTCAGCATAGTTTTTACTCTGTTTACAATGATATCATTTCAGCATATGCATTACAAACTAGATTGAAAAATTGCATGCACCTTGCATTTGGTACTATTTGTTAGCTAGATTGTTTATCTAGGTGTGGAGTGATTGTTGTGGGTAGGCGCAGGAACTGTGTTTTTGTTTTAACTTTTGTTTTCTGAATGCAGGCTTTGTTTGCAAAGGCAGTATTTGTTGTGCATCTCCAGTTAGCCCTGAGAAGATGATGGTGAGCCATCTACTTGAGATTCTGCTGTCCTTCTGGTGAAGGTACTCCCACAGTACTATTGGGTAGGGAGTTTCAGGAATTAGACAAAATGGTGATGAAGGAGCTGTGGCGTATCTCCAACTTGTCCTTTTGTGTGGTAGACTGAAAGAAGAGGCCAAGCAAGCAGTTGCATTTTTAGATGATACCCACTACACACACTGTGACCTGGTGGTGGAGAGAATGAGCATATAGACTGACGGATGGGGTACCAATCGGTCAAGTTGTTTTGTCTTGGATGAGTGTTGAGTTTCCTGAGAACTCTGAAGCTGCACTTATTTGAGAAAGTGGGAATATTCTTTCACGTTACTGAGTTACGCATTATAGATAGTGGAAAGGCTTCAGGGTGTCAGTCGGTAGATACTGGCTGCTGGATACCCAAGCTCAAACCTGGTCTTGTTGCTGCAGTATTTATGTGGCTGATCCAATTGAACTTCTGGCAATGGTGATTTCAGAATATTGAAGGTGAGTGATGTAGCATTGAATATCAAGGGTAGGTGGTTAGCCTGTCATGTCAGAGATGATCTTTGCCTGGCACTTTTATGAGACAAATGCTATTTATTACTTAATAGTCTATGCCTGAATGTCACCTGAAACTTACAGCATGCAGGCAGGCAGCTGCTTCATTTGCTGAGAATTCAAATGAAATTGAACATTTTGCAGCCATCAGTGAAAATCCTCATTTCTGACCTTATGATGGAAGGAAGGTCACTGGCCCAGAAACTGATGATGGTCAGTCGAGGAATACTGACCTGAGGAGGCCTATTGTAAGGCCCTCTGGCGGATAATTGACCTCTGACAACCAAAGGTACCTTTTGTGTGAGGTATGCCTCAAACCAGTGAAGTGTTTTCCTTCAAGACCTGTTGACTTCAGAGTTATCAGGGCTCATTGACGCCACAGTCAATCAAATGCCACTTTCATGTCAATTCCTTCAGAATTCAGTTGTTTGATCTGTGTTTGGACCAAGGTGATGTAATGAGATCTGGAGCTGAGTGATCCTGGCAAATCCAAAGTGGGCACTGGTCTGCAGAATTTCAGTGAGTACTGGTGGTCCTGCTGACAACACCTCCCATCAATTTGCTGATGATTGAACTTAGTTTGGTTAAACAACTCATTAGCTCATATGGATTTATGCTGATCTTTCTGGATAGGATATACTTGATAATTATCCACATTGCTGGGCAGCTGCCAGTGTCATAACTGTACTGGATTGGTTTGCCTACAGGTGTAGCTGACTCTGGAAAGCAAGTCTTCAGCACTACAACCAGGATGTTTTCTGAGCCAATAACCTTTGTGTATCCAGTACTCAGCTTTTTCTTGATAAGTCTCCTTCTACGTTGTAAGGAAGTGCGAAAATAAGATGATGTCAGCCTTGCTTTTAGCACTTGCATTCCGGTCTGCTCTTGCTTTTGAAGCTTCTTCCTTATTGAACCAGAGTTGATTCCCTGGATTAATTATAATGGTAGACTGAAGGATATGCTGGGCAATGAGATTTTTGTCGGGTGCATTTCTAGAGTTGTTGATAGCCCCTAACAGCTGATCCCAAGTTTAGAATGAACAAATCTATTCTATGTCTATCCCACGTGGCACATCAGTAGTAATGAACAAGGACAGATATATCTGCAACATGTACCTTGGTGAGGATGAGATCAAATAGATTTATCCCACATGTTGATTCACCCACTTCCTGCTGCAGATCCAGTCTGGCAGCTATATCCTTCAGAACCTGGCCAGCTTGGTCAATGGTGGTGCTACTATGCTACAATTGTTGGTGGACATTGAAGTCCCTACCCAGAGTATATTCAATGACTATGCTACTTTCAGTCTTTCTTCCAGGTATCATTTTACATGGAGGAGATTTTTTTTCATTAGCTGCAGGAATGTAGATAGTAATCAGGAAGAGGTTTCCTTGCCCAGGCTTGACCTGATGCCATGAGGCTTCCGTGTGTGGAATCAATATTGAGGATTCCCATGGATGCCCTGCAAACCATTGTGCTGCTCCTCTGTTGAGTCTATCCTACCAGTGGCACAGGATATATGCAGGGAGTATTGATTCTGTGAAGATAGTTTGTCAGGCTTGACTAATCTGCAAGACAGCACTGCCAATACAGAGACCAGTCTCCAGACGTTTGTCAAGAGGACTTTGCAAGGTTATGTTGGATTCAACTAGTTTTTTAACATACAGTATACAGTGTTTAATACACCTCAAGTGGCTGCACAAGGAATGGCCGCTTCCTAGCTTGTTGGTTCGTCCATCAGGTGAACATGTGTTTTCTCATTGGTTGGTTTTGCCACAGGTATCTAATAGGTTTCCTGATTGGACTATTTTGTTAGCTATGGAGTACCTCTTATCTCAGGTATAAATGGTGTCTTTTTTTGTTAATCTCTCTCTTGCTGTCTCCCCCCACCCCCAGCCTTAGCTCATCTTTAGTTCCTTTTGTCTTGGTTCATCTCCTAGTAGTAAAGCTAGTGCCATGTGCTCTGTGACTGTTCCTTTGTTTTAAACTTTTCCAATAAAAGTTTGTGAAGCACCAAGTTATTTTCAACTCATTCTTGGACTCCTGAAGGAACCTGCGGATTCGAAAATAACCTGATCCGACAGTTGACTGGGCTGGAATTGACTTTTCAGTACCTAGCTTGATGCCAAATAGACTGTCAATACCCCTTTCATCTTTTAACGTGGCTGTTTGATGGACCAATTCAGAGCATGGTAAAGAATAATTAACCACATTGCTGCAGTTCTGGAGACACATATGGGCCAGTTCAGATAACAATGGGACATTTCCTCTTCTGAAGGATATTACTGAATTAAATGGATTTCTACTGACAATCTGGCAATTCCTGGTCATCATTAATAAGACCTTTTTAAAAATAAATTCCACTCTATACAAAACACATGGGATAAAAGCATTTTCCTCCAGCAACTGTGAGATAATATCCTGAATGCAATCTAATTCCCAGTCATGAGTCCACAGGCAAGTACTTCTATCTCATATTCTTTCCAGGCCACAATTAATCATGCATTTGTGGCCCAAAATAAAAGTCATTTATTCAAGCTGGCTTCCGAAAAGAAACTAGACAGTTTGAATAAACTCAACTTCTAAATCTTGCAAAGAGGAATAAGAAAAATGGATCAAGAGAAGGTTGATTTCTCATTGCCTTGCCACATTCATGGTGTCTAACATGCACATTCAAAGGAGAAGACTGATGGATAAAAAACTGATTAAAAGAAGATAAAACCAGTTACAGTGAGATCCACTGGCGAACAAGTCATCCAACAAATTTTGGTGATGGGGTCAACTGAAATATTAAATATGTGGTAATCAACCTTTTTACAATTGGGTAGATTTAAAATCCAGTTCTGTACCACAGAAAGGGAATATCTATTTGTCCTACAGATTCAAAATGAAGACAATTGCTGCAACATGCTTATTTTGTTCTCTTGCACAAAAAGAAACAGAGCTAGGAAAATGGATTTGCTCAATTCCAATGCTCAGATGCCTATGACATCACAACTTCACTAATCATACTCCAACCAAATGCTCACCAACCCCAGACTTACCATCTCTTCATTCAAGTCAGATGAATCAGAAGAAGGCAACTTAGCCATATTTAATTCTCTCTTTTACTGATGGTAGCTGTATTATCACACATTCTTCGATAGAAGTTCCCAAACCGCAAAGAGAAAATAAATTTCTCACTGTTTTCTTTTTTTCCCTTTCATGTCTAGAACATGTAGCATCACTATGAATAATATTAATTATCTCAAGAAGGATTTTTTAAATACAAAAATACACTGAGATATCAGGCCACAGTGAAATCTACCTTCTCTGAAAATCTCCCTTTAACATTTCTTATTACAAAAGTTATAACATGCATTCACTCTGATAATTTAATTCTCAGAGTAGTAGCAATTCCTTTGACTCTGCATGTACTTGCCTTTTATCTTATCAAAAACGATTCAGGGAGTTTGAAATCTAAAAATGAAACTTATTTGGCAAACTTATTTATACTCTCAAGTATTTCCAACAGTCCTTATGCTGAAAATCGGGGGAAAATGATTTCAACCCAAACCTTTACTTTTCCCACTTTACTTCTTAATGTTAAGATATGTCAGTGTGTAAAATAGTATATTAAGCACCAAGACAGTTAATTAAGTTTCTTTCCATCCTAAACCAAATGTGTGGGAGATCATTTGCTATTAAAGTTTGCTTCATTTATGTCTAGTCTGTTGTAGAAAATCTGTTAGTGTTACAAGTTACATATTCAATAGCCTCAGTCATTTTCACCTTGTTTTAATTTGCACAAGATTGTCACACACTTCTTCTTCTTTGTGAATGGTATTGTTGTATAGTCAACTTCCTATTGCATAACTTGTCACAATCTTGCTTTGTAATATAATAAGCACCTTTTGTAGCATACTAATTTACTTATAATCATTCACCTCATCTTACAGGTTGCTCTGTTTATTATACATTGTGAGTCAAATTTCAATTGCTTGATAGGCTACCAAATTCTATTTTTAAACATTGCTATACTACACCTTTTCATTAGACATTTGTAAGTTTCTGAAGTATACTGATGAATTATTACTTGAGATGAGAAATAACAAGTTAATACTAAACATATCTGGACTCATTATGATTTAAATAACATTCTACTGTTATCTATGAATGATTGCAGTTTAGAATAGTGGTGGAGAAGCCTGTTGACACTTGCCAGTACTGAAGATGGTCCTGTGTAATATTATTTTTAAGTATGTGCTAAAGGAACCTTCATATTTCTCATGGCTGTATGTTAATTTCCATTACAGTTTCACATAATTTTCATCCTTAATAAATCACTTGCTTGATAATCTATTGGTTCAGATTGAGGAGCAGACAGGTACATAAAAATGTAATATTAAGTTTGATGGAAAGATGTAGCTGACATTATCTGGAGTTAAGGAGTGTTGTTGGTTGTGGAAATGATCATGTCCAGAAAGGCAGTTAGCTTGATAGTTCTAATTTATGTCTTTAATCTCCAACAGATCTTTTACCTCCCTCAGGAGATGCAAGTGGATGATGACAATACCCTCACCTCAGTAGAGGTCACTGAATTTGATAATGCAGTCATGTCTCCCATGCACCAGTTCTTCGGTGGGGCCCAGTAAGAAAGATGATTAGACTTTCATCTTATGATCTATGCATGGCAAATGAGCAAGTGCGGACAATGTCAGCAATGAAAAATCCATGCTAAAGAGCTTAAGACCATTCAATCTCTGATCAGTGGATTTAAATTATAGAATATAAGGGTTATTTATGATCAGGATATTTTTGGAACATCAAGAGTATATAACTTAATCTCAGATGTCCCAGCCACATTGTAGAGAGATTGGAAGGATCACTCTCTGCCTATTTGAGGAGTAGGTAAGGAGCAGAAAGAGAGTCTTGCTATTGGCCTTTATGGTTCTCCTCCTGGCCCCACGGTAGAGGTGCTTAAGCAACTCCCAACGTGATCTTGCTCTGGAGAGCAGCTGAGTGTAATTAGCTTGTCCATTCCTCCAATCTGCAGACCATGAACAGCAAACATAGCCCAAATTTAAACAAAACTTTCTCCAAAGTTAGTGGTACAATCTCTCAATACACCATCTATGAAGAATTATTTCATTATTTTAAAAAGCAACAGCAAGAATTCAGAATTGCTTGGCAAAATTGCCTGGAACTCCTTACCAAGCAGCACTGGAAGTACCTTCATCAGAAATGACTGCATGAGTTCAAAAAGGCAGCAATACATGATGGCCGAGCCAGCAATGCCTACATCCCATGAATGAATTAAAAAACCTCTCCTTAGCAAAGATTGTTCCTTCCCTCTTAATTTGGCTGAGACCGTCTCTTATTTGTTTTTTCAAAGAGGATGTTGTATTTTACAGATTATAAACAACACTTAAGAAAATAAGTGTGGGAGATGCTGAGAGAGGATGGATATGGGTAATTCCCTGTTTCTATGATCAGTTAAAATAATTAACAGTATTTTAAAAACTGCAAAATCCTGCTGTCACAGTGAGAGACAAGGCTTGATTTGATGTGACAACAATAGCAGTATTGTGAACTGCCAATGAACAATGGGTGAATTCAGCCAAGGCCTATGGGTGAAGCATGCAGCCCATAGTGAAAATGTGAAAATGGAAAATAAGATTTAAATGAATTGAGATAATGGGAAAAGAGCCAAAGAAGGAAGCTATTATCAAAGCAGCAGAAACTAGAAAGATTCAGAATTGGTACAAGACATGTTTTCAAAAGAATAACTGCATCATTGGATCATTATAGTGCCAGACATTAGTTGGTGCTTTTGACCCCATGTTTTCCCCATAATGCTTCCACCTCTATAACATTACTTGTCTTACATACATCAGCTCATCTGAATGCTTCATCAATGTCATTGTCACTACCAGATCAGCTGTTATTGTCAACATGTTATTATTTTCTGACTGATCATTTTATAGTCCACAGGACTGAACATTGAATTCAACAACTTCAGGTAACCAGCCTTTCCAGTTTTCATTAGGATTTGTCATCAATCGACGACCTTGCTTCCCTTCATAGTTTCTGTCTGACCTACCTGAATATTTTCCAGCATTCTCTGCTTTATTTCAGATTTCTGACTTCTGCAATGTTCTATATTTCACAGATTCAGCTTTGCTATTTCCCCCCTTTCTCCTCTAGTCTCATTCATATATTTTCTATTTGCATCTTCTCCAGTCAGATAATCAGTGATTAATAAACCTTTATGCTGCCATTATCTCTATCATTCAGTTTCTCTTCATGCTCACCTTTTCACAAAGATTCCCTTTGTTTTCACCACTGCAGCTTAAAACATATTTAACTTCTCAAAGGTCTGATGAAAGGTCATATTATCTGTTTCTTTACCTGTCTATGCTACCTACATCAGGGAATCAGCACACCAGTTATCAGATAAGGCATGCCATCTCATATCGTCCTTCCCCTGCTGCAATCTCCTCATATTCTTAAGGTAAAACTCCACTCCTCATTAACAAATAAACTGCAGCTCTTCCTTTGATTTCGCACTCCCCACCATTCCCGTCAATCTGGGCAAACAAAACTTCAGTTCCCTCCGCATCTCTTGATCTGTGTCAGTGTTTTGGGGCAAATTTAATTGTACAATGTCACAATTTTGAAACACAATCCACATATTCAACAGAAGTTTGCAAGTTATTATGGGGTTACACTTATAATGGAGTTTTAGATAGGTAGACAGTTCAAATAAAATTATACATTCGCAATGGGGTTACAATTTAATTGGGAAAATACAAACTTCAAAATCTCTCCAGTGTGTCAACCAGATATTGACATGAAATGCCAGATGTAAAAAAAAGCCTTCCAAATACATTGTGGGGTTTCCATCTTTGTTTATTCAGCTGATGCTTTCTGAACTTTTTTCCCAACTCAATAGTCTCCGACCGCAGAGAGTATATTTACAACTGTATGTTGGTAACTCACTTAACACATTGGGATATTTCTGGAAATGAAAGTGCAAATTGAATCAGCTTTAAATTAGGTCATTATGTAATGTGCTCTCATTGGATAAGTGAACATGAACAACATTGTCATGTTCTGCATCTTGTCTTGTTGCATTCAGTAAGTTGGTAAACTGATAAACTGGTAAGTTTTAACAATGTATTCTTTTCTAGTTTTTTTTACTAACAACATTTCTCTAACAGGTAAAGTGCGTTAAACAGCACTCAACAAAGTAGTGCTTATCGAGGTGACCAGTATACTGTGGATATAATGGCCTGTGGATAGTCAAAATCCACAAAGAGTCAGTGAAGAAAAATAGTGGTTAAATTTCAGCAGGTACAGGTTTCTTCCCCACCTGCACCACTGCACCCTCCCCTACTACCAATCTCTCCCTCTGGTCTCACAGCTTGTACATTCGTGGAACTCTTGTTTCTGCTATGGCTTGCTGAGATCTTACACTTTTTGGTCAATTTCAGGATTTATGGACAACAAATTGTTTCTACTCTCCAGCTGCCTGGCCACATTAGTGTGGTGCAGTTAGCCACTCTTGCTCCAGGCATGGCTATTAGTAACATTGATGGAGCAAATTAAATATTAACACCAACTGTATTAATTAAACAACTCCAGAGTGATATCCCAGAATGATGTCAGTAAAAATCTAAGGGAAACAAATTAGATATTCTTGTTGATCTTTTAATAATTTCAGCCATCTCAGAATTACCCACTTTAACAAAAAATACAGCTTATGTTGTTTCAGACATCAAGAATGTATGGTTCTGATGAAGCTAAATCTGTTGGAAGAGAAAAAATTATATTTTGTTTCTGATCTGTTTGTCAGGTGCAAAAATACTGAATACAAAATAGGTGCACGAGTATAACCTGCCAGTTGTAAAAGGTCATCCACTAGATGGAGTGCTAATTGGTTCAAAGTTTGGAGTCAATTCCTGTGGCTTCCATTTTAGTCACCTGGGATAATTTCAGAATATCCCAACAGGAATTTGAGTTTTCAAGAGATTAGATAAGCTATCAAAGAGCAATGGAAATGTCTGCATATGTCTGAACTAGATTTTGCAACTGTATGCCCTTTGCCAAAAGTTCGTAAGAGTCTCACAGGAGTATCAATGAACCTGCAGATATACCACAAATCCACAGAGTAGAATATCTGAATGTTCAAAATCCGTACTCTATAGTCCACTGTTATGGCACTCCTTTCTGGTGGTTCCATCTTAAAAAGAACATTTTCATTAACCTAGTATATTTCACACTGTTTTCATGATACAGGAGTTTATAGATAACAAAGCATCTTTGTGTTACTGTTTTAATACAGAATATGCAACAAGCAATTCATACATGTCCATCACCCACAAACACTAGGGTAAAACAACCAAACTGTTGGCCAAAATGAGAAGATAATTCTCCTACTCTTCCATTAAGTAATGTGATGGGATGTTTCATGCCCACTTGAGAATGCAAACAGGGCTCTAGTTTAATGTCTTCTCTGAAATATAAAACTTTTGATTGTGCAGCATTCTTTCAGTACAACACTGGAATATCACACTCAATTTTTATGTGCAAGTCTCTGTAAAGGGCTTTCATATACATATCACTGTGGAATTGCAACATTTCTGAATAATTTTGTCCTCCTTTCCTTGCATTTTCCATTCTGTTATGAACCATTCCACCAGATTCATCCACTGTCAAAGTTGTCAATGTTTTAGAATATATGTGAATTCTTGAAAAATTTTCAAAATCACTAAGAATCAAGTAAACTTTTTTACAAATGTTAAAATATATTCACACACACACACACACACACACACACATGTACACACACACACACACACACACAACATGCAACTGGTCTAACCTTGTGTGGGGTCAGCAAGCAGGTTTCTCAGCCTGACTTCGCTAGCATCGCACAGGTGCCACGGAAGGTTGTGCACAGCCAATGTTTGGGAATAGCCCATATATCTGTCAGCTGATCTAGGAGAATCTTAATGGAAGATCTGCTGTATTAACCTACAGGAGTTTGCAAGTGGAAATGAAACCCACCTAAAACAAGGCAGCTCTTCATAAAACTCGGCAAATCATGTTTTATTACATCTGTGGGATTTTAATATAGTTTTAATAGGGGTCTGAATGAGAAAATATTCTCATTCTGGGGTTCACATGGAATGCCCTGATCTCCCCTTTTCTCAAACCACAACAATACTGAGGGAACTTTCAAGCACTGTCCTTACCATTCAATTTTCAGCTTGGGATACCCTCTCTGCATTCACTCCATCACTCTCCCTCCAGGAGCAAAGGGCATAGTTAGCACTTAAGTGAGCTCCAAAAGATAACCATGCTCTTGACCCATCCTGTATTTGCTTGGCAGAGCAATTTCCCACTGAAAATCCACTGTGAATTACAAATTCCCACAACCTGTTTCGACTTTCAGTTAAAAGGCTTTGTGATATATTTTATCAATTGACTTGCTTGGTTAGCTATATCTGCACAATGATCATAATAACACCCACACCATTTTTGTTTCTTTAATTAATTAGTTATTTTCTTAACATACACTTTGTTAATTTAAATATTTGCTATAAATTCAGAACAATTGATGAGATGTGCAAATTGTCAAGCCAATTCATTTTTTACTCTATGAAAGGTACTGCTGCCTTTTCTATCCTAAAACCCTGAGTTCATTTGTCAATAATTAACGGATGTATCAGTTCATTTTCTTAAAACTGCTTGAATTAGGCTGTTTGAAATCTTGGTTAGCAACTCTTTCCAAAACCTCTGATTAGGATGCTCTTCCATTCATTGAGTATTGTTTACTTCTAGTCATGGAATGAAGTGGAAAATTGGAATGCTCATTATAGATAAGTCATCTAACAAATGCCGTCAATGTTTGTGTTGACACAGGGTGGAGAAGACAATTGACATAAGGCCAAAAGGGAAGCTCAAGATAATCCATGTGAACAATAATAACACTGAGGCTCACAAAATAGCTACCTGTCCTTGAAGGAAAGACTATGCATGGATATAGTTACCAAATTATTCCAATTCTTCTTATTCTACTTTTTCTTGTGAATGATGCTGATATGATGCTATGTGCCTGTGACGCTGCTGCAAGTAAGTTTTTCATTGCATCTGTGCATACACATACTTATGCAAATGACAATAAACTCGACTTTGACTTTGACTTCTTGTAGAAGCAAATTTCCCTCAATAGTGGCACTCTTGAGGCAATCTAAGTAATTACAGTTCCGAATATATTTACTTCCAGTCTCAGCAGATGACAACACGTGAGCTTCTAATCAGTCCATATGCCCATTCAACAAATGACCTAAGCACAATTAGACAATGTATTTGATCAGAGCACTATCTCGGACGTAAAGCAGTGCTTGCTATCTTTCAGTCCTTGCTATTTATTATGATATGAGGAATAATTGTGTGCTGTCAGTCTTTTGGCTTAATGTGCAGATGATGTGACCTTCATATTAGGTCAAAGCTCATTTTTTGGGAGTAGCAATAATTCCCATATCCTATGACAATGCCACATTCTGATGTAACAAGACTTGATGGCATACTGAGCAGTCTTCTCCATTTGAATAGCTAGTACCATCATAAAAATTGACAAGTCAGACAGACCCCATTAACACTGTAATTTCTGTATTGAACTTATGGCTCATTGCCCAGAAACTGCACACCATGACCTAGTTTTAACATGTTGAGGGTAACAGGTTGGATTTGGGTTCATAACGTTTTAATAGTTTTATTCACTTTCATAATGAGAATCATAGTTTATTATTCTGAGCTAAAAATGAAGAATAGTTAGATTTTTTTTTGCATTTACTTTAAATCTGCATATCTGAGTTAACCAAACGTGAACTGCAGAAGTAACAGTCTTGCCCTTGAATGTTTAAAGTCTCATCCTTGGACAGATGAGTATTTCTGTGTCTCCCACAATCTTATTCATATTTCTCTTCCCTTATCTCTCACTAATTTCAAAACATTATTGGTATTACTTTATCTTCAATAGGCATTTCTGCTGTGCTTGACTGTTGCATGCCCCACTGAATTTTAATAATGCCTTTGGCAATATTATTTGAAATTCTCTGGATAAATCTGGATTTAAAATTTGAAGTTATTATTCTTCGTGACTTCAAAATTAATTGTGTCAGACCTGACAAATAATTCACATTTAAAAGACACTTACTGTTCTGGGTCGTGATGGGTGACCCTTGGTTCCTTACAATGGTACATGCCATCTGACCATGATTTTATATCCGTTGATTTAATTGGACAGAAAATCACTCCAAGGAGGCAATCCTATCCACTGCATTCATAGGCCTGTTGGTAACACAAAGTTTTGGCAAAATATATTCCTTAACAAAAGTTGCTTGTCCCAAGGCACTTTACAGACAATTGAGTTATTTATTTGAAGCATAGTCACTGTGGTAATGGAGCCAATGTTCAAATATAGAAATTCCCATGAACTGCGATGTGAGAATGGTCAGACAATCTGCTATAATGATATTGTTTGGTGATAAATATTAGCTAGGACACCAGAAAGAAGGCAATGATTCATCTCAAAGAGGTGGCTTCTTACAGTTCAACTTTCCATCAGCTTGGGACAAGGATACTAGGCTAGATTGTGCACTGCCCAGTCTTTGGAGTGGTACTAGAACCTACCATCTTTGAAGTGAGAATGCTATCAAGTGACCCAGGCTGATGAGATCTTGTTTTAATAATGACACTCATTATCATTCAGTTTATTGGGCAAGATTATGCTAACACCTAACTGATGGTTTCATTGAGAAATGACAGCTAGTTACTTCCTGAACTTCTATTCCCACTCTCTGTAGCACAGAAGTACAGAAGATCAGACATCAGTTCATCTAACCTCCTGCTCCACTCCTGGACTCATCACTAAATTCAGGAGTGTCCAGTCAAGTAAGTTTATTGTCATGTGCACAAGTATGGTGAGATATAGTACAATGAAAAACTTGTTTGCAGCAACATTACAGACACATAGGTACAACCGATATACAGAATATAAACTATAGATGAATTATGCACACAATTATACCATACAGTAAAAAAACTAATGCTACTCCGAATCCTACTTACTGAGCTAAGGAGTTGGATGCACTTTGTATAGAGCCCCTCATTTTATATCAAAATGATTGCTATGTGTTGTTCACCTCCATTCATTTCAAAGGTGTCAGCAACCTTCATTAAACAGTTCATTTTGCTTTATTTGAATGAATATTTATGCTTTTAGTTAATGTGCAAGGTTTAAGTTAAATTTATTATCTTTTAATTTCTCTAATATTTTCATTTCTTGAATTATTTAAGTTTATTTTCACCATTTTCAGCGGAGAAGGCTTTCTGACAGCACATTCCTTTATATACTTCTTTAGTGTCCCTGTAAATTGAATGCCTTCTTTTGGTAAATCCCAAAGACAAAGCTGAAGGATTTGCAACCACCTTCAGCTGGATGTACAGAGCAGATAATCCATTTCAGTTTCTTCCTGAGGTCCCTGAAACTGAAGATGCTAAACTACAGACAATTTGATTGCACTGCCTAAGGATGGCTCACCGTTCACAGCCTGCTGCACCTCCCAAGATGCCTGTGTCGGTAAAGGTGGCAGAGTCACTGATTGCGTGTGACCAGGCCAAGGATAATTTAGCCCATTGTTTAATCCATATTGCAAAACTGTTTTTGGAGAATTAAATTCCTTTCAATGGTCATCAGAGAATTACTCTTTTTTTTAGATTTAGCAATCATCTAATCAAATTTTGTGAATGTGCTGAGTTAAAATACATTATTCATGAGGTTGTAGAAAAAAAGGCATTTCGCCATTTTACTCTTTGGGTAAAAGGGGCACCTGACTCCATTCACATAAATTGAGAGGAAGCAAATCAGTGTTAAAAGACACATTTGTCTTTCTCAGCATTTTTAGAATCTTTGATCACAAACCGGAAACTGTGGTGAATACATGTGATTGAAAAGTTCCCTCTTGCAGAAAGAGTTTAAAGATGGGGAACGATTAGGTTAACAGTTCAACATCATTCCACTGAGGCTGATTAAAGATGGTACAAACTGAAATTGTCTTGAACTCTGCAAGAGACATGAAGCACTGATGAATGTGAACTTATAGCCTCTCATTAGGTGTCTATCCTTATTTTTATCTGCATCCTTTTTTTTATCTTGCTTTTCCCAAAAGTAGTGGTCTATGCTGTAAGGCATACCGATTTCAAAGCATATTACTTCATCTTAGAACCTGAATAAAATGTGCACAAAGCAAAGGACTGTTTAGGCTTGGAATTGGAAAGCAAAACAGAAGATGTTGGATTGCCCTCCACTGGTTACATTACATCTGTGGAGGGAGGAACATTGTTAAAGGCCCTGATATTTACATAAGTGGGGGGGGGGGAATTACAATAAAGGATGCACAACTTGTTGATATGGGGTCTTGCAAATGGAGGAATAAGGAGTTTTTGCCAGGAATCCAAAGGCCTGTGTTCTTCTGCTTTCAGTTGACCATTGATTCCTTTGTGCGCTGCCCAAGTGTTAGTCTGATTGACAGCAAGTAGGGAAGTTGTGGCTGGGCTAGTAGGAACTTATGGCTGGGCTCATGGAGGTAGAGATGGGAGTGTGGATTTTGTAGGCAAAGGTTTGATCTGATCGTAATGTGAGGATAGATTCTAATCTATAGGGTGGGTGATCATTGGGGGAATGCGTGTGTACACGGGAGGTGGCGGTTTGCAGTAACAAAGTGGGATATTTAGTTTATTGATATATGAGGAAGGGGAGCAGTTGGGCTTAAAGAAATCACTCCTGCTCCTCTGTATTCACAAACTAATGAGCTATTCTGCAAAGATAGTAACCTTCTCCATAGAGCAGTTCTTGCCTCTCTTCAGCTGCTGGTTTTCATCAGAAAACCCACTTGGGCAGGGTTAAACATAGTAGACAGGCTAAATATGAGATTCAAAGCCTCATTAAATGAACAGCCTGCCTCCTGGGAAGAACCATATTGCTTGGTCTGATTCTGAATCCATTTGATCAGGAAGTGAGTGATTTGAAAGTAGTTCAGTGGCAAGCTGGGGTCAGGTTTGGAATTTTGCATTTTTCTTATGTTATCCAACTCAAGTCTGCAAAATTTGGGGGTTAAGTGTACACTAAATTGCTCATAGAAGGACAATTCTTTTTGACCCATAAACATTCATTATCATTCATTATCAGTTCATTATCTGTAAAATTTGAAGCTTCTGCCTCTGCCAATGATTATCTGACTGATTTTAAAGCTTCCAGGAAGGAAATGTAAGAAATATTTTATCCATGGCTTCAGAGAAGGTTACTACTATGTGACGTGAGTATGGAAATTGCTAATTTTAGCATGACTGTGGTAAATTGTATACTGAAGCATGAATATTTATAGCTTATATTTCTTAAAAGCTACTATCATAATTATTTGAAAAGTGAATATTAATTTAAAATTGTATCTTAATTAAAATACTACTTGTTAATTGATAATGACTTGACCTTAATCATTACTTAAGGTCAATAAAATCTGTTTGAAAGTCTTTATGGATATTAGGTGGCAAGGATATTAATTGCAATGTTATTTCTGTAGAAACATAAAAGCATAAGAACATAAAAAAAGGGAGCAGAAGTAGGTTGTTCAGCACTCCCAGCCTGGACTGCCATTTCACAAGGTCATGGCTAATCTTCCACCTCAACACCATTTTCCTTCCCTCTAATATAGAGAATTCATTAGATTTACCATCCTAAATGGCTAAATGGCTAAATGGCCTAAAGTCCTAAATGGCTTACCTTTACTTTTGAGACCACCACCCTTAGTTGTACACTCTTAAAGCAAGGGAAACATACTTCTTGTGTCTACCCTTTGAGCCTCCCTAAGAATTTTGTGTGTATCAATGTCACCTCTCCTTTCTTTCCTAAACTGTGGGGAATAGCTGCCTAGCCTGTTCAACCTGTTCTCAAATGCGAGACCTGCCATCCCAGGAACCAGTCTAGTTAATCACAAGTAAGTGCAGGAGTAATCTGTCCTCAAGTCTACCCTACCATTCGGTATGATCATGGCTGATCTGCCTAGCCTCAACTCCTTCCCTGTGCCAGTTCCCCAATGAAATATTTCATTCAATGAAAAATCTTTCTTTTTAGATATCTTCAACAATCTGGTCTCCACAACCATCTGGTGTAAAGGAATCCAGAGACTCACCATCATTTGTGAGGAGGAATTCCTGTACAAACCGGTGTTAAATGATTGTCCATCTTATCCCGTAAATATGTCCCCTTATTTGAGACCATCCCATTGGTGGAAACATCTCAGCATCTATCTTATCATGCCCCCTTCAGATCTTTTATGTTCCAATATGATCAGTTTTTATTCTTCACTACACTCTCTCTACAGCAAGTGCATCCTTTATTAGATAAAGAGACCAAACGTGTGTGCGACATTCCAGGTGTGATCTCACCATAATTAGAGTAGGACAGCTTTACTCTTACACTCAAATCCAATAGCAATAAAGGCCAATATACCACTTGCCCTCTTAATTGCCTACAGAGCTGCATGTTGGCTTTTAATGACTTGGGCACAAGGGCATGCAGGTTCCTTTGAACCTCGATGTTCCCCAGTCCCTTACCATTTAAAAACTACTGTTTTATTTCTATCAAAGTGGGTGACTTCACATTTCCATATTGTAACCCACCCACCATGCTTTTCACTACTTACTTCGCTTGACTATATCTCTGTGAAGTTCCTTTCTATCGTCATCACCACTCACATTCCCACTTAATTTTGCATAACCAAGAAATTGGCAGTCCCCTCAGCTGAAGCATTGATAGCTAGAGCCTTGTAATCACAACGCTTTGAACAACATCTTTGTGTGTTATGGAAATACTTTTCCTACTTCTCCTTTACAGATACATGGTTACAATGTGGAGAATTACTCCAACATTCTCACAATCATATTAGGCCCATGCCTTTGTGTTCCATTGTTCAAGCTGCCTGAATTCTGGCAATTTCCATACTCAACACAAGTATTCAGGTTACCTAACCTCATGTTATTCTAATGTATTCAGGCATTAGAATAATTGTATCAGTGAGAGCCTTTGTATTAGTCAACAATCTCCAAATCTGCACATTACTTTGTGTCTGCACTTGTGTCTGGTATAATTTTATAGATGAATGTCTGCTGTCCAATTGTGAATTCAGAGTAGGTAACAGTAATAAAGGCTACTACATTTGCCAGTGCTCTGAAGGGCATCTAATATTAATAAGGCAGATGACTTCAGTGAATGCAGGGTCTCATCCTGATGCAGGGTCTTGACCCAAATCATTGACAATTCCATTCTCCCCACAGATGTTGCTTGACCCACTGAGTTCCTCCAACAGTTTGGTTTTTGCTAATTATAGTGAAAGTATTTTTTTACGAACATTACCGAAAAATATTTTAAGAAGTGGTTGATATGATGTAATGTGAAGATGCAATCCACTAGATTCTTGAGGCAAACCAGTTGTTTCTTAGCTTTTCCTTCCTTTGTGATTTTTGTTATTCCCTAGTTAATCCAACCTATTTACTGTCAATTGTAATTTTATTATACTCCTTATCGCCAAAAACACCTTGTTGGATTTACCAGAGATCGTTGTCCTCACTAGCAGTGAGCACTACTTTTGCATTAGTAAATATAGTCGTTCTGAATACCTAAGATATTGTTATAAAAGTTTGGGGAATGGAATCAGGCCATTTTACTGATTCTTTTATGGGCAACCATTGTGAAATTACACTGGTATAATTAACATCACTTTTCTTTCCATCAAATAAATGAATGCATTTAATTTTAGGTGAGTATAAAATTGAGAAAGGAGTGAATGAGATAAGATAAGATTTCTTTATTAGTTACATGTACATCGAAACACACAGTGAAATACATCTTTGTGTAGAGTGTTCTGGGGGCAACCTGCAGGTGTTGCCATGCTTCAGGCGCCAATATAGCATGCCCACAACTTCCTAACCTGTACATCTTTGGAATGTGGGAGGAAACCAGAGCACCTGGAGAAAACCCATGCAGTCACGGGGAGAACATACAAACTCTTTACAGACAGCGACCAGAATTGAACCAGGGTCGCTGGCACTGTAATAGTGTTACGCTAACTGCTACACTACAGTGAAATCTGTAATAGAGTGAGCAGATTTCTATGTATGAAAGAAGTTACGTTCAAAATATGGTTCCAGGTTGTTGCCTGTGTACGTTACACCTCAGCAAAAAATTTTGGTTACAAGCTAAAATTTGTAGACAGTTTCCACAGGGAGCATATACTACTTTAGAATGCACACATAAAGTCATCAGGTAAATCTGTAAAGGAGGCTGGTTTATCTAATTCAGTGTCAGTGATGGAAGCAAAATGCCTTGATAAATAAATGATTGCAACTTCTATTTACAGTATATACCATTCTAATGTCGCAATATGTTCATGGTACCTTATGAGATCAAAATTTGACAGAAAGGCAAATGGCTATTGGTAGATGAACAAAAACTTGGTTAAAAAGGTAGATTTTAATTAGCATTTTAAAGGAATAAAGAGATAGAACAGCAGAAAGATTTACAACAGAAAGTCCAGGATTTAGAAAGTTTCTAATGCCTTTTTAATAATGTCGGAGTTGGCAAGACAGAGAACTTCACCAATAACAAACCTCACTCCTCCCACCATTGTATCATATATTTTAATTTAAATCATTTGTTGCTATCCAACTTATTGACATACAGTGTGAATAACCATGAAAACAGTGAAAAATACTACAACTAGCTGAACACTGTGTTCACATTTCATCTAAACTGAGTGGCTATTATTTACCCCTTCTATTTGTTTTTTTAAATTTATTTGTCAAATTACTAGCCATTCAGCTATATCCCACACCTCCCAGCTCACGCACCCCAGGTTCAGTATGCACCAATTTTTAATACAAGCTTACTGTGTTTTACCTGAATGAAATTAAGTAAGATAGAAGAGGTGGGTTAAAACCTCAGTGCACATCATTCATTGCATTGCTCTTATGTTTAGAAGAAAAAGTAAAATAAGTATATCAGGTTAATTAAGCATAGTTTAACCTTTCATAATTCACATTGATTGATTAATTCTGTTATATCTTCTCCTTCTGGATGCTCTTCAATCATTTCTTTTGGTATGAATTCCAGTATCTTCTCTTATTGCTGACGTTTAGCTTATGGACTATATTTCCCAGGTTTGGACAGACATAAAATGACATAAAATTCAATGAATCAGTGATTTTTTTTTGTAGTGCAGCTTTCAAGCATCACAACTTCCTTAAATTAAGAGGACAAATGATTAACAATTTGTATTTGGATAGCTTATCACACTCTCTTGACATCTTGAAACTCATTAAATCTAATACATTCTGTTCATTGAAGGATAATTATTTTATCCATTTGGTTATCCACTTCTGGCTATCACATATTAATGTTGAATCAGAATTTCAAAATGACCTGATTTAATAAAGCTCCGTGCAAAAACAGAAATAAAAAAATAACATAGCAGTGCTTGTGTTCTTATGCAACATATAAATATCCACCAATACTTGCTGAATTATAATTTATCATTAAATATCATAGCATGAAATACTTCAAAACAATTAAATGCCTGAAAGGTACACAGATGTTCAAACACCACTTGGTAATTTTTGAAGCTGTGATGCAAGCTTCATCCAACAAGGAAAACAAAAGCAGAATTTTCCATGGATTTATTTAGGTTTAGGATTCTCCTGTCAAGTTCCAGGCAAGTCTGGAATCTGAGATCTGCAGCAACTATCGTAACTAAAGTTGGTAAAAGGGGTCTATGTCCATCCTGCTATGGGAACATATTTGGAAATAAACAGAGCAGTAATGAGATTGTTGATGCATTGCTTTCTAAATACTCAGAGTACCCTGGATCCAGTGAAGGTTCCATTAGACTGGAAATTAGAAAATATAACCCCTATAATTCAAAAAGGTAGACAATCTCATTAACCACTTCTTTTAAAATCCTTGGATGAAGTCTATAAACATGTAATTCAAAAAACTTGGTCCATACAACTTCCCTGGTGATTGTAAACTACCCGAGTTCCTCCCTCCCTTCCAATTCTTACATGAGGGATGTTATCCTCTATAGTGAAAACCCAGAAAAGTACCTGGTAAATGCATCTGCCATCTTCTTCTTTTCCATTATTAATTACTTAGGCTCACCTTCTATAGAAGCAACAGTCACTTTGCTGACTCTTTAAACATCTGTAGAAATTGTACTGTGTTTAATGTTTCTCGCTAGCTTTGCCTCCATCTTTCCTTTCCTTATTAATCTCTTAATCAGTCTTTGCTATTTTTATGTTCTGTCCCATCTTTATATAATTTTTTAAATTAACCACTGACGGTGGATTCTCCCCTTGTTATTTTTCTTTCTTGTTGAAATGTTCTTACATTCAGTGTAAGAACATTTCAATGAGTTGGCAAATTGTCACCCAGTTCAGTTCCCATACTGATCTGGGTTTCCATGGTTTTTGAGGTGTTAACAGATCTGTTGCCAGGTTGAAATATGGAAATATTTCTTTTCATTTATTTGATAGGAGATTGGTCTACTCTGTCAAAGGACTGGCATGGACTTGTTATTTTTTAAATCGATTAAAACAGCAGGCTGATCAAGTACAAATGAATGTGGATAATGGGTATAAAACCAGAAAATGGTGGGGAAAATTGTTCAGACAACATCTGAAGATAGAGAAGCAGGTGAATGATCTTTTATCAGAACAGTTCCTGCAAAAGATATTCACCTGAAACATTAATCATGCCTCTTTCTCCTCCTCTCTGCCTGGCCTGCTCAGTAATTCAAACATTCCGCTTTGTTTGGATATCCAGCATTTGTGGTTTGTGCTTTATGATTAAGAGTTTTGGATTGCTGGGTGGCAGATAGTATTTAATGCAAAATCATGATTTGGAAACTATTACAAAAAAATAAGATGGATCCATGATTTAATGGTGCCTGACATGGAGAAGGGAATTGAAGCTACTGCATTAACACAAGAACAGAGAATGCTGGAAATACTCAGCAAGTCAGGCCAGATATGTGGGAAGAGAAGCAAAGTTAATGATCTAGAGATTCTTAAGTTTCCAGCCTTGGCATTTTTTTTTATTTTCACTTTTTTGGAAGTACTGCATGACAGATTGCTAAATGCTTAAACACAGTGATGGCAGGAGGAAAGGAAGCAATTGGTCTTTTGGGGGAAGAATGGAGTTAAAATTGTAGTTGTTTATTCAGTGAATTCAGAGTGAAGGTCCAGTCCCACCTAAAATACTAACCTGAACTAATTGAGAGGAACCACAGTAAAGGAAAATTAAGTTGTTCCTGTGATTAGATACTTAGCTGTGATGGGAGGCTGCAGTTGTTAGCAATTCAAAGTCAAAGTTGAGTTTATTGTCAGATGCACAAGTACATGTATGCACAGGTGCAATGAAAAACTTACTTGCAGCAACATCACAGGCAAGAAGAACATAAATTAAAAATAAATTATACACAATTTTTACAAGAAACACAATTAGAACAAAAAAAACAAAGTCCATTTTCATGCAAAGTGATCAAAGTGGTCTTTGTGTTGCTAAACTCTAGTGATTAGGGTTGTGTAGGTTGGTTCAAGAACCGAATGTTTGAAGAGCAGTAGCTGTTCTTGAACCTGGTGGTGTGGGAATTCAGGCTTCTGTACCTCCTGCCAGATGGTAGCTGTGAGAAAATGGCATGGCCTGGATGCTGGGGATCTTTGACGATGGATGTTGCCTTCTTGAGGTAGTGTCTCCTGTAGATACTACCGATGGTGGGGAGGGATGTGCCTGTGATGTACTGGACAGAGTGCATTACTCTCTGCAGCTTCTTACGTTCCTCTGCATTTGAATTACCGTACCAGAACATGATGCAACCAGTCAAGACACTTTCAATAGTACATTTGTAGAAGTTTGTTTGCGTGTTCAGTGACATGATGAATTCTTATTCTAGTCAATAAAGGGATCAGGAGCTGTTTCATAAAATCACAAGAAAATATAGAAGGAGGAAGTGTCTATCATCCCAACTCAGTTTTTAGATAACTGAATCAAAATACTGCTCTGTCTTCCCTGTCAAAGCACTGAGCTGTTTGTCAAATAATTTCATGGTTTATGCACAAAAATCTAACAAAAATGTACTGAAAGAATGCTGCTCTGTTGAAAGTGCCACTTTTCAGATGAGTCAGATAATGTTTTGTATTGAATGCTTTCAGATGGAATTTGAAGAGGGTGGTTGTGTTCCAGAAAAGACCAGAGGACATATCCCTAGTGAACTGGACAACAGTGGTACCTCATTCAGTATCATGGAACAGGTTTGTTCATTTGAAATATAAAAACGAAAATTCCAAAAACATTCAGCAGGTCAGGCAGCATCTGTGGAAGAAGAAACAGAAAGACCATGGAAAGGGATGGGGATATTCCGAAGCATGTTAATGTTAAAAAGGAGGATGTATTAGATGTCTTAGCAAGCAGAAAAGTGGATAAATCTCCCACACATGAATATGATGTACCCCAGACTGCTGTGGGAGGCAAGGGAAGAAATTACTGGGATCCTGGCAGAGATTTTAACATCTTTGTTGGCCACAGGTGAAGAGTCAGATAACTGAAGGGCAGCAAATGGCAGTACCTTTATTCAAGAAGGGCAACAGGGATAAACCAGGTAATTCCAGGCCAGTGAGTTTAATGTCTATGGTAGGAAGTTAATGGAAGAGAATCTGAGAGACAGGGTTAATCTACATTTGAAAAGGCAAGGGATAATTGGAGGTAGTCAGCATGGGTTTGTTGGTGGGAAGTCCTATCCAGTCCTATCCAGTCAGAAGTAACAAAGTACATTGATGAGGACAGAATGGTTGATGTAGCTTGCATGGACTTCAGTAAGGCCTTTGATTGGGTCCCACAGGGAAGAATCATCCAAAAGGTTAAAGCCTATGGGATTCAAGGTAAGATGACAAAGTGGATGCAAAGTTGGCTTGGTAATAGGAGACAGAGGGTGATGGTGGAGGGTTCTTTTTCTAATCAGAAGCATATGACCAGCAGTGTACCAGAGTGATCAGTGCTTGTTGTTTTTTCTCTGCATTAATGACTTGGATGAAAATGAAGGTGATATGATTAATAGGTTCGTAAATGATACAAAAATTCGTGGTGATGTTGATGGTGAGGAGGCTAATCTTAGGCTACAGGACAATATCGATCAGTCAATAAGTTAGCCAGGGCAATGGCAGATGGAATTTAATGCCAGAAATTGCAAAGAGATGCACATTGCACAGATATACACCATGAGTGGTTGGACCTCAAGGGGCTGTAGAGGGACAGAGGGACCTTGGTGTATAATCTACTGATCCCTAAAGCTTGAAGTACGGGTAGACAAGGTAGTGAAGAAGGTATACAGGCTGCTTGCTTTCATTGATCAGACATAGAATATAAGAGAACAGAAGTAATGTACAATTTCATAAAACATTAGTTAAGCCACAGCTGGAGTATTGTTGCAGTTCTGGTCACCACAATATAGGAAAGACATGATTGTACTAGAGAGAGTACAGAGAAGGTTTATGAGGATATTGGCTGGGATGGAATGTTTCAGTTATGTAAAGAGACTGTTATAGGCTGTGTTTGTTTTCCTTGGCATGACAGAGGCTGAAGAGGTAACTGATAGAGCCTTACAAAATTGTGTAGGGCATAGATAAGGTAAAGCATAGGAAACTTTTCCCCAAAGCTATAACCATGAGGCAGAAATTTAAGTTAAGGGGTAAGATGTTTAGAGAGGATCTGAGCAAGATTTCTTTCAGCCAGAGGTGATTGGAATCTGGAGCACACTGCCTGAGTGGATGATGGAGGCAGGTCCTCCAATAACACTGAAAAGTTTCTGGACAAGCATTTGAATCACCAAGGTAGAAAAGGCTATGGACCAAGTGCTGGTAAATGGGATTATTATATATCGATACTTGATGGACACCATGGTGTACCGAAGGGCTTGGTTCTGCACTGTTTTACTCTGGCTCTCTGTTCTTTCATCAGAATCTGTTCTTATGAAGTGTCTTCAACTTGGACTCTTAAGTCTATTTCATTTTCTGTAGATGCTGCCTGACATGTTGAATGTTTTGAGCATTTTCTGTTTTTATTTCAGATAATCAGCATCAACTCTTTTTACAATTTTAGGTTGTAAAATTGAACCTGGAAAATTGAAATAGAAAATGTTTGAAATTTTCAGCAAGTTAAACAGCATCTTTGAAGAAAGAAGCAGAATTATCATTCCAGGTCAAAGTCTTTTCACTGGACTTTTCATCATGGATGAGACTTTGCCAGGTGGGATGATCATGACTAAAAGTCTCATCTCGACTCCAGGTCAATGTTGAAATTTTTCATGGATGACTTGTGAGAATCTTGGAATTCCTTCTTATAATCCACTGTGGAAGGGTTGATTTTGGTAGTCACTCATCTGACATTCCAGTGACGTTTCCTGCACATTTCATCTCACCAGCTGAATGTGGATGCTTGGAATATCAACATGTATGAATGTCTAGCCCCTTATTTTGTCATCTCATCCTCATCAATTTCCTCAGGTAATCTAGATGAAAGTGCTTCAGCTTTATAGCACAGCAATTGTATGTCATCCACCAAGCATGCATCATGTTTGACAACACAATGGCTTTGAAGGCAGTTCACTTTTGTTTGCTGACTAAAGTCTCTGTACTCCCACATGCTTTTTTATGTAATCTGTTAATGACCATGAAGTGTACTGTTGGAGTAGATGTTCCTGTCCACTGTCTGGAGAGTTTGGCAGTTCAATGTGATGGGAGGCTCCAAGTTAAACTTTCTCAGTGCAGGTTAGTGCAGTGTTATTGTAGTTTTGAACTTGATTGGGGATTAAAGTCCATTCTACATTGCAGGGCACACATTCAGGGTATAACCATCAGCAACCAGTTACTTCCTGCAACTTTGGCTTTACCAGTACCTTGCAAAATTAAGAAACTTGCTTTCTTTTCTATGTTGTCCTCTCTCTTTTTTTCTTCCTCCTGATTAATGCCCTCTCTCTCTTTCTTCCTCTGTCTTTGTTTCCGTCTTACTCCATGTCCGGAATATAGAGTCATAGAGCACTGCAGCACAGAAACAGGCTCTTCAGCTCATCTTGTCCATGCTGGCCTGGTTTTCTGCCCAGTCCCATCTACCTGCACCCAGACCATAGCCCTCCATACTCCTCTCATCCATGCACCTATCCAAACTTCTCTTAAATGTTACAATTGAACCTGCATCCACCACTTCTGCTGGCATCTCATTCCACATTCGCACCACCTGAGAGGAAAAAGCCTGCATGCATTCATCCTATCTACACCTGTCATAATTTTGTATACCTCTATAAGATCTCCTCTCATTCTCCTGTGCTCCAGGGAATAAAGTCTTAACCTATTCAACCTTTACATATAACTCAAATCCTCAAGTCCCAGCAACGTCCGTGTAAATTTTCTCTGCATTCTCAAGCTCATTGATATCTCTCCTGTAGGTAAGTGACCAGAACTGCACACAATGCTCTAAGTTTGGCCTCACTAATGTCTTACACAACTTCAACATAACATCCCAACTCCTGTACTCAATGCCCTGATTTATGAAGGCCAATGTGCCAAAAGCTTTCTTTATGACCCTATCTACCTGTGATGCCACTTCCAAGGAATTATGGATCTGTATCCCCAGGTCCCTTGATTCTACTGCACACCTCAGAGTCCAACTATTCACTCTGTAAGTCTTACCCTTGTTTGTCCTCCCAAAGTGCATCACCTCACACTTGTTTGCATTAAATTCTACCTGCCATTTTTAAGCCCATTTTCCTAGCTGGTCCAGATCACTTTGCAAGTTTTGATAGCCTTCTTCACTGTCCACTATGCTCCCAATCTTGGTGTCATCTGCAAATTTGCTGATCCAGTTTACATCCAATTCTTTTTTATAACTTTTTATTCCTTTCTTCACACTCCCCTCTGCCCACTTTGCTCTATCTGTTTTCTTTCCTGTTTCCTCTTTCTTGTCTTTTTTTGCTTCCATCTATCTCCACTGTCTCCCAGTTCCACCTCTGCTCCCCTACCCTACCCGGCAGAACCTGCCTGTCATCTTACACCCCTCCTTAGTCCATCAATCACCTCAGGCTCCTTTCTCACCACTCCCCTTCTTCTCTTTATACTGGCCATCTCACCTCTCCACTCTCAGTCCTGACGAAGAGTTTCGACCCGAAACATTAACAGTTACTTTCCTCCCACAGATGCTGCTCAACCCACTTTCTTCCAGCAGATTGTTTGTTGCTTCAGGTTCCAGCATCTGCATGCTCTTGTGTCTCCTTTTTATGACTATTGAGTCTCTATCAACCTGCCTTTCATGTAGTATTTTCCAGACAATAACAATCTGCTGTTAAAATGTGTTGCTACTTATCACCACTCTGTATTTTTGCCAAATATCGTAAATCCATGTTTTCTGTTTAATGGCTGGTTTATCCATGAAAATAATTTCCCGATACTGAAACAAATAACTCTGAACATTTCAAATCTTGTCATATCCTTCTAAGAGAATGATCCCAGCTCTCTAACCTCTCCAACTGACTGAAACCCCTGTAAGTAATTGTCTCTGCACCCAATCCAAGGGCTAATTAAACTGGACACAAGACCATGGTTGAATCCTAACCAGTAATTTATAAAGATTTGTCAAAACTAGCTTGCTTCTCTATCCTTTGCCTCCATTTACTTTTTCTTCATCAACAAGTATATTATTTTCGTTGTGGGCGAACACAAGTTTCCAGAAATGTCTACTTTCTTTTGGAAATAAACTGATTTTAATGTACAGATTGGAGTCCTTGATTCTGATTGCCATTTTTGAGTTGAAATGGTCAGGCAGTGATTGATTAATTCACTGGTTATTTCAACAACTGATGGAGGGAATATTCTGCTTTGGCTGATTTGGAGTTATTTTTGTGGATCTAGGAGGAACTGAAGTATTTTTCCAAAATAAGTAGACTGACGGTCACCCCATCTCATCCCCATTCCTTTTGCGATTATAATCCCTCTGGCAATTATTTTTCTGCCGCCTACAATGGACCAGCAAGTGGCCTTAATTCAGCAAACTACATCGAGGCCCTGCATCTTGTTGACTCAATGTTGATGAATCAGTGCCTCACAATTACTGTTGTTTTGAATGTGGATAGCCATTTGCTTCCATTGTTAACTCAAAAATTTACTTTAACATTTCTAACACAGTCAAAGATTCTGCAAGAACAGGGTGAAGCATTAATAATTTTACATGAGTGAGGTATTTTTATAGAGTGGAGAATGAAGAGAGGAAATGAGACTGAATGGCTAAGAAGATTTTCCTTAGTCATATGCACTAAAACATGATATAGTAGAACATTTGTGCTGTATCTTGTTTTTGAAATCAAGTTTTATTGATATCAATAGAACCTAATATTAGAAGCAGAGTTCAGCATATGTACAGTACAAATTGAGTGAACATGCTTGAAGACAATTTTCTTCTTCCTTATATCAGTAAATTGAAGAGGGAGTTGGGGAAACACTTGACAAAAAAAAAGCTTACTGATGTAAAAATGTTATTGCGGGTATGATACCATTTAGAATCTTTCTGGGTGGCCCAGATAGATTTCACCAGTCTTTATTAGTTGCTTATATTTTTACATTGCAACAAATGAAATAAGTAATGAAACCAAAACCTAGGTGGTCATTTAGTGACTGAAAAGCATCTGTTAATTTTTTTCTCCATGGATGGACCTTCATCATCTGTATTTACAATGTGAAGTTGATCGATGTTTATTTCCTACAGACTAAATTCAAGTTCAAGTTCAAGTTTATTGTCATGGGCATGTATAGCCAGGGAATAAATGCCATGAAAATTAACTTACTGCAGCAGCAGCAGCACAGTACATTGCAAACATGACAAACATAACTAACATAACCTTAAATCGACATAAATTACACATAACTTACATGACAAAATAAACAGAAGTAAACATGACATTAGTTCAAGTTGAGGGAAATGTAGTCTGAGGTAGAATTAGGGTTTTTCAGGTCAGTTCAAAAACCTGAGGGCAGTGGGGAAGAAACTGTTTAGAAGGTTATAGACCAAACACTAGCAAGTGGACTAGCTTGGATGAGGCATCTAGGTCAGCATGGACCAGATGGGCCAAAGGGCCTGTTTCCGTGGTGTATGACTCTATGACTCTAAGCTGTTGTTGCAACTTAAGGTGTGGGTCTTCAGGCTCCTGTACCTCCTGCCTGATGGCAGCAATGAGAAGAGGGCATGGCCCTGATGGTGGGGGTCCTTAATGATGGATGTTGCCTTCCTGAGACATTGCCTCTAGTAGATGTCCTTGATGGTGAGGAGAGCTGTGTCCACCTCTCTCTGTAGCCTCTTGTGTTCCTGTGCATTGGAGTTCCCATACCAGGCCATGATGCAACCAGTTAGAAAGAGATGAAAAAAACAAAACTGGTGGATGTGGCTAGGAAGGAGGTCACCACAGATCTCAATGAATTGGTGAACTTGAGTAGACCTTGAGGGGCTGAATGACCTCCTGTTCCTCTAATCTAACCCCAGTGAAGAGAAAAGTTGTAAATTGTGTGAGAGCAGAACTCATACATATTCACTTGACAATTGTACCAAACACATGAAATTGATCAAATCTCCTCAGCTATTGCATTGAGAAAATGTTATCTGGTTGTACCAAGGAAAGAAGCTGTGTTGATTTATATTCTATTTAGAGAAATAAAAAGGTTTTCTACTCTGCTCTGAATGCTTATATTCTGAAATTGCTCTATTTACCCCATTGTTTAGTTTTGGTTATTGCTCATTCAATTTTTGCAAAGTCACATTCACAAGTGAATCGCCTGATCTCACTGATTGAGGTGATAAGCTATATTATTCAAACCATTTTCCCATACTGATGTGGGAAGGCTGTGTGACTTTTACTGCTCTGCAGGATGCAATTGTCTTTGAAGTGTTAAAATTTCTTTCACAATTGTGCAAGCGTTTTATATAAGTTTCACAGTTGACACCTGTTGGCGAAAAAAATTGTGGCAATGCAAGGATAATTTAAATGCTACATCTCATCACTCAGTCCCTATATGAGGTAGTACAAAATGAATGCCTGAAACATTGAACATGCTCCATTTGCACATTTGGACAAATAAATGAAGACAGCGATTACTAGCAGTTTTGAAAATTGAGCCTTTGTCTAACCAATGAATACCCTGATTATTCTGTTATTAGGACCTAGGACTCCAGTGTCCTTTACATCCTGATAGTGTCCCATTGTGTTACATTGGCTAGATCATGAGTGGGTATTGAGTGCCCTATACTCTGAAAACCAATTAAGTGTGAGCTGGAGAATCATGGTTTTCTTATTTTTTACAGTAGGTTTATGCAGATAGCTCAGAGTGGAATATCCACATTATCAAGTGTTGAAATGCATGGATAATAATGTATGGCTGGAGGTACTTTCAAGGCTAATGGCAGGAGATTACATAAACTGTGAGGATGGACTCTGAGCACAAAAACTAAATGTAGAGATCAGATTGTAAACAAATTCATGTTTCCTATTATTTTATTCCTGCTAAATATTGTGGTTTGTTTTTATCTAATGATTGTTTTAAATTGAGGTGTGCAAACACAGATTTCAGTGTAATTTATGTGGAAAAATTATTGTCCTATTGCAACAATCATTGCTTTCACACTACAGCCTCCACCCACACCAACCCCACCTCCCCCCCCCCACCCGATGCTTATCCCCACAAATTGCTTGCCATTTGAAGTGGATTCAAAACAGCTTGCATTTGTTATAACTGCTAAATCAAAATTCTGGGTCTAACCTCAAAGATGTACAGTAACCTGCACTCATATAAATCTTTTTGGATTTGTGTAAATTATGTGCTGCTGGAGTTAATTTAGTGACAGAAATGCAGCAGTTGTGTTTTTATTATATCCTCATATGATATGAATATGATACATGCAATAAGAGTTGGTCTGGTGCTGTTCTTTGATTTTTATGGAGCGCCTGTATATCTTTTTTAGTTTTCCTGTGGCATTCCATAGATGCCATGGAAGTAGTAATAAATACTTGTATTTTAGGCTGGATAGCGCTCTGACAACAGAAGCTTCAATCATTACAGTGTAACCGAACGCAGCGCGTTGCTGAAAGGAAAACTCAGAGACGTGGAGGCTGAACCGGAGCACACTTTACTGAGACAAGCAAAACGCGCGCGCGCGCAGAAATACCCGAGAGCCTCTCTGGCGGACGTGACGTAAGGTTCCTGCCAGAAGGCCCGCCCCACAGTTAGCCTACGACGTGCTTCCTCTCGTCCGCCCGCAGCCGCCAATGGCGGTTCGAGTTCCGTGATTATGGGCTGCTACACCACCACCCCCAGAAATGTCCATCGGGGGTGTGGGACCCCCAGTCTGTGTGTCCCTCTTGGGTGGCCTGCCCCGCCGGCGCGGTGAGGGTACCTTTACCAGCTGCTCAATGTCCAAATGCGCCGGTTTGAGGCAGTCCACTTTGAAAGTCTCCTTGCGGCCACCCACCTCCACGACACACGTAGATCCATTGTGCCGGATCTCCTTGAAGGGTCCTTTGTACAGCCTATGTATAGGTGACTTGTGCATGCCCCTGCGAATGAAAACATACTCACAGTCCCAGAGGTCCTTAGGGATAAAGGACAGTGTAGTGCCATGTCTGGAGGTCGGAACCGGTGCCAGAGTCCCTACCTTGTCCCGCAGCCTCGTCAGCACTTCTGCCGGCGTCCCTGATTGACCTCGGGCCTCTGGAATGAACTCGCCCGGGACCGTCTGGGGGTGCCTAAAACCAACTCTGCCGAGGAGGTGCCCAGGTCCTCCTTGAGGGCCGTGCGGATGCCCAGTAAAACCCAGGGGAGCTCATCTGTCCAGTTGGGCCCTCTGAGGCTGACCATCAGGGCTGACTTGAGGTCCCTGTGGAACCGCTCGACCAAGCCGTTGGCCTGTGGGTGGTACGCCGTGGTGTGATGTAACCGGGTGCCCAGGAGCTGCGTCAGTGCTGTCCACAAACCTGACATGAACTGTGCCCCTTTGTCGGAGGTGATGTCCGCTGGGAGTCCGAACCTGGCAATCCAGTTTGTGATGAGCGTCCTGGCGCAGGATTCAGTGGACGTGTCCTCTAGCGGCACGTCCTCCGGCCATCTGGTGAACCTGTCGACCATGGTGAAGATATACCTGGCGCCCCGGGAGACGGGCAGGGGGCCAACGATGTCCACGGGGATGTGATGAAACCTCCCGAGTGTCAGCTGGAACTGCTGGAGGGGGGCCTTCACGTGCTGCTGGACTTTGGCGGTTTGGCTGTGTATGCAGGTCCTGGCCCAGTGTCCGACCTGCTTGCGCAAACTGTGCCAAACAAATTTGTCCACTACCAATTTGATAGATGCCCAGATGGACGGGTGGGCCAGGCCGCGTAGCGTGTCGAACACCCGTCACCTCCATGCTGCTGGTACCACAGGCTGAGGTCTGCCAGTAGACGTGTCGCACAGGAGCCGAACCGCTGTCGGGCTGACGGGGGCGTCCCCCAACTGGAGTCCCGAAATGGCGGTGCGGTAGGCTGGGATCTCAGTGTCCGCCTGTTGCGTCTGCGTCAGCGCCGTGTAGTCGATCCCTGGGGCTGAGGTGGTCACTGAGTGGATGTGGGGGCGGGACAGTGTGTTGGCAACAGATGTTCTTCCCTGCGATGTGGCGGACATCTGTGGTGAACTCCGAAATAAAGGAGAGGTGCCTCTACTGCCGAGCCGACCATGGGTCCGATACCTTTGCAAGGGTGAAGGTGAGGGGCTTGTGGTCTGTATACATGGTGAAGTCCCTTCCTTCAAGGAAATACCGGAAGTGCCAGATAGCTAGGTAGAGCGCTAACAACTCCCTGTCGAAAACGCTGTACTTAACCTCCGGTGGCCGCAGGTGTCGGCTGAAAAAGGTGAGCGGTTGCCACTGGCCCTCGACGAGTTGCTCCAGGACTCCGCCGACTGCCGTGTCGGAAGCGTCAACTGTGAGCGCGTTAGGTACATCGACTCTCGGGTGTACTAGGAGGGCCGCCTTCACCAATGCCTCTTTGGCCCGCTTGAAAGCCTCCGTGGACTCCGCGTCCCATGCCACCTCTTTGGTCTTGCCGGCCTTCAGACCGAACAAGGGTCTCATGATGTGCGCTGCCGCCGGCACGAACTGATGGTAGAAATTTACCATCCCCACAAACTCTTGCAGGCCCTTGACCGTGCTGGGTTTGGGAAACTGGCGGATGGCCTGGACCTTGTCCGGTGGAGGGGTGGCTTTGTGCTGGTTGACCCTGTGGCCCAAGAAGTCGATCTCCATCAGCCGGAACTGGCACTTCGCTGGGTTGATTGCCAGTCCGTGGTCACTCAGGCGCTGGCAGAGTTGGCGCAAATGTGCCACGTGCTCTTTGCGTGACTTGCTGGCCACCAGGATATCGTCTAGGTAGATGAAGACGAAATGCAGGCCTCGCCCCACCGAGTCCATAAGCCTCTGGAAAGTCTGGATGGCATTCTTGAGGCCGAAAGGCATCCTTAGGAATTTGAACAACCGGAAGGGGGTGATGAGGGCTGTCTTGGGCACATCGTCGGGGTGCACGGGGACCTGATGGTACCCTGGGACCAGATCGATATTTGAAAAGATGGTCGCCCCGTGGAGGTTCGCCATGAAATTCTGGATGTGGGGCACTGGGTATCGGTCGGCGGTTGTGGCATCATTGAGTCTCCTGTGGTCCCCACAGGGCCTCCAACCTCCTGTGGAATTGGGCACCACGTGCAGCGGAGGTGCCCAAGGGCTGTCCGAGCAGCGGATGATCCCCATCTCCTCCATCTTCCGGATCTCCTCCTTGGCGAGGTGGAGCTTGTCGAGTGGGAGCCTATGGGCACGGGCGTGCAGCGGTGGTCCTTGTGTGGGGATGTGGTGCTGCACGTCATGCTTGGGACCAGTAGTGGAGAACTGTGGGGTGATGATGGAGGGGAAATCCGCCAGCACCCTGGAGAACTCATCACCCGAGAGTGTGACAGAGTCTAGGTGGAGGGCTGGGAACTGGGCTTCTCCGAGCTGGAAGGTCTGGAACGTCTCGGCGTGAACCAAACGCTGGCCCTTCAGGTTGACCAGAATACTGTTGGCCCGTAGGAAATCACCCCTAGTAACGGCCATGACACCGCTGCTACAGTGAAGGTCCAGGTAAAACAGCTGGGTCAGAAATGCAGTGGGATGGTACGCGAGCCGTACGTCCAGATGGTGGTGCCATTCGCAGCGGTGAGGTTGGGGCCTGGGGCCACGTTACGGGTGTCCATGTTCGAGGGGGAAAGGACGCTGATTTCGGCCCCGGTGTCCACCAGGAAACGTTGCCTGGAGTGTCGGTCCCAAGGGAACAGGAGGCTGTTGAGATGGCCAGCCATCGAAGCCATTAGCGATGGCCAGCCCCAGCATTTCCCGGAAAGGCACACAGTGGATGGCAGCAGTGCGCATTTGACCCCCCTCTCTGATGGTAAAAGCACCATTGATCCGAACCCTCATCCTTGTCCCCCGTGGGTCTCAGTGGCTTCAGTTGTGGGGTCTTTGGCCTTAGGCTGCGCAGTCATGATTAGGCAGATGGAAGCTGCTCCCCGCTGCTTACTCTGCCACAAAATGTCCGCCCTGGCCACGAGGCTGCGGGGCTCGCTGAAATCTTCACCCGCGAGGAGGAGGCAAATGTCTTCTGGCAGTTGCTCGAGGAACAACTGCTCAGATAAAAGGCAGGGCTTATGGCCATCCATGAGCGCCAGCATGTCGTCCATCAGCTCGGATGGCTTGCGGTCGCCCAGGCCATCCATGTGCAGAAGGGGCGCGGCTCATTCGTGGCGAGAGAGTCCGAAAGTGCGGATGAGGAGTGCCTTGATCTTAGCGTACCTGTCCTCCGTTGGTGGATGGTGCAGGAAGTCGATGATCTGGCCTGCCGTGTCCTGGTCGAGCGTGCTGACCACGTAGTAATACTGCGTGACGTTGGCTGTAATGCCTCTGATACTGAACTGGGCCTCAGCCTGCTCGAACCAAACGTGGGGCTGAGCAGCCCAGAAGGTCAAGAGCTTGAGCGAGACTGCATTGTGCAAGTCGTTGGAATTCATGTCACAGGTTCCAGATGCCATCCGGAAGCGTCAGGGTCACCAAATGTAGCCGAACGCGGTGCATTGCTGAAAAGAAAACTCAGAGACACGGAGGCTAAACCAGAGCACACTTTACTGAGACAAGCAAAACGCACAGGCACGCAGAAGTACCCGAGAGCCTCTCTGGCAGATGTGATATAAGGTTCCTGCCGGAAGGCCCGCCCCGCGGTTAGTCTACAACACGCTCCCGCGCGTCCGGCCGCCGATGGCGGTTCGAGTTCTGTGAGTGCGGGCCGCTACAACAGTAAAAGCAACACTCAAGAAAGATTTTTTTCAATAGCAATTTGTTGTTTTAACAAGCTGATCTCTTTTGTTTGTTCAAACTTGAATATTAGTTGCCTCACTCAATAGATCACTTGTGTCACTCTGCCATTATAATGAGATGACAATAAAAGAAAGTTAGCCTCAAAAATTGTTGGTGCTTGTAAAAGTGCATTAATATTTTAATATTTATGAGTCCACCATTGAGAAACTCAGTAGAGTATGGGACCTGAGGGCATTGTGTGATACTTAATTGACATTGCATGAAATAGGGTGGGAAGCCCATAGTAGAGGCAGGTAAGCAAATTATTCAAAGGGGATCAACATGATTCAGTTCCCAGCACTGGAATGGAACCCTGTTCAGGCAGGCCAACTTCAAGTAGCAATGAAACTATGCACACAGATGATGTTGGCCACATATACGTTTGTGATAATTATGGAAGTGACATCTACACATACAAACTCCTCTTTGGTTGTCTTTGCATATGTCCAAGTTCCTCAGACATATATTTGCAAACACCAATCAGAACTTTGAAAGACTTGTGTGAAAAATAGCAGATTTTGTAACCCATAAGATCAGCCCCTGATTTTCAGTAATGTCTGATTTTGCATAGATATTGATTTGTGCAGGGTACAAATAAGTACTTTTGTAAGAGTAAAAACTTTACCTGGGGTAATTTTGTTTGTTGTACTGCAGCTCAGAAAAGAAGTTAATAAGTGGTTGGGTAAAGAATGAGTTATGTTTTCATGCTTGGAAAGCTGTGAATTACCAGAACAAAATGGTTGTCTGGACAATATATCCAAGTACTTACATTTGTGAATTATTTCCCATTGTGATATATTTGGCAGTACACATGTAGATACAGGCTTTGCGGTTTCCTGTTGATCTACAGGGTTTAAAATAGGAGTTCTGATTGCATGTAATCTCTTGGCTATAAAAGCTCAACTAATGAGCTAACTAGGATGTTTAAGATGATTAGACGATTTAATGGGACTTCAGAAAACAGGGCACCATCTTAAAGTCAGAGTTAAGCTGTCAGGGGCAGTGTCAGGAATTGGAAATCTCAAACCTGTCCCAAGTGGCTGCTGTTCTAATTCAACTGAAAACGTCAAAATGTTCTGTTCTTTCTTGGTTAATTTAAATGAAGTAGAGATGCATCAGCCAAGATCGATGCTTTATTTTCATTCTTATGAGCTTACTCGTAATTTATGTGTTTTGACATCAATAGCTGATTACAAGTCCTATGTTCTGATGATTTTATTTACGGGCTGAATATTTGGACATCTTTTTTTCACCTCTGTCATTCTATACAATATATCTTTTATCACTGTAATAACCAATATCAGCTAAATATTATATTCATATTTGATCTCCAAACTAATGTGTGCCTTAATCTTCACTGCAGGTAAGGCATGTTTTGACATTCCTCACCATTTTATGGGGTCTGTCACCATTTTCTGTTTAAAACAGCTTTGTAGAGTAGAAGAACAATATATTATCCCCTTGAATTAAAGGGAATGATTTCTCTTTGATCTTGCACAATAAAATTTAATCTAAAATGTTCAGTTCACATTTTTCCCAAAACATATCCATAATGATGCACAATATTTTCACTGGTCCACACTCAAGACTTTTTCTGAAGTACATAACTTTTTTTTGTTTAGTTCTAAATCTAATGGCAGAGATCACACAGCACATTTGATACAGATATCATAAACAGGCCATTTCATTAAAACTGGAATGAATAGAATTAATACCATAATTGAATCACTAAATGAAGTCAAACTCTGCCACTGCACTGAGGGCAACATTTTATTCCTGTTGTGTCATTTTAAATGGAGCCATTAGCTGGATGTACTGGATGTACTGTGATTGATGTTTGACAGCATGCAATCTGAGCAATCTACTTAATGAGCACACAGTGTAGAAATCTCATGCCCTCCTCCAACTCATTTCAAATATTTAAAGTTGTTCATTGAAGATTATTTTGTAAGTGCATTTTTTTTCTAAATATGTTTTCCTATGACCAAGAAGGAGGCCGTTCAGCCTGATTGAGTCTATGCTGGTTATCAAAGCAATCCCATCAATCCATTCCCTCACTTCTTTCCTTGTAACCTGCATGCCTACCAACACCCCACCACCTACATTTGGAATAATTTACAGTAGCCAATTAACCGACCCACCAGCATATCTTTAGGCTGTGGGAGGAAGACAGAACACCTGGTGGTCCAACACAGTCACAGGAAGAACATGCAAACTCCACACAGGCAACATTGAAGGTCAGATTCAAACTCAAGTCACTGGAGCTGGAAAGCTGCAGCGTCACTGGGAATGCCACCATGCTACCTGGAAGTTATACTTTTTCTTGTGAAAAAGGACGTTGGTGGTGTCCTTTCCCTTTCTGGCATGTGATTGGATGTTATCATTTTGCAAAGGAAAGTCTATTGCCCAGTCTTAATTTCTTATTCTATTGAAATCAATGTAGCACTAACTGGGCAGATTCTAAAAAGGACAACCAATCCACTGAAGCAGATCAGTTTGCATCAATGAAGCTGAAAATCTAATCCATTGTCAGCATCAGTTACTGTAACAGTTTACAGTACAGAAAATTTTTTGGCTCATTGTTCCAGCCCAGTGCTAGAGCAATCCAAAACTAATTTGCTCCATTCTACATTTTCCCTATAGACCTGTATTAAAGGCTGCTTCAAATATTTATACAATTTTCACTTAAAAGATGCAATGGTTTCTGAATCAATCATTCCTTGTGGCAAATAATTTCAGCTTCACAACACTCTGTGTCAAAAGAATTTTCAAAAGTATGCCCTAATTTGAGTGACCTTTTAGCTGATAATTCCTTGTCACTGATATCTCAACCAGTCCTTCAGTGCATCCAAATCATTCATAATATTAAAACCAACTTATTCTCCTCATTTTTTTTCTCTGCTTCATTACAAACAATACTATATATGAAGTCTTTGCTCATAACTTAGCCTTCACTTCTTAACCCTCGGTTTGTCTCATTGGAGCTATCCAAGGTCTCTTTTCTGGCTTTACTGAGCTGCTTATAATAGGGTGCCGCAAATTGTGTTCAGTACTTAAGTGTGACAGTCAGATTTATATAAATGCTTTATTAACTCTTTACTCTTGCTTATTATATATTCTTATGCAAAATCCATTGGTCTCATTATAAATTGAAGAAAGTTGGCTGGTGAAGTGAGATTAAGGCATAGTACTGTGCTTCAGAGAGGCTTATATTCTCCAATTATCCTTGGGTAAGTTTGGCTATCTTCTCAAGGAGTTCCACTGCAAGAATACTTCTTACTGTTCCCTACAGATACTGGCTAAACATTGGGACAAATCATGCTTCTTGGATCTGGTGGTTCCCAATGGAACTGTCAGCCAGGATGTCTTGGACTTCCCCACCTGTGCAACAGATCTTCTTCTCTGCCAAAAAACTCACCATTCAGTCTGGCAGTCTTGCATTGACCACTGAAGGAAGGAAGGTCAATTGTATTTCACATCCAACTCCCTCAGCCTTACACTAGGAGGTAACAAAGGTGTAAGAAGCTAGGGTGTAACAAGCCTTTCATTTGGATGGGATCTCTGGCTCATTGGAAACAAAGTAAGTGTTTGGGCCCATCTCTTCAAATATACACATTGCTTGATTTGGAACAAAGTGTTCCAGTGTCTCCTTGGCTACCACAATTGCAATAACTAGAAAATCATCTACTAACTTCAAATGAAGATCATGCTTTCATTCCTTATATCCAATTCCTTATTTGGTAACCATGATAATACATGTACAACGCATTTTGTTTTGAACATCGGTGTTCCATAGAAGATAAGGGAGTGGTCCATCTGCACATTCTTGGTACAGCATTGTCATTATTGCTGACCTAGGATCAAGAATGACTAGTAAATGCTCACAATCTGTGACCGAGGTCAAAGGTCTGCCCAGTAGGAGCAGATGAAACTTCATCTCTTGAAAGACAATTCCTAATGCCTCTTTCTCAAATTGAGAATGGTTTCTTACAATGTTAAATTTCACAATATAAAATTTAAAAAAAATTAAAAATGTACATGACACAAGCACCTGATTTTTCTTGACCATTGTCCATTACATGATTGATTCCATATTTCACAGCACTGTATGCAAATGTTGATGTACGTGCTGTATCATGGTGAACTAACAAAGGATCACTTTTCAGGGTCATCTTATATAAATCACATACCATTTGATGTTTTTTGATGTAATGTTACATCTGAGCTCAAACGTGAGATTATGTGTGCTAAGTAACTAATTGAAATCGATACTCAGCTAAATTTGTCGTGCAGCATGTGATCAGAGAAGGCATCAGTGCTGAAGAACCAAGGAAGGTCTTTCAAGGGACAATAACCCCACTGATTCCAAGTTCCAACTTTATAGATAACCACAATTTTTGATGGTTTAGCATTGAAATGATCTTTTAAGGCTTCTGTTCCTTTGCTAAACAAAACATGCTGCTTTCTGAGAAATGGACTGAAGTGAAATATTTTTCTGAACTGATTCCAATTAGTAGAAATTCTTGTGCCCCATATAGCATCATTTTGGGTAAATATATTCTCACCATCACCATCTATATCCATTAAAAACAGAAAATACTTATTTCAGTTTTCTAACATTCACAGTTTATTTTTAATTTCCATTTTGTCATTTGTTTAAAAAAACTCCTCCATGAGTTCAACGTACAAAATGAAAGGCTTTCATTCCTCAGTGTTACAAGGATTACATTGTAAGTACCTTGAGTTGGGATTGCTATCCCCGACAAAATTGATAATATTGGGCAGGTCATCTGCCTTTTTGATGCCATTTGAGTTCACTGACCACATATTTGACTAAGGAAATTAACTCCACCATCTTTTCTGTCACAACTCCTGTCTGTTGAATACATGGGCACTTCCTTATCCCACACACACTGAGAGTCACTCTGTTGACCGCACTATTTCTGTGCCCCTCTTATTCACAAGAGTTGTGCTAATTCCTTCCAAAAGTATTTACTCAGGAAATACATCATCCTATTCATCTGCAGTAATTATGTAAAAACTTCCCATGAAATCTCAGTCTTTCATGGAATATGGACATCACTCTATTTAATACCCATTCCTCAGTTCCCTAGAGAGAGTGACCATGAGCTATTTTATTGAACTGTCAGGTACCTTGTGATAAAGCTACACCCATTGTGTTATTATGCAGGGAATTCCAGGATTTTGATTCAGTCAATATAGGGGAACTGAAATATATTTCCATGCGTGGAGGGTTATGAATTGCAGGAGAACTTGTAGATAATGATGTTTCTACGTGTCTGCTGAGCTTGTCCTTCTGGAGGAACATGTCATGACTTTGAGAAGAACAACAAGAGAAGTTTTTGCAGGTTACTATAGGGCACATTGCAGATGGTACACAAAGCAGCTATGGTGGGTAAACTCAAATCAACCTTTCTTTCTCTCATTCAGTCGTGCTCTTACTTCAGTGGCAGCAATAGTCAAAATAAATCTAACAGTCTACTCACATCAAGTTCGGCATTGGCATAATTATATGAAAACCGACATGCCCTCTTCAAGAATCTATTGAAATTGTGATGCATGTCCCACCATTGTGCTCTGTGATTGAGCTGACAATTGATTCTTTACCTTGTCAAAATCATAGACTTGCAAGCAAATTACAGGTCCTGGACTGTTATGGAATATCTCTCTGCAATAAAGGAGTAAAATGCTCATAAAGAAGGATTGAAATTATGTTAAATAGGGAAGGCTATTGGTTGAAGAGACATTGATTATGAGAATGCTGGAAAATAAGGCCATTGGCCTGATCTGGAAAGTGATATTGACCTGGTTACCACTTACTGTCAGGTTGCAATTTCACCTAGATAGGACATACAATGAGTTGTGATGTGATTTTTCCCACGATGGCCACAGTGTTCAATGGCTTCACAAAATAAACACAGCACAAACAATGGGATTTGATATTGTTTCATCATTTACGGGATATGGGTATTGCTGGCAAAGCCAGAAATTATTGCCGATACTAATTGCCCTTGATAAAAAGGTGGTGATCGAGCCTTCTCATTGAACAATTACAGTTGTCTGGTAGAAGTACTCTCACAGGATTGTTGAGTAGAGAGTTCCAGGATCAAGAACTGGCATTGATGAAGTAACAGCAATATAATTCTAAGTCAGAATGGTGTAAGACTTACCCTGCAGGGAGAAGGGCTCCCATGTGCTTTCTAATCCTTTCCTTCTTTGTTGTGGAGAGCATGTTTTTGGGAGATGTTGTCTGAGTTGCCTAGCCATGTAACTGCACTGCATTTGTACCAGGTTTAAATTACAGTTATGGTACATCAGTGAAGGAAGCAGCGAATGATCAGATTGGTGGTGGGAGGCCATCCAAGTGGGCTACGTTCCACTGGATAACGTCAACATTCACCAATCTTACTGAAGCTGCTCTCATCCAAGCAAGTGGAGAGTATTTCATCAGATTCTTGAGATCTGTTTAGTAGATGGTGGAGTGTATTGGGAGTGAAGAAGTGGGTGAACTTCCAAGGGATGCTCAGCTTCTGACTGTTCTTGCAAATCCAATATTTACACAGTTGATCTAGTTGGGTTGCAGGGCCAGGGTGACCACAAAGAACACTGATGATGTGGGACTTGCCAACAGTAATATAGAGAGTCAAGAATAGGTATTAAAACTCTTTTGTTCAAATGAGGTTAATAAATACAGCAATGAAACCAGGTCCTTGGGACATTGCAGCATTTATTGATCTCTCTCACCATTTCTTAGGCCTCCTTGTTGCAATTGTTTGCATTTTCTAGCAGTACTTGGAGGTTAGCATCGGTGACGGCAGTTGTCTGGTCCCTTGTCAATGACACTAATAGTCTCCAAGCTGCACAGTGACTCCCTGCTGTAGTTGGATTCATTGCTCATCTTCCCTTTATGAGGATCGGGCATGACATCAGTTTGGTTAAGATGGTTTCTGTGGCTTCATGGAACTCCTGAAATGATTCTTACTTATGTGTGGTAATGGAGAAATCACCACAATTGAAGCTTCATAAATGTGCAAAGTTCTAAAATGAGATATACTCTCAAAAATCCAGTACCACAGATATTGAGACAACCTGGCACAGACCCCTCACAGTGCCATTTTAGAGCATCTATGTAGGAGACGGTTGATTTTTAGCCCTGTGGAAAACTCTTGGAGATCATGAAATTGTGGATGTTGAGGGGCTCTTTCTCCCTGACTGGAGACTATAGAACAAGGAAACATGGTCCCAGTATTCCCAATTAGCTCTGTGGAATCACACAGTGATTAATTACGGAAGCTGATAGTGTCTTATTTAATAGGAGAGGAGCCTCAAGGGGTTTTATGACTACTCCTACCCTTATTTCTAAAGTATTTACATCCTTGTCAATTTCAATTTTAAAATAAGTTGCTTTAGGCAGTGTGAATAATCATTAGGTTTTATCCAGAACTCTAAATTCAAATGAAGGAAAATCTGCTTCTGCTCTATTTTTCCCCACCTACATTTTTTCTAGTATGTCTAGTATGTCTTTCATCAGCATGGTGCATAGGTATCAAGGTCCAATTGTACTTTGATAGACATAGACATAAGTGCCCATGATAAATGTTATCTGGGTTAGTACATACTTAGCCCAGTCAAATACACACTTAGCCAACCTTTCATACCTCCCTCGCTGTATTCACCTGGAATACAGTTAGATTCAGCTATAGCTTTGTAAGTTAGTTAAGACCTACACAATAGATGGATGCAATAAAATACCATGTCACCAACACCCACTTTCACACTTCTTTCATTCTCCAGGAGACAGAACCAGAAAAAGATTTTCATAGAAATCTGAAATTACATTTTCTTGAATGTAAACATATTTCTTCCACAGGAAAAATTGTTTCAATCACAGCAATAAGACCCTCATTCAATTGGCAGAATATCACCTGTGCAGAAGAAAAACAAAATAATATTAGAAGATGATTTAAAATCAGAAATTCAATTGCAATTCAGTTGCAGGGTAGCAGTGTTTTAATTAAAAAAAATCTCCTTCAGGATGCTGTGAATAATTAAAAAAAAAACTTTCTACTGAAATCAGTGCATAGTATATGTAGTGCATGACCAAGCGTTGTGAATTGTTGAAACCCATTTCAATAATACAATAGAAAGGATGACTAGCTTGCAAATTTGGAGGCATATAATCAAACTTGGTGTACTTTCTGATATCTAGAATATACTGTCAAGTGTTCTGAACCTCCATTTCATTTGTGCAGAAACTCATTTGGAAGTTTCCTGTCATTGAAGTTCAATGGCATGAAATTATTCAGGTTTACACAGAGGAAACAATTCTGAAAGAGAAAAACTGCTTAATACCAAGAAATTGGCTTTTCTTTGGATGATGCATGCTTAATTATGACAAAATTACTCATCTTAAATGAATCACTTGAAAAGTTACAAAAGAAGAGTTAGTTTAATTACTTTCAGAAGCAGGCTAAACTTTGAGTCCCAGGTAAAACGAGGAAAAGTGAGAGAGTTGTCAATTCAGGAAGATTATCAGGCAGCTTCAGATGGCTTAATGGGTAATTCTGGTACTGAAACATATTAAATGAAATAAAATATGCAACAGATATCCTAAACAGAGACAGAAATAGACCACGAAAATGGGAAAAAATTGTAAATGTTGGCAATTTGAAATGAGAAGAAAATGCTGGAGATGCTCAGCAGGTAGCACCTTTGGAGAGAGGAAAACACTGGCTCCTCATTCGGCACCACCCCACAGTGTGTTGATTACCAATCCCATTCTTGATGTTGGAATCTGAACACTCAGAGATACACATTCCTGTACTTTAAACAGGCATCCAATTGGGCTCTGCCAAGAAGCTGGTGCAAGCCTCTGCTTTCAGCTTGCATTCCCACAGCAAGAATGCAGAGAAGTCAGAGCTGTACAGTTCAGAATGGGCCTTTCGCTTCACTATGCCCAGGCTGACTTTTTTTGCCTATCTACACAAAAAAATGTCTCTTAAACATAGTGATTGTACCTGATTCCACCACCTTCTCCAGCCGCTGAGTTCCAGATATCAACCACTCTCTGAAGAAAAAATTCTTCTCAAATCTCTTTTTTCATTCTCTCATTCCCTCAGTGTTCCATGGAGGGAGTGGTGTACCTGCTCCATGCTGAGTTGCTGGGTTTAGGGCTTCATGGTGGCTGGCACAATGTGTGCAGACCATTACCGGAGATAGGCAGCATTTGGTCCATGTGTCAACAGACTGCCCAGATTGTATGGTATCTCTAATCAATGCCTGTTCGATGTGATGGAAGCTGCTGTCTCCCACTCTTTTTGTTTGGCCTGCACAGTTGTAGCCAACCTGGAGATTTCTCTTTGGTATCAAGGTCAGTGGTAGTCATTAGCAGCAGGTGCAAGGATGCCTATACAGTGCTGAGCCCTCAAACAGGTAGTTGGTCAACACCACATTGGTTTGCTGTAGATGATCTGTTGAGGAGACTGTTGAAGTCTTCCTTTCGTGTCTTTGATACAGCTTGTGCCATCTACCAAATTCAGGGGAGCTATACTAACTTTGGATGGCTTGCAGATTGTTGAGAATCAAAGGGCATGTTTGCATCGTTTGTATGAGTGCAATGCTGAATTTTGTAGTTTTTCTCTCTCACCAATCATCCTGTCACTTTCTCATATCAGAGTAGACTTTACCCTGCAGATGTTTGAAATTATCATTCTTTGAGCTGGAAGTGAGATTGTTCTGTCTTTCAGTGGGAGGTTAATGATATTGTCATTATTCACAGAGAGTGCAGAGAAATCTTTATTCGGATATGGTGGAAGTGGGTTCGGAAAGTTTGCAATGAGAGGGATCTGTCTGCCAGAATGGATTTTCTTCCCATGCACCTTCTCTGGTTCCTTCAACCCACTCCGTGTCTCTGCATTATTTGCAGTTCTTATAGTTGCTCTTCTTCTTCATGTGTTTCTTGATGTGACACATCAAGGTGAGGGCATGACAAAGTGGGCTGGACTGGGTCGAGGATTATTATGGAACGACATGAGAATTCCATTGTTTGATGTGCAAATAGATAAAGGGGGCACAAAGCAGGATGGCAAAGAGCAGAAAGCCATAATGGCTTTGCATTCAAAGTCAAAGTCAAAGTCGAGTTTATTGTCACATGGACAAGTATATGCATCCACACGTGCAATGAAAATCTTACTTGCAGCAACATCACAGGCACATAGCATCAGATAAGCAGCATTGACATGAAAAACATAAATTAAACACAAATGATACACAATTTTTACAAGAAAGAACACAATTAGAACAATTAAAAAAACAAAGTCCATTGTAGAGCAAAGTGATCAAAGTGATCATAGTGTCGCAAAACCAGCCCCAGTATTTTCAAATCTCCAACTCCCCTGGATGTTCCCCAGAGAGTAAAACTTTCCTCCTTGAATACAAAAGTGAAAATAACTTCTGTATGTCATGAAATACAGCAAAACTCGGGTTCACAAGATCACAAGACAAAGGAGCAGAAGTAGGCCATTCGGCCCTTCGAGTCTGCTCCATGAGCTACACTAAAAACTATTCCTATCCTGCCCCAATTTCCGGCCTTGTCCTTGTATCCCTTGATACCTTGACTAATTAGATACCTATCTATCTCCTCCTTAAACGCCCCCAGTGATTGGGCCTCCACAGTTGTACGTGGCAAAGAATTCCATAATTTCACTACCCTCTGGCTAAAGAAATTTCTCCTCATTTCTGTTTTAAACTGGTACCCTCTAATTCTGAGATTGTGCCCTTTAGTCCTGGACTCACCCACCAGGGGAAACAGCTTAGTCATATCTACTCTGTCCAGTCCTTTCAACATTCTAAATGTTTCTATGAGGTCCCCTCTCATTCTTCTGTACTCCAGTGAGTACAGTCCAAGAGCCAACAAACACTCATCCTATGTAAGCCCTTTCACTCTGGGAATCATCCTTGTAAATCTCCTCTGAACTGTCTCTAACATCAGTACATCCTTCCTAAGATATGGGGCCCAAAACTGCACACAATATTCCAAATGAGGCCTCACCAGTGCTCCATAGAGCCTCATCAACACTCCCCAACTTTTATACACTATACCTCTCAAAATGAATGCCAACATAGCATTTGCTTTCTTTATCACCGATCCGACCTGGTGGTTAACCTTTAGGGTATCCTGCATGAGTACCCCCAAGTCCCTTTGTGCTTCTGTACTTTGAATTTTCTCCCCATCTAGATAATAATTTGCCCATTTATTTCTTTTTCTAAAGTGTACAATGGCACATTTCTCAACATTGAATCTCATCTGTCATTTCTTTGCCCATTCTCCTAAACTATCTAAGTCTTTCTGCAACCTTCCCGTTTCTTCAATACTCCCTACTGCTCCACCTATCTTGGTGTCATTTGCAAACTTAGCCACAAAACCATTTACTCCATCATCCAAATCATTAATGTACAAAGCAAAAAGAAGCGGCCCCAACACCGACCCCTGTGGAACACCACTAGTAACCGGATCCTTTTATTCCCACCCTTTGCTTTCTGCCTACCAGTCAATGCTCCATCCATTCTAATATCCCACCTGTAATCCCATGAGCTCTCATCTTATTAATCAGCCTCTTGTGTGGCACCTTGTCGAAGGCCTTTTGAAAGTCTAAATACTCAACATATCATAATTGTGGGTGACAGGTGCATAACTCAAGCAATTGCATAACATGTAAGACTTCAGTGAAGTACAGATATGTGTAGGTTTGATTGAAGAAAGGTTTGGAGGTGAAAGCTGGGTTATGGGCAAATTACTTGGTAATTGTTTTTGTGATGTTTAAATCTGGTGCAGAAATAGGACTGAAATTAAAAATACATTCAAAATTTACCACTGATTTTCATACATTATGTGATTACTGTTAAATTTACTGTTTATATTCAGTTTTAAGCCAAGTTTAAGGTTGTAGACCTTGACTTCATAAATAGTCCGGTCAAGTAATGCAGTAGAACAAATTTGTATTTGTGACAGAATTGCAGTCACATAAATAAAATATTATATTCCAACATATTATGAACTAACCCTTTTCCCTGAAGTCTGCAGCAACAGTAAAATACTTTACTATCAAAACGGGCTTCAAATCAGATGGTTCATACAGCTAGGTATAAAAAATAAATACTAGTATCTTTAGGTATACCTGAGAAGATAAACCAATACTTTACCTTGGATTAAGAATTTGCTTTAATTTAATAATTTAATAAGATCATCTCACCTGATGCCAGCCCACCGTTCATAAATTCACACAGCACAGAAACAGACCCTTTGGCCCACCCAGACAAGTGAACCACCAAGCACTCATTTACACTAATCTCATTTATTTCTCTCCACGTTCCCATTAGTTCTCCCCAGATTCCACCACTCATCTACACACTAAGAGCAATTTAAAGTAGTCAATTAACCTTAACCTACCAACCCTCTCATCTTTGGGATGTGGGAGGAAGCATTGGGATGTGGAAGGAGGAAGCAAGTGGAGGAAACCCATGCGGTCACAGGGAGAGCATGCAAGCTCAACACAGACAGTACCTAGGGTCAAGATTGAACCTGGATCACTGAAGGTATGATGTGATAGCTTTGCCAGCCATGCCGCTCTAATGCTCTGCAGTTGCAGTTAACCTAGCAGTCATAGTTACAATATGTGCTGATTGAAAAAGATCAGTGATTCTGCAGAATTCCCAATCCTTAAGGCAGGCATTACCAAGGATCAGCTTCACTAGGGAATAAGAGGCTAAAAAACGGCTGGCAGGACAATCAGCAAGCAACTTTGCCAATCTGGTACCTTCTGACTGGAAACAAAGGTAAGTATCATTCATTACTCCTCATAGTCTGGTCAAATGCAGTCATGTGGGAAATCTTGAATGGTGGGAATATGTTTTTGTACTTGACATTCATCAAAGGTATTCTATCAAATGATCTGAAGCTTGGGGAGTGTGCACAGTACAGTCACAGAATTCTCACATTGTAGGGTTCTTTATTGAGTACTTCTCTGCAATAAAATTATATCCCAACAAGAGAAAAAAAATGGAATGAGGAAAAGGTTTCTAAATCAAATGAGGCCATTCCATTTCACAAACATTGCACTGCCAATGACAATACAGATTCTTGTGCAACTCAACACATTTCCTAACAAGGCTGTATAATCAAGGATCAAATTAATCAGGTAAAAATTTAGACTATTTCCTTTATTCACTTTCCCAAGCTAATCATGTGAATATTTAGTATGTGGATGTATCATTACAATTGGTTTCATTCATGAGTTTCACTGCAATAATAATATTGCTGTTGAACAAGAAAAGTTGCATTTTCCACATTATCCTTGATTACCTTGTTTATATTATCCTTTGAACATTAAACACAGATCTTAACCTTTTTAATTTCCTGCCAATTCTCAATTGTCAACTTGTTTCATTTCTGTTGAAATGTCATTGATCTAAAATGTAAACCTCACTTTGTAAAGGAATGTAAGGAGAAACTGAGGAATGGAAACTCAGAAATGGCAGGAATCTGAAGATCCAATCAAGTTGACCACAAGACAACATAAGATTCATTTGTATTTTGTTTCCACCTTGGTCAGATTGGGAAGATGATCTGGTGGAAAAGTCAGTAGTAGAAGGTTTTAGGTGGACATCACTGAGGACAAATTAGCTGAGCCTCTCTTCTGAGTCAGAAGGTTATGGGTTTATGCCTTAATCTGTATAAAGTAGACAAACAATATCTTGTGTTGCTGAGACAGTTAATACTTCACTCATATTCATCATTTTTGTAATTAATCTATCAAATGAACACTTCCAAAATTACTTCAAAGGACTCTGAATTATGTAGAGATGTCCATACAGTATTATGACAAAATATATGTGTACTAGCATTGCTATTTCACAAATTATGTCAATATTTTCTGCAGATTTCATTTGCATTGACTAGAACACAAAAAAGCATAAAGAAACATATCATTGCAGGTCCAAATATGTTCAGAACATTTGACAAATTTCTTCTTTAAATCCATAATCTTATTGTGCTTTGAAAATTAGTTTGACTCAGTCAAACTATAATTTATGCCATAATGTTTAACCTTGTGCATTTGAAAATGTTTTCTTTCTAGTGTAACAAGTTGTGATATCATGCTAAAATATTGAAAAATATGTTAAACATTATACAAATTCCAGTGAGAAAAAAAACTCATGACCTTGTCAAATAAATCATAACTAACCCTTAGAAACTCTTCAGCTGTAACAATCTGATGTTAGGTGAAGGATGTGTCATTTCTAAACTTTGCAGCCCATATTTACCCTTTGCAGAAAAGCTTTCTTTAGCCTTTGCACTGCACATAAGGAGGCTATTAAAGGAAATAATGTCTTACAAACATGCTCCAGAAGTGGTGCATTTGGTCAAGAAGTTTGTACACAGGGATGTTCTGGAATTAACCACTGTAAGTAGGTCATTTATTTGCAATGGTAACTATATATTCGGAAAGCTAATCAATATGAGGGTAGGTCTGACCTGAACAAACTAGTCATGAATCCCTTGCTGACAATAATATTTGCTGCAAATATCACAACTGTAACATTTAACTGCCCTGGTAAGTTACCTCTTGCATTTTTTTGCAAGTCCACTGTCCTGGCCGACTTCTTGATTTGCAGGGTTACTTGGAGCAGTTATGTGATGAGTTTGAACATTATGCAAAAAGATTTACGATCCATGACCCATCAATGAGCTGCATGATATGACAAATCATTAACAGTATTCAAAATTTATCTGGTTTAAGTTTCAGAATCTGTCAAACAAAACTAGCTTGGCTTTAATCTTTCATTGCCATGCATGTCATCTTGAGACTGTTGAGCGGGGAAAACATTTTGCCTCCAATGAAATGATTACCAAGATTTTAAGAAACAAAAGAGGTGAGGAATGGCATTAAACCTAATTCTGAAAACTGAAAGATTGCAAAAAAATGGAAAAAAATAGAAAATTGTAAGAATCCACAGATTGCAGGAAAGAAGGAGTTGAGGAAGGAGGGTTTGATAATAAGTCCTGGTTTCAACAAAAACAATTTTGGAAACAAAAACCTCTAGAACAACATATCTGGATCTTAAATGCAATTTATTTCCGATGCACTGATCTTATTTCTTCTTTAAAATATAAAACATTAAAGTATATTCAAATCTGTGGAACAACATTCAATTTTGTCCCATTGTGATGCAGATATTAACAATTCCTCCTGTCAATCTCTGACTTTGCAGGAATCTTCCCAAGCTGGTTCATTCAATGAGAAAAATCAAATGAATTATAACTATGTATTGTTTCTTTTCAGTGAGTGGACTCTTTTAAGTGGTTTCATTGCCTGTCTGCCCGTTTATGAATGTAAATTATCATACACACCCATATTATGCTTATGTGTTTCCTCTTCAATAATTACCAATGTAAAGCTAATGCAAAGACAAAGCTGATTATTGTTCATTGGGTTATAGCTATGATTATCTCAAAGGAATAAGGGTTTACTTATAATTAAATATTACTCCAGTTCTTGTTGTGGTTTGAGGCTGCTGGAAGAAATGAGCACAGCCCACATTTTTGTGATTATATAGAGAAACAGAATTAATTAAGGATATCGACAAGAGAGAATATCTACAGAGTGACATTACATTGAAGCAACCAGAGTTCACATTGTCTTCTACTAAAGATAATTGGAATTATTTTAATATACCTTATTCCTTTTGTTTGGTAAGAAGGAAGATGATGTCTAAAAGAAATCCCAACAGAAAGACAAAATGGGCAGTAGAACATTACAAGATGAAGAGGAACAAGAGGAAAGGAGCCCCCCTAATAAGGAATTCATCTGCCAACTCCAAGCCAGCAGTTATATGGCAAGAACTATGGATGAAATGGAGGGTGGAAGCAAACAGATAATAGAAAGTGGTCTTCAGCAGGGAAGCTCGCTGAATCCTATCATTGACCATCATGGAAAGAAAGAGAGATGGCCTGTTGCATTTTATTACCTGCCTCTGTGACTACATGGAATTGTTCTTAGGCTCTTGGAAAATTTAGCTCTACTTCTGTCAAGAAAAAATCTCTGCAATATTTGAATTTGGTTCCTTCCTGGCAAAGCCAACTGAATTTGCCTGCTTCAAGCTGTAATGATCTTATTCTGTGTGAAGGAGGCCACACTGGAAGGCCACCATGCAAGATAAATAATTGCCAAGCCAGGAAAATTGATCCATTCCATAGTAAGAGAAAGGGACAATGTGCAAAGATTCCATCCCATCCCACCCCAGCAGTAAAACTACCTCAGAGAATAATCCAATTCTCTTCTTCTTCATTCTTCTATCATGGGCAGTAAAGTGGAACAATAAAGGTATAGATTTCCTCACAAGTCTTCATGGAATAATCATGAATTACAAAGTCAAACTTCCAGAGAGAGTTTCTAATTGAACTGAATGACGCACATATTATATGGTTTCGGATATACTTAGTTACCTTGGATTGTTATCAGATATACTTAGTTACATTTTCAGTTGTTTTCTTTTTCCCAGGACGTTGCTGGATAGAATCTCACAAGGGTAAACCACAATTTATCAGTGAGGCTTGCATAGCATAAGTCTTTGTGACATTAGATGACCAGTTCTGCCCCATTTGACTTGGATAACTGGCCAGGAGTTGTCCACTGGTGAACTGGACTTCACTCTGGGTCATCCCTTAATGTCTTCCAGGAAGCCTTTCATGACTTCCTCAGGTCAGTTTCCAAGCTGGACTCTTTTTCCAAAATTTTTTAATAAACTATGAGCAGACTTATGTGACTAACTCATTCAACACTCTGGTGCACCTCAGCTTTCATTGGCCCTTCTTCCACACACAGGTAGCCTGCCTAATCCAGCAATGAACTCTCAGCTTTGGACATTAGTACAATGAATTTTAATGTGGACATACATGAAATATTGCACTTCAGGAGGTGAAATTTAAGAGGAGACTATAAAGTAAATGATAAGGCCCTTAGGAACATAGATGAACGGAGGGACGTTGGGGTAAAGTGCATAGCTTCCTGAAAGTGGCAATGCAAGTAAATAGGATGGTAAAGAAGGCATATGGCATACTTGCTTTCATCGGTCAGGGCAGGTCACGTTGCAGCTGTATAAAACATCTGCTAGGCCACACTTGGATTATTATCTGCAGTTCTGTTCACACTGTTACAAGAAGGATAGAGACGTTCTAGAGAGGCTGCAGAAGATGTTTACCAGGATGTTGCTTGGATTAGAGATTATTAGCCACAAGAAGAGGTTGGACAAACTTGGATTGCTTTCTCTGGAATGTCGGAGGCTGAAGGGCAGCCTGATAGTAGTACATAAAATAATGAGAAACATAGATAGGGTAGATAGTCAGAGTTCTTTTCCCAGGATGGAAATGAAATACTAGAAGGAATAGCTTAAAGATGAGAGGGGAAAGTTTAAGGGAGATTTACAAAGCAACTTTATTTTTACATAGACAGTGGTAGGTACTTGGAACGTGCTGCCAGGGGAGGTGGTGGAAGCAGTTATGATAGCAATGTCTAAGAGGCATTTAGGCAGGTACATGAACATGCTGGGAAAGGAGGGATATGGATCAAGTGCAGGCAGATGGGATTAGTTTAAAATGGCACAGACATCATGGGCCAAAGGGTCTGTTCTTATGCTGTACTGTTCTATGTTCCAGTACGTTCCTGCCAAGTTCCTGTTACTGATCTCTTCTAAGTGCTACATTGATAGACACTGACAATTGGAACTCTTTAACAATGGCTGACTTTCTGAGGAACCTGAAAGAAGGACAACAGACTGGCTGCTGTGGTGATGGGGCGGAGAAAGGAGAAAGTGCTGGGGAAATAAAGGACTGCAGATGCTGGAATCTATATGAAAAACACTATGATAAGATAAGATTTCTTTTATTAGTCACATGTACCTTGAAACACACAGTGAAATGCATCTTTTGCGTAGAGTGTTCTGGGGGCAGCCCACAAGTGTCGCCACGCTTCCGGCGCCAACATAGCATGCCCACAACTTCCTAACCCGCACATCTTTGGAATGTGGGAGGAAACCGGAGCACCCGGAGGAAACCCACACAGACACGGGGAGAAAGTACAAGCTCCTTACAGACAATGGCCAGAATTAAACCCTGGTTGCTGGCGCTGTAACTGCTACACTGGAGGAACTCAGCAGGCCAAGCCACATACGTGGAGAAAAGCAGGCGGTCAACATTTCGGGTCAGGACCCTTCTTCAGGACTGAAGATAGGAAAAGGGGAAGCACAATATATAAGAGGGAAAAGCAGAGCAGTGATAGGTGGACCAAAGAGGGGAGGCGGGGTGAGCACTAGGTGGTGATAGGTAGATGAAGGTAAGAGATAGTGATGGGCTGGAGTGGGGGAGGAGGGGAGAGCAGATCCACCGGGGGATGGGTCAAAGGTATGGAGAGAAAAAGAAAAAGTGGGGTAGGAAAAAGAGAGATAGGCTAGGAAAGGGAAGAAAAGAAGAAGTGTGGTTGGCAGGGTTGTGGGGAAGCGGTGTGGGGATTACTTAAAGTGGGAGAATTCAATGTTCATGCTATTAGGCTGCAAGGTTCCTTGCAGTGCTGGGGAAATGTCCTCATTCTTCTCCAAACCAGCTAATTTGGTTGGTCTGATACAGTTGTTTATTCCCCTGCTTCCCTATGTTGATGGGGAAGAAGTCACACACCCATGGACACCCTCTCTTCTTGGGCCGACCCAAGAGAGGCTGCAAGTGTTGTCTCTGACACACAGCCCTGCCTGGGAGAAGCTGTGAGCTGTGGTTCAGCTACTGTTTTATTCATTTTAAAAATGAATATTATTCATAATAAAATATATGTACAATAAAAACAGTGCAAAACTCTTCACATTCTGAGTATCAATTAGTCCATGCATTCAGTCATGTTAATCATTGCACCATTGCCACTCATGGCCTCCTGGGGCGATACACCCTTTTATTGTCTGAGGGGCTTCCCCACCAGACTCTGCCCCTCCATGTTCAGTAGCAGAAGGAATACAGACTGTGGTCCTTCCCCACACAGCCTTTGTGGGCATGTTCAACTAAAAAAGGCCTTAAAATACAACTTTGCTCTGGAATTTCTTCACAGATGTACCTCCTACCTTCAGCAGTGCTGCTCTTAGGTCAGTAATACCTGGACCACCGGTAACAGGGACCACCCGCTGACGAAAGGGCCGGGAGACTCCCTGGAAAACCAAGGTCTCTGAAGAACTCAGTGGGTCACCAGGGAGCCTCATGGATCAACAGGAGGCTGCTCAGAAGACATGCAAATAAGGACCCACATTAATTGAATAAGTGAAATTCCAGTTTACTTCAGAGAACTGTAGGCTTAATTGTGACATTCTCCTGCTTAAATTTCATGATTTATGTGCACACATGGCAAAGATCTCAAACATTATTAAATCCTAATTTGTCTATGCCACTAACTTCATACCTTTCCTACTTTTTAGATCCCAAGTTGCAGAAGGTTAAGATAAGAAGGATGTTCCATGTCAATGTGGATATTGAGGAGACTGAGGTTGGGTCACAGCTCAAGGTAACAGCAGCAGCTGCAGATAGCAGTAGCTGTAAATGCTGCTGGCAGAAAATGCATGTGCAACATAAGACTGTTGGGAAACACTGAGGTGGGTAAAGTCATTGACAGCAGTATATTGGTACCATCCAACTCTGGGACAGTGATGGTGGTTCTCAGAAATAAAGTGTCTTTGCATCAATCACTTCAAATGTAAAGTATTAAAGTCTGTGCCATAAATAACTGGAACCACAGAATGATAAATGTTCAGAACAGTTTTATAGAGTCACATAGTCATGGTGTCTTATTGACACTACATTGAAACCTACGTTATCAAGAACCAACTAAGATGGAGCGGTCATGTTGTTCGGGTGAAAGACGAATGTCTGCCCAAACAATTCTACTCCCAGCTTAAAGTAGGCAAATGTAAAAGAGGCGGACAACAGAAGAGATTCAAAGACGTTTTAAAAGCCAACATGAAGAAATGTAACATCGACATCAACAATTGGGGAACCAATGCCAAGGACAGGAAACTCTGGCAAACCATCATCTGAGAAGGAACAGCAACCTTTGGAGCCAACAGATGTGCAAAATTAGAGAAAAAAAAGATGGAAAGAGAGGCAGCAACAACCAAAGCCCGATCTGCCATCTGGAACTACCTGTCCTGAATGTGGAAGAACTTTCAGAGCCAAGATTGGACTCATAAGCCACTTGAGAGCCCGTAAACAGATCAACGGAACAAAGACCATCAGCCTTGACCTCGAGGGATAGCCACAACGATGAGTGTCTTACAGTACAGAAATGGGTCCTTTGGCCCAACTTGTCCATACTGACAGTGATGCCCATATATATTAATCCCATTTGCTCACAATAGACCCCTATCCCTCTACTCCTTTCCCATCCAAGTACCTGAACAAATGCCTCTTAAGCAATTTAATTGTATCTGCCTCCACCACTTCCTCTCGCAACACAAGAGAGACCGCAGATGCTGGAAATCTGGAGCAAACGCACACAAAATGCAGGAAGAACTCAGCAGGTCAGGCACTGATGAAGGGTCTTGGACCAAAATGTCAACTGTTCATTTCCCTCCATGGACGCTGCCTGACCTGCTGAGTTCCTCCAGCATTTTACGTGCACTGCTCACTTCCTCTGGCAGCTTGTTGCATACAGCCACGGCCCCCTGTGTGAAAAACATAGCTTTCAGATCTATAAATTTCTCCTCTTTCACCTTATACCTATGCCCACTAGTTTTAGACTCCCTCACCATAGGAAAAAGACTCTATCTACCCTATCTATGCTCATCATAATTTTGTTAACATCTATAAGGTCACCCCTCAGCCTCCTATGCTCCTGTAAGAACAAACCCAGCCTATCCAACCTCTCCTTATAAATAAAGCCCTCCATTCCAAGCTACAGCCTGGTGAATCTCATCTGCACTCTTTCTAATGTTACCACACTACCACAATGTTGACCAGAACTGTGCACAATACTCTGAGTGTAGCCTGACCAATGTTGTGTACAGCTGCAACATAACGTTCTAACTCCTATACTCAGTGCCTCGGCCAATGAAAACAACAACCCAAATGCCTTCTTGACTACCCTATCCCCCTGTATTGCCGTTTTCAGGGAGCTAAAAAATTTGCACCCCCCGGACCCTCTGTACATCAACACTCCTGATGTCCCTGCCATTTACTGTGTGTGTCTTGTTAGGATTTGACATCCCAAAATGCATTACCTCAGACCCATCTGGATTAAATTCCATCTGCTACCATGCTGCCCAACTTTCCAGCTGGTCAATGTCCCTCTGTATCCTTTTACAATCTTCTCCACTATCTATCACTCCACAATTTTTGTGTCATCTGAAAACGTACTTACCTATCCAACTACTTAACATAACACTATTACAGCACCAGCGACCTGGGTTCAATTCCGGCCACTGTCTGTAACAAGTTTGTATGCTCTCTCCATGTCTGTATGGGTTTCCTCCAGATGCTCCAGTTTCCTCCCACATTCCAAAAGATGTACAAGTTAGGAAGTCGTGGGCATGCTATGTTGGCACTGGAAGCATGGCGACACTTGCGGGCTGCCCCCAGAACACTCCACGCAAAGGATGCATTTCACTGTGTGTTTTGATATGCATGTGACTGATGAAGATATCTTATCTTATCTCTTTCTCATGTAAATCACTTATATATATATATATATATATATATATATATAACAAACAACAATACTCCTGGCGCTGCTCTCTGCAGTGCACCACTGATTACAGGTTTCCAGTCAAAAAACACCCCTTGAACACTACCCTCTGCCTTCTATCACCAAGCCAAATTTAGATCCAGTTCACCAACATACCTTGGATCTTAACTTTCTGGACCAGTCTACCATGAGGGACTTTGTCAAAAACCTTGCTGATGTCCATGTAGACCATATCCACCACCCTGCCTTCATCAATGTTCTTAGTTACATCCTCACAAAACACAATCAGAGATGGGAGAAGGGATTTCCCCTGAACCAAGCCATGTTGACTTCGAATCAGTCCCACCTTTCCAAGTGAACATAAATCCTGTCCCTGTTTTTTAGATAGAATAGACCATTTAACATGCTTGGATGAAATTTATTTTGAGGTATTTTATGTGAAGTGATGGATGGAGGGTAGAGCCAGAAAGCTGGTATCACAACTGAAATCCAAGGAAGACATAAAGACTAGATGACTTAGCTGCCTGGTCTTGTTTAAATATTCTATATTTGACTTCCACTCAATGCTGGCAGCTGGGGATGAGGCAAGAATTCGGCCAAGACATCTACAGCATCGGTAATGCACTACGATGGCCTTTGGTATAAAATGTATTCTTAAACGTAGCGGTTAGCGCGATGCTATTACAGCACCAGCGATCGGGGTTCGAATCCCGTTGCTGTCTGTAAGGAGCTTGTACATTCTCCTGTGTCTGCGTGGGTTTCTTCCGGGTGCTCTGGTTTCCTCCCACATTCCAAAGACGTACTGGTAGGTTAATATAGGTTTAAAATGGGCGGCGCGGACTCGTTGGGCCAGAAGGGCATGTTACCACGCTGTAAGTAAAATTAAAAAAAAATTTTTTTTTAATTTAAATTTAAATAGAGACAGCCTTGCCAATGATAGTAAATCAAAGAAGAGGCAAGACTGGAGCAGGATAAGACCAATTACTCCTTGAAGAGGTCAGGAAAGGACCCTTGGTCTTCCAAACTCACAAATGTTGTTTTAACACATCCAGGCCTCTCCTGGCCATTTTCATGGTTTTCAAAATTTAAATTCCAATTCAGCATTGAATACAACATCAGCCCATCATTGTTGCTGCCCACCTTCACTGGAATCTTGGCTTGCTCAGAGTCAGCGTAAAGGCAATGTCAGCAGGCAGAAATTCTAAGCCATTGGAATTGGAATCAGAAGGTTTAAATCATGCACATCATTCCTGTTGGGATAGAGAAAGGTAGGGGGTGTGGGTGGGGGCAGGGCTCAGCCTAAAGTCTTGACTGGGATAGGATATCCAAACGTGAAAGTCATTGTAGTTGGGATACACACGTTAAGAAGTTCATCCCCCCACCTGGCTCCCTGCACGGAAACCAGCCTGACTGAGAGGCAAGGTTTACAATTGATTATAAAGCAGGTGTTCAATCCTGGAACCATGGTCCAATCCATGGAGGAAGTGGTCTTTAAACTCTGACAACTTAGTAATATATTCGTGATTAAATACACATTTACCTGCTCTGTTAAATGGAGACATGGCTGCCCTTTTATTGCCTCACTCTAGCCATTGCACATGCCCCAACTATATAGTGTTCTTATGAAGGAAGTACATGGTCTTAAAGTGGATAACATGACATATCACAGCAATATTGTATTACATAACAGTGCCACAGGATCTATTCCTGGTGGGGTTTATTCCTGGGGACTTTATAGTCAAATTAGATCAGAGGGTATGAATGTGTTAGAGAGAATATATATGACTGATACAGAAATTGTGGCGTATGTGTCACACTTTAAATAAAAATAGTACAACCAGGCACACAGTACAACAGTTTTATACTTAATTATTTGAAGTATCCAGTATATCATTGCATTATTTTCATGCTTGAGAACATTAAAGAAATTAAAATGGTCTCTTCCTGACCTTATTTTATGCTTAAATCCATTCTGAAAAAAATATACTCAATACTTGACCCTGCAGATACAGTGTCCTTTTATAAAGGCAGTTCCACTGTCAATCCACACATTCTCTTGTTGTGTGCTTTTGCATGTAGTGTACACAGCTGTGGGATAACATCTTTGAACTCATGACATCATCCAATGACTGTCTTCAAACCAAGCTTTGCAGAGTTTGATTATAGGTGGCCTAACAAGTAAAGATGGTGTTTGCCCTGATTCTAGTTTAATAGCACTTTATGCTGTAAATTCCATCTGACGGGTTCACTATACAAAAGAGGCAAAGAATGACCATGTATTGCTCAGCAATGTTCTTTCTAGCTTTAGTTAAACATTCTTCTTCCATTGTTGATAGCTTTCCTGGAGCTATCAACATAGGAACAAATGACATTTTAAGCATGGGAAAGAAAAAAAAGCAATATGTTGACAAGGCTCTCTCTTTTGTCTTTATTCCGCCTGGATTTTTGCTCAGATGCACATTCATTGCTCTGTGGGGAGCATGGCTGTCCTAAAGGTAGTTAATTGTTTTTGGGACAACTGCTACCAACAACCAGGCTAACTGACAAGCTGGAGGCCACAGCTAAGTTTACCTGAGTGAAGACAGATCCAATATTAGCGTAGATGCTGATGGGGAGTTGTGAGAGAATCCATGAGGAAGGGTTCCTATTGCAGAAGGGAATCTAATCATAGGCTGCATTCCAGTGGCAAGAATTGGGTCCAGTGGAGGTCCAAGGGCCCAAATATGGAAGGTAAGAAATTAGAAAGAGAAGCAAGAATTGACTACTTGAATTCTGGTTGGGTCAGAAGGGAATAGAGGATGATGGTTGTCTGGGAGTGAGATTGCGAGGAGAGTCGGGGCTCTGATGAAGGTGAGGAGATAGAGCAAAAAGTTTGTAGTTTACTGATGGTCTGATTGGAAATGAGGGGGAATTCCTGCTCTACCTTGTCCACATGCAACTCTCTAAAGGCATTAATATAGAACTGCATAGAAATACAGGGAAAATACTCCACAGAAACAGGCCACTAAGCTCCACTAGATCATGCCAACATTTATTCTCCACTCCTTCTATCATGTGTGGTCTAACTCTAATTCACACTTCTTTTCTTCCCTTAACTTCATGCTTACCTAGTCTCTATTACATTGCTAAATTCCTATTGTTAGACCTCAGTCTTCCCTGTTCGAAAGAAAAATGACCAGGCTGCCCACCCTTTTGTGGTGAGTATAACTTTGCAATACTGGTATTATCCTTGCAAATATTCTCTCAGCCTTTCCCCTCTGTTCTTTTTATAAAATGATAATTAAGATTCCACACAGGTTAGTATAACCATAGAACCATAGAACAGTACAGCACAATACAGGGCCTTCAGCCCACCATGTTGTGCCGACCTATAAACCACGCCTAAGACTAACCCCTTCCTCCCACATATCACCCTATTTTAAATTCTTCCATATGCTTATCTAACGATCTCTTGAATTTGACCAACGTACCTGCCTCCACCACTACCCCAGGCAGCCCATTCCATGCCCCAACCACTCTCTGGGTAAAAAACCTCCCTATGATATCTCCCCTGAACTACCCACCCATTACTTTAAAGCCATGCCCTCTTGTATTGAGCATTGGTGCCCTGGGAAAGAGGCACTGGTTGTCTACTCTATCTATTCCTCTTAACATTTTGTATACCTCTATCATGTCTCCCCTCATCCTCCTTCTCTCCAAAGAGTAAAGCCCTAGCTCCCTTAGTCTCTCCTCATAATGCATACTCTCCAAACCAGGCAGCATCCTGGTAAATCTCCTCTGCACCCTTTCCAATGTTTCCATATGCTTCCTATAATGAGGCAACCAGAACTGGACACAGTACTCCAAGTGTGGTGTAACCAGAGTTTTGTAGAGCTGCATCATTACCTCGCGGCTCTTAAACTTGATCCCACGACTTATGAAAGCTAACATCCCATAAGCTTTCTTAACTACCCTATCCACCTGTAAGGCAACTTTTAGTGATCTGTGGATATGAACCCCCAGATCCCTCTGCTCCTCCACACTACCCATAATCCTGCCATTAACCTTGTACTCTGCCTTGGAATTTGTCCTTCCAAAGTGTACCACCTCACACTTCTCCAGATTGAACTCCATCTGCCACTTCTTAGCCCAACTCTGCACCCTATCAATATCCCTCTGCAATCTTCAACAGTCCTCCACACTATCCACAACATCACCGACCTTTGTGTCGTCTGCAAACTTGTTAACCCGCCTTTCTACCCCCTCATCCAAGTCATTAATAAATATCATGAAAAGTAGAGGTCCCAGAACCGATCCTTGTGGGACACCACTAGTCACAGCCCTCCAATCTGAATGCACTCCCTCTACCACAACCCTCTGCTTTCTACAGGCAAGCCAATTTTGAATCCACACGGCCAAGCTTCCCTGGATCCCATGCCCTCTGACCTTCTGAAGAAGCCTACCATGTGGAACCTTGTCAAACACCTTACTAAAATCCACGTAGACCACATCTACTGAACTACCCTCATCAATCTGCCTGGTCATCTCCTCAGAGAATCCTATCAGGCTTGTGAGCTATGATCTTCCCTTCACAAAGACATGCTGGCTGTCCCTAATCAGTCCATGATTCTCTAAATGCTCATAGATCCTATCTCTTAGAATCCTTTCCAACAGCTTGCCCACTACAGACGTAAGGCTCACTGGTCTGTAATTCCCTGGACTATCCCTACTATCTTTTTTGAATAAGTGGTCAACATTTTCTACTCTCCAATCCTCTGGTACCATTCCCGTGGACAACGAGGACTCAAAGATCCTAGCTAATGATTCAGCAATCTCCTCCCTCACCTCGCGGAGCAGCCTGGGGAATATTCCGTCAGGCCCCGGGGACTATCTGTCCTAATATTTTCTAACAGCTCCAACACATCCTCTCTCTTGATATCGACATGCTCTAGAACATTAACCTTACCAACACTGTCCTCAGTGTCATCACGGCCCCCTTCCTTGGTGAATACTGAAGAGAAGTATTCATTGAGAACCTCACCCACTTCCACAGCTTCCAGGCACATCTTCCCACCTTTGTCTCTAATCAGTCCTACCTTTACTCTTATCATCCTTCTGCTCTTCACATAAGTGAAAAAAGCCTTGGGATTTTCCTTAACCCTACTCGCCAAGGCCTTTCATGTCCCCTTCTTGCTCTCCTCAGCCCCTTCTTAAGTTCCTTCCTTGCTACTCTAT